>NC_135235.1:759009187-759717312 GCF_051348905.1 Ranitomeya variabilis | reverse complement strand
CCCCCCTAATTTTTCCACAAAAAACTGGGAAAACTTAATGACTCGAGTATAAGCCTAGGGTGGGAAATGCAGCAGCTACTGGTAAATTTCAAGAGTAAAAATAGATACCAATAAAAGTAAAATTAATTGAGACATCAGTAGGTTAAGTGTTTTTAAATATCCATATTGAATCAGGAGCCCCATATAATGCTCCATACAGTTCATGATGGGACCCATAAGATGCTCCATACAAAATACGCCCCATATAATGCTCTATACAGTTCATTATGGCCCCATAAGATGCTCCATATTAAAATATGCCCCATATAATGCTGCACAAATGTTGATTATGGCCCCATAAGATGCTCCATACAGACATTTGCCCCATATAAGGCTCCACAAATGTGGATTATGGCCCCATAATATGCTCCATACAGATATTTGCCCCCATATCATGCTGCACATGGCCCCATATAATGCTGCACATAGCCCCATACAGATGCCCCATACAGATATTTGCCCCATATAATGCTGCACATGGCCACAGAGATGCTCCATGCAGATATTTGCCCCATATAATGCTGCACATGGCCACATACAGATATTTGCCCCATATAATGCTGCACATGGCCACATACAGATGCTCCATACAGATATTTGCCCCATATAATGCTGCACATGGCCACATACAGATATTTGCCCCATATAATGCTGCACATAACCCCATAAGATGCTCCATACAGATATTTGCCCCTGTATATACACTGCACATGGCCCCATAAGATGCCCCATACAGGTATTTGCCCCCATATATACACTGCACATGGCCCCATAAGATGCTCCATGTAGGTATTTGCCCCATATATACACTGCACATGGCACCATAAGATGCCCCATACAGATAATTGCCCCATATATACACTGCACATGGCCCCATAAGATGCCCCATACAGATAATTGCCCCATATATACACTGCACATGGCCCCATAAGATGCTCCATACAGGTATTTGCCCCATATGCTGTTGCTGCGATTAAAAAAATTACATACTCACCTCTCAGGGGCCCGGCACTTGCTATAGTCACCTGGTCCCCGTTCCACCACTGACCGCCGCTGTCTTCCCATCCTCTGCACCGACGATCAGGCAGAGGGCGGCGCGCACTAATCGCGTCACTGCGCCCTCTGACCTGAGCGTCACAGAGGACGCAGAAGACACAGCGGCGCCAAAGGTGGAACGAGGATCAGGTGACTATCGCGCACTGCCCCCCGTCATACTTACCTGCTCCTGACGCCGTCGCTGCACGTCTGTTCCCCGGCGCCGCATGTTCTTCCTGTAGTGAGCGGTCACCGTTACCGCTCATTACAGTAATGAATATGCGGCTCCACCCCTATGGGAGGTGGAGCCGCATATTCATTACTGTAATGAGCGGTACTATGTGACCGCTCACTGCAGGAAGAAACTGCAGCACCGGGAAGCAGGGACCGCGCCAGGAGTAAATGAGTATGATTAGACAGCCCCCACTCCCCCTCCCCTGCCGACCCCTGGGTATGACTCAAGTATAAGCCGAGAGGGGGACTTTCAGCCCAAAAAAGTGGTTGTCAAAAATGGAGGGACTCTACGCCGTTTTTTTTAAATTTATTTAAAGAATTCATTTTTTAAAACAAACAGCGTGGGGACCCTCTATTCTTGATAACCAACCTTGCTGAAGATGACAGCTGAGGGTTGCAGCCCCCCAGCTGTGAGTTTTGCCTGGCTGGTTATAGAAAATACCAGGGAACCCACGCCATTTTTTTCATTTAATTATTTATAGCGCAGGCGCTCCTGCTGTTATTAGCAGCAGCAGGGGTAGGCTGATTGGAATAATAGTCCCATCAGCCGCCGCCTGCTGACTCTTTTATCACTTAAATATAACTCATCATTCTTCCCTGCTTGCGCCGATCGCTGGCAGAGCAGGGGCGAATGATGAGAGCCGTGTTCAGCACCCGGCGCCGGGTAACAGCGCTTACTGTACTGCTTCTTCCCTGGCGCCCGTCATTGTGGTACTGATGTGGCTCACACATGCCACACGTGTGCCGCAAGTATTACACACATGGACACTGACATCTCCGGTACCGGAAATATCAGGACGTGTCAAGAGGCATCATAGCGGGTTTTTATGTTTAGCTGCTGTCACTCACTACAAGACGCTTTTTATTACAAAAAATAGTTCCATATTGTGGCCCACAGTCATGTGAGATCTTGTTTTTTGCAGGATGAGTTGACATTTTTATCGGTACCATTTTCGGGCACATGACATTTTTTGATCGCTTTCTATTCCGATTTTTGGGAGGCAGTGTTAGGGCACACGAGATGCGTGTGTTGTCATCTTGCAGCCAAATTGTATCTTGGAGGTTTACGGCCGGAGAAAACACAGGACAACAGCGAGTCGTGTCTCAAATGATTTCTGGCTCTATTAGTCGAGATGCACAGTATCTATAGAGAGAATCGTTGCTTACTAATTACTGCTAGTCATCGCCCACATGTCTTTATCATTTATAATGATGGTTATCACTCTAATGGCTATTGCTGGGTCAAGCTGACATCTGTCTTGTACGTATAATATTGATCTTTGGTTTATGAGGGGAGAAATATCCCCCGGCACACAGAGTCCACTGAATGTCTTACCCAACCTCCTAGAGGTGAGTACTTCATTTGGTACATATTTAGCCAAGCGTCCATTTTGTATATGTTCATAACAGGGCCGGACTGGCCATCGGGCATTTCTGGCAAATGCCAGAAGGGCCGGTCCCTGTAGTGGGCCGCTCGATCTGTTGCCCCCTTCATGCTGTCAGCCGGCGTTCTGTTTTCTCCTGCCAGCGCACTTG
Source organism: Ranitomeya variabilis (assembly GCF_051348905.1). Classification (NCBI taxonomy): domain Eukaryota; kingdom Metazoa; phylum Chordata; class Amphibia; order Anura; family Dendrobatidae; genus Ranitomeya; species Ranitomeya variabilis. Next base: position 759,714,468 of record NC_135235.1, on the reverse strand, counting down.
GCAGCATCAGCTTGCCTTGTGCACAGGATCGCGCTGCACTTCTAAAATCACTGCGGCCGCCACGCAGTAGACAGGATGAAGTTGATGGTCTGAACACCAGCGGCAGCTGTCATGGTAACATAGACACAGGGCAGGGGGAGAGGCGCGCTCTGCTCTTCTGTGCTGCTGGGATGGGACCCTGCCACTTACGGCAGCCGGGGGTCAGGAGTCAGGACATCAGAAGCCCACTTCCTCCTGTCCAGCCAGGCGGCAGGGACAGAAAGGATTTACGAGCTGCTGATAACTTTTCCCTGAGTGCATGGAGCTGAAGCACAGAAAGCCCGGAGTTGTACCTGGAACTAGCTAAGAGGCAAGCACTAATAGAATTAAGAAAAAAAGCTGTGTCTACTCTTCTTTCACGGCACTAGGTAAAAAAAACACCACTCCTGTGGTGAACTATACTCCCAGCATGCCATAGGAGCTGCTGTACATGCTGGGAGTTATAGTTCTCAAAAGCAGGGAAAAGGCTATGTGCACACGTAGTTTTGATGGCTGCGGATTTTTCCACAGCGGATTTCAGATGAAATCTGCAGGTAAAAGGCACTGCGTTTTACCTGCAGATTTACAGCGAACTTACCGCAGATTTTGTGCGGATTCCACCTGCGGTAAACCGCAGCAGATTCCGCACAAAGCGTTGACATGCTGTGGAATGTAACCTGCAGCGTTTCCGCGCGTTTTTTTCTGCAGCATAGGCACAGCGGATTGCGTTTTCCATAAGTTTACATTGTACTGTAAACGCATGGAAACCTGCTGCAGATCCGCAGCAAAATCCACAACGTGTGCACATAGCCTAATAGTCAACCATGGGACATAGATGGCACCTGTGGGATCTTAAAGGAAATCTGATGGCTGAGGGTATGTTTCCACTTGGCGTATTTGTTGTGGAGTTGATGCAGTGTCCTATCCGTAGCAGCCAGATGTTACAGCATAGTGGATGGGTTTATGAAATCCCATCTCCACTAAGCGTGCACTGACACCTCCACAACATCATCCCAGGTCCTTCGCACACAGCATCCCTGGGAACGGAAGGCGCCGCGTGCACTGTTGAGAGGCGGGAGGACTCCGGGGGACGCCGGAAGGTAAGTATATCAATATTTTTTATTTTAATTCTTTTTTTTTTTTTTACAGGGATATGGTGCTCAGTCCATGGGGGAGAGTCTCCTCTCCTCCACCCTGGGTACCAACCGCACATGATCCGCTTACTTCCCGTGTGGTGTGCACAGCCCCTTGCGGAAAGTAAGAGGATCAATGCACTCCTAGGTGTGCAGAATCCCCGCGATTCCGCAAAATAATGAACATGCTGCGTTTTTTTCCGAAATGCTTTTCCGCTCTGGAAAAAAAACGCAGCTTGCTCACAAAAATTGCGGAATGCATTCTAATTAATAGGATGCTTAATGTGAGCGTTTTTTCGCATTTTTATAGCGAAAAAACGTGAAAAATCCTGAACGTGTGCACTTAGCCTTAGTGTGTAACCACCGTACGACAAGTGGGCCTGTGTACCTTCAAATGCCAGGGCTGAATTTTTGTCCCAGTCCGGCCCTGGTTCATAATTAAATAATATCAAATACAGATCCTTAACAGCAGAATGAACAAAAACCAGCAATTCCTGAATTTCTTTTTTTTTTGGGGGGGGGCGTTTATACCACTCTGCGTGTGGTCACATTGATAATAAGGAAAAAATGGTGTGCCCTCTGGTCTAAGAGGCGAGGTGCTGGTGGAATGGACTGGTAAAGGCCCAAAATCAATGGGTCACAGTTCACCACACACTCACCTAGAATGTATGGAAATAATGATCCTGGATAATTTTTTGCATACATTCTAGTAGAATGTGCAGTGAATTATGAACCCGTAAAACTTATGAAGCCGTTTTATTCTTCGGGTCAGTACGATTACAGCGATACCTCATTTATATCTTTTTTTTATGTTTTGGCGCTTTTATACAATAAAAACTATTTTATATAAAAAATAATTATTTTTGCATCGCTTTATTCTGAGGACTATAACTTTTTTATTTTTCGCTGATGACGCTGTATGGCAGCTTGTTTTTTGCGGGACAAGATGTTTTGATTGGGACCATGGTTATTTATATCTGTCTTTTTGATCGCGTGTTATTCCACTTTTTGTTCCGCGGTATGATGATAAAGCGTTGTTTTTTGCCTTGTTTTTTTATGGTGTTCACTAAAGGGGTTAACTAGTGGGACAGTTTTATAGGTTGGGTTGTTGTGCACGCGGCGATACCAAAGGTGTACTTTTATTTGTTTATTTTTTTCATTCAAATATTTATTTAGAGATCGAATATATATTGATTTTTTTCATTATTATTATTATTATTTTTTTAACCCCTTTCTGCCTTCAGACGTACTATTCCATCCATTTGACCTGGGACTTAATTCCCATGGATGGGATAGTACATCATGCCCTTTAATGCGACACTGCAACTTAAAGGGAAGGTGCCATCAAAAAAAAATTTTTTACAGAAATTGTAAAAATGTAAAGAATTAATGTTTACATTTTCTTAAAAATTATTATCATTTGTTTATAATTTAGTAAAATATGAAAAATAATTTGAAAAGTTTTGGAATTTCCACTTTTAAACACTAGGGGGAGCAGCTGCTGAAATTTCAGAAAAACCTAGTGTCCAACTATCTCACATTACAGCACTGCAGTAATTATGGGCGGAGTCTGCTGACATGTGTGATGTCTCCTCTCCTTCCCTTCTGGGTGTCTGCTAAGGGATAAGAGGATGATATTCAGGAACCCAGTGAGCAGCCATTTTGTTGGTGACTGCAGAGTAAGGCTGCCGTCACACTATCAGTATTTGGTCAGTATTTTACCTCAGTATCTGTAAGCCAAGACCAGGAGAGGAACAATTAGAGGAGAAGTATAATAGAACCATAGGCTCCACTTCTGCATTTATCACCCACTCCTGGTCTTGGCTACAAATACTGAGGTAAAATACTGAATGTGTGACGGCAGCCTAAGGCTACTTGCACACTAGCGTTGTTGGCTGTACGTCGCAATGCGTCGTTCAGGAGATAAAACACATCCTGCAAAACACATCCTGCAAAGTTGTCTGCAGGATGTGTTTTTTCCCCATAGAGTAACATTACCGACGCATTGCGACGTATTGCCACACGTCGCAACCACCGTGCGACGGTTGAGTCGTGTTTTGGCGGACCACCGCCACAAAAAAAATTACATGTAACGGTTTTTTTGTGCGTCGAGTCCGCCATTTTCGACCGTGCATGCGCAGCCGAAACTCCGCCCCCTCCTCCCCGGACCTTACAATGGGGCAGCGGAAGCGTCGTAAGACTACATCCGCTACCACGTCGGGCATTTCTTTCATAGCATGCGTCGGTACGTCGGCCCGACGCACTGCGACGGGCCCGTACTGACGCTAGTGTGAAAGCAGCCTTACACTGACAAGTAGACAGTCACCGAGGATGGCAGCCAGCAAGGATTCTGGGAGACATATGGTGGAGGGAGCAGGGTGACAGCAGCACAGAGTATTTCAGGAGAGCAGTGTGCTGGTCTATGGGGGCCCCCTGTTCAGTGCGCGGAGCAGCCAGGGATTGTACATAGAGCGCTGTCTTTTATACACATGGATGGACCGTCTGCTCCACAGAAATCCAGGAAACATTTCTGCGGATTGATGGCCTGTTCTGATCCAGACTTTGCATGCTAAGACCCCATTCCCCTCCTCAGATCCTGTCTTCTCCATCCTGTCCTGGTGATGTGTGAAAGTGAGACGACAGGCGAAGTACGGGGTGACGCTGGGAAGGAAATGTAGCCTTATAGTAACAATAAAAATGAGACCCCTCTCTTCAGCTGCCTCACCAGCCCTGACTGCACCTAACTGGAGGTCATGCTGCCCCCTCTATTACCCTAGACCCGCGAGCAGGTGCTCAGCCAGAACCACCATAGAATGGGTCCGCTTTCTGAAGATAATACTGCCATAGTGTTCTCACATAATACTGCCATATAGCTCACACATAATACTGCCATATAGCTCACACATAATACCGCCATATAGATCACACACAATACTGTCATACAGTTCTCACATACCACCATATAGATCACACATAATACCGCCAGTGTTCTCACATACCACCATATAGAGCACACATAATACTGCCAGTGTTCTCACATAATACCACCATATAGATCACACATAATACCGCCAGTGTTCTCACATACCACCATATAGATCACACATAATACTGCCAGTGTTCTCACATAATACCACCATATAGATCACACATAATACCGCCAGTGTTCTCACATACCGCCATATAGATCACACATAATACTGCCAGTGTTCTCACATAATACCACCATATAGATCACACACAATACCACCGTATAATTCTCACAATACTGATCAAGCATAATCACCACCATACAGATCACATAATACCGTCATATAGATCTCACATAATGCCATAAGACAGCATGACCCCTGCAGCTCCTGTTATCGCATGCATTGAGTTGTGTGTGTAATGGGGAAAGATATGCAGGGGGGAGAGGAGTGCCTGAGAGGATTAGATACACGGTTCACCAGACAGTATCACACAGGATAGGATTAGATACACGGCTCAGCAGTCAGTATCACACAGGAGAGGATTAGATACACGGCTCAGCAGTCAGTATCACACAGGAGAGGATTAGATACACGGCTCAGCATAGTATCACACAGGAGAGGATTAGGTACAGGGCACAGCAGACAGTATCATACAGGAGAGGATTAGGTACATGGCACAGCAGACTATCATACAGGAGAGGATTAGATACATGGCTCAGCACAGTGTAGTGATAGATACACGGTCTGATGTCCTTGATCAGTGGCTGCAGTGAGAGGCAGGGTCGGGTCGGAGCAGCACAGAGATTCTCCCCCTCCCCCCGTTACCTCTCTGCAGCTCCTGAGGACATCAGACCGCAGCACTTCATCCTCTCTAGCGATTCTAGAGATTGAGCCAGGGCACCAGGCAGCAGAGGACAGGGAACGGCCGACTGCTGACAGTGTGAAAGGAGAGGCAGCTGGGGCTGCCCCTCCAACAGCACAGCTCTCAGTCACAGTGGAGCTCACACACTGTGGGCTGAAGAAACATGGCGCCGACCTCCTGCCTCTGCAGTGATGTGGAGACAGCCCAGGGGGCGTGGCCAGATCAGAGCAGGAGATAACGCGGTCGGCTCCCGACTGCTGAGTCCTATGCACAGGGCTGCCGTAAATGCAGAGTGTAAATGTCGTGCTGGGACTCTTACACTCCTGCAAAGCAAAATGGCGGCGCCCAGTGGCTGCAAAAATTATTAATAATAAAAAAGATATTAAGGTTAAAAAAAATAATTTTGTATTAAAGATAATTGTTTATATAAACAATCATTTTTAATACAAAAACAAAATTGCGGCACCTTTCCTTTAAGTCGCTGTGATCGCATTAAAATTCCAGCGCCATCTTACCTCAGGGAAGATGGTGTCCTCCCCCATCCGACTTCCCGATCGCTGTTATTGGCTGATCAATTCTGAACAGCCAATCAGATTGGCTGAAACAGTGAGGTCCCAGGCTAGGATTGAGTACCGATGTACTAGATCCTAGGCTGTGCCTGGCATCGGTGAAAACCCCTCGGATAATAATAATGATCTTTAATTTTTTAATTAGCGCTATCATATTCTGCAGCGCTTTACAGTTTGCACACATTATCATCACTGTCCCCGATAAGGCTCACAATCTACATTCCCTATCAGTATGTCTTTGGAATGTGGGAGGAAACCGGAGTGCCCGGAGGAAACCCACGCAAACATGGGGACAACATACAAACTCTTTGCAGATGTTGTCCAAGGTGGGATTAGAACCCAGGACTCCAGCGCTGCAAGGCTGCTGTGCTAACCACTCAGCCACCGTGCTATCGTGCGCATTGATGGTGCCAATCGCAGGGCACAGCAGCGGTGTTATCGCACTGTGCCCTGCCGGTACTGGCCTGGATCGGTGCTGTAATAGCCTAGTATGGCCTGCAGCTGCTGATTGGTGCGATTGATGTCACTGTGCCCTGCCAGTGACCTGACGGTGACCTGCCTCGGATCGGAGCTGTGACCTCCGATAATAGGCTGGTGCCTAGCAACACCGGCGTCACCAGGGCCACCTCTGATTGGTGAGATCGATGTGGTCTGTGACCTGTGTGACCTGTCTGTCTGCTCTGCAGGGATCCTCACACTAGTGGAGGATTCCTGCAGAGCGGTCACACAGCTAGATCTCCTGCGCTGGGACTTGTGGTGCCACAGAAGCCTGTGACACCACAATTCCTGCTGATGAGAGAAGAGAGACTACAACTGTAAGTGTTGATCCCTGATCCCTGCCCGATCTCTCTTCATCCACCCCAATCCCCTTTCCCCTCCCCCCACTTTTTAACCCTCCACTCCCCTTTGCGCTGCCTCTATGCGCACATTTAGCAGTTGCCGAGCGTTGATTGATGACGCACTTGTTTTTTTTCCCAGCCCCCTTTAAGCCAACTCCGTACACACATCCCGCAGCCGCCAAACTTTGATAAGTGGCGCGATTCACCTATCAGATCTTGTGCTGGCTGTTTTCCATTTTTCTTTTTCACCCCCCTTGTGCCACCCCCGTGCACACATCCAGCAGCCGCCGAACTTTGATAAGCGATGCAGTTCACTTATCAGCTAGGGCCTGCTGTTTTAGACTTTTCACAGGCATTTTTTTCTCCCTATTTGCTTTTTTCTTTTAGCTTTTTCTTTTCAGATAATAGTTTGCACCACTCACTATCCCCCCACACACACATACAGTTATAAATAAAGTACACACAAAGCACCATATTCACACAAAAATGTCCCGCCCATCATGTATGTTCCAACAGCGCTATTCAGTGGAGGAGGCATATTCTTTCCTTGCCTTCGACACTGATAGCGAGGGAGAGGATCCCACATTTCTATACTTTTCAGATTCTTCATCCTCTTCCTCTTCCTACTCGGGTCCTGAGGAACCACCACGCAGACGTCCCAGGACAGAAGATGAGGCAGCGCCCACTCCTGAAGATGAACCAGCAGACACCTCTTCGGACCCCGTATGGACCTCGCCCCCTGAAAATTACGAGCCACTGATTCCTGATTTTGTCTTTAGAAATACACTGGTTTAGGGAAAGAGGGGGAAAAAAAAGAGACAAGTGTGGCGCTTCCTCAGAGCGCAATACGTTTTTACCAACAGTAAAAAAAAATTATTTTAGTTGTGGTTATGCTCACCTTCTATCGGTAAGAAATACACGTTGAGATTCTCAAGGAATCAATTCTTTAGGCAACTCTTCTCCGTATGTTGTATAATCCAATAAGGAGTGCAGCTCACTTTGGAGAGCTATGTCTTGATCCTGCTTCAGATCCACATAGATGGCGAATTCAAAGGGAAAATAAACTCCAAGCAAATGTGGCGCTAAGCACCTTAGGATTTTTTGAATGCATCCACTTCCAGTGAAAAATGTTAATAAAAATTCATTTATTTTCTCAAAAAAAAAAGGAAAAAAAATATAAACAAATTATATTTTTTTAAATATTTTTTAAATTTTTAAAGTATACTATTATTTTTTTTTTTCCCTTTTTTTTGAGAAAATAAATTAATTCTTATTAACATTTTTCACTGGAGGTGGATGCATTCAAAAAATCCTAAGGTGCTTAGCGCCACATTTGCTTGTAGTTTATTTTCCCTTTGAATTCCTGATTTTGTGGCAGAATCAGGAATCAAGTTTGACACCACCGGCCTCACAGAACTAGACTTTTTCAAAGTCTTTTTATCTGAGGATTTTGTTAAAATCATGGCGGAGTAAACTAATGTATATGCTCGGCAATTTTTGGCGCAAAACCCATCATCATATTCTAACTGGTCTCCTGTAGACACAGTTGAAATGATGCAGTTTTGGGACCTGGGCCTTCATATGGGAATCCTGAAGAAGCCAGAAATTCAGCAATATTGGAGTCTTGATCTTTTATACAACACTCCAGTGTTGCAAATGGTCATGGCCCGGACACATTTTGAGACCATCCACAAATTCCTGCATTATACTGATAATGCACTGTGTCCCGCACAAAATGACCCCAACTTTGACCGTCTGTTCAAAGTTCGGACGGTCATCAAACACTTCAACATAGTGTACGTGCCCTAATGGGACATCTGCGTGGATGAGTCCTTGGTTCATTTTAAGGGGCGGCTCTGATTCCATCAATACCTGCCCAGCAAGAGAGCCAGATATGGAATCAAACTCTATAAGCAGTGTGAGAGTACAGGGTACACCTACAGAGTCTACGAAGGGAAAGACACCAGGATTAAACCCCCTGAGTGTCCTCCTGTCCTGGGAGTGAGTGGAAAAATTGTGTGGGATTTGGTGCACCCGCTGCTGGATAAAGGTTATCACTTCTACACCGATAACTTTTATTCCAGCATCCCACTCTTCAAATCCCTCTCTGCGCGAGGTACCACAGCCTGTGGTACTGTCCGCAAAAATCAGAGAGGCCTCCCAAAGACGCTACTTGGGCAGATGCTCAGAAGGGGTGACAGCAGAGCCCAATGTAGCGACCACCTGCTGGTGGTCAAGTACAAGGACAAGAGGGATGTCCTTCTCTTGACCACCATATACGGTGATGGCAGCACCCTCAGCACTGTACGACGTACCTCTACACAAGTCAGCAAACCGGAGTGTGTACTGGGGTACAATAAAAACATGGGGGGCGTTGATCTCTCCAATCAACTCCTCCAACCGTACAGTGCTTTGAGAAAGGCCAGTGTGTGATACAAAAAGCTGGCCGTGCACATCGTACAGATGGCAATGCTCAACGCTTTCCTGCTGTCACAATGTGCACGCCACACCAATGCGTCGTACCTTCAGTTCCAGGAGGTAGTGGTTAAGGCCCTCATATTTGGCAGTCCGGAAGGATCGGGCCCAGTACTTCCAGAACTGAAGGTGCTCGTATCGTACCAGGTCAGCATTTCCTGGGGGAGGTCCCGCAAACTGGAAAAAAAGGTAAGCGGCAAGCCGAGTGTGTTACAAAAGGTGCCGAGTGTGTTACAAAAGGGGAATACGCAAGGACACCATCAATCAATGCGACACCTGCCCTGACAAACCTGGCCAGTGTATGAAGGATGCTTCAAATTGTACCACACCTCCATGTACTACAAATTTACTTTACAGGAAACAGATTATTTCCAAAGGGGGCACATCTAGATAAGTTCCTTGGGGGTCTAGTTTACAAAATGATGTCACTTGTGTAGGGTTTCCACTGTTTAGGCACATCAGGGGCTCTCCAAATGCCACATGGCGTCTGACCTCAATTCCAGTCAATTTTAGTTTGAAAAAGTCTAACGGCGCTCCATCCCTTCTGAGCCCCGCTGTGCGTCAAAACAGTGATTCCCCACACATATGGGGTATCAGCGTACTCAGGACAAATTGGACAACAACTTTCGTTGTCCATTTTCTTCTTTTACCCTTGGGAAAATAAAAAAATTGTTGTTGAAAGATCATTTTTGTGACTAAAAAGTTAAATGTTCATTTTTTTCTTCCATGTTGCTTCTGCTCCTGTGAAACACCTGAAGGGTTAATGAACTTCTTGAATGTGGTTTTGAGCACCTTGAGGGGTGCAGTTTTTAGAATGGTGTCACTTTTGGGTATTTCCTGCCATATAGACCCCTCAAAGTGACTTCAAATGTGAGGTGGTCCCTAAAAAAAATGGTTTTGTAAATTTTGTTGTAAAAATGAGAAATCGCTGGTCAAATTTTAACCCTTATAACTTCCCAACGAAAAAAATTTTGGTTCCAAAATTGTGCTGATGTAAAGTAGACATGTGGGAAATATTACTTATTTAGTATTTTGTGTGACATTTCTTAAGGGCTTAAAAATTAAAAGTTTGAAAATTGCAAAATGTTCCGAATTTTCGCCAGATTTCCACTTTTTTCACTAATAAACGCAAGTTATATTAAATAAATTTTATGACTAGCGTGAAGTACAATATGTCACTAGAAAATGTCAGAATCCCTGGGATCCATGGAAGCGTTCCAGAGTTATAACCTCATAAAGGGACAGTGGTCAGAATTGTAAAAATTGGCTCAGTCATAAACGTGCAAACCACCCTTGGGGCTTAAGGGGTTAAAAAATATTTTTACAATTCTTTTAACCTCTTAACTCCTGAAGCTTTTTTTTTGGCTTTGCGTTTTTGTTTTTAGCTCCCCTTCTTCCCTGAGCCATCATTTTTTTTATTTTTCCATCATGTCAGGGCTTGTTTTTTTGCACGCCGCACTGACCTTTTTAATGATACCCATTTTGGTGCAGATTTGATCTTTGATCACCCATTACTGCATTTTAATGCAATGTCGTTTTGTTTTATTTTCTAATTACACGGCTTAGCGATCAGGTTAATCCTTTTTTTATTGATTGATCGGGCAATTCTGAACGCGGCGATACCAAATATGTGCAGGTTTGATTTTATTTTTATTGTTTTGAATGGGGCAAAAGGGAGGTGATTTGAACTTTTTTTTATATTTTTTTCATATTTTTAAAAACACTATTTTTGTGCTTTTGCCATGCTTCAATAGCTTCTATGGGAGACTAGATGCTGCCACAACCCGATCGGCTCTGCTACATAGAGACGATAATCAGTTTGCGCATGTTAAATGCCGCTGTTAGCATTTGACAGCGGCATTTAATGGGTTAATAGCCGCAGGTGGATCGTGATTCCACCCGTGGCTATTCTGGGCACATGTCAGCTGTTCTAAACAGCTGTTATGTGGCAGAAAAGATGTGGCCTCACCGCCGGAGCCCGCATTAAAGGGAGGGAGTCCGAAATTTTCTCTTTTACTTTTTTCTAACTTTTCTACTTTGTCCCACTATGGGACAATCCTTTTTTGCAGGCTGATCACTCCTATAGCATGTAGATGAAGCATTATCCCCATGCTGTAGAAAATGTCAGCTCTGCTCTTACAGAGAGGCTTACACTGCGCATGATCAGCAAGTTTCCTAGCTCTGGTGACCCGGATGTCATCATGACAACATTGGGTCACCATGGCAACGATCAGACCCCCGTGTCATGCCGCGGGGTTTCCAATCCAAAGGCAGAGGGGCTGTCAGTCCTCTGTCGGCTTCCGGAATGCTGCGATTGTGTTCGATTGCAGTATTTTGGAGGTTAATCCACTCCTGGCACCTAGTGCTGGGTGTCAGCTGTCAGAATGAACCCTGATGAAGGTGGAAGCCGAAACATGCGTTGGGGCTGGCACAATCACCCACTAGGAGGTAATATTTTCTGCACTTTTTTTGCTTAGTTTGTAGAGATTATTCTTGTGCTCTCTGGAGGGACACCATGACCGCATGGTGTCTTCTCTCATTGGGGTTACAGGGCCATTACTAGATGGATTTATCATGTGCAGCCTCCTTATGGCTTTATAGTGGGGAAGTGGTGCCATTTTGTGGTTTCCCACTCTTCTAAACCTTGTCTTTTTTATGTGATTTTCTACCTAATAAAAATTATATCTTTTTATATTTTGGTTTCTTGAGTATATTTTTTTCAGATTTTTTTTTTCCTGGCACCTATTGCTGGGTGTCAGCTGTCAGAATCAGCTTAAACCCGGTGGCGATCGCCCGCACACCTCCTGTGATAGCTGGTGATCGCGATGTCATAATGTTCCATCCATGGTCAAATAGGCCCAGGTCACATGGAATATTACATGCAATGTCAGAAAGGGGTTAACATTATTCAGTTTTATTTATTATGCACTGTCTGTGATTCTTATATATAATATTCAGCAAAGCGTCCTTAACAAGCTGATCATAGATGGGACTTCTCCATCTGTCGGTGACTTTTATAATATTTGTTTCAGGGTGAAGATCTGACCCATATTAATACTACAGAGACATATGTGAGGGGTGATGAGTGGTGTAAAGAGGAGATTCCTACATGTGACTACCCAGGTGAGTAGTGACCACTAAATGCAGAGAAGTCACATATTCTTCTCATCACCGGCTGTGGCGGCTTTATCGGTGGTGTAGTCCGGCCGTATTACCATGATCACCATTTTACCTCTAGACCACAACATTCTCCTCCACCCAAAACTGTTCTAATGACTTTGGGCATTAAAAGCCCTTTTCTATAGAACTTACAACCTGGTAGATCCACCTACCCCCTGGGTTTAGGAGACGCTGTTACCTGCCCAGATCTGTGAACTATAAAGTCAAATGACAGCACACGTAGAATGTGCTGACAAGATAGAAAATCACTTGTAGAAAAATATTATGAAGGGCCTGTAAGAGAAAGCGGAGGGTAATGATGCTGTTGGCTTCCTAGAACCCTGAGATCTTATCGGATGAATCTCCCTTCTCTCCCTTCTGTGCTGCTGAATGTGATCATATGGTCCCTACAAGACCAGGTCCAGTCTTTCTGGCCAAACTTCACTTTTATGATGGACAACATTAAATGTGCAGTGAGGCCAAGTGTGAATTTCTGGACAATAACAGAGTTTCCCTTTTTCCTGACTTTTCAATTTGTATTAAAACCGACTAACTTCAAGGAGGATTGTGATAATCTACATAAAACCCATCACACCTGTGTCAGGGTTGGTGCAGTGCAACAAATAGTCAGGGACCACATAAACGTTCAAAGCAAATGTCTTTTAATATCCAAAACTCACAAAATGAACAGCACACAGTAATCTCTGGATTGCAGCCGGGCGTCACAACAGTCCGTATGCGAGACCGGTTGCTGAAGGCGCCTGCAGCACCATGTCACGCTCAGGGGTGCCAGGCTTTTTGGCTTCGCTTGGCTCCGTGTTACTTCACACAGGCTGAACCACCTGCTCTGCAGTTTGCAAACCAAGACTGACACACCCAACCCTTGGCTGCAGAGTTTTAAATGGAATCTGTGGCCATGGGCCACTTGTAAAACTTGGCCTGGAGAGAGCAAACCGCCCCACTACCATCCTGCAGTTCGCTCCAAAAATAAAAGCCCATGGCGGGTTTTCTTAAATCTACCTTGGGCAAACAATTTGTCCAAGACCACACTTACCGTATATACTCGAGTATAAGCCGACCCGAGTATAAGCCGACCCCCCTAATTTTGCCACAAAAAAACTGGGAAAAGTTAATGACTCGAGTATAAGCCTAGGGTGGGAAATGCAGCAGCTACCGGTAAATTTCCAAAATACAAAAAGATACCAATAAAAGTAAAATTAATTGAGACATTAGTAGGTTAAGTGTTTTTGAATATCCATATTGAATCAGGAGCCCCATGTAAAGCTCCATACAGTTCATGATGGGCCCCATAAGATGATCCATATTAAAATATGCCCCATATAATGCTGCACAAATGTTGATTATAACCCCATAAGATGCTCCATACAGACATTTGCCCCATACAATGCTGCACAAATGCTGATTATGTCCCCATAAGACACAAATCACATACTCACCTCTCGTCGCTCTGGCCCCCGGCACTTGCTATAGTCACTTGTCCGCGTTCCACCGTCGGCGACGCTGTGTCTTCCGTGTCCTTTGCACTGACGTTCAGGCAGAGGGCGGCGCGCACACTAATCGTGTCATCGCGCCAATGGCTTTGGAACTTCCCATCCGCAGCATCTATTATGCCTGCTGCTTACGTTCGTTTTTTTATGCCGGCTTCATAGATATGTTTATCGTTGCCTGGACTACGAGACTCGATGTACACCGGCGCTTATTCCTGTGTGTTGCCGGTTCTCCTGCGCAGGCTCCGTGTGCTTTCGGTCGTCTTGACAACAAGACGGGACGCACCGGATGTGTCGTCAGCGCTCTGCGACGAGCGCTATCACATGGTTTCCGGCTTTGTTCCGGTTCATTGTTTCTGCGCGGGCAAGCGCAGGGATGGCTTCCTGCATTAACCAACGGCTGCACGTGTTCCGGTTTAAAATGTGAGTGTGGGTTAGGGCCATATCAGCGTCAGCTTGCCGCTTTTGCGCATGTGTACACAGCAGTTATCCATTAGTTCCAAGGTTGGCATCTTCCTATTGGGTCCCTTACATATATATACCATCAATGGCCAGTGCCTAACCATCCCCCAGACGAAGCATTTCGGTGCGAAACGCGCGTAAGGGGTGTTCGTGGGCCTCCAGCAGCGCTTCCTTTGGTAACTATATCATTATTTTCTGTATTTGTATTTTCTGAATTTTGCTATTTAGCTTATTTACATATGATCACTGGCACAATGATTAATTACATGAATATGTTATTGTCTGGTTTATGATACTACTATGTTGGAAGCTCCTGTCTGGTTAGCCCTCCGTGTTCCTGTGTTTTGGGAGTATACCCTTATTGCTATTGTTAATACGTGTTCTGTTGTTATTAATAAAATTGATTATATTTATTGGCCCTGTGTGAAGTTGTTAGTTTGGTGCTCCTCTGACCTGAGTGTCACTGCAGAGGACGCGGAAGACGGAGCGGCGCCGACGGTGGAACGGGGGACAGGTGAATATCGCGCACTGCCCCCGTCATACTCACCTGCTCCCCGCGCGGTCCCTGCACATCCCTGGTTCTCTGGGCGCCGGCAGCTTTTTCCTGTATTGAACGATCACATGGTTGTTGTGATCCGCTTTTTGGGCTCCCCTAGTGGTGGCTGGTGGTACTGGAGACTTGTGTGTTCTTTTCTGCCTCAGCTCACCTGCTTCCATCAGTTTTGGGAGTTCCCTATTTAGCCTTGCTCTCCAGTCACTTCCTTGCCGGTCATCATTGTAACCTGAGTCTTTCAGTTGCATGTTCCTGCTACCAGTCTGCTGATCAGCTAAGTGGACTCTTGTCCTTTTTGTTTTGTATTTTTTGTCCAGTTTACAGTTTGTCATTTCCTGTTACTGGAAGCTCTTGTGGACTGAAATTGCCACTCCTGTGTCATGAGTTGACACAGGAGTCTTAAAGTAATTTCAGGATGGGTTTTTGAAAGGGTTTTTCAGCTGACCGTGAAGTCCTCTTTTGTATCCTTCCTCTATCTAGTAAGTGGACCTCGCTTTGCTAAATCTACCTTCATACTGTGTATGTCTTTTCCTCTGAACTCACCGTTAATATATGTGGGGGCTACTATCATCTTTGGGGAATTTCACTAGAGGTAAGCCAGGTCTGTTCCTTCCTCTTCCAGGCGTAGTTAGTTCTCCGGCTGGCGCATGGCATCTAGGCAGCCGTAGGAATGCTTCCTGGCTACTGTTAGTTGTGTGGTAGATTTAGGTCACGGTCAGCTTGAGTTTCCATCACCCGAGGGCTAGTCTGTTATTTTGTGTTTCTGATGTTCCCATGCCATTGGGGAATCATGACACATGGTACTGCTCATTACAGTATTGAATATGCGGCTCCACCCCTATGGGAGTGGAGTCGGGTCCATATTCATTACTGTAAGGAGCGGTACCATGTGACAGCTCAACACAGGAAGAAGCTGTCAGCGCCCGGAGAACGAGGGATGTGCAGGGACCGCGCTAGGAGCAGGTGAGTATGATTAGACAGCTGCCGCTCCCCCTCCCCTGCCAACCCGTGGGAATGACTCGAGTAAAAGTCGAGAGGGGCAATTTCAGCCTAAAAAAATGGGCTGAAATTCTCGGCTTTTACTCAAGTATGTACAATACTTTTATTTTGCGTTGCAACCACAGCTATACCGGTGAACCTGTGACTGCAATGCACTCCAGCAGCCTTAATACACTTCTTTGCGCATCCTGGGGGACACATAGTGACCTTCGCATATAATACCTGTCACTGCCTCACACATGATAAATCTCTGAGCTGTGCGTGGCTGATGGCTGTAATATACATTTTTTCACACCTGTAGGAGATGTGCTGGCATGGCTCAAGCCCTGGTTTCATGGAATCAGCCAACGTCATAAATTGCATTATGTTTTCGAGCCTAAGGAACTGATATTACTGCACAATCTCTCCCGATATGGAGAGCCAAAAATAATTTCAGAACTCAGTAGCTCTTAATGGTCCATCATAAATACGTGCAACTCTGGTTTAGTGGTGGAGCTTTTCCCCAAACATATGTTGTTGTTGGGGATGTAACATTTTTTTATTCTATGTCTTTTTTTACAGGTTCATTTTGTATAGTAGTTCAGTAATGGTGGGATCGGCCTGCCTCACTTTTATGAGTCTGCAACTACCTGGTAGCCTTTAAAATAAGGTCTCTATTAACTCTTCCAAATTCCTCAGATCTAAATTTAAGACACACCAGCTCTGCACTATTATAAAAAGTTCTGTATGAATGTCTATTATTTCTTCTTGAAACTCATCTGACAGAAAATATTGGCCGTTACGATAGCTAAGATTGCCAAGAGCCACTAAGCTACATACTCTAATTACCCAGAGAGTTTTCACCAGGATAATAGGAAACAAATGGACATTACAAATTATTTTCCAGTGTCTCTTGAATCCGACAATACTCTATATATTGTTATACACTACTTTCTGGGCACATGGTAGGGTTAAGAAAGGAAGGAGCACAATTTAGCTATTTGGACTCAGATCTTGCTGGAATAGTTTGCAGACACAATGTATTGGGAGCACTGTTAGTGATCACCTGGCAGATAAAAGATTTCCACCATGAGAAGGCTTGGCTCTATTTATTCCATTTTCCAGATCCCAGGGATTGCCTTGCTCATCATCCTTTAACCCCTCTACATGAATCTGGACTTACATAGAGACCGCTAGGCTTGGGCCATGGTGTTACCTGGTATTCTGTTATGTGAGATGACAAGAAGATTAGTCAAGTAGTTGGGTCAGAATCAGGAGGGCAGAGAAAGCACAAAATTGGAAGATGCAAGTGTAGTCAGTAAGCGGGCTGGGATCACAACAGGATATGAATACACTAGTGGGAGCTGAGCACAGAAGACTGAACCAGAGGAGAACAAGGCTGTATCTGGCAGCTTCTGGCAATATGCTTCAAGCTTTAGTAGTGTTCGGTGCTTTAAGCAGGTAGAAGATTGCTCCAGCTGGACAGTACACAAACCCTTACTGCCAGACTGGATGGTACTGCTGGTCTCAGGCACCCTACTCTTAGTGGCTGGACAGAGCCAGCGCCACCCAGAGCTTCTGGTTTCGATGTCTTCTCAATTACCAGCAGTGCCTGCACAATAAATAAGGCACTGCCTGGAAGCAAACATTGCAGGAGCAGATTCCAGTAGAGATGGGACACACCATTTGCAGATGCCCTAATATAACAAAATTACAGAAAACTAAAGCAGTAGAAATCCCTATAAAGCGACTCCATTTTCGAAATCATAACCCTCAGTGAATTATTCTATGGGATTAGTGACTATTTTGACTCCACAACCACTTTACGGAAATTAGCTCGCATTGGATGGTGCAACGTGAAAATTGCACTTTTGCCATTTTATTGTCCAATACATAATGCCCAGATTGTGCTTCAGGAGACACACACCGTAAATTAAGTGGGTTCATCTCACTGTAGTAATGCCAAATATATAGATGCTGAATATGGTTTGGGCACACTGCAAGGCTCAGAAGCAAGCAGAAATTTGACTTTGGGAGAGCGGATATTGCTGGATTGGTTTATGGAAGCCATGTTGCTTTTCAAGAGCTTTTGAGCCACTAATAAAGTGGAAACCTTTGTTTTTCCACTGGCAGATGATGGACCTTAGTGGTGTCTTGTATTTCATCAGATGAGTAGAAGTTTTATTGGTATAATTTTCACCTATATAACATTGTTTGGTGGCTTTTTATTCTATGTTTGGGAGTCAGAATGAACAAATGGTTGAACGCCACGATCCACTGGTTCATGCTATGAGGCTTTCGATTAGACTGTTAACTGTCATTGTCTTGCTGAATAGTTAAATATTTTTACATAAGCTGTCTGTAAAAATTACAAGTTAAGTAGAAATGTTCAAAAGTATAAAATGTGAGGATATTTTATTCAAAATTAATAACTGGTTTTATTTTTAGCAGATTACTGTACCGGGAGATCAGAGGGAATGCTGACATCTTCAGTTAAATCAGATGATCTTGAGATCACACAGGATACAGTTGAAGTGAATGCCATTACCTCAGATATGGCATCATCCTTTCACAGCAAAGATTTGTCATCTGATCCTTTGAAACAGGTCCTGTTTTCTGGTTCATTACCAACTACTAAGAAAAATCAAAGTAACAATATAAGCTCAAAAAAACAAATTGATTCTAAAGGAAAGAAGACATTTTCATATTCAGAATATGGAAATAGTTTTCTCAAAAATACTTTTTTAAAACATGGAAAAATTCACACAGCAGAGAATAGATTTTCATGTTCAGAATGTGGGAAATGTTTTAAGCAGAAATCGGATCTTGAAAATCACCAGAGAACTCACACGGGGGAGAAGCCATTTTCCTGTTCAGAATGTGGGAAATGTTTTAATCAGAAATCAAATTTTGTTATACACCAGAGAACTCACACTGGGGAGAAGCCTTTTTCATGTTCAGAATGTGGGAAATGTTTTAACAGGAAATCAAATCTTGTTATACACCACAGAACGCACACAGGGGAGAAGCCTTTTTCCTGTTCAGAGTGTGGGAAATGTTTTAAACAGAAATCAGATTTTGTAAATCACCAGAGAACTCACACAGGGGAGAAGCCTTTTTCCTGTTCAGAATGTGGGAAATGTTTTAACCGGCAATCAGTTTTGGTTAATCACCATAGAACTCACACAGGGGAGAAACCTTTTTCATGTTCAGAATGTAGAAAATGTTTTATCCGGAAAGCAAATCTTGATTGCCATCGGAGAACTCACACAGGAGAAAAGCCTTTTTCATGTTCAGAATGTGGAAAATGTTTTGTGAAGAAATCATCTCTTCTTGGTCACCAAAGAACTCACACAGGGGAGAAGCATTTTTCGTGTTCTTAATGTGAGAAATGTTTTACACAGAAATCAACTCTTAATAAACATCAGGGAAGTCACACAGGGGAGAAGCCTTTTTTATGTTCAGAATTGGGAAGTATTTTAACTGAAAATTGTATCTTAACCTCTTCCCGACCTGTGACGCAGCCTATTTGTCATGAAAGTTGGTGCTAATCCGACCTGTGAGGCAGCATATTCATCATAGCAGGATAACGTTCGGGTGAACGGGTTAACTGAAATTTCACCTGACCTGCAGGAACAGGGGACTTGTACTGTAGTGCGGGGGGGTGGCTTTGCGCCCCGTGGCTACGATCGCTCTGGTGACCTCTATGTCACCCCCCAGATCTGATTGGAGCTAGCGTCCATGTGACTCTATCTCTCCAATTAGATGTAGAGGGACAGAGTGAAATATGGCTACCCTCGCTCTGCAGCCTGATCCCTTCCATGAGAGCTGCAGAGCGATGTCCCTTCTGCTGCCCTGCTGCTGCTGCTGCATCGCCGCCTGACCGCCGCCGCCTGCCATCCGATACTTCCCTCTGCTGCCTTCCTCTCCCCCCGCCATCCGATTCCACCCCCGACCTCCGCTACCCCCCCTGCCCCAGTGATTACCCCGTGCCCCCCCTGATCACCCCCCTGCTGCTGTTGCCGGCTCCATCTCCATGCTTCATCTCCTCAGCTCCCTTCTGCGCCCTCACGCCTGAGACCCCCTGTCCCCCACTGATCTCCCCTGTGCCCCGCTGATCTCCCCTCTGCCCCGCTGATCTCCCCTCTGCCGCGTTGATCGCCCCCCTGCCCGGCTCATCTCCCCCTGCCCTACTGATCTCCCCCCTGCCCTGCGGATCACCCCCTGCCCTGCAGATCACCCCCTGCTCCGGTGATCTCCCCCCTGCCCTGGTGATCTCCCCCCTGCCCCGGTGATCACCCCCTCCCATCCCAAGGGTATTATGCTGCCCCCCTCTCATAGGGTATCATGTTGCCCCCCCCATCATAAGGTATCACACTGCCCCCCATAGGGTATTATGCTGCCCCCTCTCATAGGGCATCATGCAGCTCCCCCATAGGGTATCATGCAACTCCCCCATAGGGTATCATGCAGCTCCCACGATAGGGTATTATGCAGCTCCGCCATAGGGTACCATGCAGCTCCCCCTACAGGGTACCATGCAGCTCCCCCATAGGGTACCATTCAGCTCCCCATAGGGTATTATGCAGCTCACACCCATAGAGTATCATGCAGCTCACTCCCCATAGGGTATCATGCAGCTCACCTCCCATAGGGCATTATGCAGCTCACTCCCCCATAGGGTATTATGCAGCTCACCCCCCATAGGGTATCATGTTATGATCCTTAGTGGCTGAGGATCACGAATAGACCAGCAAGTGAATAAACTAAGGACAAGCTCTAGGGAGATGGTAACTGGACTGATCGCAAATCTGAACCTATCCAACACAAATAGAGGTAGCCGGTGAACGTGCCTAAAAAATTCCTAGACGTCTCGAGCCAGCCTGAGGAACTAGCTACCCCTAAAGAGAAAGAAAGACCTTGCTTGCCTCCAGAGAAATAATCCCCAAAGATATAGAAGCCCCCAACAAATATTAACGGTGAAGTAAGAAGAAGGCACATACGTAGGGATGAAATCAGATTCAGCAAAAGAGGCCCACTAGTACTAGAAAGCAGAAAATAGAGCAGGGGTCTATGCGATCAATAAAAAACCCTTACAAAATATCCATCCTGAGATTTCAAGAACCCACGCACCAACTAATGGTGTGTGGGGAGAAACTCAGTCCACTAGAGCATCCAGCAAGCGAGGGAATCACATTTTAGCAAGCTGGACAAGAAAACATGATAAACACTGCTGATCAAAAAAATGAGCAAACAAAACTTAGCTTGTCCTGGATGGACTGGGAGCAAGGTAGTCAGAAGGAATCTGAGTAGCACTGATTACATCGACAGCCAGCAACAAGTGAAAGCAAAACAGAGCTATATAGGAACCTCCCAGAGGATAACGAACCAGCTGATAGCCAGAGACCAGCAGGATAACAAACAAAGCCACCAGGGGGAGCCCAAAGCAAAAGTCACACCATACCACCAGTGACCACAAGAGGGAGCCTGAAAACAGAGTTCACAACAGTACCCCCCCCCTTAAGGAGGGGTCACCGAACCCTCATGAAAACCCCCAGGGCGATCAGGATGAGCCACATGGAAGGCACGAACCAAATCGACCGCATGAACATCAGAGGCGACAACCCAAGAATTATCCTCCTGACCATAGCCCTTCCACTTGACCAAATACTGGAGCCTCCGTCTAGAAACACGAGAATCCAAGATCTTCTCCACCACGTATTCCAATTCTCCCTCAACCAGCACCGGGGCAGGAGGCTCAACCGGAGGAACCACAGGTACCACATACCTCCGCAACAACGAGCGATGGAACACATTATGAATAGCAAATGATGCCGGGAGGTCCAGACGGAATGACACAGGGCCAAGGACTTCCAGAATCTTATAAGGACCGATAAACCGAGGCTTGAACTTAGGAGAGGAGACCTTCATAGGAACGAAGCGAGAAGACAACCACACCAAGTCCCCAACACGAAGTTGGGGACCCACACAGCGACGGCGGTTGGCAAAGAGCTGAGCCTTCTCTTGTGACAACTTCAAATTGTCCACCACATGATTCCAAATCTGATGCAACCTATCCACCACAACATCCACTCCAGGACAGTCAGAAGGCTCCACCTGACCCGAGGAAAAACAAGGATGAAACCCCGAATTGCAAAAAAAAGGAGAAACCAAAGTAGCAGAACTAGCCCGATTATTAAGGGCAAACGGCAAAAAAGTAACCCAGTCGTCCTGGTCAGCAGAAACAAAACATCTTAAATAAGTCTCCAAGGTCTGATTAGTTCGCTCGGTTTGGCCATTCGTCTGAGGATGGAAGGCCGACGAAAAAGACAATTCAATGCCCAACTTCGCACAAAAGGTCCGCCAAAATCTAGACACAAACTGGGATCCTCTGTCAGAAACAATGTTCTCAGGAATCCCGTGCAAACGAACCACATTTTGAAAAACAGTGGAACCAACTCGGAGGAGGAAGGCAACTTAGGCAAGGGCACCAAATGGACCATCTTAGAAAAACGATCACACACCACCCAGATGACAGACATTCTCTGAGAGACAGGGAGATCTGAAATAAAATCCATGGAAATGTGCGTCCAAGGCCTCTTCGGGACAGGCAAAGGTAACAGCAAACCACTGGCACGAGAACAGCAAGGCTTCGCCCGAGCACAAATTCCACAAGACTGCACAAAGGAACGCACATCCCACGACAAGGAAGGCCACCAAAAAGACCTGGCCACCAAGTCTCTGGTACCAAATATTGCAGGATGGCCCGCCAACACCGAAGAATGAACCTCGGAGATGACTCTGTTGGTCCATCTATCCGGGACAAACAGTCTCTCCGGTGGACAGCGGTCAGGTCTATCCGCCTGAAACTCTTGCAGCACACGTCGCAAATCTGGGGAGATGGCAGACAAAATCACCCCTTCTCTAAGGATACCAGCCGGCTCTGAATCTCCAGGAGAGTCAGGCACAAAACTCCTAGAAAGAGCATCAGCCTTCACATTCTTCGAACCCGGCAGGTACGAGACCATGAAATCAAAACGAGAGAAAAACAACGACCAACGAGCCTGTCTGGGATTCAGCCGCTTGGCCGACTCGAGATAAATCAAATTCTTGTGATCAGTCAAGACCACCACACGATGTTTAGCTCCCTCGAGCCAATGTCGCCACTCCTCAAATGCCCACTTCATAGCCAACAGCTCCCGATTACCGACATCATAATTCCGCTCAGCAGGCGAAAACTTTCTTGAAAAGAAAGCACATGGCTTCATCACAGAGCCATCGGGGCTTCTCTGTGACAAAACAGCCCCCGCTCCAATCTCGGAAGCATCAACCTCCACCTGGAAGGGAAGTGAGACATCTGGCTGACACAAGACCGGAGCCGAAGAAAACCGACGCTTCCGATCCCGAAAGGCCTCCACAGCCGCAGAAGACCAATTAGTCACATCAGAACCCTTCTTGGTCAAATCCGTCAAAGGCTTAACAACGCCAGAAAAATTAGCTATGAAGCGACGGTAAAAATTAGCAAAACCCAAGAACTTCTGAAGACTCTTAACAGATGTAGGCTGCGTCCAGTCATGAATAGCCTGAACCTTGACTGGGTCCATCTCAATAGTAGAAGGAGAAAAAATGAAACCCAAAATAGAAATCTTCTGGACTCCAAAAAGACATTTTGAGCCCTTCACAAATAAAGCATTGTCACGCAGGACCTGAAAGACCATCCTGACCTGCTTAACATGAGACTCCCAATCATCCGAAAAAAACAGAATATCATCCAGATACACAATCATAAACTTATCCAGATATTCACGGAAGATGTCATGCATAAAGGACTGAAAGACTGAAGGAGCATTAGAAAGCCCAAAAGGCATCACCAAGTACTCAAAATGGCCTTCAGGTGTATTAAATGCAGTTTTCCATTCATCACCCTGTTTTATACGCACAAGGTTATACGCACCACGAAGATCTATCTTGGTGAACCAACTAGACCCCCTAATGCGAGCAAACAAATCAGTTAACAATGGCAAAGGATACTGAAATTTGACCGTGATTTTATTCAAAAGGCGATAATCAATTCAGGGTCTCAGGGAACCATCCTTTTTAGCCACAAAAAAGAATCCTGCACCAAGAGGGGATGAGGACGGGCGAATATGTCCCTTCTCTAAAGACTCCTTTATATAACTCCGCATGGCAGCATGCTCTGGCACAGATAAATTGAAAAGTCGTCCCTTAGGAAACTTACTACCAGGAATCAAATTTATAGCACAATCACAGTCCCTATGAGGAGGTAGAGAATTGAGTTTGGGCTCCTCAAATACATCCTGGTAGTCTGACAAAAATGTAGGGACTTCAGAAGGAGTGGACGAAGCAATTGACACCACAGGAGCGTCACCATGAATTCCCTGACAACCCCAACTTGACACCGACATAGCTTTCCAATCCAGGACTGGATTATGAGTCTGCAACCATGGTAGACCCAACACGACGACATCATGCAAATTATGCAGTACAAGAAAGCGAATCACCTCCTGATGAACAGGAGTCATGCACATGGTCACTTGTGTCCAGTACTGAGGTCTATTCGTAGCCAATGGTGTAGAATCAATTCCCCTTAGTGGAATAGGGAATTTTAAAGGCTCCAAATCAAAACCACAGCGCCTGGCAAATGACCAATCCATCAGACTCAGGGCGGCACCTGAATCTACAAAAGCATTAACCGGGTAAGATGACAGGGCACAAATCAGGGTAACAGACAAAATGAACTTAGGCTGTAAAGTACCAATGGTGACAGATTTATCAACCTTTTTTTTGCGCTTAGAGCATGCTGAGATAACATGAGCTGAGTCACCACAGTAAAAGCACAACCCATTTTGCCGTCTATAATTTTGCCGTTCACTTCTGGTCAGAATTCTGTCACATTGCATAGATTCAGGTGTCTGTTCAGAAGACACTGCCAAATGGTGCACAGGTTTGCGCTCCCGCAAACGCCGATCAATCTGAATGGCCAGAGTCATTGACTTATTCAGACCTGCAGGCGTAGGGAACCCCACCATGACATTCTTAATGGCTTCAGAAAGACCTCTGAAATTTGCAGCCAGGGCACACTCATTCCACTGAGTAAGCACCGACCATTTACGAAACTTCTTGCAGTACACCTCTGCTTCATCTTGCCCCTGCGAGAGGGCCAATAACGTTTTTTCAGCCTGGTTCTCAAGATTAGGTTCCTCATAGAGCAATCCAAGGGCTAGAAAAAAACGCATCTACACTAAGCAATGCAGGATCCCCTGGCGCCAATGCGAAGGCCCAATCTTGAGGGTCACCGCGCAAAAAGGAAATGATAATCTTAACTTGCTGAACGGCATCACCAGAGGAACGAGGTTTCAAAGAAAGAAACAACTTACAATTGTTCCTAAAATTCAGGAACCTAGATCTATCTCCAGAAAACAACTCCAGAATAGGTATTTTAGGCTCTAACATAGGACTGTGAACAACAAAATCCTGAATACTTTGAACCCTAGCAGCAAGATGATCCAGACTGGAAGCCAAGCTCTGGACATCCATGTCAGCAGCTGAACTCAGAGCCACACCAAGATTAAGAGGAGGAGAGAAGCTAGCCACAACAGCTAGACACACAGCAACAACAAAAAAAAAAATTCTCAAGGCTTCTTTTCTCCTGCTTCTGCCATGCAATTAACACTTTTGTGGCCGGCTGTACTGTTATGATCCTTAGTGGCTGAGGATCACGAATAGACCAGCAAGTGAATAAACTAAGGACAAGCTCTAGGGAGATGGTAACTGGACTGATCGCAAATCTGAACCTATCCAACACAAATAGAGGTAGCCGGTGAACGTGCCTAAAAAATTCCTAGACGTCTCGAGCCAGCCTGAGGAACTAGCTACCCCTAAAGAGAAAGAAAGACCTTGCTTGCCTCCAGAGAAATAATCCCCAAAGATATAGAAGCCCCCAACAAATATTAACGGTGAAGTAAGAAGAAGGCACATACGTAGGGATGAAATCAGATTCAGCAAAAGAGGCCCACTAGTACTAGAAAGCAGAAAATAGAGCAGGGGTCTATGCGATCAATAAAAAACCCTTACAAAATATCAATCCTGAGATTTCAAGAACCCACGCACCAACTAATGGTGTGTGGGGAGAAACTCAGTCCACTAGAGCATCCAGCAAGCGAGGGAATCACATTTTAGCAAGCTGGACAAGAAAACATGATAAACACTGCTGATCAAAAAATGAGCAAACAAAACTTAGCTTGTCCTGGATGGACTGGGAGCAAGGTAGTCAGAAGGAATCTGAGTAGCACTGATTACATCGACAGCCAGCAACAAGTGAAAGCAAAACAGAGCTATATAGGAACCTCCCAGAGGATAACGAACCAGCTGATAGCCAGAGACCAGCAGGATAACAAACAAAGCACCAGGGGGAGCCCAAAGCAAAAGTCACACCATACCACCAGTGACCACAAGAGGGAGCCTGAAAACAGAGTTCACAACAGTATCATGCGGCAACCCCCATAGGGCATCATGCAGCTCAGTCCCCATAGGGTATTATGCAGCTCACCCCCCCATAGGGTATCATGCGGCAACACCCCATAGGGCATCATGCGGCAACCCCCCCACCCATAGGGCATCATGCAGCTCAGTCCCCCATAGGGTATTATGCAGCTCACCCCCATAGGGTATCATGCGGCAACCCCCCATAGGGTATCATGCAGCTCAGTCCCCCATAGGGTATTATGCAGCTCACCCCCCATAGGGTATCATGCGGCAACCCCCCATAGGGTATCATGCGGCAACCCCCATAGGGCATCATGCAGCTCAGTCACCCATAGGGTATTATGCAGCTCACTCCCCCATAGGGTATCATGCAGCTCCCCCATAGGGTATCATGCAGCTCACCCCCATAGGGTATCATGCAGCTCACCCCCATAGGGTATCATGCAGCTCACCCTGCAGCGCCCCAGAGTCCTGGTCGCTGCAGTAATGTCGTTCTTCCACCAGGGGGAGTGATGTTACGTCTGAAGGCAATAAAGGAGGTCTCTTTACCAGGTATCACAAACCACACAACACACTTCACACTCCAGACTGCCAGGGGGAGCTACGCTCCTATCTACTAGGGCACTCACAATTAGGTAAAACTGGCAGTCTGGATAGGAAGTTAGGCAGAAGCGAGCTGGGTTTCACCCAGTCAGCACCAGTCTGGCGGATGCTGGCTTGGCTGGACCTGCTAGCTGGGCTCCGCTCAGGTAGTGGGTCCCTGACGGGTGGGATCCTGTCAGAGGCCAAGATAGAAGGCCACGGAGCTGTGCCTGCCCCACGTGCGGCAGCATCCTATTAAAGAGACATTGAAGGGATTTGCGTTGCAGAGGGTGAGAAACGAAGTTATAGCAAAAGGAGAGGAATCCAGAAGGAGTTCTGCCCTGCAAAAGGCTGCCTCCTTCTGAGGCGCAGAATCCGGAAGAAGGAACACCGAGGGAGTAAGGATCTCTACGCTTTACTTCAGAGACCGGCAGGACAGTTAATTCCATGTTAGCTGCCCGAACTTATACCCAGGAGGCACGGTGGCAACTTGTGGGGGCTGGGGCGTGCTAGAGTCCCTGTAAAAAGCCTCAGGCCATCAGTCATGCGGGTTTGTCCTATCCTATCCATCAGGGGGACAGAGAGAAAGAGACATTACATCCACAACAGTTGTGAGGACCTTACCGAGAAGCTCAGCAGGGAGGTACTACAACATCCAGGCGCTAGAGGAAGGCTACTGATTTCCACCTGGATAAGGCGACTCTGGATTTGCCTTCAGACCGGCCGGACTCTGCCTGCCTTGTGGTCTGTACCCTGGACTGTGGATGCTGAAGCCTTCAGTAAAGGTAAAGAGACTGCAACCTTGTGTCCTCATTCTTCACTGCGCCTCACACCATTCAACATCTACACTCTGGCAAGCCCTGGGGATACACTTCACCTGTGGGAAGGTATACCATCTAGCTGCCATCACATCATCCCCAGCAGACCCCTAAGCAGCATCGGTCACCCTGACCGAATACCACAGGTGGCGTCACAAACATTATCCCTTTAAAGACCTTTCCCCCATTTACCAAAGGACAAACCCTAGGGCCATGGACTGGGTCAGCCACCGTGATATCCCCGCTGAGGACCGAAGGACCCAGCTCCGAGTACCCCATTGCCCTACTGGGGGCGCTCCAACCCCCCATAGGGTATCATGCAGCTGGCCCCATGGGACATCGTGCAGCTCACGCCCGACATAGAGTATCATGCAGCTCTTACCAATACAAGCAGAACTCATTGACATTTGTAAAATAAACACAATTCTCACCTCTCCTCGCTGATTCCTGCGGTGGCTCTGCTCCGATGTCAAGAGCTGCGCTGCAGTTGCGGCGCCCCAGGGTCCTGGTCATCGCAGTACTGTTGCTTTCCTCCCGGGGAGAGTGATGCTACGTTTGGAGGCAAGGAAGGATAACTGCATCCAGGTATCACAAACATGCAACAAATTCATACTCCAGGCCACCAGGAGGAGCTTTTGATCCTATGTACTAGGTGACTCCCCACAGATATATAACTGGTAGTCTGTAGGGAAGGTCAGTCAGTCCTTCAGGGAAGCTGTTCTTGGCAGGAGTGAATTCCTGTCAAAGGACAGAGGAGAGAGTCCACGGAGCTGTGCATGCCCTAAGAGCTGCAGCTCCTAGAAAGAGACATTTTGAAAGCAGAATTGTATTGCAGCGAGCATGAATGAGGGCAAAGGAGGGGATACCAGAAGGGAACCAGCCAGGTGCAGGCTGCCTCCTTCTGAGGCGCAGATAACCAGTAGCCGGAACACCGAGGTAGTAAGGACCACTATGCCTTACTTCAGAGACCGGCAGGACAGCTAATTGCACATTACTTGTCCGCACCTACACCCAGGAGGCACGGTGGCACTCCTTAGAGGCCGGGGAGTGCTAGAGTCCCAATAAACAGCCTCAAGCCGCCAGTCATACGGGTTTTGTCCTATCCGACAAAGGGGGACAGAGAGAGAGAGACACCACATCTGTGAGGCCCTTATTTGAAGCTTAAGCAGTAAGGGACTACACCACTACAGCGCAAGGGAAGGCTACTGATTTTCTCCTGGATAAGGGGACTCTGGATTTGCCTTCAGACCGGCTGGACTCTGCCTGCCCTGTGGTCTGTACCCTGGACTGTGGATGCTGAAGCCTTCACTAAAGGTAAAGAGACTGCAACCTTGTGTCCTCGTTCTTCACTGTGCCTCACACCATTCACCATCTACACTCTGGCAAGCCCTGGGGATACACTTCACCTGTGGGAAGGTATACCATCTAGCTGCCATCACATCATCCCCAGCGGACCCCTAAGCAGCGTTGGTCACCCTGACCGAATACCACATGTGGCATCATGAACATTATCCCTTTAAAGACCTTTCCCCCATTTACAAACAGACGACCCTAGTGACACCACACTGGTTGGGGGCCCCTGGAGCGGCAGGGGCTCGAGGCAGCTGCTGGCCCTTTATGGCAGCAGGTGTCAGGGCCTGAGCCCACAGAAGAATCCTCCTGTTCTCCGATGGCCCAGTCGGACCCTACATATAGGAAACTACTGACACAACTCAATAACACCATTTATAAATGATTTATTTACTGGTAAGAACTTTCTCATTCATATCACATACATGTTTATTCCTTTTTTAGGTGACCTCACTTAATTCATAAGTACTTTTTAATATAATTAATGTATGTTCTGTCCTCACTAAATGAGGCAGGCTCATTGTAGCTATCCAGTCAGCTAAACCGCTATACCGGGGTCCAATAAGGAGACTGTGGTTGAGTCTGTGCTTTATTAAACGTAGTGGTATATTGATGCGGTGAAACTGTGAACAATGATATACATGGAATCAGTACATGGTATAGAACGATACATACTACACATGATAAACATTATGCATTACATTTAGAAGGCTAGTAACTGAACTAGGAGTGCAACTGGTTAAGCTAGGCTAATATAGAGCAGAAATATCTAGAGAAAAAACATAAAGACATACCGGCAATGCAATCGCAAGGGGAATGAAGTGTAAGCGTCTTCCCTGGAAGGCAAACTAGAGGAAGTGAATGAAAACTGGAGGGAAATGTGGGCTGAGCTACCATAATGCATTGCAAAGGAGGATCAGACATAAAAAATACATAGCAGAAAAATAGAACAGTCAACATATCTCTGACCGCTAGAGGGAGCCAAAGCACTACAGATGAATAAAGGCATGAATATATCAATACTGTATACTGAGAAACTGCGATTATGCAAACAAATAATTGGAGGCAACAAATTAGATGGCGGAGACAGAACACTCCCCGTCTGACATCAACGGATGTCACTACTCCTTTCTTCCGAAGGCAACAATAGGACCAGTTCAGATACCGGTCTGGAAAATGTCTTAGGTTCATTCCCTTTGGTCATCCTTAGTTCAACTTTGCGGACATTGCCATCCTTGCTGGGGAACGTTGCGGTAACTAGACCAAGTGGCCACTGGTTCCGGTGAATTTGACAGTCCTTCACAAGAACAAGGTCACCTACGTTCAGATTAGGTTTAGTAGATTGCCACTTCGTACGTGGCTGCAGAGTAGACAAATATTGTTTGCGCCACCTGTCCCAGAAAGTATTTGCAAGACTTTGTACCTGTCTCCATTGGCGCTTGTAGAGGTCCTTAGCGTCGAATCCTCCTGGAGGGGCACTGGACAGTCCCGTTTTCTGGGTAAGTAGAGTAGCTGGAGTCAATAACAAGGGCTCCTCAGGGTCGTTAGGAACTGGAACCAGGGGTCTTGCGTTAATTATAGCTGCAGCTTCTGCCATGAAGGTGATGAGGCTTTCATGGGTGAGCCTCGCTGCCCCTTCTTGAAGAAGAGTGGAGTCAAGAATTCTCCGTACTAGACCAATCATTCGCTCCCAAGATCCTCCCATATGTGAAGAATGAGGTGGGTTGAATGACCATGTGCAACTTTGGTCACTGAGGAACCTCTCAAGAGTCTTATAGTCTAGATTTGAAGGTATTCCCAATTCCTTTGCTGCACCGACGAAGTTGGTACCTCTGTCTGAGCGTATGTGCTTGATAGGACCACGGATGGCAATAAAGCGTCTTAAGGCATTGATGAAGCTTGACGTGTCGAGGGACTCAATGACCTCTATGTGGACGGCTCTGATTGACATGCAAGTGAACATGACTGCCCAACGTTTACTATTGGCTTGGCCGCCTCTAGTACGACGTGTAACAACTGACCAAGGCCCGAACACATCGAGACCAACGCTGGTAAAGGGAGGGTCTGGGCTGAGTCTATCTGCTGGTAGGTCAGCCATCTTTTGAGTTTGAGTCGAACCACGAAGCTTACGGCAGGTAATACATTTGTAGATGACACTACTGATGAGTCTCTTTGCACCAACGATCCACACACCGGCAGACCTGATGGCTCCTTCAGTAAATAGTCTTCCTTGGTGCTTGACCAGATTGTGGTAATGTTGTACGATTAGGTAGGCAACATGACATTTTCCGGGAAGTATAAGAGGGAATTTCTCCACAAACCCCATCTCAGCTTCTTTGAGTCGGCCTCCTACTCTCAGTAGGCCACTGTTGTCGATGAATGGGTCGAGTTTTCTCAATACGCTGCTCACTGGTATTGGAGCTTTGTTGATAAGACATTGGATTTCTGCAAAGTAGGATTCTCTTTGAACAGTGAGGATGATGTGATTTCTAGAGAACTCTAAGTCGGAGGTAACATAGGTATTTTTACAAAGATGCCAACCCTTACATTTTTCTGTGCCACAAGTTCTGGTGGTCTTGAATGAGCGAGCTATATGAGTCAGGCAGGTAATAGCTCGAGTAAGTGACTTCCAACTTGAGAATCTGTCGAACCTGCAAGATCCAAGCTGGATGACAGAGGTCATTGTATGAAGTGTAGACACCTGAGGGCGGATTTCAACATCTGAGTCCTCTCCTACTAGTTCAAAGGTGTCTGGAAAACATTCCTCAATGTGCAATAATTTTGGTCCTGACAGCCACGTTGTGCTTCCTAGTCGACTTGCGTCAACTGCTCTAGTTGCATGATCTGCAGGATTCTGGTCTGTGGGTATGTAATGCCACTGCTTTGGATGAACTGATCTCCTGATTCGTAGCACTCTGTTATTGACATAAACGTAGAATCGCCTGGTTTCGTTGTGGATATATCCCAGGACTACTTTGCTGTCCGAGTAGAACTTGGCCTGTGTCAGGTCGATATCCATTTCGGATGTGATGAACTCTGCTAACTCAATGGCTAGGACTGCGGCACAAAGCTCTAACCTGGGTATAGTGTGCTCTGGTTGTGGTGCGAGTTTGGCCTTTCCCATAATGAAACCAATGTGGCACTGACATTTGGAATCTACAGTTCTCAGGTAGGCAACAGCGGCAATCGCTTTGACAGAAGCATCTGCAAATACGTACAGTCTTTGGCTTTGTATTTCAGTAGATGGCACAGGGGCGTATGGTCTTGGCACATTCAGGTTGGAGAGTGCCGCTAACGAGTTCTTCCACTCTTCCCACTGGATCCTCTTATCAGGTGGCAGAGGTGCATCCCAGTCAGATGTTTCCCTAGTTAAGTCTCTTAGTAGGGCCTTGCCTTGTATAGTAACAGGAGCTGCGAAACCCAAGGGATCGTACAGACTGTTGATGGTAGACAGGACGCCTCTACGTGTGAAAGGCCTTTCTTCCTGGTTGACCTGAAAGGTGAAAGTGTGTGACTGTAGATTCCAGAGAAGCCCAAGGCTGCGTTGCATTGGTGCGGGGTCTGACCCCAGGTCCAGGTCTCTGAGACCATTACATAGGTCCTGAGAAGGGAACGCTTCCATGAGTTCTTGGCTGTTTGAGGCTATTTTATGAAGCCTAAGGTTCGAGCAGGCAAGCATGTCCTGGGCTCTCCTGAGAAGACTGATGGCAGTCTCAATTGAAGGCATTGCTTTGAGACAGTCGTCGACATAAAAGTCCTTTTCTATGAATCTTCTGACATCTTCTCCGTATTCTGCTTCTCCTTCCTGAGCTGACCTTTTGAGTCCGTAAATGGCGACGGCAGGGGAAGGACTGTTGCCGAAGATGTGCACTCTCATGCGGTACTCTGTGACTTCTTTAGTAGGATCATTGTCTCTGTACCAGAAGAATCTTAGGAAGTTCCTGTCTCTCTCTCTCACAAGGAAACAATGGAACATTTGCTGGATGTCAGCGATGAAGGCAATGGAATCCTTACGGAAGCGCATAAGTACTCCCAGCAGTTTGTTATTGAGGTCTGGTCCTGTTAGTAGAACGTCATTTAGGGAGACATCATTAAATTTGGCACTGGAATCGAACACGACTCTAATCTGGCCTGGTTTCTTAGGGTGGTATACTCCGAACATGGGTAGGAACCAGCATTCTTCAGAGTCTTTGAGAGTGGGAGCTAGTTCTGCGTGACAGTTTTCAAAAATCTTTGACATGAAGGAGAAAAAGTGATCTTTCATCTCTGGTTTCTTTTGCAGATTACGTTTGAGAGAGGAGAAACGTTGTAATGCCTGATTTTTGTTGTTCGGTAGACGTGGTCTGTGGGTTTTGAAGGGAAGAGGTGCGACCCAGCTGTTGGTCTCATCTTTAACGAGTCCCTTGTCCATTACCTCTAAGAACAACTTGTCCTCTACCGACATTGCTACTTGGTTGTCCTGTTTAGTTCTCTGGAAGACTGTGCACCCTAACTGATCCTCATAGCTTCCCGACACTATACTGCTGTCGTGAGTAAAGTCTATTAAATGATTGGGCAGTTGGATGCTGTGTGGCAGTTCCCTGACATGGAACTCATTGTTACAAGGTTGAAACAGAGATGGTCGTCCTTTCTCCAATGTATTTGTCAGCATGCTTGTCACGGAAGATGGGGCGTGCATGTGTCCCAAGCATACGTTGCCAATTATGACCCATCCTAGGTCTAGCTTTTGGGCATAGGGAGCATTGTGGAGTCCATTGATATGACGTCTCACTTTATGAACCTGCAGGATATCTCTCCCCAACAGCAGAATTATCTGGGCCTGATGGTCGAGTTCTGGTATAAGGTGTGCTATTTGCTTTAAGTGAGCGTGATGGATTGCTACATCTGGCGTAGGGATTTCAGATCTGTTGTCTGGGATCTGGTTACATTCGATGATCGTAGGTAGTGGTAGGCAGAATTGTCCGTCTAATGACTCGATTTGGTAGTCTGTAGCTTTCCTGCCTGCTGTTGTCACAGTACCTGCACATGTCTTTAATGAGTAGGGAGTGCTTGGCCCTTTGATGTTGAATAGGTCAAAGAAAGTTGATCTAGCCAAGGATCGATTACTTTGATCATCCAAGATAGCATACAGTCTTACAGCCTGGTCTCTATGGCCTTTTGGGTATACTCTGACAAGGCATATTTTTGAACAGGACCTACTGTCTATTGTCCCTTTGCAGACCTCGGTACATTGTGAAGTGATCTCTGGCGTAGCTGTATCAGTTTTCCTTTCCTCCCCGCCATGCTCACTGTCAGCTGGCGTGTTTTGTGCACTCCATGGAGCTGGGCCTGGGTGTAGAGCAGTGTTATGGTCTGTGGTGCCACATTCTGTGCATTTTACACTGACCTTGCAGTCCTTGGCGAGATGAGTTGTGGACGAGCAGCACTTGTAGCAGATACCGTTCTCTTTCAGGAAGCTTCTGCGGTCTGGCATAGATTTTCCTCTGAAGGCTCTGCCTTTCAGGAGAGGATGAGGCTTCTGATGAAGTGGGCACTGCTTGTCAGGGTCCCGCACCTTTGTCTCTGATTGGGAGCAGCCAGCAGACCTGTAATTAGAACCTGGAGAAGAAACATAAGTCTTGTGTACTGCCACAGATGTTCTGCGTGGATTTGCAGGTGGTGACGGTGTGGCATATGGCATTGCAAAGTCAAAGCTGGGATCGTTTCTAATTCTCGCTTGTTGGTGTATAAAGTCTACAAAAACGGAGAAAGGGGGGAAATGGAACACTGTGTTTGTATTTGTACGTGGAACCATGTGTGAGCCACCTCTCCTGTAGATTGTAGGGCAACTTCTGGACTATAGGGTTAACACCTCTGGCTGTGTCAAGAAATGCAAGTCCCTGTAGGTCGTCCTCGTATTTGGCAACTTGGACTTCCTTTAGTAGGTCGCTTAGCTCTCTAAGTTTCTGGAGACCTTTGTTAGAAATTTTAGGAAAGTCATCGATTCTTTTGAACAAGGCTCTTTCTATTACTTCTGCTGAGCCGTAACACTCATCCAGCCTCTTCCAGATCTCTTTGAGGCCGGTCTCAGGGCGGTTTATATTAATGTCTCTGATCCTTACTGCGTGTTTGACTGACTCTCCTCCCAGGTATTTGACTAACAGGTCTATCTCTTCCCTGTGTTGTAGCCCCAAGTCTCTAATGACATTTTGGAAGGAAGCTTTCCAAGCTCTGTAACCTTCAGCTTGGTCAGTGAATTTCATGAGTCCCTTGGCAACCAGTTCACGTCGTGTGAAGAACTTGGCAAATTCTGTTGTGAACCGGTTGTCGGTGGAGTACACTGGTGATGGATCGCCCTGATAGTGATGTGAGGTGCGTTCATACCTGTTAGTGTCCTCAGGGTGGCGCCAGCCGGTGTCGTATTGCTTCGGTCTGACGTACGGTGTGTCAGCAGGGTGATTCACGTTGGTTACCTGGTGAGGGGCAAGGTAGTCATTAGCAGAGTCGTTTTGTCTCACGTTTTCGAGTTTGTTTCTGTCCTGGAGCTGAGCCTCGTGGTGACTCTCGCTCACTTCGCTGGAGACGTCGTATTCTCGTTCTGGTGCTGGTTCAGGGTTATAGTTTGGATCAGGAAGTTCATTAACATACTGAGATGTGCGTTGTGGTGTGTCTTGTAGTGGAAACTCCAGACTTGACGTACTGCTTTGGCTATGCAGCTTGGGGCTTTGCGCGGCTTCTAGCGATTCCGCTTCAGCGAGGGCTGCGGCAGCTTCCCTTTTTGCTGCTAGGCTTTCTAAGGCGGCATCCACACGTGCCTTTTCTAACTGCATCCTTCTCTCTTGATCGGCTCTCTCATGATCTATGCGTGCTCTCTCTAAGCGTGACCTTCTCTCTTCATCATCTAGGCGTGCTTTTTCTAATTTAAGTTGCATCTCTTGGTCAGCAAAGCTCGCTCGTATTTTGGCGGCTTCAGCATTTGCGCGGGCAATGGCAACCGCGCTGGTGATGGATGTTGTCTTTGAGGAAACGGAAGTAACAGATCTTGTTCTATGCGATTTGTGAGACATGGTGTCTTGGGAAAGTGCTTGGCTGTGCAGAGATTGCTGTAGCTGTATTTAGTCTCTGAGTAGCCGGTGACTTGAATCCCACTAGTTGGATGGCTGCCGTTTCACTGTTCTGTCCTCACTAAATGAGGCAGGCTCATTGTAGCTATCCAGTCAGCTAAACCGCTATACCGGGGTCCAATAAGGAGACTGTGGTTGAGTCTGTGCTTTATTAAACGTAGTGGTATATTGATGCGGTGAAACTGTGAACAATGATATACATGGAATCAGATACATACTACACATGATAAACATTATGCATTACATTTAGAAGGCTAGTAACTGAACTAGGAGTGCAACTGGTTAAGCTAGGCTAATATAGAGCAGAAATATCTAGAGAAAAAACATAAAGACATACCGGCAATGCAATCGCAAGGGGAATGAAGTGTAAGCGTCTTCCCTGGAAGGCAAACTAGAGGAAGTGAATGAAAACTGGAGGGAAATGTGGGCTGAGCTACCATAATGCATTGCAAAGGAGGATCAGACATAAAAAATACATAGCAGAAAAATAGAACAGTCAACATATCTCTGACCGCTAGAGGGAGCCAAAGCACTACAGATGAATAAAGGCATGAATATATCAATACTGTATACTGAGAAACTGCGATTATGCAAACAAATAATTGGAGGCAACAAATTAGATGGCGGAGACAGAACAATGTATGTAAATGTTTTTTTTCATGAACCATAATTTATGTTTATGTTTGTTTGACGAACTTTCTCATGAACTTTGACATATCGTGGTTTGTTTGGCTTTTTTTCATAAAGACTGCATATAAAACGTTCCAAGCTTGACATGTTCATTCACTATCAGGTTTTGTCCTGAGGAAGAGATCCTGCGTGACTGAGAAACGCGTTGACTGTGAAAACCTATGTGAATAAACGTTTTTAAGGAAATCTCCATATCTGATAGTCTTCATCAGCAGTGCAGGTACAGACACATTATACCCGGATCAGCTATTCTGCTCGGTCTTTGGCCCCGTGTCCTGCAGCAGCTGATTTATGCATTGAACATGTTGCTGAGGTGCCGCTCTATCAGGTGAGTGTAATACTCCTCTATTCTCATTATATCTTGTTATCAGATAAGACCCTATTTTTCGCTTGTTTGTTCCTCAGTATCTCGACTACAAGAAATCTCTGTAACACTTTCAGGTTACTTGGTTAGAAGCAATGAAGGACTGCTTGGACCTTAACGGGGTCCATCTGAAACCCCAATGCAGAAGCCAAATGTCCTGAGAACTGGACCTGCTGTACCACAAATTGCCATTTCTCCAGGTTAGCAAATAAATAGTTGTCACGTAGAACCTGGAGAACCTGTCTGACATGCTCACCATGCTCCTCCAGAGTACGTGAGGAACTCAATATATCATCCAGGAAAATTACCACAAATCTACCAATCAGTGAGAAAAAATATAATTAATTACATTTTCAAAGACTGGCGAAGCATTGGTTACCCCGAATGGCAGCATCAAATGTTCAGTCTGCCCCTCAGGTGTATTGTGTGCGGTCTTCCATCCGTCACCATGGCGATACGTATAAGGTTATATGCCCCTCTCACGTTAAGTCTGTAAAACCATTTATCTCCAGGTAATTGGCTAAACCGGTCAGGTGTAAGGGGTGAAGGACAGGGAAGGTGAGCTGTGATTTTATTACTCTCTCTGAAGTCCAAGCATGGACGCCGCCCTCCATCCTATTACCAAACCCCCACAGCGACTGGAGAGGGGCATGGCTGTATATGACCCTTAGGGCTCATTTCCACATGCGAGTCGCACGTCCGTATCTCGCATGTGGAAACCAAGCTGTGGAGCCGGCACTCCAGAGCGGAGCGTGCGGCCGCATAGGAACACATGGAGCTGCACGCTGTGCTCCAAAGTGCCGGCGCCAGAGGTTGGTTTCCACATGCGAGATACGGACGTGTGACTTGCATGTGGAAATGAGCCCTTAGCCGGACACTGGAAGGGGGTAAATAAGCGAGATTTCGGCATTTTAGCTCCCGGTGTGGAGGGATAGCACAATCATATGCCGCCATATACTAGACGTCCGGTAACCGGTGATAATCCCCTCATGTGTGGGGTCTATTTGTCTCCAGAGAAATCACACGTTACATTCCACACAGAACATTGTGTAGAAAAGGCGGCGCGAGGTGATTGTGCCAGTAGTGAGGGCGAATAATGGCGGGAATGTCACTGACTGAGGAGAAGTCTCCATGTAGCGTCTTCACTGCGGATCACGTGACCCCTGACTCCTCCCCCTGTGACCTCATCACAGGTCCTGTGCGCACAGAGCAGCCATATCTGTGGAGTGCGGCTCTGCAGGTGGAGGTATGTGGAGATTCCCCAGTACTGAGCGCAGCCGGGGACATTAACCCCTTCTGCACGGAGGAAACTCTTTTGGGGTTGTTGTTGCCCCTTTATAAGAACCATAACGTTGTTGTTCTGTTTCCTGTAATAGATACATACGAGCCAACTATGGAGGACAGGAAGTGAGGGAGCGGATAGTTCTCCTAGTACAGGGCCCCTTTCTTGGCCCCACACAGTGTAATGCCCCCATTATGCCCTGTAAGCAGGTTCTGCCCCACACCCAGCTGCCTCGGGCACTTTACCAGGAGCTGGTACCTCAGATTCTTCCCCGCACCCCTTTCCTTTGTTGGCGCCAAATCTGTTCTGCCTTTGGGGCTCCGGCCTTTATAATATCAGTAACTGCGCCATCAAGGTCTCCTGACCAGGTGCACCCTCTAGACTCTTCCCTCCGGAAACCTTCCCTCTTACCATTGATGTCACATGGTCCCGTCTGGACGGCAGATAGCAGTCTGTACAAATGCAGCACAGCCCTGATGAGTCTTTTTTATGACTCTCCTTTTTACACCCCTTATGTAATATATATATGATGCCGCTCACACAGTATAATGTTGTTATGATCTGGTGACCTTGGAGCCGGATGGACTTTCTCTGGAGTAGGTGGAACCTATACTGACCGCAATCCCTAAACTGACACCGCAACTAGAAGTAGCCGTGGGGTGTACCTAACACATCCTAGACACCTCGACACAGCCGGGGAACTAAATACCCCTACAGATGGAAATGGGAATTCTATCTTGCCTCTGAGCAGAACCCCAAAGGATAGGCAGCCACCCACAAATATTGACTGTGAGTATAAGAGGAAAAACACACACAGACAGAAAACAGGATTTAGCAAAAGAGGCCACTCTAGCTAAATAGAAAAGGATAGGACAGAATACTAAGCGGTCAATATTAAAACCCTAAAAATATCCACAGCAGATAATACAAAAATTCCACCATCTAACTAAAGACATGGAATGTATATCTGCATCTCCTGAGAATCTAACTTGACTGAATAAATCCAAACACAGTCAAAGCTGGACTAAGAAAAACAATGAATAGCACTGAATTATAAAGCACACTGCAAGTCTGCTGCAGAAACAAAACCAGACACTTATCTTTGCTGATTTTGGCAGCAGGGCAGGAGGAACCAGACAGAGATGCAAAACCTCCAAGAACAATGGACAACTGGCAATGACTAATGAATCCTGCACACCTAAATAGCCCAGTCAGAGCTGCAATCAGCAGAGACACCTGCCCAGGATTGCAACCCAGGGACAACTGCGTTACCACCAACAACCACCGGAGGGAACCCAAGAGCAGAATTCACAACAAATGTTTCCACAGTACTGGCATCTCTCGTAAAAAAGGTATTTTCACACTACCGCCATACCCCCACACACAGTATAAAGTTCTCATAGTACCGCCATACCCCCACACACAGTATAATGTTCTCACAGTACCGCCATACCCCCACACACAGTATAATGTTCTTACAGTACCGCCATACCGCCACACACAGTATAATGTTCCTACAGTACCTTCATCCCACCACACATAGTATAATGTTCTCATAGTACCGCCATACCCCCAACCAGAATAATGTTCCTACAGCACCGCCATACCCACACACAGTATAATGTTCCTACAGTACCGCCATACCCCCCCACACAGTATAATGTTCTCATAGTACCGCCATACCCCCACACACAGTATAATGTTTCCACAGTACTGGCATCTCTCATAAAAAGGTATTTTCACACTACCGCCATACCCCCACACAGTATAATGTTCTCATAGTACCGCCATACGCCCACACACAGTATAATGTTCTCATAGTACCGCCATACCCCCACACACAGTATAATGTTCTTACAGTACCGCCATACCGCCACACACAGTATAATGTTCCTACAGTACCTTCATCCCACCACACATAGTATAATGTTCTCATAGTACCGCCATACCCCCAACCAGAATAATGTTCCTACAGCACCGCCATACCCCCACACACAGTATAATGTTCCTACAGTACCGCCATACCCCCCCACACAGTATAATGTTCTCATAGTACCGCCATACCCCCTCATACAGTATAATGTTCTCATAGTACCTCCATACCGCCACACACAGTATAATGTTCTTATAGTACCGCCATACCCCCACACACAGTATAATGTTCTCATAATACCGCCATACCCCCACACACAGTATAATGTTCCTACAGTACCTCCATCCCACCACACACAGTATAATGTTCATACAGTACCTCCATACCCCCACACACAGTATAATGTTCTCATAGTACCGCCATACCCCCCACACAGTATAATGTTCCTACAGTACCACCATCCCACCACACACACAGTATAATGTTCTCATAGTACCACCATACCCCCCACACAGTATAATGTTCTCATAGTGCCGCCATGCCCCCACACAGTATAATGTTCTCATAGTAACGCCAAACCCCCACACAGTATAATGTTCTCATAGTGCCGCCATACCCCCTCACAGTATAATGTTCCTACAGTACCGCCATACGCTCACGCACAGTATAATCTTCTCATAGTACCGCTATAAACCACACAGTATAATGTTTCTACAGTACCGCCATACCCCCCCACACAGTATAATGTTCTCATAGTACCTCCATACCGCCACACACAGTATAATGTTCTCATAGTACCGCCATACTCCCACACACAGTATAATCTTCTCATAGTACCGCCATACCCCCACACTGTATAATGTTCTCATAATACCGCCATACCCCCACACACAGTATAATGTTCCTACAGTACCTCCATCCCACCACACACAGTATAATGTTCATACAGTACCTCCATACCCCCACACACAGTATAATGTTCTCATAGTACCGCCATACCCCCCACACAGTATAATGTTCCTACAGTACCACCATCCCACCACACACAGTATAATGTTCTCATAGTGCCGCCATATCCCCACACAGTATAATGTTCTCATAGTACCGCCATACCCCCACACAGTATAATGTTCCTACAGTACCGCCATACCCCCACACACAGTCTAATGTTCCTACAGCACCGCCATACCCCCACACACAGTATAATCTCGTACCTTTTTAATGTTCCCATAGTACTGCCCCCTACATGCACAATATGGTACCATCCACCTCACTGACTACCTCCGACCACCCACAATTAATAAATACTCACATAGCCTCATTCTTGTTGCAAATACTAATGAACTCAAGATCTATGAGATATTTACCATACGATAGTTGGATAGGCAGGAGTGTATCATCCATAACGGTAGCCCACTTGGTTGCTATGATGCCCATAAATTGAGAGGGCTCGGTGCGGTGTGGTATTGGTCACCCTCTCCTTCCCATCATCACAATTTCAGTGATATCCACATTCCCATGACAGTGATACCACTGAATAGATTAGTGAATCAGGGAATCGAAAGCTCCCAATCCACCATTCAGTCATATACCCATCATACATATCATCCATCCCATAGTCCATTGCCCATATACCCATCACACATCATCCCATAGTCCAGTGCCCATATACCATCACACATCCTCCATCCCATAGTCCAGTGCCCATATACCATCACACATCCTCCATCCCATAGTCCAGTGCCCATATACCCATCACACATCCTCCATCCCATAGTCCAGTGCCCATATACCCATCACACATTCTCCATCCCATAGCCCAGTGCCCATATACTCATCATACATCCTGCATCCCATAGTCCCGTGCCCATATACCCATCACACATACTCTGACCCATAGTCCAGTGCCCATATACCCATCACACATCCTCCATCCCATAGTCCAATGCCCATATACCATCACACATCCTCCATCCCATAGTCCAGTGCCCATATACCATCACACATCCTCCATCCCATAGTCCAGTGCCCATACACCATCACACATCCTCCATCCCATAGTCCAGTGCCCATATACCCATCACACATTCTCCATCCCATAGTCCAGTGCCCATATACCATCACACATCCTCCATCCCATAGTCCAGTGCCCATATACCATCACACATCCTCCATCCCATAGTCCAGTGCCCATATACCATCACACATCCTCCATCCCATAGTCCAGTGCCCATATACCATCACACATCCTCCATCCCATAGTCCCCTGCCCATATACCCATCACACATCCTCTATCCAATAGTCCCGTGCCCATATACACATCACACATCCTCCATCCCATAGTCCAGTGCCCATATACCCATCACAAATCCTCCATCCCATAGCCCAGTGCCCATATACCCATCATACATCCTCCATCCCATAGTCCCATGCCCATATGCCTATCACACATCCTCCATCCCATAGTCCCGTGCCCATATACGCATCATACATATCCTCCATTCCATAGTCCAGTCCCCATATACCCATCATGCATCCTCCATCCCATAGTCCCGTGCCCATATACCCATCACACATCCTCCATCCCATAGTCCCGTGCCCATATACCCATCACACATCCTCCATCCCATAGTCCTGTGCCCATATACCCATCACACATCCTCCATCCCATAGTCCCGTGCCCATATACCCATCAAACATCCTCCATCCCATAGTCCCGTGCCCATATACCCATCACACATCCTCTATCCAATAGTCCCGTGCCCATATACACATCACACATCCTCCATCCCATAGTCCAGTGCCCATATACCCATCACAAATCCTCCATCCCATAGCCCAGTGCCCATATACCCATCATACATCCTCCATCCCATAGTCCCCTGCCCATATACCCATCACACATCCTCTATCCAATAGTCCCGTGCCCATATACACATCACACATCCTCCATCCCATAGTCCAGTGCCCATATACCCATCACAAATCCTCCATCCCATAGCCCAGTGCCCATATACCCATCATACATCCTCCATCCCATAGTCCCATGCCCATATGCCCATCACACATCCTCCATCCCATAGTCCCGTGCCCATATACGCATCATACATATCCTCCATTCCATAGTCCAGTCCCCATATACCCATCATGCATCCTCCATCCCATAGTCCCGTGCCCATATACCCATCACACATCCTCCATCCCATAGTCCCGTGCCCATATACCCATCAAACATCCTCCATCCCATAGTCCCGTGCCCATATACCCATCACACATCCTCTATCCAATAGTCCCGTGCCCATATACACATCACACATCCTCCATCCCATAGTCCAGTGCCCATATACCCATCACAAATCCTCCATCCCATAGCCCAGTGCCCATATACCCATCATACATCCTCCATCCCATAGTCCCCTGCCCATATACCCATCACACATCCTCTATCCAATAGTCCCGTGCCCATATACACATCACACATCCTCCATCCCATAGTCCAGTGCCCATATACCCATCACAAATCCTCCATCCCATAGCCCAGTGCCCATATACCCATCATACATCCTCCATCCCATAGTCCCATGCCCATATGCCCATCACACATCCTCCATCCCATAGTCCCGTGCCCATATACGCATCATACATATCCTCCATTCCATAGTCCAGTCCCCATATACCCATCATGCATCCTCCATCCCATAGTCCCGTGCCCATATACCCATCACACATCCTGCATCCCATAGTCCCATGCCCATATACCCATCACACCCCCTCCATCCCATAGTCCCGTGCCCATATACCCATCACACATCCTCCATCCCATAGTCCCGTGCCCATATACCCATCACACATCCTCCATGCCATAGTCCCGAGCTGGGTGGCGCTGAGCAGGGAGCTCCTGGAGATGTGCTGTTATGTAACCTGGCAGTGCGGCTCTGTGTGCGGCCGCTGATGATGCGATTTTCTACGCCGGTAACAATAGAGGCGGCAGTAATAGAGGAGGGGGATTCATTTCTGTCATGTGCTCTCTGCTCCTTTCTGGGGGGCAGACAATGGCTGGAGCTTATGTTCCCAGGGATGCGAGATTTCTCCCACCCGGTCAGTGTCTGCTGAGGTGTTGTGGAGTGGGAAAACTGCTGCTCATGGCAACCAATCACAGCTCAGCTTCTTTTACACAGCTCTGGT
The DNA here is from genome assembly GCF_051348905.1 of Ranitomeya variabilis. Taxonomy (NCBI): domain Eukaryota; kingdom Metazoa; phylum Chordata; class Amphibia; order Anura; family Dendrobatidae; genus Ranitomeya; species Ranitomeya variabilis. The sequence goes on along the minus strand of NC_135235.1, from coordinate 759,670,186 downwards.
GAAATGAAAGATGATCAGTGATTGGTTGCTATGTGGAATGGGTGTGGTTAGACACACACATACAAATACATACACATACATACACACATACACTCAGCTTTATATATATAGATTTTTTTCTTTACGTTGGAGGGCCCAATTCCAGCTGTTGCTGTTGGACCTGTGATTTCTATCTCCTCCACTGTGTACAGGATAATAGAGTATAATAAAGTAGTTATGGACGAGACCTAACTAACATTGTGCAGTGACTCTGCTTTCCATATAGTGATGGATATTTCTTGTTGCTGACACTATGATGTTTTTCACTTTAACCCTTTGTTAAACCCCTCTGATCAGTGCGATCATCCAACATACAAGCCTCTGATGGCTCCGGTGATGCCCTGTACTACTGTAGTGCCGTGTATCATCACTGCTGTCAGTGTAAGGGTATGTGCACACGTTGCGGATTTCTTGCAGAAAATTCCTGAAGAAAACCTGAAATTTTCTGCAAGAAATCCGCATTTTTTTTTTTGCGTTTTTTTTCCGTTTTTTTCGCGTTTTTTTAGCATTCTGCAAGCGTAATTAGCTTGCAGAATGCTAAAGTTTTCCAAGCGATCTGTAGCATCGCTTGGAAAACTGACTGACAGGTTGGTCACACTTGTCAAACATAGCGTTTGACAAGTGTGACCAACTTTTTACTATAGATGCAGCTTATGCAGCATCTATAGTAAAAGATAGAATGTTAAAAATAATAAAAAAAATAAAAAAATGCTTATACTCACCCAGACATCTCCTCAGCGGCGTCCGTTCCTCTTTCTCTAGCTGGCGTGTGCGCACAGGACCTTCCGTGACGTCACGGTCCGGTCACGTGAGCGGTCACATGACCGCTCACGACCAATCACAGGACAGTGACGTCATTCGGCGAGGTCCTTCAGCGCACACCAGCTACAGGAACCAGCCAGCGTGCAGCACAGAGGCGGGAACACAGCGCCGGACATCGAGGGTGAGTATAGGACTGTTTTTTATTTTATTTCTTATTTTTTTACCAATTATATGGTGCCCAGTGCGTGGAGGAGAGTTTCCTCTCCTCCACCCTGGGTACCAACCGCACATAATCTGCTTACTTCCCGCATGGTGTGCACAGCCCCGTGCGGGAAGTAAGCAGATCAATGGACCCCTAGGTGTGCGGAATCCCCGCAATTCCGCATTTTTAATGAACATGTTGCTTTTTTTTCCGCTATGCGATTTTTTCGCGGAAAAAATCGCAACATTTGCACAAAAAATGCGGAATACCTTGTAAATAATAGGAGGCATATGTTAGCGTTTTTTTCGCGTTTTTATCACGTTTTTATAGCGAAAAAAACGCGAAAAAAACGCTAACAATCCTGAACGTGTGCACATGGCCTCATACTAACGGCCCCGTACACATGAGATAAGAGTTGGCTGAACGGTCATTTGGCAGACGGCCATCTCTCCCGACTCCCCCATACACACAAATATTCCAGCTTTCCTGGGGTCTGTATGAGAGAGTCGCCTCCAGACTCCTCTAGCGGAGGATTATCTACAGGAAGAACAAACGGATTATCCTCTGAAATTCAGGATGTCAGATCCTTCTCTGCCCTGACATCATCTGTCGGGAGGCCCCCAAATACATTATATAGTTGCCCAAACCCCCGAAATCAGTGATTTCATGTAACTTTAGTCTAATGTGTATGGGGGCGGTAAAAGGTAACTTATTGGACGCTGCCTCTGGCCCGGCCTAATAGACCTTCATACATTGCAGCCCAGACACCATTATTAGGCATGTAAGTACCGTAATAACTAGGCCGCCCCATACTATCCAGTACTTGGGGGCGGGGGGCATTCAGCCAAACTCTGTCACCTTCTTAGATGTCATGTTTGCTTTTCACAGCAGCAAGTGGATAAACTGCCAGGGTTTTTGTTGAAGCCTCATCTGTGCCGTCCCTGCGGTGCACATCTATGTTCTGGGGCACAAAAAGATTAAATTTTTTTTAATAAATGTTTAAGATGTTAAAAATTATAAAATATGTCTTCTGCTTTTTCCATGTTTTTTTATTTTTACAAGAATTGTTGGAGCCAATTTTCTTTAGAAACATTTCAATATCTTTTTTATTTTCTGGTGTTTCTCCTGTAATATAGGAAAGCCTAAGGCCAGAAATAAACCCCATAAATCTCTGTACATGGAGACTTTGGGATCAGATCATTTCTGTCCGCGTTGATTGTGGAAACAAAAAATCTTTTCCAAAAGCCTCAAACTTCTGTGTGTGAATCAGAGCTGAGATCTAACGTGATAGAAGATTACAGTGCGGGGAAGACGGGAAACTTTCATATAGACGGCCGGCGGTGATGGAGTCAGTGACCGACTCTGGCCACATATGTCTCTAGAGCCGTAGTAGAAGATGAAGATGTCGTCCTCATCATGAAGTAGTTATTTCTCATGTCGTGTGTAATGAATATCTCCTGCAGTATTACTAATGCCGATTCCAGGGTCGGTAAATGAGACGAGAATTAGCGTTATGGAAGATGAGTCTATGAGAAACGTATTCAGCTGCCGACTCCGAGGAGGAAACTGCTTGTTGTCTGTGGCCTAAATATATAGGATTTATTAGTAGATGTAAAGAAGGAAACTAAATACTGTAAAATAATATATCTCCTCATATGTTTCCCTTATTATCTCCAGTAATTGTATTATTACACAGGATTCTTATGGTGTTACATCGGCTCATCTTCTCATTCAGGTCTCTACAATATCGGATCCTCTCAGTGAAGATCTTCTACAAAAGAGAATTTTCCTGATTTACCCATCAAAGATGGATATGGACAGAGACAAGATGGCGGAGAGGATATTACACCTCACCCTAGAGATCCTCTTCCGGCTTACTGGAGAGGTGAGAGATTCTGATGACGTCACATTACATCATTCTTATCTATGGGAATAACAGATGGACAGAACTGGAGAGGTGAGGACTCTGGAAATGTCTGTAGTGAGATTTATTAATGTGTCTCTCCATTACCAGGATTACACAGTGGTGAAGAAGACCTCTAGTGATCGCTGTCAGGACCCTGTGTCTGAGGGATGGGGAAGACCCCTGAGCCCAATCACGGGGCCTCCACCTCACCCCCTGATCCATGAGGACATCAATGACCAGAAGATCCTAGAACTCACCTACAAGATGATTGAGCTGCTGACTGGAGAGGTGACACTGCTGGGAATGCTGGGACATTATACAGTAACGCTATGAAGGGATCGGGGGGATGACGATATCATTGTATGTGTCAGGTTCCTATAAGGTGTCAGGATGTCTCCGTCTATTTCTCCATGGAGGAGTGGGAGTATTTAGAAGGACACAGAGATCTGTACAAGGACGTCATAATGGAGGTTCCCCAGCCCCTCACATCTCCAGGTAATAGACAGGACTAAATACACACGGCCTATAATTATCTGTATGTAAAGAATGAATTCACTCCCTGTATGTGTTTCCTCCAGATCTATCCAGTAAGAGGACAACACCAGAGAGATGTCCCCATCCTCTTCTTCCACAAGACTGCAAGCAAGAAGATCCCAATGTTCCTCAGGATCATCAGGTAGATGGAGATAAGGTGTCAGGAGATCTCCCCTATGATGTGTAGACGCCGGTGAAGGTCTTGTGCTCAGTCTTGTTTTATCCACCAGTATTATATGTTTTATACTTGTGTAATGAGAACGGTGGAGATGGCAGGATTAGAGCTGATCATAGATGTGACTTCTCCATCTATCGGTGACTTTTACAATATTTGTTTCAGGGTGAAGATCTGACCCATATTAATACTACAGAGACATATGTGAGGGGGGATGAGTGGTGTAAAGAGGAGATTACCACATATGACTACCCAGGTGAGTAGTAACCACTAAATGCAGAGAAGTCACAGATTCTTCTCAGTCACCGGCTGTGGCTGCTTTATCGGTGGTGTAGTCCGGCCGTATTACCATGATCACCATTTTACCTCTAGACCACAACATTCTCCTCCACCCAAAACTGTTCAAATGACTTTGGACATTAAAAGCCCTTTTCTATAGAACCTGCAACCTGGTAGATCCACCTACCCCCTGGGTTTAGGAGACGCTGTTACCTGCCCAGATCTGTGAACTACAAAGCCAAATGACAGCGTACGTAGAATGTGCTGACAAGATAGAAAATCACTTGAAGAAAAATATTATGATGGGCCTGTAAGAGAAAGTGGAGGGTAATGATGCTGTTGGCTTCCTAGAACCCTGAGATCTTATCAGATGAATCTCCCTCCTCTCCCTTCTGTGCTGCTGAATGTGATCATATGGTCCCTACAAGACCAGGTCCAGTCTTTCTGGCCAAACTTCACTTTTATGATGGACAACATTAAATGTGCAGTGAGGCCAAGTGTGAATTTCTGGACAATAACAGAGTTTCCCTTTATCCTGACTTTTCACTTTGTATTAAAACTGACTAACTTCCAGGAGGATTGTGATAATCTACATAAACCCATCACACCGGTGCCATGATATATCTCTGAGCTGTGCGTGGCTGATGGCTGTAATATACATTTATTCCCGCCTGCAGGAGATGTGTTGGCTCCAGCCCTGGTTTCATGGGTTCACTCCACCTCATAAATTACATTGTTTTTGATCCTAAGAAATTCAGATTACTGCACAATCTCTCCTGAAATGGGGAGCAATATTATTTTCTCTAATCTTCTGGTCAGGATTCAAAGTAGCTCCAACGGTCGTCCACCATAAATGAATGTAACTCTGGTTTACTGTTGTGTAATCTGTATTTGTAGTTTTCAGTTAGTGAGATTTTCATGCTCTGGGGCGGGGCTGTGGGCGGGGTTTTATGTGGTGCTTTGGGGGTGGGGCTGTTGGCAGTGCTGTGCGTGGGATGTGGGTGGGGCTTTATGTGGTGCTCTGGGGCGGGGCTGTGGGCGGGGCTTTATGTGGCGCTCTGATTACATATTCATCTGCATTGGCCTATGACCGGTTGCTGATCCCTCACTGACCTGCCCCCACTTTTACATAATGCATATAATAGTGTTGATATTATTGTTGATAAAACCTATAATATTGTGGTTATTGTGAGGCTTATAAAATTTTTTTACATCCAGCAAAATGACACAAGCGGCTCCTGTCCAATAGCATCTCTTACTTATAGATTCTACTGTGCAGGCGCAGCCATAAACCGTATGACCTGTCATAAGCCAATACAGATGCATATATAATCAGAGCACCACATGAAGCCCCGCCCACAGGCTGCCCACAGTTCCGCCCCAGAGCACCGCAAAGCCCCGCCCCAGAACACCACATAAAGCCCCGCCCACAGCCCCGCCCCAGAGCACGAGAATCACATTAACTGAAATCTACAAATACAGATAAAACAACAACCACAAGACGGATTTCATCACCAGGTATCGGTGTAATCAGTATAATGGCACCAACCTGACAGTGTCTGTAGTCACTGAGCACAATCCTGCTGACAGGTTCCCTTTAAGATATCTCCTCTCCGCCCTTTTATACATACTTCTCTATAAATGTGTAATATTTCTTCTTGAAACTCATCTGACAGAAAATATTGGAGCTTCCGATAGTTTAGATTGTGAAGTCCCCGAGCCCCGTGCTCTAATTACCCCAGAGAGGTTTCACCACTAGCTCCTCATTTATTACTGATGGAGACTGTGCAGTTTGAGCATTTCAGTAGATGTTATTGTCTATAGTCACGGTTTTTGATCACAGTAGTGTCCACAATACTCTGATATATCCTCTTCCCGCAGCCAGTTTTGTGTTCTTAATCAGACCCCATTTTTAACCCCTTAACCCCTGGAGCTTTTTTCGTTTTCCCCTCCCCTCCTTCCCAGAGCCATAACTTTTTTATTTTTCCGTCAATATGGCCATGTGAGGGCTTATTTTTTGCGGAACGAGTTGTACTTTTGAACAACATCATTGGTTTTACCATGTCTTGTACCTCAAAACAGGAAAACAATTCCAAGTGCGCTGAAATTGTCAAAAAGTGCAATCCCACACTTGTTTTTTGTTTGGCTTTTTTGCTAGGTTCACTAAATGCTAACACTGAGCAGCCATTACGATTCTCCAGGTCATTACGAGCTCATAGATTTCAAACATGTCTAGGTTATTTTTAATGTAGTTGGTAAAAAAAATTTCAAACCTTGCTTAAAAAAAAAAAAAAAAAAAAAAAAAAAAGAAGAAAAAAATTGTGCATTTTTCCGAGGGCTGTAGCGTCTCCATTTTTCGTGATCTCTGGTCGGTTGAGGGCTTGTTTTTTGCGTGCCATGCTGACATTTTTAATGATACCATTTTGGTGAAGATGCGATCTTTTGATCGCCTGTTATTGCATTTTAATGCAATGTCACGGCGACCAATAAAAGTAATTCTGACTTTTGGAATTTTTTTCTCATTACACCGTTTAGCGATCAGGTTAATTCTTTTTTTATTGATAGATCGGGCGATTCTGAACGTGGCAATACCAAATATGTGTAGGTTTGAAATGTTGTACTTATATAGAAAAGGCCTAGGGAGCTGCCTATCCCTAGTTGCCTATCGCTCGTCAGCACCCTACCTGACAGCGGAGGTTGGCACCCTAAACCTGCGCAATGGCGCCCCCGCCCACCGTCGACTGTCCCTTCTATCCTCAAACTCCCTATACGGGAAGGGATGGAAAGGTGTATAGATGTACTGTCGGTAGATAGAGACCAATAAATGATGAAAACTGTCCCTTAATCTAACCCTGCCTCACAGCGGAGGTTGGCACCCTAAATTTTACGATATATGGCGCCCCCGCTCCTCGACGGCTGTTCAAAGAGAATGCCCTAACTAGATTAGTATATGGGCAATATCTAGCTATAATGTAAAGTGCTGAAGTATAAGACCATGTACCGACAAGCAATGATGAACCATGGAGACATAGAAGATGAAAAATAGAGTCTTGCAGGAAATGCCCTAGGTATCGGTGTTATACAATATTCATATAGGTAATAGTAACCGTAGATCTCAATAGAAAAGAAACCCAGGACAATGATTGTGCACAAACAAATGTCCTAGGTATAAAAAATATACTCGTATATTGCACAATGCCCTGCGATAATGGTCTCAATAGATCAAACATTACATCAGTTACATATAAGAGTTAATATTCCATATGGAAAAAACCTGCATGCCGTAAAAACCCAGGTTCACATATTTCCTAGACCCATGAATAGGCCTACAAACATCTGTCTTTCAGATTCAAACAAAAATTCTTAATCCATAGATAGGTATATGTACATTAGTCTCACAGACTCATAGACTGTAAGCCATGTCCATGATGATACAGGACAAGAGCACATCAGGTCTATACCCTCGAGATAGTGTCCTGTATCATCATGGACAGCCAACATAAAAAGATAAGTAGCAGTCTCTGATAATATATGAATACACTCCTGATGAACCTCTTGTGGGAGGAGAAACGCGTCGAGTTTATGAGACTGATTGATACATGCCTATCTAGGGGCTCATGAGGCTTACAGATTATAAAGCAGTCATGGAGGCATAAGGCCGGCAATGATGGGCATTGTGGGCAATAATAGTGGGTATCATGCCTCATTCCTCTCTTGGAACATACACGACATCTTCTTTGGGGGTTCTTTCTTGTTTCAGCTGCCTTTTTGTAATAATGGCGTTATCAGCTCCCAAACGGTTTTTTCAGATGTCCCCAGATAAGTAGGGCATCCTGGTGGGTTTAGTTGGCTGTCTTTCCTTCATAAATTCGAAAAGCTGATGTGTATCCTGTTGAACTGTCGCACATTTTATAGAACTTTATTCTGAACCTTGCCCTGTTAGAAGGAATAAATTGCTTGAGGTGCAGTCTTCATTTGAATTTTACAGGGGATGCATCAATGGAAATGTTTTCTGTTGGGGTGTAAAGCTTTAAGAATTTTTCTGTCAAGTCGTCTTGTCATGTCGGACGCTGTTCACACTAGGGCGTCCGACAGACAGCGGTAATTCCACTTACGTCCACTACACGCTCAGTGGCGTCAGCTAGATTTTATCCAGCTTGCTCGGGGTTAATCTAGCTGGTAATCAGGTTGGGGGCTGGGTCACGCCCACGGTCTTTAAATAGTCACGCTGGACTTTGGGCGTCGCCGATTATAGCTTGTGCTTTATGCCTAGTGATTCCGGTCTGGAGTGGTGGTCTTGGTGTAGGAAGATCGTATCTGGTGGTGTATTATCCTTTGTCATATTCATCCTTCCTATTTTTACTTGTTTTGCCCTGTGCACATTATAGTGTATTCCTGTGTGTCTGCGGCGTGGTGCGTTTTTCAGTTTTCCCTGTCTGTGCTTTCTGTGGGGATTGGTGTGTGGTCTGTTGTGTATCCGCTTTTTGGGCTCCCCTGGTGGTTGCTGGTGGTACTGGTGACTTGTTTGCACTTTGCTGCTTCTGTTCACCTGCTTCCATCAGTGTTTGGGAGTTTCCTATTTAGCCTTGCTCTCCAGTCATTTCCTTGCCGGTCATCATTGTAACCAGAGCCTTCGGTTGCATGTTCCTGCTACTAGTCTGCTGATCAGCTAAGTGGACTTTGTCCTTTTGTTTTGTACCTTTTGTCCAGTTTGCAGTTTTTGTAATTCTCTGTAGCTGGAAGCTCTTGCGGGCTGAAATTGCCACTCCTGTGTCATGAGTTGACACAGGAGTCTTAAAGTAATTTCAGGATGGTTTTTTGAAAGGGTTTTCAGTTGACCGTGAAGTCCTCTTTTGTATCCTTCTGCTATCTAGTAAGTGGACCTCTCTTTGCTAAATCTACTTTCATACTGTGTATGTCTTTTCCTCTTAATTCACCGTTATTACATGTGGGGGGCTGCTATCATCTTTTGGGGTATTTCCCTAGAGGTAAGCCAGGTCTGTTTCTTCCTCTACCAGGCGTAGTTAGTCCTCCGGCTGGCGCGTGGCATTTAGGAAGCCGTAGGTATGCTCCCTGGCTACTGTTAGTTGTGTGGTAGATTTAGCTCACGGTCAACTCGAGTTTCCATCACCCGAGAGCTCGTTCGTTATTTATATGTTTCCTACGTTCCCTTGCCATTGGGAACCATGACAGTATGACCGGCCAGTGTTAAACTTATTGGCAGAAGAAAGGAGAGAAAAAAGAAGTCTGTAATTTTTTTTTTTTTTTTTTTCGTTTCCCCTATGCTTGCTCCATAGTTGGATCAGTTGTATTTCAGCTCTAATTACTGCCTTTGCCTTTCTCTCCTTATAATCCTTGAATGGCTCTGAGCTCACCTGTTTAAAGATGGATCCTCAGAGTTTGGCTGCAGGTTTAAATAATCTTGCTACGAAGGTTCAAAATTTACAAGATTTTGTTATGCATACTCCTATTTCTGAACCTAAAATCCCTACACCAGAGGTGTTTTCCGGAGATAGATCTCGGTTTCTGAATTTCAAATATAATTGTAAATTATTCCTTTCTCTCAGACCTCACTCCTCAGGAGATCCTGTCCAGCAGGTTAAGATTGTAATTTCTTTGCTGCGAGGTGACCCTCAAAATTGGGCATTTTCATTGGCACCAGGGGATCCTGCGTTGCTCAATGTGGATGCGTTTTTCCTGGCTTTAGGGTTGCTTTATGAGGAACCTAATTTGGAGATTCAGGCTGAAAAAGCTTTGATAGCCCTATCTCAAGGGCAAGATGAAGCTGAGATATACTGCCAAAAATTTCGTAAATGGTCTGTGCTTACTCAGTGGAATGAGTGCGCCTTAGCGGCAAATTTCAGAGAGGGCCTTTCTGATGCCGTTAAAGATGTTATGGTCGGGTTCCCTGTGCCTACAGGTCTGAATGAGTCCATGACAATGGCAATTCAGATTGATCGGCGTTTGCGGGAGCGCAAACCCGTGCACCATTTGGCGGTATCTTCTGAAGAGACGCCAGAGAAAATGCAATGTGACAGAATTATGTCCAGAAGCGAGCGGCAGAATTATAGGCGTAAAAATGGGTTATGCTTCTATTGTGGTGATTCTGCTCATGTTATATCGGCATGCTCTAAACGTACTAGGAAGGTTGACAAGTCTATTTCAATTGGCACTTTACAGTCCAAATTTATTTTGTCTGTAACCTTGATTTGTTCATTATCAGTTATTACCGTGGATGCCTATGTGGACTCTGGCGCCGCTCTGAGTCTTATGGACTGGTCCTTTGCCAGGCGCTGTGGGTTTGATTTAGAGCCTCTGGAAGTCCCTATACCTCTGAAGGGTATTGATTCTACACCTTTGGCTTGTAATAAACCACAGTTCTGGACGCAAGTGACTATGCGTATGACTCCAGACCATCAGGAGGTGATTCGCTTCCTTGTGTTGTACAATTTACATGATGTTTTGGTGCTTGGATTACCATGGTTACAGTCTCATAACCCAGTCCTTGACTGGAAAGCTATGTCTGTGTTAAGCTGGGGATGTCGGGGGGCTCATGGGGACACTCCTATGGTGCCCATTTCGTCATCTATTCCATCTGAGATTCCTGCATTTTTGTCTGATTATCGTGATATTTTTGAAGAGCCTAAAATTGGTTCACTCCCTCCTCACAGGGATTGTGATTGCGCCATAGATCTGATTCCTGGCAGTAAATTTCCAAAGGGTCGTTTGTTTAACCTATCTGTACCTGAACATGCTGCTATGCGCGAGTATATTAAGGAGTCCCTGGAAAAGGGACATATTCGTCCTTCTTCATCACCTTTAGGAGCCGTTTTTTTCTTTGTCTCTAAAAAGGATGGCTCTCTGAGGCCTTGTATCGATTATCGACTCCTGAATAAAATTACAGTCAAATATCAGTATCCGTTGCCTTTGCTGACTGATTTGTTTGCTCGCATAAGGGGGGCTAAGTGGTTCTCTAAGATTGATCTTCGTGGGGCGTATAATTTGGTGCGAATTAAGCAGGGGGATGAGTGGAAAACCGCATTTAATACGCCTGAGGGCCATTTTGAGTATTTGGTAATGCCTTTCGGCCTTTCTAATGCACCTTCTGTCTTTCAGTCCTTAATGCATGATATTTTCCGTGAATATTTGGATAAATTTATGATTGTGTACTTGGATGATATTTTGATTTTTTCTGATGACTGGGAGTCTCATGTTCAGCAGGTCAGGAGGGTTTTTCAGGTTTTGCGGGAGAATTCTTTGTGTGTAAAGGGTTCAAAGTGTGTTTTTGGGGTTCAAAAAATTTCCTTTTTGGGGTATATTTTTTCCCCTTCTTCTATTGAGATGGACCCTGTCAAGGTTCGGGCTATTTACGACTGGACGCAGCCTACTTCTCTGAAGAGTCTTCAGAAATTCTTGGGCTTTGCTAATTTTTATCGTCGATTTATAGCTGGTTTTTCTGGCGTTGCTAAACCTCTGACGGATTTGACTAAAAAGGGTGCTGATGTTGCCAATTGGTTCCCTGCTGCTGTGGAGGCCTTTCGGGAGCTTAAGCGCCGCTTTTTGTCTGCCCCTGTGTTGCGCCAGCCTGATGTTTCTCTTACCTTTCAGGTTGAGGTCGATGCTTCCGAGATCGGAGCGGGGGCGGTTTTGTCGCAGAGAAGTTCCGACTGCTCAGTGATGAGACCTTGTGCGTTCCTTTCGCGAAAATTTTCTGCCGCCGAGCGAAACTATGATGTTGGTAATCGGGAGCTTTTGGCCATGAAGTGGGCATTTGAGGAGTGGCGTCATTGGCTTGAGGGTGCCAGACATCAGGTGGTAGTTTTGACTGATCACAAGAATTTAATTTATTTGGAGTCTGCCAGGCGCCTGAATCCTAGACAGGCACGTTGGTCGTTGTTCTTTTCCCGGTTTAATTTTGTGGTCTCGTACTTACCGGGTTCTAGGAATGTGAAGGCAGATGCTCTTTCTAGGAGTTTTGAGCCTGACTCTCCTGGGAATTCTGAACCTGCTGGTGTCCTTAAGGATGGGGTGGTTTTGTCTGCTGTCTCTCCAGATCTGCGACGTGCTTTGCAAGAATTTCAGGCGGAGAGACCTGATCGTTGTCCGTCTGGTAGACTGTTTGTTCCTGACGATTGGACCACTAGAGTCATCTCGGAAGTTCATTCTTCTACTCTGGCAGGTCATCCGGGAATTTTTGGCACCAGAGATTTGGTGGCTAGATCCTTCTGGTGGCCGTCCCTGTCTCGAGATGTGCGCGTTTTTGTGCAGTCTTGCGATGTGTGTGCTCGGGCCAAGCCTTGTTGTTCTAGGGCTAGTGGGTTGTTGTTGCCCTTGCCTATTCCTAAGAGGCCTTGGACGCACATCTCTATGGACTTTATCTCGGATCTCCCTGTTTCTCAGAAGATGTCTGTCATCTGGGTGGTGTGTGACCGTTTTTCTAAAATGGTTCATTTGGTGCCATTGCCTAAATTGCCTTCCTCATCTGAGTTGGTCCCTCTGTTTTTTCAAAATGTGGTTCGCTTGCATGGTATTCCGGAGAACATCGTTTCTGACAGGGTTACCCAGTTCGTGTCTAGATTTTGGCGGGCAGTCTGTGCCAGGTTGGGCATTGATTTGTCCTTTTCGTCTGCATTCCATCCTCAGACCAATGGCCAGACGGAGCGAACTAATCAAACTTTGGAGACTTATTTGAGGTGTTTTGTGTCTGCGGATCAGGATGATTGGGTTGCCTTTCTGCCGTTGGCGGAGTTTGCTCTTAATAATCGGGCTAGTTCTGCCACTTTGGTTTCTCCTTTCTTTTGCAATTCAGGGTTTCATCCGCGTTTTTCATCTGGTCAGGTTGAATCTTCGGATTGTCCTGGAGTGGATGCGGTGGTGGATCGGTTGCATCGGATTTGGGGACAAGTGGTGGATAATTTGGAATTGTCCCAGGAGAGGACTCAGCAGTTTGCTAACCGTCGTCGTCGTGTTGGTCCCCACCTTCGCGTTGGGGACTTGGTGTGGTTGTCTTCCCGTTTTGTCCCTATGAGGGTTTCTTCTCCCAAATTTAAGCCTCGGTTCATCGGTCCTTATAGGATTTTGGAGATTCTTAACCCTGTTTCCTTTCGTTTGGACCTCCCGGCATCTTTCGCTATCCATAATGTGTTCCATCGGTCGTTGTTGCGGAGATATGAGGTACCGGTGGTTCCTTCTACTGAACCTCCTGCTCCTGTGCTGGTGGAGGGTGAATTGGAGTACGTCGTAGAGAAGATCTTGGACTCCCGTATTTCCAGACGGAGACTTCAATATCTGGTTAAATGGAAAGGCTATGGTCAGGAAGATAATTCTTGGGTAACTGCCTCTGATGTTCATGCCTCGGATTTGGTTCGTGCCTTTCATAGGGCTCATCCAGATCGCCCTGGCGGTTCTCGTGAGGGTTCGGTGCCCCCTCCTTAAGGGGGGGGTACTGTTGTGAATCCACTTTTTGGGCTCCCCTGGTGGTTGCTGGTGGTACTGGTGACTTGTTTGCACTTTGCTGCTTCTGTTCACCTGCTTCCATCAGTGTTTGGGAGTTTCCTATTTAGCCTTGCTCTCCAGTCATTTCCTTGCCGGTCATCATTGTAACCAGAGCCTTCGGTTGCATGTTCCTGCTACTAGTCTGCTGATCAGCTAAGTGGACTTTGTCCTTTTGTTTTGTACCTTTTGTCCAGTTTGCAGTTTTTGTATTTCTCTGTAGCTGGAAGCTCTTGCGGGCTGAAATTGCCACTCCTGTGTCATGAGTTGACACAGGAGTCTTAAAGTAATTTCAGGATGGTTTTTTGAAAGGGTTTTCAGTTGACCGTGAAGTCCTCTTTTGTATCCTTCTGCTATCTAGTAAGTGGACCTCTCTTTGCTAAATCTACTTTCATACTGTGTATGTCTTTTCCTCTTAATTCACCGTTATTACATGTGGGGGGCTGCTATCATCTTTTGGGGTATTTCCCTAGAGGTAAACCAGGTCTGTTTCTTCCTCTACCAGGCGTAGTTAGTCCTCCGGCTGGCGCGTGGCATTTAGGAAGCCGTAGGTATGCTCCCTGGCTACTGTTAGTTGTGTGGTAGATTTAGCTCACGGTCAACTCGAGTTTCCATCACCCGAGAGCTCGTTCGTTATTTATATGTTTCCTACGTTCCCTTGCCATTGGGAACCATGACAGTATGACCGGCCAGTGTTAAACTTATTGGCAGAAGAAAGGAGAGAAAAAAGAAGTCTGTAATTTTTTTTTTTTTTTTTTTTCGTTTCCCCTATGCTTGCTCCATAGTTGGATCAGTTGTATTTCAGCTCTAATTACTGCCTTTGCCTTTCTCTCCTTATAATCCTTGAATGGCTCTGAGCTCACCTGTTTAAAGATGGATCCTCAGAGTTTGGCTGCAGGTTTAAATAATCTTGCTACGAAGGTTCAAAATTTACAAGATTTTGTTATGCATACTCCTATTTCTGAACCTAAAATCCCTACACCAGAGGTGTTTTCCGGAGATAGATCTCGGTTTCTGAATTTCAAATATAATTGTAAATTATTCCTTTCTCTCAGACCTCACTCCTCAGGAGATCCTGTCCAGCAGGTTAAGATTGTAATTTCTTTGCTGCGAGGTGACCCTCAAAATTGGGCATTTTCATTGGCACCAGGGGATCCTGCGTTGCTCAATGTGGATGCGTTTTTCCTGGCTTTAGGGTTGCTTTATGAGGAACCTAATTTGGAGATTCAGGCTGAAAAAGCTTTGATAGCCCTATCTCAAGGGCAAGATGAAGCTGAGATATACTGCCAAAAATTTCGTAAATGGTCTGTGCTTACTCAGTGGAATGAGTGCGCCTTAGCGGCAAATTTCAGAGAGGGCCTTTCTGATGCCGTTAAAGATGTTATGGTCGGGTTCCCTGTGCCTACAGGTCTGAATGAGTCCATGACAATGGCAATTCAGATTGATCGGCGTTTGCGGGAGCGCAAACCCGTGCACCATTTGGCGGTATCTTCTGAAGAGACGCCAGAGAAAATGCAATGTGACAGAATTATGTCCAGAAGCGAGCGGCAGAATTATAGGCGTAAAAATGGGTTATGCTTCTATTGTGGTGATTCTGCTCATGTTATATCGGCATGCTCTAAACGTACTAGGAAGGTTGACAAGTCTATTTCAATTGGCACTTTACAGTCCAAATTTATTTTGTCTGTAACCTTGATTTGTTCATTATCAGTTATTACCGTGGATGCCTATGTGGACTCTGGCGCCGCTCTGAGTCTTATGGACTGGTCCTTTGCCAGGCGCTGTGGGTTTGATTTAGAGCCTCTGGAAGTCCCTATACCTCTGAAGGGTATTGATTCTACACCTTTGGCTTGTAATAAACCACAGTTCTGGACGCAAGTGACTATGCGTATGACTCCAGACCATCAGGAGGTGATTCGCTTCCTTGTGTTGTACAATTTACATGATGTTTTGGTGCTTGGATTACCATGGTTACAGTCTCATAACCCAGTCCTTGACTGGAAGGCTATGTCTGTGTTAAGCTGGGGATGTCGGGGGGCTCATGGGGACACTCCTATGGTGTCCATTTCGTCATCTATTCCATCTGAGATTCCTGCATTTTTGTCTGATTATCGTGATATTTTTGAAGAGCCTAAAATTGGTTCACTCCCTCCTCACAGGGATTGTGATTGCGCCATAGATCTGATTCCTGGCAGTAAATTTCCAAAGGGTCGTTTGTTTAACCTATCTGTACCTGAACATGCTGCTATGCGCGAGTATATTAAGGAGTCCCTGGAAAAGGGACATATTCGTCCTTCTTCATCACCTTTAGGAGCCGTTTTTTTCTTTGTCTCTAAAAAGGATGGCTCTCTGAGGCCTTGTATCGATTATCGACTCCTGAATAAAATTACAGTCAAATATCAGTATCCGTTGCCTTTGCTGACTGATTTGTTTGCTCGCATAAGGGGGGCTAAGTGGTTCTCTAAGATTGATCTTCGTGGGGCGTATAATTTGGTGCGAATTAAGCAGGGGGATGAGTGGAAAACCGCATTTAATACGCCTGAGGGCCATTTTGAGTATTTGGTAATGCCTTTCGGCCTTTCTAATGCACCTTCTGTCTTTCAGTCCTTAATGCATGATATTTTCCGTGAATATTTGGATAAATTTATGATTGTGTACTTGGATGATATTTTGATTTTTTCTGATGACTGGGAGTCTCATGTTCAGCAGGTCAGGAGGGTTTTTCAGGTTTTGCGGGAGAATTCTTTGTGTGTAAAGGGTTCAAAGTGTGTTTTTGGGGTTCAAAAAATTTCCTTTTTGGGGTATATTTTTTCCCCTTCTTCTATTGAGATGGACCCTGTCAAGGTTCGGGCTATTTACGACTGGACGCAGCCTACTTCTCTGAAGAGTCTTCAGAAATTCTTGGGCTTTGCTAATTTTTATCGTCGATTTATAGCTGGTTTTTCTGGCGTTGCTAAACCTCTGACGGATTTGACTAAAAAGGGTGCTGATGTTGCCAATTGGTTCCCTGCTGCTGTGGAGGCCTTTCGGGAGCTTAAGCGCCGCTTTTTGTCTGCCCCTGTGTTGCGCCAGCCTGATGTTTCTCTTACCTTTCAGGTTGAGGTCGATGCTTCCGAGATCGGAGCGGGGGCGGTTTTGTCGCAGAGAAGTTCCGACTGCTCAGTGATGAGACCTTGTGCGTTCCTTTCGCGAAAATTTTCGGCCGCCGAGCGAAACTATGATGTTGGTAATCGGGAGCTTTTGGCCATGAAGTGGGCATTTGAGGAGTGGCGTCATTGGCTTGAGGGTGCCAGACATCAGGTGGTAGTTTTGACTGATCACAAGAATTTAATTTATTTGGAGTCTGCCAGGCGCCTGAATCCTAGACAGGCACGTTGGTCGTTGTTCTTTTCCCGGTTTAATTTTGTGGTCTCGTACTTACCGGGTTCTAGGAATGTGAAGGCAGATGCTCTTTCTAGGAGTTTTGAGCCTGACTCTCCTGGGAATTCTGAACCTGCTGGTGTCCTTAAGGATGGGGTGGTTTTGTCTGCTGTCTCTCCAGATCTGCGACGTGCTTTGCAAGAATTTCAGGCGGAGAGACCTGATCGTTGTCCGTCTGGTAGACTGTTTGTTCCTGACGATTGGACCACTAGAGTCATCTCGGAAGTTCATTCTTCTACTCTGGCAGGTCATCCGGGAATTTTTGGCACCAGAGATTTGGTGGCTAGATCCTTCTGGTGGCCGTCCCTGTCTCGAGATGTGCGCGTTTTTGTGCAGTCTTGCGATGTGTGTGCTCGGGCCAAGCCTTGTTGTTCTAGGGCTAGTGGGTTGTTGTTGCCCTTGCCTATTCCTAAGAGGCCTTGGACGCACATCTCTATGGACTTTATCTCGGATCTCCCTGTTTCTCAGAAGATGTCTGTCATCTGGGTGGTGTGTGACCGTTTTTCTAAAATGGTTCATTTGGTGCCATTGCCTAAATTGCCTTCCTCATCTGAGTTGGTCCCTCTGTTTTTTCAAAATGTGGTTCGCTTGCATGGTATTCCGGAGAACATCGTTTCTGACAGGGTTACCCAGTTCGTGTCTAGATTTTGGCGGGCAGTCTGTGCCAGGTTGGGCATTGATTTGTCCTTTTCGTCTGCATTCCATCCTCAGACCAATGGCCAGACGGAGCGAACTAATCAAACTTTGGATACTTATTTGAGGTGTTTTGTGTCTGCGAATCAGGATGATTGGGTTGCCTTTCTGCCGTTGGCGGAGTTTGCTCTTAATAATCGGGCTAGTTCTGCCACTTTGGTTTCTCCTTTCTTTTGCAATTCAGGGTTTCATCCGCGTTTTTCATCTGGTCAGGTTGAATCTTCGGATTGTCCTGGAGTGGATGCGGTGGTGGATCGGTTGCATCGGATTTGGGGACAAGTGGTGGATAATTTGGAATTGTCCCAGGAGAGGACTCAGCAGTTTGCTAACCGTCGTCGTCGTGTTGGTCCCCACCTTCGCGTTGGGGACTTGGTGTGGTTGTCTTCCCGTTTTGTCCCTATGAGGGTTTCTTCTCCCAAATTTAAGCCTCGGTTCATCGGTCCTTATAGGATTTTGGAGATTCTTAACCCTGTTTCCTTTCGTTTGGACCTCCCGGCATCTTTCGCTATCCATAATGTGTTCCATCGGTCGTTGTTGCGGAGATATGAGGTACCGGTGGTTCCTTCTACTGAACCTCCTGCTCCTGTGCTGGTGGAGGGTGAATTGGAGTACGTCGTAGAGAAGATCTTGGACTCCCGTATTTCCAGACGGAGACTTCAATATCTGGTTAAATGGAAAGGCTATGGTCAGGAAGATAATTCTTGGGTAACTGCCTCTGATGTTCATGCCTCGGATTTGGTTCGTGCCTTTCATAGGGCTCATCCAGATCGCCCTGGCGGTTCTCGTGAGGGTTCGGTGCCCCCTCCTTAAGGGGGGGGTACTGTTGTGAATCCACTTTTTGGGCTCCCCTGGTGGTTGCTGGTGGTACTGGTGACTTGTTTGCACTTTGCTGCTTCTGTTCACCTGCTTCCATCAGTGTTTGGGAGTTTCCTATTTAGCCTTGCTCTCCGGTCATTTCCTTGACGGTCATCATTGTAACCAGAGCCTTCGGTTGCATGTTCCTGCTACTAGTCTGCTGATCAGCTAAGTGGACTTTGTCCTTTTGTTTTGTACCTTTTGTCCAGTTTGCAGTTTTTGTATTTCTCTGTAGCTGGAAGCTCTTGCGGGCTGAAATTGCCACTCCTGTGTCATGAGTTGACACAGGAGTCTTAAAGTAATTTCAGGATGGTTTTTTGAAAGGGTTTTCAGTTGACCGTGAAGTCCTCTTTTGTATCCTTCTGCTATCTAGTAAGTGGACCTCTCTTTGCTAAATCTACTTTCATACTGTGTATGTCTTTTCCTCTTAATTCACCGTTATTACATGTGGGGGGCTGCTATCATCTTTTGGGGTATTTCCCTAGAGGTAAGCCAGGTCTGTTTCTTCCTCTACCAGGCGTAGTTAGTCCTCCGGCTGGCGCGTGGCATTTAGGAAGCCGTAGGTATGCTCCCTGGCTACTGTTAGTTGTGTGGTAGATTTAGCTCACGGTCAACTCGAGTTTCCATCACCCGAGAGCTCGTTCGTTATTTATATGTTTCCTACGTTCCCTTGCCATTGGGAACCATGACAGTGGTCTCTTCACTGGGTGGCGCGTGGTGGTTTCAGCTTAGGGCTGAAACAGGAGTCAGGGTCAGGCCTGGCGGCCCAGACATGCACACCTTTAGTGTAACTTCTGGGAAAGGGACAGACAGGGTTTCCCTAGCCTGAGGGATATTGCAGGGGCCCGGGTAACCAGCCTTAGTCTACCCAGTTCCCCCATGACACTTCTATGATGGGTCTGATTTTCAACAGTCTGTCATGTTCTGGAGCATTTCTAAGCAGGCATTGACTCTTGTCGTTAAAATGCCAAAAGTAGTTGGACCAATAGGACCGAATGCTCATTTTTTTAACAAGCCCCATAGCGAATGTAAGTCCTAAAAATGTAATAGGATCATGGATTCTGGCTGATGAATTGGGACGCATATAAATTTATTTGTAGGACAGTATGCTCCAGCAAGCTAATAGAAAACTCTGAAGTGACCAAGTAATTGGGGAGACAATTGAGAAAAGCCTACTTCTTTAGCTTAACCCTAACTTTAGAATAAACCCTAACTTTAGCCTAACAGTAACCCTAACTATAGCACTAACCCTAACCTGCCTTCTATGTTTTTTTTTAACTTTATAACAAGATCGCTGACTGACGCAGCTGTTGCCAGCAGCACTTGTAACACTGTTTCTCCTCTAATCTCTCACTGACAGGAGATCTGAGGAGAAACAGCGTTTTTACCAGGCAGATCGCCCGGGAAAGTTGGTTGCTACAACAAACTTTACTAGTGATTTGTCTCATTAGCTGGTGTGACTCTGACGTCATCAAGACCTGAACCAATCAGGTCTCGATGAGGTCGGGGGTCACAGGAACTGTTGTGCGCCGGAATCCCCTCGTTATAAGGTACGTGGGGGTCCCGATGAGCACAAAACTGCCGACCGTAGACAAATGGTAGCTAAATGCCGGCGCTAGCAGGGTTTTGTGCAGCGCCAACGTTTATCTACGGTTGGTGGTCACAAAGCGGTTAAGGGTACCATAATTTCTGTCCAGGCCTAATTCGTGAGTTTTATTTTTTTTTTTAAATCTGTGGAAACCTGGTTGAAAAGCAATGTCTGACTTTAATTTGTTCAATTTCATAGATCTCTTATTACTTTTGTCAGATTCAAGTTATTTCTGTGACCATTGTGGGTTTTTCTGTCATTAAACGAGGGGTACCAACAATTTTGACCAAGTGTGTAGGAGGAGTGAATATTTTGACTCCACAGCCATTTTCTTGAAATTAAGACCCAGTGGATGTTGGAGAGTGAAAATTACACATTTGCCATTTTATTACCCAGCACAGATTGTGCTCCAGGAGACACACACCGCAAATTAAGTGGATTCTTCTCACTCTATAATATTGCTAAATACAGGGATCCTAAATGTAGTTTGAGCACACTGCAAGACTCAGAAGTGAGAGCGGATTTTGCTGGATTGGTTTATAGAAACTCTGTTGCTTTTCAATAGCATTTGAGCCACTAATAGTGTGGAAACCTCTGTTTTTCCATTGACAGATGATGGACCTGAGTGGGGACTTGTTTTTTGTGAGATGGGAATTGGTATTATTTTTGCCTACATAACATTGATTGATTTCTTTTTATTCGATATATGGAAGGCAGAATGAACAAACAGTTGAACACACACTACTGGTTCATCCAACAAGGTTTTCTATTAGACTGTGAACAGTCATTGTCTTAGTAAATAAAGTTGTTGTACATAGCTTGCCATTTGTATGGACAGTTGAAGCAGAAATGTTCAATAATATAAAACTCAAGGATATTGTGTTAAATTTTTTTTATCTTAACAGATGACTGTACTAGGAGATCAGAGGGACAGTTGACATCTTCAATGTTTAAATCTGATGATCTTGAGATCCTACAAGATACAACTGAAGTGATTGCTGTTTCTCCAGATATATCATCATCAATTCACACCAAAGATCTGTCATCTGATCCAAT
The DNA here is from genome assembly GCF_051348905.1 of Ranitomeya variabilis. Taxonomy (NCBI): domain Eukaryota; kingdom Metazoa; phylum Chordata; class Amphibia; order Anura; family Dendrobatidae; genus Ranitomeya; species Ranitomeya variabilis. Next base: position 759,649,185 of record NC_135235.1, on the reverse strand, counting down.
GAAACAAGTCCCAGCTTCTGATTCATTACTGACTGCTAAGGAAAATCAAAGTCACAAAAGAGGCTTTAAAAAACAAACTGCTCCTAAAGCAAAGAAGTCATTTTCATGTTCAGAATGTGGGAAATGTTTTAACTGGAAAGGGAATCTTGTTAGTCACCAGAGAACCCACACAGGGGAGAAGCCTTTTTCCTGTTCAGAATGTGGAAAATGTTTTAACCAGAAAGTGAGTCTTGTTGCACACCAAAGAACCCACACAGGGGAGAATCCTTTTTCCTGTTCAGAATGTGGGAAATGTTTTAACCAGAAAGTGAGTCTTGTTGCACACCAAAGAACCCACACAGGGGAGAATCCTTTTTCCTGTTCAGAATGTGGGAAATGTTTTAACCAGAAAGTGCGTCTTGTTACACACCAAAGAACCCACACAGGGGAGAATCGTTTTTCCTGTTCAGAATGTGGGAAATGTTTTACCCAGAAAAGATATTTAGTTACTCACCAGAGAACCCACACAGGGGAGAAGCCTTTTTCCTGTTCAGAATGTGGGAAATGTTTTAACCATAAAGTGAGTCTTGTTAGACACCAAAGAACCCACACAGGGGAGAAGCCTTTTTCCTGTTCAGAATGTGGGAAATGTTTTAACCTGAAAACAGATTTGGTTACTCACCAGAGAACCCACACAGGGGAGAAGCCTTTTACCTGTTCAGAATGTGGGAAATGTTTTATCCAAAAATCAGATTTGGTTAGGCACCATAGAACTCACACAGGAGAGAAGCCTTTTTGCTGTTCAGATTGTGGGAAATGTTTTAAATGGAAAGTGCTTCTTGTTAGACATCAGAGCAGTCACACAGAGGAGAAACCTTTTTCATTTTCTTAATGTGGGAAATATTTTAATTGAAAATCATCTGTTAATAAACATCAGAGACGTCACATAGGGGAGAAGCCTTTTTTATGTTCATAATGTTGGAATAGTTTGAACCAAAATTGAATCTTAAATGGGTTATCTTGTCATTCCTCGTGTTTGCTGACAAAAGGGCGAAACTAAACAATTCCAAATGTAAAACTATACCGATAATTCACCCCCTGAAGGTTAGTCAGTAGGTGACTAATAGAAATCATGTACCTCACAGTTCAGTATATAGGGTGAGGTGACATATACACACTCACTCTCCAAGCCTCTCATTTCTACGTGTTTCACCATCTTCACCAAAGGCGACTCATCAGGAGACTATTTAATATTGACCTATATTCAAGCAAGACTAGAAAAAAAAACTAGTCATGTATCATGTTATCCGAAACAGTCAGAAAACTAGACACATATTGGCAGATCCCAGACCTCCAGCTATATACTTTGTAAGTTTATAAGCCACTGCAGTGTCCGGAATAGATAGTGCGTGAAAATACAGTACAGTATAATTCTTGTGTTTTTTCTCCTGTAGGGACTTCCCTAGTTTGGTATTGTAACAGCTGTTATTTAGTAGTGCAGACAAATTGTCCTGGACTAAACTCAGTTTTCAGACGGCCCAATATGTACCACTCAGGGAAAACTTACCTGCTCCATAGATCAATAGCAGCTTCTAACTAATGGCCATGCTGCGGTCTGTCAAGGAATGCAATATCGTTATAAAGGCTAGGGATGTGTGCAATCATAAGACATGAGAAGGACAGGACAGCAGCCATTTTACATCAGGCTCCATTACGAGGGACAGGGATCTATCATTCCATAGGAAACCAACCTAGGGGTTTTCAGCCTCGGTTGCAAGAATAAAGATCTGCTCCATTGACCATCATTGAACCATGGATACGTTTGGAAAAGCCAGGTTGTGATCCTCAGATCAGCTGGCCTTGCAACTTGTATGGACTCAATGGACTATCATCTTCCTACGCTTGTTGTTACCTCTTGTCTGTGTGTGTGCCACAGGTGGAGTAACCGACCCTGGAATATGAAGCCAAGTTGTGATCCTCGTATCAACTAGCCTTGTATGGACTGGCATCTTCCTACGCTTGTCGTTACCTCCTCTGTGTGCGTACCACAGGTGAGGTAGCGACCCTGGAAGATCTGTAGTCACAGCTGCTATTTTCCCGGTGAGTCAGCGGAAGGGCGAGACTCTGTAATGTTCAACATCTTGGGTACTGTGCAGTGACTGTTCTGTGTTATCTGCCTATTTTGTGGTACAATAAAGCATTGCCACACTGTTTTACTCTCACCCTGTGTTGCCTGAGTAGCGTTTTGCCCATGTTTAAAGCAGAGCAGGAGTTTGGCGAGATGATCCCTGGTTCATGTTTTTTCGGCTAACGGGCGGCGCTCATAGCAATCCAGCAGTGACAACCATAGACTTCTGCTGGAGACCTCTGGTTGTCATGCCAACTCATCGGTGACCTGCGATCATGTGACGAGGTCACTGATGAGCTTGATTTCCGGTGCACTTGCTGACATGTGCCAGAAAGATGTGATTCAGCGCTGGAGCCAACATCAAAGGGAAGGAGTCTTACATCTGCGTACATTTACGCCTGATGTCAGAAAGGGGTTAAAAGGGATTGTTTTAGTCTAGTTTCACACTAGCATTCGGCAGGGCTGCGAATGAAAGCCTTCTAACTCCGTGAAGCCCCGCCCACTGCCGCTCCTCTTCCTTCAGCTTCGCCTACGTCTGCATGCGTCCTGCATACCCTATCTTTAACATTTGGCACGCAGGCCATGCGGATGTATGCGGATGCTTCTGCATGCGTAGTTTTGAAGCTGCGCCAACCGCAACATGTTGAGTTTGACGCAGGTCAGCGCAGCGTCAAGACGACGCATGCGGAGGCATCTGCATACATCTACATGGCCTGCGTACCCAATGTTAAAGATAGGGTATGCAGGATGCATGCAGATGTAGGCGGTGTCATGAATCCCACCGTGCTGCCACCAATATGTCACGAATCCCACCGGATATGTCAGGGATCCCACCACTCTGTCACGGCTTACGGGGAAGATACCTTTATCATCCCCACCACTCACACCAATTTGTCATGAACCGGGCTTGTTTGGTTGCCCCTCGTTCCTTCTGAAGGGGATTTATCTATATCCCACTTCCCAGTTCCGCTTTGAAACTTGCAGCTCTCTTGGCACCCCCCTTAACCTCAGGTCAGTCAGGGTACTGCATCTAGGGTAATTAGTCGCCAGAAGGGCTGCCTGCTATGTATTGGCTATTGGGCACGCTGCAGCGAGGGCGATATAACTACTCCCACACAGGCGGGAACAATAATTATCAAGGATAATAATTATCCGTCGCTGTGCGTGTTTTCGCCGGACAGAAAAAACGTTACTCTGTATGTGTTATCCGTCAGGCAGAAACAGCTTTTTTGACGGATCCGGCAAAAAAACGGATGAAACGTTGACCATCAGGCGCAATCCGGCGCTAATACGAGAAAAAACGGATCCGGCGTGAAAAACGGATCCGGCGGAAAAAAATGGGTCCTGCAAAAGTGCTCGCAGGAGGCGTTTTTTTTTTTTTTTTTAACCAATTAACTTTTTATTAGCAATAAAGAAATAGGTACATACAAAAATCCCCCGCAGGAGAAACAAAGAGGGAAAAAGGAACAAGGGGGAGGGGGAACAATACACATTGTTCTAGAATCACAGCAATTTCAGCATAGAATACAAAATTAACTATAACACAAATCACCGCTTACAAAAGATACTAAATGAGAGCAAGGGCGGACGGAGGAATGTGAACCGAGGAAACCCAAGGATCCCACCAGGAGAGTACCTTATTTTTCTTGGAGAGACTCTGTGCCATAATTGCTTCATAGGTAAAACGAAGGTTAATCTTGGAAATCAAAGCAGCCATAGATGGGATATCTGAAGATCTCCAGTGACTCGCTATACATTGTCTGGCAGCGATCAAAATATTAGAGATTATCGGACGGAGAGGGGAGGGGAATCCCGCGAGAGAGACACCCAAAACAGCCAGACACCCGCTTAAAACAAAAGGAACCTGGATGACCTCCGCGATTAGAGTCTCAACTTGACGCTAGAAGACCTGAACCCGTGGACAGGACCACCATATATGGGAACCGGAACCAATAGCCCCGCACCCCCTCCAGCAGAGAGGGGAAGCAGAGGGACCAAACCTGGCCAAGCGAGCAGGGGTGAGGTACCACTGCAGCTGGATCTTTTTAGACTGCTCCAAGTGGCCTATACACGAGGAATACTTGGAAGGGTGTACCATCGCAAAGTGCCAGTCCTCTAGGGATGCATCAAAACCAAGAGAGGACTCCCAGGAAATCATAAAAGGAAGCTTAGCAGGAATATCATGGGATATGAGGGCCTTATAGATAATAGAAACGCCATGGGGCACGAGAGTGGCCGGTCTAAAGAACCGGTGTGCTGGGTCCTCCGACAGAGGCGGGGAGGCACCGAATAGCCGACACGACCTGAGAAAACTGCGGAGTTGTAGATATTGAAAGAAATCTCTGCCAGAGAGAGAAAATCTACCTGCAAGGACCTCAAACGACAATAAGCCATCCGAGCCAAACAGGTCAGCCACCCGGCGCACCCCCCGCATCTCCCAGGAGGAGAGAGAGGTGTGCCCAATAGCACACTCCAGGGCCCGTATTGAGACATAGTCATACATAAATAGGAATTGGGAAGAGCAAACAGACGACGATATTTTAGAGGCCGTCTTGATAGAGCGAAGAGTAGGGCCACGAGGAGAGACCTGGAGCAACCAAAGCTCCAGAAGTAATTTGAGAGAATTTCTGGGGGCGAAATGAGATTCAATGAGCACCCAGGGTAACCGCGAGTTCCCCTCTCACCAAAGCTTAAGAGGCTCTAAGATCGCCGCCCTATAGTAAAACTGTATCGAGGGAACACCCAAACCACCCATAGAGTACGGAAGGGACATGATTTGGCGCTTAATCCTGTGTGGCTTGTTATTCCAAATAAACCGATCTATGATTGATTGGAAAGCCGAAATAAATTTGGAAGGTATGGAAAGGGGAAGGCACCGAAATAAATAGATAATTTTGGGGAGAAATAGCATTTTAACGGTTTGTATACGGGCCATCCACGAGAGCGAAGAGCTCGATAGCTGATCGATGCCCCTCCTAATTTTGGTGATAGTTTCCTCACAATTAGAACGAACGATGCTATCCAATCTAGTTATCCGGACGCCCAGGTAGAAAAACCCCATAGGGGCCCAAATAAACGCAAATTTAGATTGAATTTGAATTTGGAGATCAACCGGAAGAAAAAGGGGGAAAATAATGGATTTAGTCAGATTAAGTTTATAATATGATACCGCGGAAAATTGGGATAAAATTGAAGTGATCGCGTTCAGTGAAATTAAAGCCGAGGTACAAGTCAGCACTACATCGTCAGCGTAAAGTCCAATTTTATGTTCAGTCTCCCCAACCCGCACCCCCCTAATATCAGGGCACTGTCTAATTAAGGCAGCCATAGGCTCCATGATCAGAGCAAAAATAAGGGGGGAGAAGGGACAGCCCTGACGGGTCCCGTTCAAAATCGGGAATGTCCGAGATTTAAAGCCGCCCGAGCAAACCGACGCACAGGGATTAGAGTATAGAGCCATAATGGCCTTGGAAATCAGTCCTGTAAGCCCAAATTTTCCGAGCGTGAGCTCGATATATCCCCAGTGCACCCTGTCAAATGCCTTTTCGGCATCGAGAGACAGGAAAACACTGGGGAGACCCTCCCTCTCCACCACATCCAGGAGATCAATCAGTCGTCTTGTGCCATCTCTGGTTTGCCTGCCAGGGACAAACCCAACTTGGTCGGGGTGTATAAGGCTGGGGAGCACCGCTATCAATCTATTGGCCCAGATTTTAGCATAGATTTTAACGTCGCAATTCAGGAGGGCTATGGGGCGAAAATTTCCCGGAGATGTTGTGGGCTTCCCCGGTTTAGGGAGGGTCGCGATGGAGGCCTCCAACCCCTCCGCCCTGATGCTGCCAACAGATGCCCAGTTGTTAAATAAGCGAAGGAGAAAAGGGGAGAGGACAGAGAGGAATTGTGCATAGTAGAGAAAAGGAAAACTGTCCGGGCCTGGAGAAGAACATTTATTAGAGTCCCTGACAATTTGGGAAAGCTCAGATTCAACAATAGGAGAGTTCAGAAAGGAAAGCTGCTCCGCATTGACCGAGGGAAGATTAGCTTTCTCCAAGAACGCCATGATTAGCTCCGGCGAGGGCTGAGGGACTCCCGGGTCAGAACCAAGATCATAGAGAGAGGAGTAAGGCCATGTTCACATGATCCTTTTTTTTGCTGCGGATCTGCAGCCGTTTTCCATGCAGGGTACAGTACAATGTTACCCAATGGAAAACAAAAAACGCTGTGCCCACTATTCCTTTTTTCGCAGGCAAATCCGCGCGGATTTGCCTGCAGAAAAAAAGAAGGACCATGTCTATTCTTTCTGCGGATTCCGCTCCTGTTTTCAACATGCACCAATAGGAAAGTGCTGTTGAAAACCCGCAGAGGAATCTGCAGAAGAAAAAGCAGGAAAATCAGCACTGCAAAAGCACCGCGGTTTTGCACTGCGGATTTTCAAAAACAGGACCTGAAAAATCCGCAGCAAAAAAAGGATCGTGTGAACATGGCCTAATACAAAGCAAACTCCTCAGCAATATGGATGGGATTGTAAACACGAGAACCGTCAGACCCAAACAGGAATGGAATCTTGGATTGAGCCTCTCTCCTCCTAATGCGCCTAGCGAGAACAGCGCCCGCTCCATCCCCCATTGCATAGAATCTGGCTTTAGTTTTCCTTAGGGCATTCTCAGCTTTATGTAGAAGTAATTGGCGAACACGCATGCAAGCTTTAGAAAGGTCAGAAAAAAGCGCCGGGCTAGGGGACATCTTATGGGCAGACTCAAGACGGGCTAGTTCGTCTAGGGCCGACTGAAGGGTCGAATTATATTTCCTCTTAGCTGTTGCAGCCATTTTAATAAAGCAACCCCTAGCAACCGCCTTGTGAGCAAACCAAAGGGTATCGTCCCGTATGTCCGGGGTATCATTGGAGGAGAAGAACTCTTGTAAGGCCCTTTCCATAAACTGGGAATTTAGTTGATCGGTAAGAAGATGGGTATTGAGACTCCAGTGTGCGGGGGGTCTAATAGCAAGGGGGTCCTTTAGAACAAGGGACACCGGGGCATGATCTGACCATGTGATACTACCAATATCTGCCGAGGTGCAGTGAGGGAGAGCCACATCATTCACCAGCACATAGTCAATCCTACTATAGGAACCGTGTCTGGGAGACATGAACGTGTAATCTCTCTCGCCACAATGCAGATACCTCCATATATCATGCATCTTATATGAGTTGATTAGCGGCCCCGCCTCCTTCCTTGACAGGGAAGCGACAGAGCAATCCAGCACTTTAGATATTGGCACATTAAAATCCCCAGCAATTAGTTTGTGACCATGTTGGATGTCCTGTAAAATTTGAAAAAAAACCTCTAAAAATTTAAGTTGACCGGCATTAGGAGCATAAACTGAAGCAATGGTATAGGGGGCATTATTGATCAGACTAAGGATTACAATGAACCTACCCATCGGATCCACAATGGAACGGATCAGTTGGAAGGCATTGGCTTTGCTAAAGAAAATCGCTACTCCCGCCTTCTTTGACGGACCATTTGCAAAGAATTGATGTGGATATAAACCTGAGTACATTCTAACATTATCACATTCCAATAAATGTGTTTCTTGAAGACATATAATGTCCCGACGAGATTTACCCAGATGCCTCCAGACAATCGACCTCTTGCCCGGGGAGTTGAGACCATTTACATTAATGGAATACAGCGAAACACTCATGGTAAAACAGTATAAATAGACTTAGCCCATAATGAGCACCAATGAAGTATGCACAAGAAGAAACAACATGAGAACTGCGGACCAGAACATGCGTGGGGGGGACCGGGTAGGTGGGAGGGTTGAGGGAAGGACAAACAGAACAAACAACACAAAAATTAGGACATCAAGGTCCATTCAGGCAAATCCTGAGTCCAGAAGGTGAAAATCAGAAAAAAACAGTTCACCTATGGGGCAAAAAAATTGAAGTGCTGCAAATACTCCCACAAGGAGACCAGCACAACATATGAAATTAAAAAAAAAAGAAAAACCTCAAGAGAGGAAAAAAAGTACCAAAATATTGCGGGAAATAGCCAGGAACCAAAGGTGGTAACATTCTTCAAGCGACCTCCCAGTCCGATGCAACACGGGCCTTGGGATTACGGCCATTCCCAGACCCCTCGGGACTGGGGAACCAGGAGCCGACAGGCCCCATCCCACCAATGCAGACGCTGCGTGGGACGGGGTCAGGCAGGTGGTGATGGATCCATCTTTGCGGATGAGAAGCTTAGTTGGAAATCCCCAACGATACGGAATGCCTTTTTCCCTGAGAACAGCAGTGTAGGGTCCAAAAGCTTTACGGAGAGCCAGGGTGCCCGGAGAGAGGTCAGGGAAGATGGTGATAGAGGCAAATCTTTCAGGTAAAGCAGGATTTTTCCTCAGAGCCTGGAGAAAGTTCTCTTCCATTTCGTAGAAGTGTATGCGGGGGAGCACATCTCTTGGGACCGAAGGCCCAAGACCAGTCGGCTTAGGAATCCGGTGTATGCGATCAATTATAATGTCCTTTGGGGCAAAGTGAGGGAGAGCAGCAGCGATAAAATCCTGCAAGAAAACTTTCAAGTCTCCCTGAAGTACAGATTCTCCAACGCCTCTAAGTTTAACATTGTTCCTTCTGGACCTATCTTCCAAATCCATGGTTTTGGCGTGGGTTTTAGTGAGCAGATCTTGCAGAGACTCTTGAGCGTCCCATAATTCATTATGAGATGAGATCAGCTCCACCATCTTACGCTCCAAACGATCCGTGCGGTTCCCCAGCTCCACCACCTCTCCTTTCAGTTCTGCCAGCATGGTGCGGATGTCTTCCTGAATGGAGGCCCTGAGATCCCCAAGCAGATCTTTAAGTAAAGCAGCAGTCACCGGAGCGTCGGGAGAATGCGACGCTGCAGCGTCGGAAATTGCAACGCCCGGGAGTGATGAAGCGCCCGAAAGCGACGCCTGAGCATTGCGTTGTGACGAGCGGGAAGCTCTGGGTGAAGACGGTGCCATCTTGGGATCCTGCAGCAGCTGGGGGGAGGCCGCAAAGAAATCTATAATCCGCCTGGACGGGTCGCGTGTCCCGGCTCTGGATTTCCCCATACACTCACCGCCACACCAGGGAGCGATGCTGGTATTATAGGAGACAGAGAGTCCGCCGGGAAGAAGATATGAGCCGCTTTAAGGTTCCTGGTCATGGAGGTCCCACACTGTGTGACCTACTCCATCTGCAGCTAGGCCACGCCCCCAGGATGCGTTTTTTACCCATAGACTTGTATTAGCGACAGATCGCGACGGATGGCCACACATCGCGTCCGTCGTGCAATGGATCTGTCGTGTTTTGTCGGACCATCGGCACGAAAAAACGTTCAAGTGAATGTTTTTTTTATCCGTCGCGTCTGCCATTTTCTACCGCGCATGCGCGGCCGAAACTACGCCACATCCTCCCCAGACTTCAGAATGGGCAGCGGATGCATTGAAACACTGCATCCGCTGCCAACATCGTGCAAAATTTCACAACGTGCGTCGGAACCGTACCGACGCAAGGGTGAAAGAGGCCTAATGAGCGTTTAATTTAAAAAAAAAAAAAAAAAACTGAAAAAAAACGGCGTGGGCTCCCGCGGAAAGCCGATGGCCGGGGGCCAATATTTGTAGCCTGCTATGAATATCAGCCCGCAGCTGTCTGCGTAGCCTTTACTGGCTATTAAAATAGGGGGACCCACCAAAAAATGATGTGGGGTCCCCCTATATTTTATAGCCAGAAAGGCTATGCAGACAGCTGCGGGCTGATATTCATAGCCTAGAGAGGGGCCATGGATATTGGCCCCCCGGCTACAAATACCAGTCCGCAGCCGCCCCAGAAATGGCGCATCTGTAAAATGCACCAATTCCGGCACTTAGCCCCTCTCTTCCCACTCCCGTGTAGCGGTGGGATATGGAGTAATAAGGGGTTAATGTCACCTTGCTATCGTAAGGTGACATTAAGCCAGGTTAATAACGGAGAGGCGTCAATAAGACGCCTATCCATTATTAATCCAATAGTAGGAAAGGATTAATAAAACACACACACATTAGGAAAAAAGTATTTTAATATTCTTTATTTAACCATACTTACCATACTTCAGCGCCTGCAAAAAATGTAAAATAATAAACCGTATACTACCTGTCCACCGTAGTCCAATTAATAACGAGTGTCCCACGATGATCTCCCCTATAGAACAGTGACATCGGGTGATGTCACTGCTCTATAGGACCCTCAGTGACACACTGACAGGAGACAATGGCTCCTGCAGTGTATCACTGAGGTTACCTGAGTTCAAAGTCTAACTTTATGGCAATTGCTGCCTGGGAAAATTTCTCACACAGCAATGGCATAAAGTGAGACTAGGGACTTTATTTTTACAGCGGCGGAGGAATACAGTGCGGAAGGATACCTTCCTCCTGTCATTGTGTTCCTGGAGCAGCTGATGCTGCCCTTCTCCACGGGAGATCGTCGTGGGACACTCGTGGATTTCTGCGGACAGGGAGTATATTGGTTGTTTATTTTAATCTTTTTTTAACAGATGACACTGGCTTCGGGGAACAAAGTGACAAGTAATGGTGAGTATGTAATCTATGTTTAATGTACTGTATGTCTGTATTGTATGTAATGTGTTGTGAATTCCGCTCTTGGGCTCCCTCCGGTGGTAGTAAGTGGCACTTTTGTGAGTTCTGCTCTTGGGCTCCCTCCGGTGGTTTTAAGTGGAATGGCTGCTCCTTGGATTTAGCATCAGCAGCTGCTTCCACTGATTGTCTTTCAGGCTCGGCTATTTTAGTCTGGCCTTATCCCTTAGTCAGTGCCAGTTGTCAATGGTTCCTGCTTGGAGTCACATCTCTTTTGGATTTCCCTGACACTCTGACCAGTTCAGCAAAGATAAGTCCTTGCTTGTTCTTTTGCAGTTCACTTGTTGTGGACTTAATTGTTCAGCACATTCTATGTTTTTCTTTCTAGTCCAGCTTATCAGTATGGATCTATTCAGCTAAGCTGGAAGCTCTGGGCAGCAGATTTGCCCTCCACACCTTTAGTCAGGTGTGGAGATTTTTGCATTCTCTGCGGTGGACTTTTTCTAGTTTTTATTACTGACCGCACAGTATTCTGTCCTGTACTATCTATCTAGCTAGAAGTGGCCTAGTTTGCTACATCTTGTTTCATTCTACGTGTGTCATTTCCCTCTCCACTCACAGTCATTATTTGTGGGGGGCTGCCTACCCTTTGGGGATTTTCTCTGAGGCAAGATAGCTTTCCTGTTTCTACCTTTAGGGGTAGTTAGTTCTCCGGCTGTGATGAGGTGTCTAGGGAGTGACAGGAACATCCCACGGCTACTTCTAGTGTTGTGTTAAGATCAGGAACTGCGGTCAGTATAGTTACCACCTGCTCAGAGCTCGTCGCATGTCGCTCCTAAACCACCAGTTCATAACAGTACAACTGGCCACAAATGAGTTAAATGCATCTCAAAAGAAGGAAAAAAAAAAAGTTCTGAGCCATTTTTTTTTCTGTAGTCTGTTTTGTCTTTTTTTTTCCTCTTAATCTCTGGGTGGTTCAGGATATTGGCACGGGCATGGATGTTCAGGGTTTGTTTTCTCGTGTGGATCAACTTGCTGCAAGAGTACAGAGTATCCAAGATTGTGTTGTCCAGACTCCGGATTTAGAGCCTAGAATTCCTACTCCAGATTTGTTTTATGGGGGCAGATCCAAGTTTTTGAACTTTAAAAATAACTGCAAATTGTTTTTGCTCTGAAACCCCGTTCCTCTGGTGATCCCATTCAGCAGGTTAAAATAGTCATTTCTCTGCTGCGTGGTGACCCTCAGGACTGGGCATTCTCCCTTGAGTCAGGGGATCCGGCATTGCTTAATGTAGATGCATTTTTTCAATCGCTCGGATTATTGTATGACGAACCTAACTCTGAGGATCATGCAGAAAAAAACTTGTTGGCCCTGTATCAGGGTCAGGAAGCGGCAGAATTATACTGCCAGAAATTTAGAAAATGGTCTGTGCTCACTAAATGGAATGAGGATGCTCTGGCAGCAATTTTCAGAAAGGGTCTTTCTGAAGCCCTTAAAGATGTTATGGTGGGGTTCCCCACGCCTGTTGGTTTGAGCGAATCTATGTCTCTAGCTATTCAGATTGATCGGCAGCTGCGCGAGTGCAAAGTTGTGCACCATATGGCAGTGTCCTCTGAACAGAGTCCTGAGCCTATGCAATGTGATAGGATTTTGACTAGAGCAGAACGGCAGGGATACAGACGTCAGAATAGGCTGTGTTTTTACTGTGGTGATTCTGCTCATGCTATTTCTGATTGCCCTAAGCGTACTAAGAGGGTCGCTAGGTCTGTTACCATCAGTACTGTACAGCCTAAATTTCTCCTATCTGTGACCCTGATTTGCTCATTATCATCCTTTTCTGTCATGGCATTTGTGGATTCAGGCGCTGCCCTGAACTTAATGGACTTGGAATTCGCCAGGCGCTGTGGTTTTTCTTTGCAGCCTTTGCAGAGCCCTATTCCTTTGAGGGGCATTGATGCTACACTGTTGGCCAAGAATAAACCTCAGTATTGGACTCAGCTGACTATGTGCATGACTCCAGCACATCAGGAAGATTGCCGTTTTCTGGTGTTTCATAATTTACATGATGTTGTTGTACTGGGTTTTCCATCGTTACAAGTACATAATCCAGTGCTGGATTGGAAATCTATGTCTGTGACTAGTTGGGGTTGTCAAGGGGTACATAGTGATGTTCCTTTGTTGTCAATTTCCTCTTCCCCCTCTTCTGATGTTCCTGAGTTTTTGTCGGATTTCCAGGATGTATTTGATGAGCCCAAGTCCAGTTCCCTTCCTCCACATAGGGACTGTGATTGTGCTATTAACTTGATTTCTGGCTGTAAGTTCCCTAAGGGCCGACTTTTCAATCTGTCTGTGCCAGAGCATGCCGCCATGCGGAGTTATGTTAAGGAGTCTTTGGAGAAGGGGCATATTCGGCCGTCTTCGTCACCATTGGGAGCGGGATTCTTTTTTGTTGCCAAGAAGGATGGCTCCTTGAGACCCTGTATTGATTATCGCCTTCTTAATAAGATCACGGTCAAATACCAATACCCTTTACCTTTGCTTTCTGATTTGTTTGCTTGGATTAAGGGGGCTAGTTGGTTTACTAAGATTGACCTTCGAGGGGCATATAATCTTGTTCGTATTAAACAGGGTGACGAATGGAAAACTGCATTTAATACGCCCGAAGGCCATTTTGAATACCTTGTGATGCCTTTCGGGCTTTCTAATGCTCCTTCTGTATTTCAGTCCTTCATGCATGATATTTTCCGCAATTATCTTGATAAATTCTTGATTGTGTATTTGGATGATATTTTGATTTTTTCCAATGATTGGGAGTCTCATGTGAAGCAGGTCAGGATGGTATTCCAGATCCTTCGTGATAATGCTTTATTTGTGAAGGGGTCTAAGTGCCTATTTGGAGTTCAGAAGGTCTCTTTTTTGGGTTTTATTTTTTCTCCCTCGTCTATAGAAATGGATCCTGTTAAGGTCCAAGCCATTCATGACTGGATTCAACCCACATCTGTGAAGAGCCTTCAGAAATTTTTGGGCTTTGCTAATTTTTATCGCCGTTTCATTGCCAACTTTTCCAGTGTGGTTAAGCCCCTGACCGATTTGACAAAGAAAGGCGCTGATGTGACGAATTGGTCCTCTGCAGCTGTTGAGGCCTTTCAGGAGCTTAAACGCCGATTTACTTCTGCCCCTGTGTTGCGTCAGCCGGATGTTTCTCTTCCTTTTCAGGTTGAGGTTGACACTTCTGAGATTGGGGCAGGGGCCGTTTTGTCACAGAGGAATTCTGATGGTTCCTTGATGAAACCGTGTGCCTTCTTTTCCCGAAAGTTTTCACCTGCGGAACGCAATTATGATGTCGGCAATCGGGAGTTGTTGGCTATGAAGTGGGCATTTGAGGAGTGGCGACATTGGCTTGAGGGAGCCAAGCACCGCGTTGTGGTCTTGACCGATCATAAGAATCTGATTTACCTCGAGTTGGCCAAGCGGCTGAACCCTAGACAGCCTCGATGGTCCCTGTTTTTCTCCCATTTCGATTTTGTGGTCTCGTATCTTCCGGGATCTAAGAATGTTAAGGCGGATGCCCTCTCTAGGAGTTTTTTGCCTGATTCTCCTGGAGTCCTTGAGCCGGTTGGCATTCTTAAGGAAGAGGTGATTCTTTCTGCCATCTCCCCTGATTTACGGCTGGTGCTTCAGGAATTTCAGGCTGATAAACCTGACCGCTGTCCTATGGGGAAGCTGTTTGTTCCTGATAGATGGACAAGTAAGGTAATTTCTGAGGTTCATTGTTCGGTGTTGGCCGGTCATCCTGGGATTTTTGGTACCAGAGATTTGGTTGCTAGGTCCTTTTGGTGGCCTTCCTTGTCGCGGGATGTGCGTTCTTTTGTGCAGTCCTGTGGGACTTGTGCCCGGGCTAAGCCCTGCTGTTCCCGCGCTAGTGGGTTGCTTTCACCTTTGCCTGTCCCTGAGAGGCCCTGGATGCATATTTCCATGGATTTTATTTCGGATCTTCCTGTATCCCAGAAGATGTCTGTTATCTGGGTGGTTTGTGACCGGTTCTCTAAAATGGTCCATTTGGTACCTTTGCCTAAATTGCCTTCCTCCTCTGATTTGGTTCCATTGTTTTTTCAGCATGTGGTTCGTTTGCATCGCATTCCGGAGAATATTGTGTCTGACAGAGGTTCCCAGTTTGTTTCTAGGTTTTGGCGGGCCTTTTGTGCTAGGATGGGCATTAATTTGTCTTTTTCTTCGGCATTCCATCCTCAGACAAATGGCCAAACTGAGTGAACTAATCAAACCTTGGAAACCTATTTGAGATGCTTTGTGTCTGCTGATCAGGATGATTGGGTGGCTTTCTTGCCGTTGGCCGAGTTTGCCCTTAATAATCGGGCCAGTCCGGCTACTTTGGTTTCGCCTTTCTTTTGTAATTTTGGTTTCCATCCTCGTTTTTCTTCGGGGCAGGTTGAGCCTTCTGATTGTCCTGGTGTGGATTCTGTGATGGACAGGTTACAGCAGATTTGGACTCATGTGGTAGACAATTTGACGTTGTCTCAGGAAAAGGCTCAACGTTTTGCTAACCGCCGTCGGTGTGTTGGTCCCCGGCTTCGGGTGGGGGATTTAGTCTGGTTATCTTCTCGTCATGTTCCTATGAAGGTTTCTTCCCATAAGTTCAAGCCTCGGTTTATTGGTCCTTATAAGATTTCTGAGATTATCAATCCAGTATCTTTTCGTTTGGCCCTTCCAGCCTCTTTTGCCATCCACAATGTTTTCCATAGATCTTTGTTGCGGAGATATGTGGTACCCGTTGTTCCCTCTGTTGATCCTCCTGCCCCGGTGTTGGTTGAGGGGGAGTTGGAATATGTGGTTGAGAAAATTTTGGATTCTCGTTTTTCGAGGCGGAGGCTTCAGTATCTTGTCAAGTGGAAGGGTTATGGCCAGGAGGATAATTCTTGGGTTGTTGCCTCCGATGTCCATGCCGCCGATTTGGTTTGTGCTTTTCACTTGGCTCGTCCTGATCGGCCTGGGGGCTCTGGTGAGGGTTCAGTGACCCCTCCTCAAGGGGGGGTACTGTTGTGAATTCCGCTCTTGGGCTCCCTCCGGTGGTTGTAAGTGGCACTTTTGTGAGTTCTGCTCTTGGGCTCCCTCCGGTGGTTTTAAGTGGAATGGCTGCTCCTTGGATTTAGCATCAGCAGCTGCTTCCACTGATTGTCTTTCTGGCTCGGCTATTTTAGTCTGGCCTTATCCCTCAGTCAGTGCCAGTTGTCAATGGTTTCTGCTTGGAGTCACATCTCTTTTGGATTTCCCTGACACTCTGACCAGTTCAGCAAAGATAAGTCCTTGCTTGTTCTTTTGCAGTTCACTTGTTGTGGACTTAATTGTTCAGCACATTCTATGTTTTTCTTTCTGGTCCAGCTTATCAGTATGGATCTATTCAGCTAAGCTGGAAGCTCTGGGCAGCAGATTTGCCCTCCACACCTTTAGTCAGGTGTGGAGATTTTTGCATTCTCTGCGGTAAACTTTTTCTAGTTTTTATTACTGACCGCACAGTATTCTGTCCTGTACTATCTATCTAGCTAGAAGTGGCCTCCTTTGCTACATCTTGTTTCATTCTACGTGTGTCATTTCCCTCTCCACTCACAGTCATTATTTGTGGGAGGCTGCCTACCCTTTGGGGATTTTCTCTGAGGCAAGATAGCTTTCCTGTTTCTACCTTTAGGGGTAGTTAGTTCTCCGGCTGTGACGAGGTGTCTAGGGAGTGACAGGAACATCCCACGGCTACTTCTAGTTTTGTGTTAAGATCAGGAACTGCGGTCAGTATAGTTACCACCTGCTCAGAGCTCGTCTCATGTCGCTCCTAAACCACCAGTTCATAACAGTAATGTATGAATGTATTGTATGTAGTATGTATGTAGTAGTATGTATGTATGTATGTAGTATGTATGTATGTAATGTATGTATGTAGTATGTATGTAATATGTATGTAGCATGTATGTAGCATGTATGTAGCATGTATGTAGCATGTATGTAGTATGTATGTAGTATGTATGTAGCATGTATGTATGTAGCATGTATGTAGTATGTATGTAGAATGTATGTATGTATGTAGCATGTATGTAGTATGTATGTAGCATGTGTGTAGTATGTATGTAGCATGTTTGTATGTAGCATGTAGTATGTAGTATGTATGTAGAATGTATGTATGTATGTAGCATGTATGTAGTATGTATGTAGCATGTATGTAGTATGTATGTATGTAGTATGTAGCACGTATGTAGTATACAGTATGTATGTAGTATGTAGCATGTATGTAGCATGTAGCATGTATATAGTATGTATGTAGTATTTTTTTTTTTTACATTCAACACGTTAGCCGGATGATGGGACTACTACTGTCCCATCATTGGCTGATGTGTCAATCACTGTCATTGTAGCAGGCATCGTCCGATGGGACTTATAGTCCCATCGGACGATGCCTGCACACAGCCACAGACCCCCGGCAGCCCATACAGATCCCCGGCATGCTGCACGGAGCCCTGGCTCGCTCACAGAGCCCCGTCACGCTCACAGAGCCCTGGCACGCTCACAGAGCCCCGCACAGAGCCCTGGCACGCTCACAGAGCCCCGAACAGAGCCCCAGCATGCTCTCAGAGCCCCACACAGAGTCCCGGCATGCTCTCAGAGCGCCGGCACGCCGCACAGAGCCCCCCGGCAGGCCATACAGACCACTGGCAGGCACGCACAGACCACCCACTGCCCCGCACAGACCCCGCCTGCACAGAGACATGCAGTCTCCGCCCACGCACCGCCCACACTCAATTATACTGCATTTTTGCACTGTGGGAACTTCCGATTCCGATATCGCAAAAATATCGGACCTCGGTATCGGAATTCCGATACAGCGAATATCGGCTGATACCCGATATTTGCAGTATCGGAATGCTCAACACTACTAAGCATCTTTCATTTCACCTGAGCTGTTTGTAAGAAGCTGAGCTGTGATTGGCTGCTATGAGCAACAGTTTTCCTTGTAGACAGTTGTGGT
Organism: Ranitomeya variabilis; assembly: GCF_051348905.1. Taxonomy (NCBI): domain Eukaryota; kingdom Metazoa; phylum Chordata; class Amphibia; order Anura; family Dendrobatidae; genus Ranitomeya; species Ranitomeya variabilis. Next base: position 759,631,452 of record NC_135235.1, on the reverse strand, counting down.
TGCTGAGGCCTATTATTATTCTTCTCATTTCTATGGTGTTATCGTCCTTCTGTAAAGCTGGAAATAACACAATTTATTACCGTGCCGACACAGACCCCCCCTCTGCCACAGACTGCAGGGGGCCCAGAATCAGGAACTTCTCTTTGTCTGGCATGAAGCTTCTCATTAACTTCAACCACAGATTAAAGAAAGAAACACAAGATGGATTTCTCCAACCCAGGAATCATTTTACTCGGTTTAACAGCTTCACCCTGACAATGCCGGGTTCACTGTATACCTATTTATACAGCTACAACTAATGCCGCTCTACATGACTCCTTCTATACAATGTCTAACTAAATGGGATTACTGAAATGCTCTGTGCTGCGGGGATACCGTGTACAGACCGGAGAGACCTGGAGATGACACACAGGTATATACTATATACAGGGGAGAGGACACAGGTATATACTATATACAGGGGAGATGACACACAGGTATATACTATATACAGGGGAGAGGACACACAGGTATATACTATATACAGGGGAGAGGACATACAGGTATATACTATATACAGGAGGAGATGACATACAGGTATATGCTATATACAGGAGAAGATGACACAGGTATATACTATATACAAGGAAGATGACAAGATGAGACAGGTATATACTATATACATGGGAGATGACATACAGGTATATGAAATATACAGGAGGAGATGACACAGGTATATACTATATACAGGGGAGATGACACAGGTATATACTATATACAGGGGAGATGACACACAGGTATATACTGTATACAGGAGGAGATGACACACAGGTATATACTATATACAGGAGAGATGACACACAGGAATATACTGTATACAGGGGAGATGGCACACAGGTATATACTATATACAGGGGGAAGACACACAGGTATATACTATATACAGGATGAGATGACACACAGACATATTATATACAGAGGAGATAACACAGGTATATACTGTGTACAGGGGAGATGACATACATGTATATATTATATACAGACAGGTGTATACAGTAGAGATGACACAGGTGTATACTGTATACAGGAGAAGATGTCATACAGGTATATACTATATACAGGAGGAGATGACATACAGGTATATACTATATACAGGGGAGATGACAGGTGTATACTGTATGTAAGAGGAGATGACATACAGGCATATACTGTAAACAGGAGGAGATGACATACAGGTATATACTATATACAGGGGGGATGACACACAGGTATATACTATATACAGGGCAGATGACACAGGTGTATACTGTATACAGGAAGAGATGACATACAGGTATATACTGAATACAGAAGGAGATGACATACAGGTATATACTATATACAGGGGGGATGACACACAGGTATATACTATATACAGGGCAGATGACACAGGTGTATACTGTATACAGGAGGAGATGACATACAGGTATATACTGTATACAGGAGGAGATGACATACAGGTATATACTATATACAGGGGGGATGACACACAGGTATATACTATATACAGGGCAGATGACACAGGTGTATACTGTATACAGGGGAGATAAATAAATAATAATGTGCTATATAAATAAATAATAATAATAATAATGTAAACCATGTTCCAAATTATTATGCAAAAGATATTTTTCTCGGATTTTTCTAAATGGTTGACAGTCAGTCTAATAAAAGTCATCACCCCTTAGATTATACATCGAATTTCATTGAAGAAACCTCCCAATGATAACAGTATAATCTCCAAAATGAATAAAACCTCACAATGCACTGTTCCAAATTATTAGGCACAGTAGAATTTCTAAACATTTGATATGTTTTAAAGAACTGAAAATGCTCATTTGTGGAATTTGAAGCATTAGGCCGGGGTCACACTCAGCGTAGGGAAATACGGTCCGTATTTTACATGCGTAATACGCAGAAATATTCCCAAAATAGTGATCCGTATGTCATTCGTAGGCAGGGTGTGGCAGCGTATTTTACGCATGTTTACCTCCGTATGTAATCCGTATGCCATCCGTAATGCGTTTTTTTTACGCAAACTCACAAATTGGACATGTTAACGGTTTTGAGGCCTGAAAATAATTTCAATCATCAGCCTAATCCTATTTAAGGCCTCAACAACAGATGAAACCCTCCCATATGGCCATTTTGTTGCTGTGCTTGGGTAGGTGTTGTGGTGTTAAGGTACCTTCACATGGAGCGACGCTGGAGCGATAGCGACAACGATGTCGATCGCTGCAGCGTCGCTGTTTGGTCGCTGGAGAGCTGTCACACAGACCGCTCTCCAGCGACCAACGATGCCGAGGTCCCCGGGTAACCAGGGTAAACATCGGGTTACTAAGCGCAGGGCCGCACTTAGTAACCCGATGTTTACCCTGGTTACCATCGTAAAAGTAAAAAAAAACAAACAGTACATACTCACCATCTGATGTCCGTCAGGTCCCTTGCCGTCTGCTTCCCGCTCTGACTGAGTGCCGCCGGACGTCACCGCTGTGCTGTACTTTCACTTTCACTTTGCGGCGCTCAGTCGGTGTGGGAAGCAGACGGCAAGGGACCTGACGGACATCAGATGGTGAGTATGTATTGTTTTTTTTTTTTTTACGTTTACGCTGGTAACCAGGGTAAACATCAGGTTACTAAGCGCGGCCCTGCGCTTAGTAACCCGATGTTTACCCTGGTTACCAGTGTAAAATATCGCTGGTATCGTTGCTTTTGCTGTCAAACACAACGATACACGGCGATCGGACGACCAAATAAAGTTCAGAACTTTATTCAGCGACCAGCGACATCACAGCAGGATCCTGATCGCTGCTGCGTGTCAAACTAAACGATATCGCTAGCCAGGACGCTGCAACGTCACGGATCGCTAGCGATATCATTACAAAGTCGTTTCGTGTGAAGGTACCTTTACTTGTGCAACATGTCTGACCTCCTGCAATTCACACCAACTCAGCGGGTGTTATTTAATTGTGTCTTGTCACGCCTCTTTGGCCAGCCATACCCTGTGATAGTTGATCCGCGAAGGAGGAGAAGAAGAATGTGGGTGCATCCACTTTTGCAGCAGCGCTCCACTAAAGGGCATTTTCACTGGCTCTATTCAGCTCTGCGGACACATCCTGGAAAATTCTACAACTACTGTCGGATGACAATATCCACCTTTGATGTATTGTTGGAGATCGTACGTCCAGGAATCACCAGGATGCGGAAATGCATATCCGCAGAGGAGCGTCTTCTCCTTACCTTACGGTATGTAATCACCATCCTTCCTCACATACTTATGTTGATGATATTTTTTTGGTAATGTTAACAACCTAGCATATTTTGTTAATTAGCTTACAAAATGTTTTATCCATCCTATACAAATATGTCTTAAAGGTTAAATGTTGTTATCCAGTGTAAATTTATGAAGGTACACTGTTCTCCTGCCTTTTTAATTTATTTTTTTTGAACTATGGTTTAGCCTAAGCATTGTAACGTATATATTTTTTGTCTTGTGCTTTCAGATTCCTGTCAACTGGCTTATCTTATGCAGGATTACATCTAGAATTTCTCATAGGGCGGGCAACAATTTCAGGCATTGTACATAACACATGTATGGAAATCTGGGACAGACTGCATGGACTTGTGATGCCGGAGCCTAAAATGGAGGATTGGCTCAAAATAGCCGGTGCTTTTTCACAATCCTGTCAATTTCCGCACTGTATTGGAGCCCTGGATGGGAAACATATCAGGGTGCGTAAGCCTCCGAACTCGGGCACCCAATCCTATAATTATAAGCAGTTTTTCTCTGTAGTTCTGTTAGCCGTAGTTGTCAGTAACTACAGGTTTATAATTGTAGATATTGGGGCCTATGGGTGAACTGGAGACTCTAGTCTTCAATGCGTCCAATATGGGTCGGCAGCTACGTGAAAACCTGTTGGACCTCCCACCACCACGACCACTCCAAGGCTCCAATGCTGAACCAGTGCCATATGTACTTGTGGCAGATGAGGCCTTCTAATTGACCAGGCATGTCATGAGGCCTTATTCCCGGCACAACCTGGACCACCGGCGACTTGTATTTAATGTCAGACTTTCACGGGCACGGCGACTGGTGGAGTGCACCTTTGGCACCGCTGTTTCACAGGTATGCTCTCTATGCCTTATTACTTGATTTGTATTTAAACAAGAGTTAGGACACACGCTATCATCACCCCTGATGAAGCCCTATCAGTGAGGGCGGTACACGTGGGGCTGCACTGGCCCTTGTCCTCTTTGCCTGCCTACCTATGGACCTTTCTTTGGTCGCCACCTCACACTGGGTAATTCAGCCTCAGTATTTCCTGGGGCCTTTTTACATTTTATGCTATATGGCTGTATGTGTTCACCATTTTTATGGTGACTTTAGGAGCTTTGTGACAGGTTAATCGGTTCGGGTTATACAGATCCCATGAGCCAAACAGGTAGTGTTACTGTTACCCAGGTACCATTTGGTTTGTACTGCTTAGTGTGTCACATTCATGGTGGCTTAGGGCTCTTTCATTGCTACCCAGTTGGGCCTTTTCTGGCTGGCAGTTCGTAGCCCCTATTTATCATAGGTGCATGGGCTGGCATTTAGTGGTTTATGTCATATTATATATTATTGTATCATGTACACACGCTTGTATTGACTATTATATGACTGTTTATGGACAAGGCTTTTTTGCTGTTTTTAATTATGTTTTATTTTTGTGTGGTGTGTCAATAAAAATCTTGTTTTTTCATATATAATTTAGCTCTAATTTTTTTTGTATGTGGTGTGCATAATTGGAGTGATTCTTTTCTTTTCTACCGCCTTTGGCATTATGGCAGCAAAATGGCGTGTTCTCCAGACTGCCATTCAGCTGAGTGAGGCAAATGTTAATGAAGTAATAAAAGCTTGTGTTGTTCTACACAACTTCACAAGAATTCATGAGTGCTGCTCAACTGACAGTGGTGAAGGCATGTCGCCTACTGTGGGTAGGCCTACAACACAAGTCCTTCCTCCGCAGCATCCCCTTTCTGGCCTAAAAGTTAGGGATATATTTACAAATTATTTTGTGTCAACTCATGGAGCTACTCCATGGCAAGATAATGCTGTTTCTATGTTGTAATGTTGAAATATATATCTATATACAGTATGTTTTGCCAAGTTAAAATCTTTAAAAAACAAAAAAAATAACTATGTGTGTTTCTTTGACTAATGTAGCAGACAACCAAGTAATTGTGTCTGATGTTTGAATGATTGGTCAAACAAACTGTAATGATTTTGGACTCTATTTTATATTTTGAGCCCAAGCCACTTTTTGTGTTTAAACACCATATTATTAGCATATGGGTTTTTATAAAAGTAATAAAAAAAATAAAAACTAAATATAACCAAGTGCTATCACAGCAGATTAAAACATACAATTTTAAGAAAATGAAACATAAAAAATTAGCAAAATATATAAAAAAAAAAATTACAGATTTCTGTACGTTGGTGGAGGAGATGGTGGAAGCTCAGGGTTCTGGTCAGGTGGCCTTTGTTGGGCCAATTGTACATCATCCTGTGTGTTGGATGTTTGACCATGCACAAAATGATGCCCTTGATCATATTGGCCAGTTGGGTATTGGCTAGAAAGATACGTGCTTTGAGTCTGGCCCTCATGAGGTTGCAAAGAAGGCCTTGGCTCATAACCCCACCCAATATGGCCATGTCGTCCAAAACCAGGTTGGGACCAGCCTCCAGCACTGGGTCTGGACAAGTGGCCATATTGGGAAGGTTGCTGGAATGTCAGATTATTGTAATGTGATGGCCTTGGTTGGGTTTGGGTGGGAAGGGGTAGAGGTGTAGGCACACGTGGAGGGGGTGCTTCAAATACTTGTTGATCATGCACCTGGTGAGATGATGGAATGTGCAGGAGGTTACGTGATGAGAGAGCTGCCACCTCTCAATGATCTCAAACAATTCATATGGATCATTTGGGGGGGTGCATAAATCAATAAGTATTTGAATACACCCTCTCACACGTAGCCTTGCCTCACGGGGTATGGGACAGAGGTACCGGGCCAGGCTCCTCGCAAAGGCCTCTTCACCATCACCCTGTGCAGCCCTGGCCAAATAATTTAGGACCCCAGTGTCCACATTCCTGCGACTTTCTTGCAGCTATCTCCTCCTGCGGCCATGGCGGGAAATTACAGCAGGCTGTGGTGATGTCTCCAGAGGAACTGTAGGGCTGCTACTGTTTCCTGCTTCCTTCTGGCTTCCTGGATGTGGTGCTGCTGTGGGTGGTGCTGCAGTTTCTTGTCCACTTGTTGCCGAATCTTGCATTGGAACTGAAGATGTTGCAGGAGGGAGGACACTGGAAGGATGTGAAGATGGGCCAGCCACCTCTTCCCCTTCCCCAACCGGATCTATGATGGCCTCCGAGTCTGAGCCAGTCTCCTTCTCTGTGAGGTTGGACTGTGTTCTGTTAGTAAAGTATGAGAATAAGTAATTTCATTGTTTACTTTGACCGTATAAAAAAATATATGTGTAATGTGTTTGGATGCTTTTACTTATGCTCTCAGATTCATACTGGGATCCAAAAAGGAGAGTCGGTCATAATAAATATATTTCCTCTTTTTGGCAGGCGCTGCGGACCCACTCCTGGCCCTCTGCTGTCTTTCTCTCCTATACAGTTCGCGTATGCTGCGCCATTGTCTCATAACATCTTCCACTGCAATGAAACATCAAAAAATAATGGATAAGGTCATTGTGCACAGTGGTAACACAAGGCAACAGTGATTTTTCAGATTTTTATATGGGTGTATACAGAGTACACAGACGGGGTCTGTGACCGAAGCTGGGGGTATATAAAAGACGTCGGCAATAAAATATCAAGAGGCTTCCAGCAGACCCAGAATACAGCGGATGCTCCACCACTTCTACAACTACGAGTACAAGTCTAACCCAGAAGGAGTGAGCCAAGCTACAAAAGACCTCAACGATATATTCTACACCATGGCCGAACTGTCCGACCTGAAAAAAATCAACTATAAAAGGCCAAAAGAAAAACAGACTAATGGTTGGTTTGACAGAGAATGTAAAACCATACGGAAGACCCTGAGAACAGCCTCAAACAAGAAACACAGAGAACCCAACCATCCGGGTCTGAGGGATGCCTACGACACCATACAAAGGCAATACAAAACCATCCTCAAGAGGAAGAAACAAAGTTACATCTCCACCAAACTTAACCAACTGGAAGACGCCCTCCAGGACAACTCCTTCTGGGAACTATGGAACCACATGGGCCCAAAAATAAGAAGAACATCATCCATATCCAAAATGGCAATATCTGGCTTCAGTACTTCAGAGACCTCTACAAAGACATCCCGAAGGAAGAACTAAACCAAGAACAGAAAAACATAACGGAAAAACTAAAAGCTATGGATGAAAAAGTCAAACATTTCCAAAACCCACTGGATACACCAATCACACTTCAGGAAGTTACAGAGAGAATATCTTCCATAAGGTATAGAAAAGCCAGTGGCCCAGATGGAATCCCACCAGAAATGCTGAAGTACAGCCCACCAGAAATACATGCAGCAATGGTCAAATTGTTCAATATTGTGCTGAGTGCTGGCTACTTTCCTCGTACCTGGAATCAAGGCCTCATCACACCCATCCACAAGAGTGGGGACAGGTACGACCCTGCCAACTACAGAGGCATATGTGTCAGCAGCAACCTGGGGAAACTGTTCAATAGCATCCTGAACAAAAGGATCCTTAATTTCCTCACCGAGCACAACGTCCTCAGCAAAAGCCAAGCAGGGTTCATGCCAAACCATCGCACTACCGACCACATCTACACCCTGCACAGCCTCATTCAGAGCCACGTCCACAACACTAAGCACGGGAAGATATACGCTTGTTTTGTGGATTTCAGAAAGGCTTTTGACTCAGTGTGGCACCCAGGCCTGTTACTGAAACTGCTGGAGCGTGGAATAGGAGGAAAGACCTACGATGTCATCAAAAGCTCCTACACCGAGAACCGCTGCAGTGTGAGTGTGAACGGTAGAAGAACGGCTGATTTCCAGCAGAGCCGCGGAGTCAGACAGGGCTGCACCCTAAGCCCAACGCTCTTCAATATCTACATCAATGAGCTGGCCACCACTCTGGAATCTTCCACGGCACCAGGTCTCACACTCCATAATGCCCAGGTGAAATTCTTGCTGTATGCAGATGACCTATTGCTGCTGCAAAACCTTCTATGCCATCCGAAGGAAGCTCTACCATCTGAAGCCACCAGTGAGGGTCTGGCTAAAAATCTTCGATGCGATAATCACCCCAATCCTCCTATACGGCAGTGAAGTCTGGGGCCCTCACACATACCCAGACTGGTCAAAGTGGGATTCCAGTCCAACAGAAATATTCCACCTGGAATTCTGTAAACACCTTCTTCAGGTCCATCGGAGCACCACCAACAATGCCTGCCGAGCTGAGCTGGGCAGATTCCCACTGCACCTAGCTGTCCTGAAGAGGGTGCTGTCCTTTCAGGCTCACCTACAGAGTAGCAACCCAAGCTCCCATCACCATAAAGCCATGCTACATATAGGTGGTCCCCACAAACCAGGACCCCCGGAACAGCTCACCCAAACCCAACCTGCCCGAACCGTCAACCAAAACAACTCGACAAAAGCCACAATCAGGAAGATGGTAGAGGAGGGGCAGGAGAGGTACGTCAGTGTCTGGAGGAACGAAATCAGCAGCTCACAGAAACTGACCGTGTACCAGAGTCTACAGAGAGACTACAGACTGGCCCCATATCTGGAGAAACTCTCAGATCCCAGAGATCGCCAGATCCTGAGCCGGTATAGACTCAGCGCCCACAATCTGGCCATCGAGGTCGGCCGGCACAGACAGAGCTACAAGCCCAGAGAAGACAGACTGTGCCTACACTGTGACCTGGAGACCCTGGAGGATGAGACCCACTTCCTGCTACACTGCCCCAAATACTCAGCAGTGAGGGACACTCACTTCAGGAGACTCTCCGATCTCTTCCCGGATTTCAGCTCCATGAAGGAGGAAGAGAAAACATATATCCTGCTGGGGGAAGAAGAGAGCGCAGTGGAGACAGCAGCCCAGTATGTGAGCGCTTGCCATAGACTGCGAGAAAGACAACCATGATATGCCATGGACTTCCTTACCCCCACCCTGCACCCCATCCATCGTCCCCGCAGTCCTCACCCATTATCCCCACAGTCCCTGCTCCCTATTTCCCTATTGTACTTGTGCTTTGGCAAAACTGATGTTTATTTGGTCCTGCCAATAAAGCTTCTTTGATTGATTGATTGATTGATTGGTATATGGGTGTATACAGTATACACAGAGGGGTCTGTGACCGAAGCTGGTGGTATATGGGTGTATACAGCGTACACAGACGGGGTGTGCGACCGAAGCTGGGGGTATATGGGTGTATACAGAGTACACAGAGGGGTCTGTGACCGAAGCTGGGGGTATACGGGTGTATACAGAGTACACAGAGGGGTCTGTGACCGAAGCTGGTGGTATATGGGTGTATACAGCGTACACAGACGGGGTGTGCGACCGAAGCTGGGGGTATATGGGTGTATACAGAGTACACAGAGAGGTCTGTGACCGAAGCTGGGGGTATACGGGTGTATACAGAGTACACAGAGAGGTCTGTGACCGAAGCTGGGGGTATACGGGTGTATACAGAGTACACAGAGGGGTCTGTGACCGAAGCTGGTGGTATATGGTTGTATACAGCGTACACAGACGGGGTCTGCGACCGAAGCTGGGGGTATATGGGTGTATACAGATTACACAGACGGGGTTTGTGACCGAAGCTGGGGGTATACGGGTGTATACAGCGTACACAGAGGGGTCTGTGACCGAAGCTGGGGGTATATGGGTGTATACAGAGTACACAGAGGGGTCTGTGACCGAAGCTGGGGGTATATGGGTGTATACAGAGTACACAGAGGGGTCTGTGACCGAAGCTGGTGGTATATGGGTGTATACAGTGTACATAGAGGGGTCTGTGACCGAAGCTGGGGGTATATGGGTGTATACAGAGTACACAGACGGGGTCTGCGACCGAAGCTGGTGGTATATGGGTGTATACAGAGTACACAGAGGGGTCTGTGACCGAAGCTGGGGGTATACGGGTGTATACAGAGTACACAGGGGGGTCTGTGACCGAAGCTGGGGGTATACGGGTGTATACAGAGTACACAGAGGGGTCTGCGACCGAAGCTGGGGGTATACGGGTGTATACATAGTACACAGAAGGGTCTGCGACCGAAGCTGGGGGTATACGGGTGTATACAGAGTACACAGAGGGGTCTGTGACCGAAGCTGGTGGTATATGGGTGTATACAGCGTACACAGACGGGGTGTGCGACCGAAGCTGGGGGTATATGGGTGTATACAGAGTACACAGAGGGGTCTGTGACCGAAGCTGGGGGTATATGGGTGTATACAGAGTACACAGAGGGGTCTGTGACCGAAGCTGGGGGTATACGGGTGTATACAGAGTACACAGAGGGGTCTGTGACCGAAGCTGGTGGTATATGGTTGTATACAGCGTACACAGACGGGGTCTGCGACCGAAGCTGGGGGTATATGGGTGTATACAGATTACACAGACGGGGTTTGTGACCGAAGCTGGGGGTATACGGGTGTATACAGCGTACACAGAGGGGTCTGTGACCGAAGCTGGGGGTATATGGGTGTATACAGAGTACACAGAGGGGTCTGTGACCGAAGCTGGTGGTATATGGGTGTATACAGTGTACATAGAGGGGTCTGTGACCGAAGCTGGGGGTATATGGGTGTATACAGAGTACACAGACGGGGTCTGCGACCGAAGCTGGGGGTATACGGGTGTATACAGAGTACACAGAGGGGTCTGTGACCGAAGCTGGGGGTATACGAATGTATACAGAGTACACAGAGGGGTCTGTGACCGAAGCTGGAGGTATACGGGTGTATACAGTGTACACAGAGGGGTCTGTGACCGAAGCTGGGGGTATACGGGTGTATACAGTGTACACAGAGGGGTCTGTGACCGAAGCTGGGGGTATACGGGTGTATACAGAGTACACAGGGGGGTCTGTGACCGAAGCTGGAGGTATACGGGTGTATACAGTGTACACAGAGGGGTCTGTGACCGAAGCTGGGGGTATACGGGTGTATACAGTGTACACAGAGGGGTCTGTGACCGAAGCTGGGGGTATACGGGTGTATACAGAGTACACAGGGGGGTCTGTGACCGAAGCTGGGGGTATACGAATGTATACAGAGTACACAGAGGGGTCTGTGACCGAAGCTGGAGGTATACGGGTGTATACAGTGTACACAGAGGGGTCTGTGACCGAAGCTGGTGGTATACGGGTGTATACAGAGTACACAGAGGGGTCTGTGACCGAAGCTGGGGGTATACAGGTGTATACAGAGTACACAGAGGGGTCTGTGACCGAAGCTGGGGGTATACGGGTGTATACAGAGTACACAGGGGGGTCTGTGACCGAAGCTGGTGGTATATGGGTGTATACAGCGTACACACAGGGGTCTGTGACTGAAGCTGGTGGTATACGGGTGTATACAGAGTACACAGAGGGGTCTGTGACCGAAGCTGGGGGTATACGGGTGTATACAGAGTACACAGAGGGGTCTGTGACCGAAGCTGGGGGTATACGGGTGTATACAGAGTACACAGAGGGGTCTGTGACCGAAGCTGGAGGTATACGGGTGTATACAGTGTACACAGAGGGGTCTGTGACCGAAGCTGGTGGTATACGGGTGTATACAGAGTACACAGAGGGGTCTGTGACTGAAGCTGGGGGTATACGGGTGTATACAGAGTACACAGAGGGGTCTGTGACCGAAGCTGGGGGTATACGGGTGTATACAGTGTACACAGAGGGGTCTGTGACCGAAGCTGGGGGTATATGGGTGTATACAGAGTACACAGAGGGGTCTGTGACTGAAGCTGGGGGTATACGGGTGTATACAGAGTACACAGGGGGGTCTGTGACTGAAGCTGGTGGTATATGGGTGTATACAGCATACACAGAGGGGTCTGTGACCGAAGCTGGGGGTATACGGGTGTATACAGCAAACACACAGGGGTCTGTGACTGAAGCTGGTGGTATACGGGTGTATACAGAGTACACAGAGGGGTCTGTGACCGAAGCTGGAGGTATACGGGTGTATACAGTGTACACAGAGGGGTCTGTGACCGAAGCTGGGGGTATACGGGTGTATACAGTGTACACAGAGGGGTCTGTGACCGAAGCTGGGGGTATATGGGTGTATACAGAGTACACAGAGGGGTCTGTGACCGAAGCTGGGGTATACGGGTGTATACAGTGTACACAGGTGGGTCTGTGACCGAAGCTGGGGGTATATGGGTGTATACAGTGTACACAGGTGGGTCTGTGACCGAAGCTGGGGGTATATGGGTGTATACAGAGTACACAGAGGGGTCTGTGACCGAAGCTGGGGGTATACGGGTGTATACAGTGTACACAGAGGGGTCTGTGACCGAAGCTGGGGGTATACGGGTGTATACAGTGTACACAGAGGGGTCTGTGACCGAAGCTGGTGGTATATGGGTGCATACAGAGTACACAGAGGGGTCTGTGACCGTGGCTGGGGGTATATGGGTGTATACAGAGTACACAGGGGGGTCTGTGACTGAAGCTGGTGGTATATGGGTGTATACAGTATACACAGAGGGGTCTGTGACCGAAGCTGTGGGTATACGGGTGTATACAGTGTACACAGGGGGGTCTGTGACCGAAGCTGGGGGTATATGGGTGTATACAGAGTACACAGGGGGGTCTGTGACCGAAGCTGGGGGTATATGGGTGTATACAGTATACACAGAGGGGTCTGTGACCGAAGCTGGGGGTATACGGGTGTATACAGTGTACACAGAGGGGTCTGTGACCGAAGCTGGTGGTATATGGGTGTATACAGAGTACACAGAGGGGTCTGTGACCGTGGCTGGGGGTATATGGGTGTATACAGCGTACACAGAGGGGTCTGCGACCGAAGATGGGGGTATACGGGTGTATACAGCGTACACAGAGGGGTCTGTGACCGAAGCTGGGGGTATACGGGTGTATACAGAGTACACAGAGGGGTCTGTGACCGAAGCTGGTGGTATATGGGTGTATACAGAGTACACAGGGGGGTCTGTGACCGAAGCTGGGGGTATACGGGTGTATACAGAGTACACAGGGGGGTCTGTGACCGAAGCTGGTGGTATATGGGTGTATACAGCGTACACACAGGGGTCTGTGACTGAAGCTGGTGGTATACGGGTGTATACAGAGTACACAGAGGGGTCTGTGACCGAAGCTGGGGGTATACGGGTGTATACAGAGTACACAGAGGGGTCTGTGACCGAAGCTGGGGGTATACGGGTGTATACAGAGTACACAGAGGGGTCTGTGACCGAAGCTGGAGGTATACGGGTGTATACAGTGTACACAGAGGGGTCTGTGACCGAAGCTGGTGGTATACGGGTGTATACAGAGTACACAGAGGGGTCTGTGACCGAAGCTGGGGGTATACGGGTGTATACAGAGTACACAGAGGGGTCTGTGACCGAAGCTGGGGGTATACGGGTGTATACAGTGTACACAGAGGGGTCTGTGACCGAAGCTGGAGGTATACGGGTGTATACAGTGTACACAGAGGGGTCTGTGACCGAAGCTGGTGGTATACGGGTGTATACAGAGTACACAGAGGGGTCTGTGACTGAAGCTGGGGGTATACGGGTGTATACAGAGTACACAGAGGGGTCTGTGACCGAAGCTGGGGGTATACGGGTGTATACAGTGTACACAGAGGGGTCTGTGACTGAAGCTGGTGGTATATGGGTGTATACAGCAAACACACAGGGGTCTGTGACTGAAGCTGGTGGTATACGGGTGTATACAGTGTACACAGAGGGGGGTCTGTGACCAAAGCTGGAGGTATACGGGTGTATACAGTGTACACAGGGGGGTCTGTGACCGAAGCTGGGGGTATATGGGTGTATACAGTATACACAGAGGGGTCTGTGACCGAAGCTGGGGGTATACGGGTGTATACAGTGTACACAGAGGGGTCTGTGACCGAAGCTGGTGGTATATGGGTGTATACAGAGTACACAGAGGGGTCTGTGACCGTGGCTGGGGGTATATGGGTGTATACAGCGTACACAGAGGGGTCTGCGACCGAAGATGGGGGTATACGGGTGTATACAGCGTACACAGAGGGGTCTGTGACCGAAGCTGGGGGTATACGGGTGTATACAGAGTACACAGAGGGGTCTGCGACCGAAGATGGGGGTATACGGGTGTATACAGCGTACACAGAGGGGTCTGTGACCGAAGCTGGGGGTATATGGGTGTATACAGCGTACACAGATGGGTCTGTGACCGAAGCTGGGGGTATACGGGTGTATACAGTGTACACAGAGGGGTCTGTGACCGAAGCTGGAGGTATATGGTTGGTCAATACACAGGACCCCATTCAAACAGGGCTCCGCCCAGTACATGCCTGGCTATGATCTGTACACCTTGTACACACATGGCTCTGCTCCGTACACACACGGCTCCGCTCTGTACACCTCGTACACACACGGCTTCGCTCCGCACACCTCGTACACACACGGCTCCGCTCCGTACACCTCGTACACACACGGCTCCGCTCCATACACTTCGTACACACGTGGCTCCGCTCCGTACACCTCCTACACACACGGCTCCGCTCCATACACCTCGTACACACAGCTCTGCTCCGTACACCTCGTACACACACGGCTGTGCTCCGTACACCTCGTACACACGGCTCCGCTCCGTACACCTCGTACACACACGGCTGTGCTCCGTACACCTCGTACACACACGGCTGTGCTCCGTACACCTCGTACACACGGCTCCGCTCCGCACACCTCGTACACACACGGCTCCGCTCCGTACACCTCGTACACACACGGCTCCGCTCCGTACACCTCGTACACACACGGCTCCGCTCCGTACACCTCGTACACACGTGGCTCCGCTCCGTACACCTCGTACACACACGGCTCCGCTCCGTACACCTAGTACACACGGCTCCGCTCCGTACACCTCGTACACACACGGCTCTGCTCCGTACACCTCGTACAGACAAGGCTCCGCTCCGTACACCTAGTACACACGGCTCCGCTCCGTACACCTCGTACACACACGGCTCCGCTCCGTACACCTCGTACACACACGGCTCCGCTCCGTACACCTCGTACACACACGGCTCTGCTCCGTACACCTCATACACACACGGCTCCGCTCTGTACACCTCGTACACACACGGCTCCGCTCCGTACACCTCGTACACACACGGCTCTGCTCCGTACACCTCGTACACACGGCTCCGCTCCGTACACCTCGTACACACGGCTCCGCTCCGTACACCTCGTACACACACGGCTCCGCTCCGTACACCTCGTACACACGGCTCTGCTCTGTACACCTCGTACACACACAGCTCCGCTCCGTACACCTCGTACACACACAGCTCCGCTCCGTACACCTCGTACACACACAGCTCCGCTCCGTACACCTCGTACACACACGGCTCCGCTCCGTACACCTCGTACACACACGGCTCTGCTCCGTACACCTCATACACACACGGCTCCGCTCTGTACACCTCGTACACACACGGCTCCGCTCCGTACACCTCGTACACACACAGCTCCGCTCCGTACACCTCGTACACACACGGCTCCGCTCCGTACACCTCGTACACACACGGCTCTGCTCCGTACACCTCGTACACACACGGCTCCTCTCCGTACACCTCGTACACACGGCTCCGCTCCGTACACCTCGTACACACGGCTCTGCTCCGTACACCTCGTACACACACAGCTCCGCTCCGTACACCTCGTACACACATGGCTCCGCTCCGTACACCTCGTACACACGGCTCTGCTCCGTACACCTCGTACACACACAGCTCCGCTCCGTACACCTCGTACACACACGGCTCTGCTCCGTACACCTCGTACACACACGGCTCTGCTCCGTACACCTCATACACACACAGCTCCGCTCCATACACCTCGTACACACACGACTCCGCTCCATACACCTCGTACACACACGGCTCCGCTCCGTACACCTCGCACACACACGGCTCCGCTCCGTACACCTCGCACACACACGGCTCCGCTCCGTACACCTCGCACACACACGGCTCCGCTCCGTACACCTCGCACACACACGGCTCCGCTCCGTACACCTCGTACACACACGGCTCCGCTCCGTACACCTCGTACACACACGGCTCCGCTCCGTACACCTCGTACACACACGGCTCCGCTCCGTACACCTCATACACACACAGCTCCGCTCCGTACACCTCGTACACACACGGCTCCGCTCCGTACACCTCGTACACACGGCTCCGCTCCGTACACCTCGTACACGCACGGCTCCGCTCCGTACACCTCGTACACACGGCTCCGCTCCGTACACCTCGTACACACACGGCTCCGCTCCGTACACCTCGTACACACACGGCTCCGCTCCGTACACCTCGTACACACGGCTCCGCTCCGTACACCTCGTACACACACGGCTCTGCTACATCCACACTGTAGGCCCCTCCTGACCTCACACATAAACTTCCCCTCATCCAGCACCATGACAACCAGCAGAGTCCTGCACACACTGAGGCCCTGATCATGTGACCGCTGACTCCTCCCTCCTGTGACCTCATCACAGGTCCTGTGTGCACAGAGCAGCTGTAGAAATCTCCGGCCATTTGTGGTCTCACCACCTTCTGCTCTTTCTCCTCCTTTTCTTGCAGGGGCCGCAGTGGATTTCATCCTAGATCCATAGAGCCGAGTAGAGGAGCGATGTTCCTTCAGTCTGAGGGGAATTGATGGTGAGATTTGTCCATCGTCCACGTTACCAAGTAAATCCCACCAGGACTGTAGCCGGTAAAGACCCCAATATCCACCGGTGTCCCTTCTAATGGGGGAAAGTACCAAAGAAACCATCATATCCCGAGAAAGAAGCCCTGGACATGGAGACATCGGCCTCATAGTTCTCCTTCTTACCCACAGTCTACTATATCATTGTCTGAGGGTCACTTCCGTCTGTCTGTCTGTTACAGAAATCCCAAGTCGCTGATTGGTCACGGCAAAACAGCCACGACCAATCAGCGATGGCACAGTCCGGCAGCAAAATGTCCGCTCCTTCCTTCCCGCAGTCAGCGCCCCAGTCCATAATCCCCTCCAGTCAGCGCTCACACAGGGTTAATGGCTGCGGTAACGGACCGCGTGATGCCGCGGTGTAACACACTCCGTTACCGCTGCTATTAACCCTGTGTGACCAACTTTTTACTATTGATGCTGCCTATGCAGATCCTATCCAGATTAAAAATAATAAAAAAAATAAAAAATCGTTATATACTCACCGTCCGTCGGCCCCTCGGATCAGGAACAGGCCTTTCCCGCTCCTCGCGACGCTCCGGTGACCGCTCCATGCATTGCGATCTCGTGAGATGATGACGTGGCGGTCTCGCAAGGGGTGTCAATACTTTTGGCCATGACTGTACATATTCTAGAATACCCGATGCGTTAGAATCGCGCCACCATCTAGTCTCTTATAAAAGCCTCAAACTTGTGTGTGTGAATCAGAGCTGAGATCTAACGTGGTAGAAGATTACAGTGCGGGGAAGATGGGAAACCTTCATATAGACGGCCGGTGGTGATGGAGTCAGTGACCGACTCTGGCCACATATGTCTCTAGAGCCGTAGTAGAAGATGAAGATGTCGTCCTCATCATGAAGTAGTTATTTCTCATGTTGCGTGTAATGAATATCTCCTGCAGTATTGCTAATGCCGATTCCAGGGTCGGTAAATGAGACAAGAATTAGCGTTATGGAAGATGAGTCTATGAGAAACGTATTCAGCTGCCGACTCCGAGGAGGAAACTGCTTGTTGTCTGTGGCCTAAATATATAGGATTTATTAGTAGATGTAAAGAAGGAAACTAAATACTGTAAAATAATAAATCTCCGCATATGTTTTCCTTATTATCTCCAGTAATTGTATTATTACAGGATTCTTATGATGTTACATCGGCTCATCTTCTCATTCAGGTCTCTACAATATCGGATCCTCTCAGTGAAGATCTTCTACAAAAGAGAATTTTCCTGATTTACCCATCAAAGATGGATATGGACAGAGACAAGATGGCGGAGAGGATATTACACCTCACCCTAGAGGTCCTCTTCCGGCTTACTGGAGAGGTGAGAGATTCTGATGACGTCACATTACATCATTCTTATCTATGGGAATAACAGATGGACAGAACTGGAGAGGTGAGGACTCTGGAAATGTCTGTAGTGAGATTTATTAATGTGTCTCTCCATTACCAGGATTACACAGTGGTGAAGAAGACCTCTAGTGATCGCTGTCAGGATCCTGTGTCTGAGGGATGGGGAAGACCCCTGAGCCCAATCACGGGGCCTCCACCTCACCCCCTGATCCATGAGGACATCAATGACCAGAAGATCCTAGAACTCACCTACAAGATGATTGAGCTGCTGACTGGAGAGGTGACACTGCTGGGAATGCTGGGACATTATACAGTAACACTATGAAGGGATCGGGGGGATGACGGTATCATTGTATGTGTCAGGTTCCTATAAGGTGTCAGGATGTCGCTGTCTATTTCTCCATGGAGGAGTGGGAGTATTTAGAAGGACACAGAGATCTGTACAAGAACGTCATAATGGAGGTTCCCCAGCCCCTCACATCACCAGGTAATAGACAGGACTAAATACATACAGCCTATAATTATCTGTATGTAAAGAATGAATTCACTCCCTGTGTGTTTCCTCCAGATATATCCAGTAAGAGGACAACACCAGAGAGATGTCCCCGTCCTCTTCTTCCACAGGACTGTAACCAAGAAGATCCCAATGCTCCTCAGGATCATCAGGTAGATGGAGAGAAGGTGTCAGGAGATCTCCCTTAAGCCGATTTCACACTTCAGTTTATTTGCAATCCCGGAAAAACCAATACCAGAGATATCAGTGTCCGTGTCTGTAATACCTGCGGCACATGTGTGGCAACCGTGTGCTGCCTCAGTACCACACAGACGGCCACCTGGGAAGAAGTGCTACTGTAAGCGCTGTTCCCCTGTGGCGGGTGCTGAAGACGGCTCTCGTCGTTCTCCCCTGCTCTGCCAGCGATCGGCATGAGCAGAAGAGAATGATGAGTTATATTAAAGTCTGAACGATGACAGCAGGTGGGGTCTTTTGGGATTATTACTCCCTTCATCCGACACTTGCTGCCGCTAATAACAGTGACAGCAGGAGCGGATGATCGGGGTATTCCTCAGCCGCCGCCTGCAGTATAGCGAAATGAATTAATGAAAAATCTGGTGTGGGTTCCCCCAATTTTCTTGAACCAACCGGGCAAAACTCAGAGTTGAGGCTGGAACTCTCAGCTGTCAGCTTCAGCAAGGCTGGTTATCAAGAATAGATGGTGTGAAGATCTGAGGTTGTGGGTTATAAAAATCACCTAGGCACATCAACGATGCAACTAATTTTTTTATTCCATACATCCATGGTTGTACAACAAATCCAGGCGGATGGCCAACATACAATGTCCTCAGTCCACAAGTTCCCAATCTGAGATCGGTAGTCCCACTGGCTCCATACCAGGCGATGCCCACTGTCTCCCAACTTTTGGTTGGCCCACAGATTTTGTATCTCCAGCTGGTATAGTGTACAGGTACAGCCTATGTTCCTCTCCAGACGATGGATATCCTGACCGTAGCACATGGATACCCTTCCAGCCAGCAATCTCCAAAGCTCCATAGATCATCCATCCATTCCAGCTTGGATCCTCTTCCATCGAAATCCCTCCAACAACTGCCTGATTCAACCCTATGTCTTTTTCTCCCGCCCCCTTAAACATTTTCCTTTAGCTCACAGGACAAGGCATATTCCATCATCTGGGACTGTATGTGAGACCTCCCGTGGTGATGACTCCCCTGAGTCCTCTCTCCCCACCCACACAATGGGCCTAGGTTTGGGAGCACAATGGGAGCGAGACCTTGATACAAATGAGATTCATAGAGTCTGGCCTTAGGTTTACATAAACTCTAGCTTGCTCGTCTTCCTCTGCTGACTGCCACTGAATAGAAACATTGATTCCTGAGCATTAACAGATGAGCAAGAAAACCACTAATAAAACACAGCAAGCAAATTAACTACTAAAGTACAATAATATTGATGTAACCGGTGGTCCGTGCTGGAAAAAGTCTTTATGTCTTAGAGCTGTGGTCTCCGCTCTACGTCCATTTGTCTTATAGTCTTTAGTAAGCGGCCATATCCTCACACTGGGGTCCCCACGTTGTTGTTTTTTTTTATATTTTATTAAATCATAATAAAAAAAACGACATCGGGTCCACCGCATTTTTTGCAACCAGCCTAACTAAAGCTGACAGATGGGGGCTGGTATTCTCAGGCTGGTAAGGGGCCATGGATATTGACCCCCCCTGCCTAAAAATTGCAGCCCCCAGCTGCCCAGAAAAGGCACATTTATTAGATGCGCCAATTGTGGCACTTTGCCCGAGTCTTCCCACTTGGCCTGTAGTGGTGGCAAGTGGGGTTAATATTTGTGGGATTGATGTCACCTTTATATTGTCAGGTGACATCAAGCCCACGGCTTAGTAATGGAGAGTAAGACACCGATCCAATACTAATCCTATAGTTATATGGTAAAGACACAGCAAGAATAAAGTGAATTGAAAAAATGACACAGACTCCTTTATTAAGTTCAAAGTAAACCATACGTACTGCATTGCCTAATTCCACCAAAGTCCTCGATCTCCTGTAATAAAAGTAAAATAAAAAAACAACAATCTACCATACCTGTCTGTCGTTCTGCCCCACGCTGTAATCCATGTCTGGGGGAGAAATAGTTTTCAGCCTGAAAAGTGCCAAGATGCGACCGTCCCGGCTGAAAACTACTGGTGAATGAGCTGCTGCGAGCGCAGCCTCAGTGACCAGCGGTGACATCATCACTGGCATTTTCCCACGGTCCTGAGGTCACTGCTGATCAATGATGCTGCGCTCTTATCAGCTCATTCACCAGTGGTTCTCAGCCTGGACGGTCGCATCTTGGCACCGTCCATGTTGGAAACTATTTCTCCCCCAGACATGGATTACGGTGTGGGACAGAACAACAGACAGGTATGGTATATTGTTGTTTTGTTATTTTAGTTTTAGTGCAGGAGATCGAGGGCTTTGGTGGAATTAGGCGAGGTCGTAAGTATGGTTTAATTGAGATTATTAAAGGCGTCTGTCATTTTTTCAATTCACTTTATTCTTGCTGTGTCTTTATTTACCATATAACTATAGGATTAGTAATGGATCGGTGTCTTACTCTCCATTACTAAGTGGTGGGCTTGATGTCACCTGACAATACAAAGGTGACATCAATCCCACAAATATTACCATTGCTGCAGGGAAAGTGGGAAGAGCCGGGCAAAGCCCCAGAATTGGCGCATCTAATAGATGCGCCTTTTCTGGGCAGCTGTGGGCTGCTTTTTTTAGGTTGGGGGGCAATATCCATGACCCCTTACCAGCCTGAGAAAAAGGCTCGAGTCACCTGTTATACAGGTTAGTGTCCTACCTACAAGGGGGACAGAGAGATCACGTGAGGACCTTGTGAGAGCCTTAAGGCAGCAAGGGACTGCTCCACCGCGCGAGAAGGAAGGCTTCTAACTCCACCTGGTGAAGGGGAATCCCAACTCGCTTCCAAGCCGGCCGGATCCTACCTGTACCTGTGGTCTGGTGCCCTGGACTGTGGCTGCCTGAATTCATCAGGAAACCAGGTAAAGAGACTGCAAACTTGCGTCCTCCGTTTCCTTGCTACGCCACCCACCATCTTTATCTATACACCGGAAGCCCTGGGGACCCAGCTTCATCTGTGGGAAGCCATACCATCACTGCTGCCACAACATCTCCTCAGAGGACCCCTTTAAGCAGCGTCAGTCACCCTGACCGAATACCACAGGTGGCATCACGAGCACAAACTTTATTCAATGACCCTTTAAGGACATTCCCTTTTACTTGGGCGCCCAGGGCCACGCACTGGGTTGCTGCCATCGTGACATCACCTTTAAGTACCAGACCCAGTACCGAGTACCCCACGGCTCTGGCGGGTGTTCCACACTCACGTGGTGGCACACAGGTGGGAAAAATGGGAACACTGTCGCTTTAAATCCTCGTTGGTTTATTGTAAGGCAGCATAAACCAACTTGTGGGGAAAACAAACTTAGAATTTTCGGCTAAAACTGGAGCAAAATAACAAAAGAAAAAAAACTGCAGCATAGTCCGTAAGTTGTGGGTGGCACAGTCCGTATGTTGCGGGTGGCCCCCCGCTCTGGAGCAGGACAGGTTCAGTCTGTGCTCGACGAGCCACAAAGCCTCTGGAGTCCTCTCTCCCGGCTAGCTGAGCCCAGACTGCCTGTAGAGCTCGGATATTTCACCCCAAGCCTGTAACTTCCCCGTCATGTGATTGGTCACATGATCATGTCCTCAGGCAGGTCCTGGCAGGTCTGCCGGGGGAGATAAGGTGGACCTTCTCCCACCCACTCTGAAGGTCCACAGAAAACCGGCCTCACAACACGTCGTGTGCTGGAGAAAAATGCTCTGGATTCACACCACTGACGCCGTTAAGCGCAGTGACACATATCTCCCCTCTGTCACCTTACCAGCGACTGTCACAATGTGTAGACGCCGGTGAAGGTCTTGTGCTCAGTCTTGTTTTACCCATCAGTATTATATGTTTTATACTTGTGTGATGAGAACGGTGGAGATGGCAGGATTAGAGCTGATCATAGATGTGACTTCTCCATCTGTCGGTGACTTTTACAATATTTGTTTCAGGGTGAAGATCTGACCCATATTAATACTACAGAGACATATGTGAGGGGGGATGAGCGGTGTAAAGAGGAGATTCCTACATATGGCTACCCAGGTGAGTAGTAACCACTAAATGCAGAGAAGTCACAGATTCTTCTCATCACCGGCTGTGGCTGCTTTATCGGTGGTGTAGTCCGGCCGTATTACCATGATCACCATTTTCCCTCTAGACCACAACATTCTCCTCCACCCAAAACTGTTCTAATGACTTTGGTCATTGAAAGCCCTTTTCTATAGAACTTACAACCTGGTAGATCCACCTACCCCCTGGGTTTAGGAGACGCTGTTACCTGCCCAGATCTGTGAACTATAAAGCCAAATAACAGCGTACGTAGAATGTGCTGACAAGATAGAAAAATATTATGATGAGAAAACGGAGGGTAATGATGCTGTTGGCTTCCGAAATCCCTGATATGGGAAGAAGGAAAAAATCAGGACTTTGGAAAGCGCTGCCAAGTGCTGAGCCATAAAGTTGGCTATCAAAACAAATGAACATAAAAAACAACTTTTCATGTTAATATTCTACTCCTTTCCTATGTGAACCTGCTCCTTCCTCAGGCTTATACAAATGATACATTGTGGATGTTTTATATCCTCCAGAACGGCGTCACTGATCCAATTGCTTAATTCATTAATTACACCGCGCCTATGCTGCAGTTTTTTGTATAGAAACCTTTCTTCGTATACAAAACAATACAAATAGATGTAAAATGCATATTGGCTGCACAATAAAATCCATATAAAGAACAATATATGTACATGGAAAATCCTCCGGTTTAAGTGTGGATAGTTTAAAAATCCAACAGGATTCTCTATTCACAAGTCTTTGGGACCTATTAGACACACGTTCTGATATGAGTCTTAACCCCTTAATGACCGCCGATACGCCTTTTAACGGCGGCAGTTAAGGGTACCTAAACCACAGCGCCATTAATTAACGGCGCTGTGGGAAAAGTGAATAGCGCCCCCCAGAATCGGATTTTCTCTGGGGTCTCGATTGCCGAGGGTAGCCGAGACCCCAGAGAACATGATTCGGGGGGTTTTACCGACCCCCAGGTTGCGACCGCCAGTAATTAACCGTTTACCGGCGGCCGCAAAAAAACCCCAAAAACCCGCGATTTCCCATTTAATT
Organism: Ranitomeya variabilis; assembly: GCF_051348905.1. Classification (NCBI taxonomy): domain Eukaryota; kingdom Metazoa; phylum Chordata; class Amphibia; order Anura; family Dendrobatidae; genus Ranitomeya; species Ranitomeya variabilis. The sequence goes on along the minus strand of NC_135235.1, from coordinate 759,607,316 downwards.
TCTCTGTCCTCCAAAGTGATCGCACATCAGAGGACAGAGAAATAGGGCCCCCAATAGCCCCCCGATACTGACCCGTCTCCCCCGATGCTCCTCATGGTTCCCGATGGGCCCCGCCATCTTTTTCCGGGGGAAAAATGTCGGGCGCAGTGCGCCGGCTGGCACCCTGCAGATCTTTGGGGTCTCAGTTGTCAGGGGTAGCCAAGACCCCAAAGAACATGATCGGGGTCGGTTTTTACCGACCCCTGTTTTGTGATCGACGGTAATTAACCGTTTACTGGCGAACGCAAAAAAGCTGCGCGTCATTCTCTGTCCTCTGGTGTGATCGCACATCAGAGGACAGAGAAATAGGGGGATTCGGGGAACCCTATCATACTTACCGGTGTCCCTGGGTCCTCCTGCGTCCCCTCCTGGCTGCCGGCTTCTTCCTTAGGGAAGAAAATGGGCGCAGTGTGCCCGCCATGATGTGCCGGCCGGCAGGAAGATCCTTCCTCTTGTTTTATTTTGGTCACTGTGACATCCTCTCACAGTGATCAAAATAAAAAATAGTAAATAACCCCCCCCCTTTATCACCCCCTTAGTTAGAAAAAAATGATCAAATAAAAAAAAAGTATGTATTTTATCACGATTCACACCGTGACTGTCACCAATTGTCACGATCCCTTAGCCGTGGCCCGCTGTTTGTCACGAAAATCCACAGGGATTCCTGACCACTGTCACCATTAGGTCACTGTTGTGAATTAGACTTTTTTTGGCTCCCTCTTGTGGTCACTAGTGATATGACTCTGGGATTGTCTTTCCTCAGTTTGGCACCCACCTGGGTCGTTAGTCCAGGGGTGTTGCTATATAAACTTCCTGGATTCTCAGTCCAGTGCCTGGCATCGTTGTAATCAGTTCCTTTCTGTTTGCTCCTGTCTGCTGGTCTTGGATCTTGCAAAATTAAGCTAAGTCCTGCTTCCTTGTTTTTTGGTTATTTGCATTGCTCATATTTTTTGTCCAGCTTGTACTAAATGTGATTCCTGATTTTGCTGGAAGCTCTAGGGGGCTGGTGTTCTCCCCCCGGGCCGTTAGACGGTTCGGGGGTTCTTGAATATCCAGCGTGGAAATTTTGATAGGGTTTTTGCTGACCATATAAGTCATCTTACTATATTCTGCTATTAGTCAGTGGGCCTCTCTTTGCTAAATATCTAGTTCATTCTTACGTTTGTCTTTTCTCCTTACCTCACCGTTATTATTTGTTGGGGGCTTGTATCCAACTTTTGGGGTCTTTTCCATGGAGGCAAGAAAGGTCTATCTTTTCCCTTCTAGGGTTAGTTAGTTCTCCGGCTGGCGCGAGATGTCTAGAACCAACGTAGGCACGTTCCCCGGCTGCTGCTATTTGTGGTGCTAGGATTAGATATATGGTCAGCCCAGTTACCACTGCCCTATGAGCTGGTTTTTTGTGTTTGCAGACTTGGTATGTACTTTTGAGACCCTCTGCCATTGGGGTCATAACAGGTCACGGATTGGGGTGACTTTAGACCAGCAGACGGCTATCACATGTGCAGGGGGGCTTATCCTCGTTATCCCTCTACTGCCACAATGTGATAAAAAAACACACACAATGCTATTGACCTCTTAGTTTACAGCAGGGGCTTATTTTAGGTATCCCACTGCTCTTCAATATACCATGAACTGCAGGGATTTGTGTATCCCGCTTACAGTTCCACTTAACACTTGCAGCTCTTTGGCGCCCACCTTACTCTCAGGTCAGATTAGGTACTGCACCTAGGGTAATTAGTCGCCAGAAAGGCTGCCTGCTATGTACTGGCTATTGGGCGCGCTGCAGCGACGCGATAACTACTCCCACGCAGGCAGGAACAGTAATTATCAAGCTGCAGTCGCTGAAACAACACCCCAAAAGTCTGCACACGGTAAGCTGCCACCAGCTCCGATCAAACGGGTCCGGAGCTAACCCAAAACAGTAGCGTAATTTCCCTTCAAGAGACAGGGTACGTTTTTAGAGCAGGGAGGAAGAACTAGCATTAAATATTATAGTCCAGAAAGGTTAGGCAGTGCTTTATCAAAATTATACAAAGATGTTACAAATGAGACAATTGCAAATATGTACAAGGTAATTATGAAAATAAAAGGATTAAAGGAAGACAAGATAACTCACATGTTCTTAGTTCATATCAGTTCAGGCAAACACCATGCTAGTGGGAGGGGCTCCCAAAAATCCCAATGCATGAGGTACAGCTCTTCAGGTCAGACCCACATGTTCTTCCAGCAACAGACTGACTGCTGGAGTCCGGCCAAAACAGTTATAGCTTAGCTTGGTGACATCACCAAAAAGGCTGGCTATCCCCGTCCCTCCTCTCTCTGCATTCTGACTAAGTATAAACTAAATCTTTCTAAGACTTGTAATTCCGCTGCTGAACATATCATAGTCCTGACAAACCTAGCATTCATCTCAGATTACTGTGGGCTTTCTAAGGAGATCAAATATGTCCTATTATTTACAGAGCAATCCCTACTACTTCACCCGATGGAGTTAGACGCTGATGCTTAGAGTGATGGGTAGATCCTCCGAGTGTGATTATGACGATATATTTTTGTGTTCGTATTTTAAATCGTTTGCCTAATATCTTACAAAAATGGAACAAAGGACCGCATGGTTCTAGAGACTTAGAATCCAGTTCTTGCTGGAGGAAGCTTCTACCTGGTCGTAAACATTCCTTTAGGCAATAAAACGCTCTTCCCCCATGTACATTGGCAAGGCAAGCTCAACTCTGAAGTAAAAGAGAAGGGGGGTTTCTTAGCCCACATCATGGGCTGACAAGAGAAACTAAACTTATATGATATTTCATACCATATCGTGACACCTCCCCCTTTTAGCGTGCGCTACGGCGGCAGAACCTCTCGGTATGCCTCCATGCGCACCTCCGTGGGTTCACCCTGGCGGGAGAGTCCATCTGCATTCCCATGCTCTTTGCCCGCTTTGTGTTTAATGGTGAAGTCAAATTGCTGAAGGGCAAGGCTCCAGCGTAGCAACCTGCCATTGGTTCCACACATGGTGCTTAGCCAGCGCAGAGGGTCGTGGTCAGTCACCACAGTGAAGTGCGACCGTACAAGTAGGGCTGCAAGCGCTGCAGGGCCCAGACTATGGCCAGGCACTCCTTCTCAATGGTGGAGTAGGCCACTTCCCTCGGCAAAAGTTTCCGGCTCAGGTACAACACGGGGTGCTCTTGGTCCTCGGAGTCAACCTGGCTGAGCACAGCACCAAGGCCAAACTCGCTGGCGTCGGTCTGTACCAAGAACGGTCGACTGCTGTCGACTGCTTTCAACACAGGGGCGTTGCACAGTGCTGTTTTCAACGCCTGGAAGGCCCCCTCACAGCCATCTGTCCAGTTGACGATGTGGGGTAGCTTCTTCCTGGTGAGGTCCGTCAAAGGTTTTGCCAGGCTACTATAGTGCTGCACAAAGCGCCTATAGTACCCTGCAGTGCCCAGGAAGGACATCACCTGTTTCTTGTTCCCAGGAGTGGGCCAGTTCACGATCGCACCCACTTTCTCAGGCTCCGGTTTCAGGGTGCCTCCACCTACCCGGTGCCCCAGGTAGTGGACCTCCCTCATGCCCATCTGGCACTTTCCCGGCTTGATAGTCAGTCCTGCTCGGTGAATTCGCCCGAGCACCTCCTCGAGATGCTGCAGGTGTTCATCCCAGGAGGGACTGAAGATGGCAATGTCATCTAAGTACGCCACAGCGTACTTCTCCAGTCCCTGAAGCAGGAGATTGACCATCCGCTGGAAAGTGGCAGCGGCATTCTTCATGCCGAAGGGCATGACCGTGGACTCGTACAGTCCAAAGGGTGTGATAAAGGCGGACTTCTCCTGCGCCTCGGGGCTCAGGGGAATCTGCCAGTATCCGTGACTCAGATCCATTATTGTCAGGTATTTTGTGCCAGCTAACTTCTCAAGCAGCTCCTCGATGCGCGGCATTGGGTGCGCGTCAGAGGCTGTAATGGCGTTGAGCCCCCTGTAGTCCACGCAGAACCGGGTGGTCCGGTCCTTCTTTGGCACGAGAACTACAGGTGAGGCCCACGCGTTCTTTGACCGTTGAATCACCCCCAGCTGTAACATCTCATCGATCTCCTGGCGCATAATCTGCTGCACCTGGTCAGAGATTCGATAGGGTGTTTGCCGTAGTGGGGCGTGATTCCCGGTGTCCACCTCGTGGACCGCTAACTCAGTCCTTCCAGGCCGGTTGGAGAACACGACCCGGAAGGGTTCCAGTGTGGTTTGCAACTGCAACCGCTGTGGTTCATCTAGCGAGGCGCTTACCTCCACGTCCTCAATGGACCCACAGGCCTTGGCTTGGGCCAGCATGTCCAGGAGGGCGTCTTCCTCCCCGTCTTCGGGTGCGCTGCAGACCGGTAGGACGAAAGGTTCACGCTCGTGATGAGCCTTCATCATGTTGACGTGAAAGGCCTTTCGCCTACCCCGAGTGTGGTCAAGCGTGACCACGTAGGTGACCGGGTTGAGCTGTTGGTGGACGACGTACGGGCCCTCCCAGGCTGCCTGAAGCTTATCCGTTGGTACAGGAACCAGCTCCCACACCTTTTGACCCACGTGGTAGGTCCGCTCTCGGGCGTTCTGGTCGTACCAGTGCTTCTGATCAGCCTGAGCCTGCGTCATGTTGTCATGCACCAACTGCGTCAAGGTCTGCATCTTGTCACGGAAGCGCATGACATACTCCACTATGGACACTTCAGAAGGGTTCGGCTCCTCTTCCCAGGATTCTCTTACCAACCCAAGGGGTCCCCTGACTCGCCTGCCGTACAGGAGCTCGAAGGGGGAGAACCCCGTCGAGGCCTGCGGAACCTCTCGGTAAGCGAATAGCAGGTGTGGGAGGTACCGCTCCCAGTCACGCCCTTGTGTCTCAACCAGCATGTGTAGCATCTGTTTGAGGGTACCATTGAAGCGTTCACACAAGCCATTGGTCTGTGGGTGATACGCACTCGATACCAGGTGCTTCACCTGCATTTTCTTACAGAGAGCCTCCATTAGGCGAGACATGAATTGGGTCCCTTGATCAGTAAGCATTTCCCTGGGAAATCCTACACGTGAAAAGATGGCCAACAGGGCATCCGCCACCTTATCTGCCCTAGTTGACGACAGAGCTACTGCCTCTGGGTACCGGGTAGCGTAGTCTACCACAGTAAGAATATATCGCTTTCCAGAGCTGCTGGAGACGGCCAGCGGGCCCACAATGTCCACCGCAATCCTCTGGAAAGGCTCCTCTATCACTGGCAAAGGGATCAGGGGAGCCTTAAGAGCAGGCCCCGCCTTCCCCACTCTTTGACAGGTGACACAGGAGCGGCAGTAGTTTGACACATCTGTCCCCATCTTAGGCCAATAGAAGTGTTGAGACAGCCGGGCCTTAGTTTTGCTGATCCCCAAGTGTCCAGCTAGCGGGATCTCATGGGCAATCCACAACAACTCACCCCGGAATTGCTGTGGGATGACCAGCTGTCTTTCCCTCAACCACTCCTTTTGTGATTCTCCGGGTACTGTCTCCCGGTACAACCTTCCTCCTTCCCAGAACACCTTCTCCTTATCAGTCTCGGAGAATGACGTCCCGGCGAGTTGTCTCAAACTCTCTAGGCTCGCATCTGTGTGCAGAGCGGCCTGAAACTCCTGGCTAGGGGAAGCCAGAAGCGACGTCCCTTCCCCACGGGAGCCCTCTGGGACCTGCTCTGGGTCCACCTCTGGTTCAGTCATACTGATGACTGAGGAGGGTCCGGGAGGCAGACAGTTATCTGCGTTCCGGGCACTCTGACTGCGGGTGACAGCAGCTACGTAGGCTGTCTCCACGGGGGTTTCTACAGACCCATCAGCCGACGCTGCTATGGGCTCTACCTCCCCATCCACCCCCATTACCTCAGGAGCATTGCTACTTATGAGCCAGTTACCTTCCTCGGTGGCACTGGTCAATTGCATGGCATCACCTTCCTCACGGTTCCCATGTATCTCCCCATTTCCGGTAGCACCGACACTTGCCCCTGCTAGGGGTTCCTCAGCCGTCTCACTCCGCAGAGCGACGTGGCTGAGCACTCCTGTACCTACGGACACATCAACTTTCATAGAAACATCATTATCAGGTACAGTTGGCACAGGTACAACATTTTCACCATCAATCCTAGGGAAAAAAGGGTTAACAGATGCATCATTACAAGATAAAGCATGGTCAGGTAACACATGCGATTTCCCATCATCATCATCATCATCAGGGTTAACGTTACCCTTATTAGCAGATTGGGGAGGGGTGTCAGGGACGTAGTATGCAAACAACCTCCCCAAATCAGTCCCCAACAAAACATCAGTGGGCAAATTATCAGACAGCCCCACTTCCTTCACCCCGCTCCCGGCACCCCAATCAATATAAACCCGGGCCATCGGTAAGGGACAGCTGATGCCCCCAATCCCAGTGACAGTTAGGGTTTTCCCCGGAATGATTTCTTCAGGGGCCGCCAGTTCGGGTCGGATGAGGGTTCGTTCAGCCCCGGTGTCCTTGAGGCCTGTAGCAACATGACCTCCCACAATGACATGCTGTACGTTATCACACCCCCTCCCAGCCACACCACCCACCAAAAGAACTGCTGCATTAGGCCCTGGGGCCTTGGATGAGGGGTTCTTCTGCTTGGCTGGACATTGGTGACTGAGGTGTCCAGTCTGCCTGCAGTGGTAACACTGGCGAAGTTCGGTGGTAGGTCTGGTGCTGTTGGCCACGGGGACAGGACCTCTGGTGTGTTGGCTGGCAGGGGTACTGGCGTTGGCTGCAGGCTTACCCCCTCTCCAGCTGGTGGTGACTGGCTTCCGCACTTCCGATCTACGGTTGGCCTCATAGGCATCAGCAATCTGCGCTGCTTTCGTCACGTCTTTGGGTTCTCTGTCCATCACGAACTGTCGCACCTCAGTTGGGCAAAGATGGAAGAACTGGTCTTTGATCATCAGGTCTCGCAGCTGTGCAAAGGTGGTCACTGACAGTCCTTGGGTCCACTGGTCAAAGTGGGTCCCCAATCCATGCACCACATCACTGTAACTGTCGTGTGGGCCACGTTGGAGGGTCCGAAACTTTTTACGGTACACCTCGGGTGTAAGCTGGTACTTGGCTATCAGAGCCTGCTTGATGGCCTCATATGTTATGACCCCAATGGCGAGGGTCTCAGAGGAACGTGGAAGTCTGCAGAATACAAAAATCCAGCTCATAGGGCAGTGGTAACTGGGTTGACCATATATCTACTCCTAACGCCAACACTAGAAGTAGCCGGGGATCATTCCTACGTTGATTCTAGATGACACGCGCCAGCCGGAGAATCTAGCTACCCCTAGTAGAGGAAAACAAAGACCTTTCTTGCCTCCAGAGAAGGGGACCCCAAAGCTGGATAGAAGCCCCCCACAAATAATGACGGTTAGGTAAGAGGAAATGACAAACACAGAAATTGTAACAACTCTGCTGGCATCACGGCATGGCCTCGCATTTCTCACACTATCTTACCCACTGCTCCAGGCCATGATGTGGTTTCTGTTTCTTGCCAGCTCCATGTTCTGTGTCTCTGCTCTCTGCATGCTTCATAGTTCTGTGTATAGAGGGGCGGCGCCTGATCTCTCTGGTTCTTATAGGAATCAGGTGCATCTGTCCAATCTGTTCCTGACCAATTGCCAGGAGACCTCCAGTATTTAGTTCAGCTCCACCCAGTGTTCTGGGCCTGTGCAATGTGTTAGCTCAGTTAGTGTCTTGCTTCTGAGTTTGCCTGGCCTTGCTCTGAGTTACTCCCTCTCTGGAGGATTCTCTGTGTTATTTCCTTTGTCTTGTTGTCCGCCCACCAGGAGGCAGTATATCCTGGTCCCAGTGTCTTTGTCCTTGTGTCTTGTTCCATTGCCTTGTCTGTACTTAGTCTTATCTCTGTCTCCTAGTCTTTGGCTTCCTTCCCTGTTGTCTTTCCTTGTATTCTCAGTCTGCTTTCACTCCGCACTCTTGCAGCTCTGCCTGCTCTGAACCTTTGTTACTTTACCACTGCTCCTCACTTCTGCGTTTCTGCTCCTTTGTACTCTGCTTATCTTCTGCTGTTGCAGTTATCCCTTGCTGCAGCTTCTCTCCACATTCTTTGTGGCTCTGCTCAGCTTTGCTGCAGAGACCCCTCCCGCAGCACCTCTCCGCTCCTTGCGGTTCTACCTGGCTCCGCTCCTTGCGGTTCTACCTGGCTCCGCTCCTTGCGGTTCTACCTGGCTCCGCTCCTTGCGGTTCTACCTGGCTCCGCTCCTTGCGGTTCTACCTGGCTCCGCTCCTTGCGGTTCTACCTGGCTCCGCTCCTTGCGGTTCTACCTGGCTCCGCTCCTTGCGGTTCTACCTGGCTCCGCCTCCAGCGCCTCCGCTCTTGGCTCCGCCTCCAGCGCCTCCGCTCTTGGCTCCGCCTCCAGCGCCTCCGCTCTTGGCTCCGCCTCCAGCGCCTCCGCTCTTGGCTCCGCCTCCAGCGCCTCCGCTCTTGGCTCCGCCTCCAGCGCCTCCGCTCTTGGCTCCGCCTCCAGCGCCTCCGCTCTTGGCTCCGCCTCCTGCCTGTCTGCACTTGGCTCCGCCGCCAGCTCTTGGCTCCGCCTCCTGCCTGTCTGCACTTGGCTCCGCCGTCAGCTCTTGGCTCCGCCTCCTGCCTGTCTGCACTTGGCTCCGCCTCCAGCTCTTGGCTCCGCCTCCTGCCTGTCTGCACTTGGCTCCGCCTCCTGCATTTCTGTTCTTGGCTCTAGCTCCTGTGCTTTCGCTCTGCATCCGCTCTTGCGGTCTTTATCTACTTATTCCTAGGTCCTCGTGTCTGAACAGGTTCTTACCCGTTCTACATACCTGCCTGCAGACCGGTCCCTACCGGTTCTTCCAGTGTACCAGTCTTGTCCACCAGTCCTGCCAGAGAGCCAGCCGTGCCCGCCTGCCTACCAGAGAGCCAGCCGTGCCCGCCTGCCTGTGTTCCTGTTGTACCCGTCTGCCTGCCTATGTGCCATCCGTGCCCGCTTGCTTGTCTATGTTCCGTTCCCCGGTGGGATCAGCAGCCACAACCAGACTCCACCCTGGAGTGGTACCTGGTAGCTTCCTATTGCACAAGTCTGACCTCACCATCAGAGGCTCCAGTGAACACCTAGGAAGCTACTTAGTTACGCCCCTTCCAGGGAGGTTTGGTCTGTGGCACAGTGGGGCCACGCATACCCCCGCGTGCTCACGCCTTCCAGTCAGGGCGCGAGCGTGACAGTTTGCACAGGCCATGGCCTCCGCTGTATCCCATGTCCTACCGCTCGCAGAGCATGATGAACTTTTTTCCTGCCCGTATGAGCAACCTAAAAAATTTGTTCCACCAAGGGTGGTTCAGATTGAAGAGACCTCTGACCCAATTATAGTCTCTAATGCTCTCTTCAAGCAACTTCAGGCCTATGAGGAAGAGCACTACCCAGCTGACCCACCTAGGTTCTATGGGAATCCTGAAGAATGTCAGGGGTTCCTGAAACAGTGCTTGCGCTACATCCTGCAGAATGCAGCTTGTTTTCCCTCTGACTGGGTCAAGGTGGGTTACATCATGTCCTACCTGGCCGAAGATGCTCTAATATGGATAACTCCCCTCTGGGAAGCAGGGGATCCTATTGTCATGAACCTAGGGGCCTTCCTAGTGGCCTTCCGTAAAGTCTTTGACAAGCCTTGTCCTGCTGCTCCTGTTAAGTCTTCCCCATCTAGATCCGAGAGGCGCTCCAGACGAGCAAAACCCGTGAAGAAACCCCCACGTCAAGCCATGACCGTCTGTGACCCTCCAGTTCCTCTACCCGTTAATGCAGCTACCCGTGTGAAGCCTAAGAAGGTTGATGAGAGTGGGCTGGCAAAGCAGCAGCCTGAAATCAGCCATAAGAAGGGCATACAATGTCGCTGCTGTTGTGAGGAACACCTGGATGGTCTCTGTCCAGGGGATCTTAAGCTCCAAAACCTCGGGCCAGTTGGAGAGGCTGCCCCTGGCGAGAGTACTTCCTCTCCATCTAAGTTAATGACTGTTTCTCTGCCTTCTGGGAGCTTTGGTGTGTTTAAGCCGCCTGTCATGCGGAGTCAGTGTATGGTCTCAGTTCTTCAGCTCCAGAACCCGGTGTGGGCGTTGCCTGATAATGGCCGAACCCTGCTAAAGAGCAGTCTAGTCCTGCAAGGACAACTACAGCTCCAAATTGGAGCCTTATACACGAAGAAGTTTGTTTTCCGTATGCTGTCTGTTATGCCCATGGGTCATTCTAAGCCAAGGACTCTAGCACCCGCTCTGGTCAAGAGTTGCAGTAAAGTGCTTCGTTTGAACTTACCCAGTCTTGAGAAGTGTCTGGGTCCCATGCGTCAAAGACACTCAGCAGTGACATCTTCTTCTGCTGGTCTGCTAGTCGTCGAGTCAAGTTGTGCTGACGTCACCGAAGATGGGGAAACGGTGACTATGTCTCCACACATCTCCAGCGACTATACCAGTAAACACTTACTCGTCGAGTCAAGATGTGCTAATGTCACCGAAGATGGGGAAGCGGTGACTATCTCTCCACACGTCTCCAACGACTTTTCCTGTATTCCGTTCCTAGGAACATCCCCGCCGCTTGGACGATTTCTTCTGGATAACGGGCAGAAGGTGGTTCCTATGTTTATACCTTCTGCGTCCTGGTGGCCGGCTGGTGAAGATTTCAAAACTGAAGTTTGTTCACCTCAATTTTTCTCTGACCCGGTGGAGCTGATGCTCTCCACACTCATCTCTAGTGACTTTTCCTGTGTTCAGTATCCGGGAGCTTCTCTGCTACCTGTTGGGCAAAATTTGAATCCTATGAGACGGTTTCCAGTTTCCAAGTGTCTGGCTGGTGAAGATATTAAGATGGCAGCATTCAAGTCCCTGTTACCTATGTACCTGGAGGAGATGGTCCAGTCCATAGAGAAAGCTAACCCCATTGGGTACAATGAGACTTTGCTACCTGAGATTTCCGATGAAGTTAATCCTACAGAGCACAAAGAGACTTTGTTTTCTGAGATTCCTGGTGACCCGCCTGCCTTATTCTACTCTGAAGATGTCATGTTATCCTGGACTATGTGTGCTCCTATCCTTCTTCTACAAGTTATTCTGGCTGGCTTGAAGAAGAGGGGCCGTAAAGGGGGGGGTACTGTAACAACTCTGCTGGCATCACGGCATGGCCTCGCATTTCTCACACTATCTTACCCACTGCTCCAGGCCATGATGTGGTTTCTGTTTCTTGCCAGCTCCATGTTCTGTGTCTCTGCTCTCTGCATGCTTCATAGTTCTGTGTATAGAGGGGCGGCGCCTGATCTCTCTGGTTCTTATAGGAATCAGGTGCATCTGTCCAATCTGTTCCTGACCAATTGCCAGGAGACCTCCAGTATTTAGTTCAGCTCCACCCAGTGTTCTGGGCCTGTGCAATGTGTTAGCTCAGTTAGTGTCTTGCTTCTGAGTTTGCCTGGCCTTGCTCTGAGTTACTCCCTCTCTGGAGGATTCTCTGTGTTATTTCCTTTGTCTTGTTGTCCGCCCACCAGGAGGCAGTATATCCTGGTCCCAGTGTCTTTGTCCTTGTGTCTTGTTCCATTGCCTTGTCTGTACTTAGTCTTATCTCTGTCTCCTAGTCTTTGGCTTCCTTCCCTGTTGTCTTTCCTTGTATTCTCAGTCTGCTTTCACTCCGCACTCTTGCAGCTCTGCCTGCTCTGAACCTTTGTTACTTTACCACTGCTCCTCACTTCTGCGTTTCTGCTCCTTTGTACTCTGCTTATCTTCTGCTGTTGCAGTTATCCCTTGCTGCAGCTTCTCTCCACATTCTTTGTGGCTCTGCTCAGCTTTGCTGCAGAGACCCCTCCCGCAGCACCTCTCCGCTCCTTGCGGTTCTACCTGGCTCCGCTCCTTGCGGTTCTACCTGGCTCCGCTCCTTGCGGTTCTACCTGGCTCCGCTCCTTGCGGTTCTACCTGGCTCCGCTCCTTGCGGTTCTACCTGGCTCCGCTCCTTGCGGTTCTACCTGGCTCCGCTCCTTGCGGTTCTACCTGGCTCCGCTCCTTGCGGTTCTACCTGGCTCCGCTCCTTGCGGTTCTACCTGGCTCCGCTCCTTGCGGTTCTACCTGGCTCCGCTCCTTGCGGTTCTACCTGGCTCCGCTCCTTGCGGTTCTACCTGGCTCCGCCTCCAGCGCCTCCGCTCTTGGCTCCGCCTCCAGCGCCTCCGCCTCCAGCGCCTCCGCTCTTGGCTCCGCCTCCAGCGCCTCCGCTCTTGGCTCCGCCTCCAGCGCCTCCGCTCTTGGCTCCGCCTCCAGCGCCTCCGCTCTTGGCTCCGCCTCCTGCCTGTCTGCACTTGGCTCCGCCGCCAGCTCTTGGCTCCGCCTCCTGCCTGTCTGCACTTGGCTCCGCCGTCAGCTCTTGGCTCCGCCTCCTGCCTGTCTGCACTTGGCTCCGCCTCCAGCTCTTGGCTCCGCCTCCTGCCTGTCTGCACTTGGCTCCGCCTCCTGCATTTCTGTTCTTGGCTCTAGCTCCTGTGCTTTCGCTCTGCATCCGCTCTTGCGGTCTTTATCTACTTATTCCTAGGTCCTCGTGTCTGAACAGGTTCTTACCCGTTCTACATACCTGCCTGCAGACCGGTCCCTACCGGTTCTTCCAGTGTACCAGTCTTGTCCACCAGTCCTGCCAGAGAGCCAGCCGTGCCCGCCTGCCTACCAGAGAGCCAGCCGTGCCCGCCTGCCTGTGTTCCTGTTGTACCCGTCTGCCTGCCTATGTGCCATCCGTGCCCGCTTGCTTGTCTATGTTCCGTTCCCCGGTGGGATCAGCAGCCACAACCAGACTCCACCCTGGAGTGGTACCTGGTAGCTTCCTATTGCACAAGTCTGACCTCACCATCAGAGGCTCCAGCGAACACCTAGGAAGCTACTTAGTTACGCCCCTTCCAGGGAGGTTTGGTCTGTGGCACAGTGGGGCCACACATACCCCCGCGTGCTCACGCCTTCCAGTCAGGGCGCGAGCGTGACAGAAATGAACCAGGTTTAGCACAGAGAGGCCCGCTTACTGATAGCAGAATAAAGAAAGGTAACTTATATGGTCAACAAAAACCCTATCAAAATCCACACTGGAAATTCAAGAACCCCCGAACCGTCTAACGGTCCGGGGGGAGAACACCAGCCCCCTAGAGCTTCCAGCGAAGGTCAGGATATAGATTTGGAACAAGCTGGACAAAAATACAAAAACAAAACAAATAGCAAAAAGCAAAAGGCAGACTTAGCTGATATAACTGGAACCAGGATCAGTAGACAAGAGCACAGCAGACTAGCTCTGATAACTACGTTGCCAGGCATAGAACTGAAGGTCCAGGGAGCTTAAATAGCAACACCCCTAACTAACGACCCAGGTGCGGATAAAAGGAATGACAGAAAAACCAGAGTCAAAAAACTAGTAACCACTAGAGGGAGCAAAAAGCAAATTCACAACAGTACCCCCCCCTTAGTGAGGGGTCACCGAACCCTCACCACGACCACCAGGGCGATCAGGATGAGCGGCATGAAAGGCACGAACTAAATCGGCCGCATGAACATCAGAGGCGACCACCCAGGAATTATCCTCCTGACCATAGCCCTTCCACTTGACCAGGTACTGAAGCCTCCGCCTGGAGAGGCGAGAATCCAAGATCTTCTCCACCACGTACTCCAACTCGCCCTCAACCAACACCGGAGCAGGAGGCTCAGCAGAAGGAACTACAGGCACAATGTACCGCCGCAACAAGGACCTATGAAATACATTGTGAATAGCAAATGACACAGGAAGATCCAGACGAAAAGATACAGGATTAAGGATTTCCAATATCTTGTAAGGCCCAATAAAACGAGGTTTAAATTTGGGAGAGGAGACCTTCATAGGAACAAAGCGGGAAGAAAGCCATACCAAATCCCCAACGCGTAGTCGGGGACCCACACCGCGGCGGCGGTTGGCAAAGCGCTGAGCCTTCTCCTGTGACAACTTCAAGTTGTCCACCACATGATTCCAGATCTGCTGCAACCTATCCACCACAGAATCCACCCCAGGACAGTCAGAAGGCTCCACATGACCCGAAGAAAAGCGAGGATGGAAACCAGAGTTGCAGAAAAAAGGCGAAACCAAGGTGGCGGAACTAGCCCGATTATTAAGGGCAAACTCAGCCAACGGCAAGAATGTCACCCAATCGTCCTGATCAGCAGAGACAAAACACCTCAAATAAGCCTCCAAAGTCTGATTGGTTCGCTCCGTCTGTCCATTAGTCTGAGGATGGAAAGCAGACGAAAACGACAAATCAATGCCCATCCTACTACAAAAGGATCGCCAGAACCTGGAAACGAACTGGGATCCTCTGTCTGACACAATATTCTCAGGGATGCCGTGCAAACGAACCACGTTCTGGAAAAACACAGGAACCAGATCGGAAGAGGAAGGCAGCTTAGGCAAAGGAACCAAATGGACCATCTTGGAGAAGCGATCACATATCACCCAGATAACGGACATGCCCTGAGATAGCGGAAGATCAGAAATGAAATCCATGGAGATATGTGTCCAAGGTCTCTTCGGGACAGGCAAGGGCAAGAGCAAACCGCTGGCACGAGAACAGCAAGGCTTAGCTCGAGCACAAGTCCCACAGGACTGCACAAATGACCGCACATCCCTTGACAAGGAAGGCCACCAAAAGGACCTGGCCACCAGATCTCTGGTGCCAAAAATTCCCGGGTGACCTGCCAACACCGAGGAATGAACCTCGGAAATGACTCTGCTGGTCCACTTATCCGGGACAAACAGTCTGTCAGGTGGACAAGACTCAGGCCTATCAGCCTGAAATCTCTGCAACACACGTCGCAGATCCGGAGAAATAGCTGACAAGATAACTCCATCTTTAAGAATACCAACAGGATCAGCGACTCCAGGAGCATCAGGCACAAAGCTCCTAGAAAGAGCATCGGCCTTCACATTCTTTGAACCTGGTAAATACGAGACAACAAAATCAAAGCGGGAGAAAAACAATGACCAGCGGGCCTGTCTCGGATTAAGGCGTTTAGCAGACTCGAGATACATCAGATTTTTGTGATCAGTCAAGACCACCACACGATGCTTAGCACCCTCGAGCCAATGACGCCACTCCTCAAATGCCCATTTCATGGCCAACAACTCCCGATTGCCCACATCATAATTTCGCTCGGCAGGCGAAAACTTCCTAGAGAAAAAGGCACAAGGTTTCATAACAGAGCAACCAGGGCCTCTCTGCGACAAAACGGCCCCTGCCCCAATCTCCGAAGCATCCACCTCAACCTGAAAGGGAAGTGAGACGTCAGGCTGGCACAAAACCGGCGCCGAAGTAAACCGGCGTTTCAACTCCTGGAAAGCCTCCACGGCAGCAGGAGCCCAGTTAGCTACATCGGAGCCCTTCTTGGTCATATCCGTCAAAGGTTTCACAATGCTAGAAAAATTAGCGATAAAACGACGGTAGAAGTTAGCGAAGCCCAAGAACTTCTGAAGACTCTTAACTGACGAGGGCTGAGTCCAATCAAGAATAGCTCGGACCTTGACTGGGTCCATCTCCACAGCAGAAGGGGAAAAAATGAACCCCAAAAAGGGAACCTTCTGTACACCAAAGAGACACTTTGAGCCCTTGACAAACAAAGAATTTTCACGCAAAATTTTAAAGACCAACCTGACCTGCTCCACATGCGAATCCCAATTATCAGAAAAAACCAAAATATCATCCAGATAAACAATCAAAAATTTATCCAGATACTTCCGGAAAATGTCATGCATAAAGGACTGAAAAACTGAAGGCGCATTGGAGAGCCCAAAAGGCATCACCAAGTACTCAAAATGACCTTCGGGCGTATTGAATGCGGTTTTCCATTCATCACCTTGCTTAATGCGCACAAGGTTGTACGCACCACGAAGGTCTATCTTGGTGAACCACTTGGCACCCTTAATCCGGGCAAACAAGTCAGACAACAGCGGTAAAGGATACTGAAATTTGACAGTGATCTTATTTAAAAGCCGATAATCAATACAAGGTCTCAAAGATCCGTCCTTTTTTGCCACAAAAAAGAATCCCGCACCAAGAGGGGAAGAAGACGGACGAATATGTCCTTTCTCCAGAGACTCCTTGATATATGAACGCATAGCGGTATGTTCAGGTACCGACAGATTAAACAGTCTTCCCTTAGGAAATTTACTGCCTGGGATCAAATCTATAGCACAGTCACAGTCCCTATGAGGAGGCAGTGCACTGGACTCAGACTCACTGATGACATCCTGATAATCAGACAAATACTCCGGAACTTCCGAAGGCGTAGAAGAAGCAATAGACACAGGCAGGGAATCCCCATGAATACCACGACAGCCCCAACTTGAGACTGACATAGCCTTCCAGTCCAGGACTGGATTATGGGTCTGTAACCATGGCAGCCCTAAAACAACCAAATCATGCATTTTATGTAAAACCAGGAAACGTATCACCTCGCGGTGTTCAGGAGTCATGCACATGGTAACCTGTGTCCAATACTGCGGTTTATTTGCTGCCAATGGTGTAGCATCAATACCCCTAAGAGGAATAGGATTTTCTAATGGTTCAAGAGTAAAACCACAGCGCTTAGCAAATGAGAGATCCATGAGACTCAGGGCAGCACCTGAATCTACAAACGCCATGACAGGATAAGATGACAGTGAGCAAATCAAAGTTACAGACAGAATAAACTTAGGTTGCAAATTACCAACGGTGACAGGACTAACAACCTTAGCTATACGTTTAGAGCATGCTGAGATAACATGTGTAGAATCACCACAGTAGTAGCACAAGCCATTCCGGCGTCTATGAATTTTCCGCTCATTTCTAGTCAGGATTCTATCACATTGCATTAAATCAGGTGTCTGTTCAGACAACACCATGAGGGAATTTGCGGTTTTTCTATCACATTGCACCGAATTAGGTGTCTGTTCAGACAACACCATGAGGGAATTTGCGGTTTTGCGCTCCCGCAACCGCCGGTCAATTTGAATAGCCAGTGCCATAGTATCATTCAGACCTGTGGGAATGGGAAAACCCACCATAACATTCTTAATGGCTTCAGAAAGGCCATTTCTAAAATTAGCGGCCAGTGCACACTCGTTCCAATGTGTCAGCACGGACCATTTCCGAAATTTTTGGCAATACACTTCAGCCTCGTCCTGCCCCTGAGACATAGCCAGCAAGGCCTTTTCTGCCTGAATCTCAAGATTGGGTTCCTCATAAAGTAAACCGAGCGCCAGAAAAAACGCATCAAGATCAGCCAATGCCGGATCTCCTGGCGCCAGCGAAAAAGCCCAATCCTGAGGGTCGCCCCGTAAGAACGAAATAACAATCTTTACTTGCTGAGCAGAATCTCCAGATGAACAGGGTCTCAGGGACAAAAACAATTTACAATTATTCACGAAATTCCTAAACTTAAACCTGTCTCCGGAAAACAGTTCAGGAATCGGTATTTTAGGTTCTGACCTAGGATTTCTGATAACATAGTCTTGTATGCCCTGCACACGAGTAGCCAGCTGGTCCACACTTGTAATCAAGGTCTGGACATTCATGTCTGCAGCAAGCATAGCCACTCTGAGGTAAAGGGGAAGAAGAAAAAAAAAAACTCAGAATCTTCTTTCTTATAATCCCTCTTCTGCAATGCATTAAACATTTAATACTGGCCTGGCAAACTGTTATGACCCCAATGGCGAGGGTCTCAGAGGAACGTGGAAGTCTGCAGAATACAAAAATCCAGCTCATAGGGCAGTGGTAACTGGGTTGACCATATATCTACTCCTAACGCCAACACTAGAAGTAGCCGGGGATCATTCCTACGTTGATTCTAGATGACACGCGCCAGCCGGAGAATCTAGCTACCCCTAGTAGAGGAAAACAAAGACCTTTCTTGCCTCCAGAGAAGGGGACCCCAAAGCTGGATAGAAGCCCCCCACAAATAATGACGGTTAGGTAAGAGGAAATGACAAACACAGAAATGAACCAGGTTTAGCACAGAGAGGCCCGCTTACTGATAGCAGAATAAAGAAAGGTAACTTATATGGTCAACAAAAACCCTATCAAAATCCACACTGGAAATTCAAGAACCCCCGAACCGTCTAACGGTCCGGGGGGAGAACACCAGCCCCCTAGAGCTTCCAGCAAAGGTCAGGATATAGATTTGGAACAAGCTGGACAAAAATACAAAAACAAAACAAAAAGCAAAAGGCAGACTTAGCTGATATAACTGGAACCAGGATCAGTAGACAAGAGCACAGCAGACTAGCTCTGATAACTACGTTGCCAGGCATAGAACTGAAGGTCCAGGGAGCTTAAATAGCAACACCCCTAACTAACGACCCAGGTGCGGATAAAAGGAATGACAGAAAAACCAGAGTCAAAAAACTAGTAACCACTAGAGGGAGCAAAAAGCAAATTCACAACACTCATAGTCACCATCTTGTTCTTGAGGGAGGGCAGCAAACGCCTCCAGAGCTTTTCCTCTCAGCCCTGGTGTCAGGTATAGTGCCCATTCTTGTGTAGGCAGCTGGTACTGTCTGCAGGCTTTCTCAAAGGCCCGCAGAAAAGTGTCCAAGTCCCCATCCTTTTCCATAACAGGAAAGTGGTCGGGCCGGGGCTTCGGTATCTGAGCGCTGCTGGGCTCACGGCTGGACTGGGACGACCTCTGCATTTGCAGTTGGGCCATCTGCAGCCGGTACTCCCGCTCCGCTTGGGCCTCCCGCTCGGCTCGGGCCTCGGCTCGCTCCTGGTATTGCTGGATCAGCTGTCGACGTCCCTCATGGTCGTCAGCGGGGAATTCTTTCAAGGCCGCCTGCAGGTGGGGGTCCAATTCGCCCGGATTGCTAACGGGGCGAGCATTCAGTGGTTGGACCTCTGCTGCAGCACCATGTTCGCTGGTGCTGGCATCTGCGGCTTCTGGGCTCTGTGAGTGGTCTAGAGCGGCTTCCCATTGCATCAGGGCTGCGACCAGTTCGCTTTTGTTTTTGCTTGCATAGTCAATGTGCTGTGACTTGCATAAGGCAACAAGGGTGTCTCTGGTCTGCTGTTCATAAAAGGCTTCTCCCAGCCCAACCATGGTTGCCAAAAAAAAGATAGGATAGAAAAACGAAGAAAAAGGGAGGGGATAATTACCAGTACACAATTGTCTCACAACTAATAAGCACTGAGTTCGTTCTCCCAAACTTATTTGCGCAGAGTTCTCGCAAGAACTTTCTGCAAGTTTTTAGTGAGAGGAATGATTGCTCAAACCAAATCACTAATGCTCTAATATCCCACCGCCTTGCCACCAATTGTCACGATTCACACCGTGACTGTCACCAATTGTCACGATCCCTTAGCCGTGGCCCGCAGTTTGTCACGAAAATCCACAGGGATTCCTGACCACTGCCACCATTAGGTCACGGATTGGGGTGACTTTAGACCAGCAGACGGCTATCACATGTGCAGGGGCGCTTTTCCTCGTTATCCCACCGCTGCCACCAATTGTCACGATTCACACCGTGACTGTCACCAATTGTCACGATCCCTTAGCCGTGGCCCGCAGTTTGTCACGAAAATCCACAGGGATTCCTGACCACTGCCACCATTAGGTCACGGATTGGGGTGACTTTAGACCAGCAGACGGCTATCACATGTGCAGGGGGGCTTATCCTCGTTATCCCACCGCTGCCACCAATTGTCACGATTCACACCGTGACTGTCACCAATTGTCACGATCCCTTAGCCGTGGCCCGCAGTTTGTCACGAAAATCCACAGGGATTCCTGACCACTGCCACCATTAGGTCACGGATTGGGGTGACTTTAGACCAGCAGACGGCTATCACATGTGCAGGGGGGCTTATCCTCGTTATCCCTCTACTGCCACAATGTGATAAAAAAACACACACAATGCTATTGACCTCTTAGTTTACAGCAGGGGCTTATTTTAGGTATCCCACTGCTCTTCAATATACCATGAACTGCAGGGATTTGTGTATCCCGCTTACAGTTCCACTTAACACTTGCAGCTCTCTGGCGCCCACCTTACTCTCAGGTCAGATTAGGTACTGCACCTAGGGTAATTGGTCGCCAGAAAGGCTGCCTGCTATGTACTGGCTATTGGGCGCGCTGCAGCGACGCGATAACTACTCCCACGCAGGCAGGAACAATAATTGTCAAGCTGCAGTCGCTGAAACAACACCCCAAAAGTCTGCACACGGTAAGCTGCCACCAGCTCCGATCAAACGGGTCCGGAGCTAACCCAAAACAGTAGCGTAATTTCCCTTCAAGAGACAGGGTACGTTTTTAGAGCAGGGAGGAAGAACTAGCATTAAATATTATACTCCAGAAAGGTTAGGCAGTGCTTTATCAAAATTATACAAAGATGTTACAAATGAGACAATTGCAAATATGTACAAGGTAATTATGAAAATAAAAGGATTAAAGGAAGACAAGATAACTCACATGTTCTTAGTTCATATCAGTTCAGGCAAACACCATGCTAGTGGGAGGGGCTCCCAAAAATCCCAATGCATGAGGTACAGCTCTTCAGGTCAGACCCACATGTTCTTCCAGCAACAGACTGACTGCTGGAGTCCGGCCAAAACAGTTATAGCTTAGCTTGGTGACATCACCAAAAAGGCTGGCTATCCCCATCCCTCCTCTCTCTGCATTCTGACTAAGTATAAGCTAAATCTTTCTAAGACTTGTAATTCCGCTGCTGAACATATCATAGTCCTGACAAACCCAGCATTCATCTCAGATTACCGTGGGCTTTCTAAGGAGATCAAATATGTCCTATTATTTACAGAGCAATCCCTACTTCTTCACCCGATGGAGTTAGACGCTGATGCTTAGAGTGATGGGTAGATCCTCCGAGTGTGATTATGACGATATATTTTTGTGTTCGTATTTTAAATCGTTTGCCTAATATCTTACAAAAATGGAACAAAGGACCGCATGGTTCTAGAGACTTAGAATCCAGTTCTTGCTGGAGGAAGCTTCTACCTGGTCATAAACATTCCTTTAGGCAATAAAACGCTCTTCCCCCATGTACATTGGCAAGGCAAGCTCAACTCTGAAGTAAAAGAGAAGGGGGGTTTCTTAGCCCACATCCTGGGCTGACAAGAGAAACTAAACTTATATGATATTTCATACCATATCGTGACATATTTCTATTTATCAATTAGGGTTAGGGCTAGGGTTGGGGCTAAAGTCAGGGTTAGGGTTGGGGCTAAAGTTAGGGTTAGAGCTAAAGTTAGGGTTGGTGCTAAAGTTAGGGTTAGGGTTAGGGTTGGGGCTAAACTTAGGGTTAGGGTTGGGGCTAAAGTTAGGGTTAGAGTTGGGATTAGGGTTTGGATTAGGGTTAGGGTTGGTATTAGGGTTAAGGTTGGCATTAGGGTTACGTTTGGGATTAGGGTTAGGTTTGGGATTAGGGTTAAGGTTGGGGTTAGGTTTGAGGTTAGGCTTGAGATTATGATTAGGGGTGTGTTGGGCTTAGGGATTTGATTAGGGTTGGCATTTGGTTTAGGGGTGTTCTGGCGTTAGGGTTGTGATTAGGTTATGCCATAGGGTTAGGGGTGTTTTGGGATTAGGGTTATGGATTGGGTTGGGATTAGCGTTAGGGGTGTGTTGGGGTTATGGTTGGAATTAGAATTGGGGGGGTTTCCACTGTTTAGGTACATCAGGGGCTCTCCAAACGCGATTTGGCGTTCAAAAAGTCAATTGGTGCTCCCTACCTTCTGAGTTCTGCCGTGCGCCCAAACAGTGGTTTACCCCCCATATGGTGTATCAGCGTACTCAGGACTGATTGGACAACAACTTTTGGGGTCCAGTTTCTCCTTTTACCCTTGCGAAAATAAAAAATTGGGGGCTAAAAAATCATTTTTGTGGGGAAAAAAATGATTTTTTATTTTCATGGCTCTGCGTCAAACTTCTGTGAAGCACTTGGGCGTTCAAAATGCTCACCACACATCTAGATAAGTTCCTTGGGGGGTCTAGTTTCCAAAATAGGGTCACTTGTGAGGCGTTTCTACTATTTAGGTACATGAGGGGCTCTGAAAATGCAACATGACACCCGCAGACCATTCCATCAAAGTCTGCATTTTAAAACGTCACTACTTCCCTTCCGCGCCCAAAATAGTGGTTTACACCCACATATGAGGTATCAGCGTACTCAGGACAAATTGGACAACAAATTTTGGGGTCCAATTTCTCCAGTTATCCCTGGGAAAATAAAAAATTGGGGGATAAAGAAATCATTGTTGTGGAAAAAGAAAAAAATATATATTTTACTCTGCATTATAAACTTCTGTGAAGCACTTTGGGCGTTCAAAGTACTCACCACACATCTAGATAAGTTCCTTGGGGCAGGGCTGCCACTGGAAATTTCAGGGCCCCCTTGAGACTCCGCCCAGGCTCCACCCCAGCCCTGCCTCCACCCCTCGAACTGTCCACAGTACCACCACTCTCTCTCGGAAAAACTCCACTTCTCACCTATCACACATTAACAGTTCCCATCACCAGATCACACATATAACCGGCAGCTTTTGATTTGGCCAAAAGATTTTTTAAGCCGCCACCATAACACGATACATGTAGAAAAGCCGCTGAGACCCCATCACGTGTTTCTCAACGCAAGCAATGAATAGCCAGGTCTTTCACCGGGAAGGAACAACCACGGGAAGGGCAGCATCCAATAAAGGAAAACCACCTATGCCAAAACATGGTATCCATCCACAGACAGCTATTTCGGGGTATTTGCCCCTCATCAGTGTGGAGTTGCTTGCGTTGAGAAACACCTGATGGTGTCTCCGCGGCTTTTCTACATGCATTTGCATATTTCCCATAAGGGATGGGGGCAGTGTTCTGGATCACTGTGTTGAGAAACACGTGATGGTGTCTCCGCGGTGTTGGATGTTTTGATCTTCACGAGGTCATTCATCCTTATGTTCATAACCATAACACGATAGACACTTTTGGCCGGGCCCTACTCTACTGTAACCTATTAAATATTTGTTAAAATATGCGATACAATTTAGGTATATTTTTAATTATTTTTCAATTTTTAAAATGACCAATAATATCACGTACAAGGAACACATACCACCGCACCATGTCCAGACCACATATTACAACCAGTGCCCGAATAATATCACATACAAGGAACAAATACCACCTCACCATGACCAGACCACATATTACCACCACAAAGTGACCAAATAGCACATACAAGGGACAAATACCGAAACACCATGTCCAGACCACATATTACCACCACATAGTGACTGAATACTACAATACTGATCAGTAATAAAAAAAAACAAAACACAATACTATCACCATAAGTGCCATTATAATACACAGGAGATCTGTACTTAGTATGCAGTGTCTGTGTATAGGTAATACAGAGATCACTGGTGGTATTATACACAGGAGCTCTGTATATAGTGTATAGGTTATCCAGTGATCACCGGTGACATTGTACACGGGAGCTCTGTATATAATGTATAGGTAATACAGTGATCACCGGTGACATTATACACAGGAGCTCTGTATATAGTATACAGTGTATAGTGTCAGTGTATAGGTAACACTGACTCACTAGTGACGTCTCTAGGTGAAGTCCTTCATCTGACATCCCGCACAGACCGCCATCCCTTCTTCCAGCCAGGACTTGTCTCTACAGGAAATAACACAGTTATCTCGAGCTCCGCTTGCAGAACACATTACTTAATTTTTCCCAACTTCTACATTACACCACATGAAGAAAAAAAGGCGACATCTACACTCTACACAGTAAAAAGACTGCCCCCCCATTTAAAACAGTGTCCTCAAAAAATAAAATAAATACGTCACTGCAGTAATAATATCTCGTAATTCGCCCCTATGGTAATAATAATATCCCCCATCCTGGGCCCGTGTATATGATTCCTGGCTTCAGCCATATGTTCTCCCATCCTGCCCTCATGAGTATCCATTCTTCCCCATGTGATCTCCCCATCCTGCTCCATATGTTTCCATCGTATTCATCCTGCCCCATGATCCAATCCTGCCCCCATGTCTTTCATTCTGCCCCGTATCTCCATTCTTGCCCCACCTGTCTCCAGTCCTGCCCCCAGAGTGTCCGGCATTCTGCCCCCAGTGTGTCCGGCATTCTGCCCCCAGTGTGTCCGGCATTCTGCCCCCAGTGTGTCCGGCATTCTGCCCCCAGTGTGTCCGGCATTCTGCCCCCAGTGTGTCCGGCATTCTGCCCCCAGTGTGTCCGGCATTCTGCCCCCAGTGTGTCCGGCATTCTGCCCACAGTGTGTCCGGATTTCTGCCCACAGTGTGTCCGGCATTCTGCCCCCAGTGTGTCCGGCATTCTGCCCCCAGTGTGTCCGGCATTCTGCCCCCAGTGTGTCCGGCATTCTGCCCCCAGTGTGTCCGGCATTCTGCCCCCAGTGTGTCCGGCATTCTGCCCCCAGTGTGTCCGGCATTCTGCCCCCAGTGCTCCAGCATTCTGCCCCAGTGCTCCAGCATTCTACCCCCGGTGTGTCCAGCATTCAGCCCCCGGTGTGTCTAGCATTCAGCCCCCGGTGTGTCTAGCATTCAGCCCTGGGCCCCCCCAGATCGCTGCTCTCAATGATAATAATAAAAAAAGTTCTTACCTGACCTCGCTCCTGCGGCGAAGGCGAAGCCCCTCCACTCAGCTGAAGCTCGCACTTGCCGGCAACTGACACGTCAGACGCTGGCAACGTGCGCGCTGCGGCCGACGTCAGCTGCCAGCCTCCGATTGGCTGGCGGCTGTTAACTATTGACGTTCGGGCGCGGACCCGCATGTCAATAGTGTTGCCGCAGCGCCGCTAAGGGCCCGGTTTAGCTTGCCGGTAGGGGCCCTGTGAGCAGATGAGACGGGGCCCGATGCGGGCCCCCTCTGCCCACCGGGCCCCATACGCAAGTCAGGGCAGTGATGCCCTGATGGCGGCCCTGCCTTGGGGGGGTCTAGTTTCCAAAATGGGGTCACTTGTGGGGGTTTTCTACTGTTTAGGTGCATCAGGGCCTCTGCAAACGCAATGTGACACACGCAGACCATTCCATCAAAGTCTGCATTTTGCATGTGCTAAAACAGTGGTCCCCCCCACATATGGGGTATCAGCATACTCAGGATAAATTGCACAAAAAATTTTGGGGTCCAATTTCTCCTGTTACCCTTGAGAAAATAAAAAATTGTGAACTAAAAAATCATTTTTGAGGGAAAAAAAGGATTTTTTATTTTCACGGCTCTACGTTATAAATTTCTGTGAAGCACTCGGGGGTTCAAAGTGCCCACCACACATCTAGATAAGTTCCTTTAAGGGTCTAGTTTCCAAAATGGTGTCACTTGTGGGGGGTTTCTACTATTTAGGCACATCAGGGGCTCTGCAAACGTGACATGGCGTCCGATCTCAATTACAGCCAATTCTGCATTGAAAAAGTTAAACGGCGCTCCTTCTTTTCTGAGCTCTGCCATGTGCCCAAACAGTGGTTTACCCCCACATATGGGGTATCGGCGTACTCAGGAGAAATTACACAACAAATTTTGTGGTTCATTTTCTCTTTTTACCCTTGTGAAAATTTAAAATAATGGTTCTGAAGTAAAATGTTTCAAAAAAAAAGTTAAATGTTCATTTTTTCCTTCCACATTGTTTCAGTTCCTGTGAAGCACATAAAGGGTTAATAAACTTCTTGAATGTGGTTTTGAGCACCTTGAGGGGTGTAGTTTTTAGAATGGTGTCACTTTTGGGTATTTTCTGTCATGTACACCCCTCAAAGTGACTTTAAATGTGATGTGGTCCCTAAAAAAAAATTGTTTTGTAAATTTTGTTGTAAAAATTAGAAATCGCTGGTCAACTTTTAACCCTTTTAACTTCCTAACAAAAAAAAATTGTTTACAAAATTGTGCTGATGTAAAGTAGACATGTGGGAAATGTTATTTATTAACTATTTTGTGTGACATATCTCTCGGATTTAAGGGCATAAAAATTCAAAGTTTGAAAATTGCAAAATTTTTAAAATTTTCGCCAAATTTCCGTCTTTTTCATAAATAATCGCAAGTAATATCGAAGAAATGTTACCACTAACATGAAGTAGAATATGTCACCAAAAAACAGTCTCAGAATCAGCGGGATCCGTTAAAGCGTTCCAGAGTTAAAACCTCATAAAGGGACAGTGGTCAGAATTGTAAAAATTGGCTCGGTCATTAAGTACCAAATTGTCCCTGTCACTAAGGGGTTAAACTGGTGGGATCTAGTTTATATTCTAAAACGAAATGCCTAAACAGACAGATTACACCTTTCCTAATATTATGTCTCTGGCTGTTCATCTTATTATGGATCGCTTGGGTTGTTTTTAGATTTACAAGACCAGGTCCAGTCTTTCTGGCCAAACTTCACTTTTATGATCGACAACATTAAATGTGCAGTGAGGCCAAGTGTGAATTTCTGACCAATAACAGCAGCGATTCCCTTTATCCTGACTCTTCAATTTCTTATAAAACCAACTAACTTCATACAAGATTGTGATGAACTACATAATAAACATCACACCGGTGCCATGATGTATCTCTGAGCTGTGCGTGGCTGATGGCTGTAATATACACTGCACAGCACCTCTCCCCCTGTATATATATACTGCACAGCACCTCTCCCCCTGTATGTATGTATATATATATATATATATATATATATATATATATATATATATACACTCACCGGCCACTTTATTAGGTACACCTGTCCAACTTCTTGTTAACACTTAATTTCTAATCAGCCAATCACATGGCGGCAACTCAGTGCATTTAGGCATGTAGACGTGGTCAAGACAATCTCCTGCAGTTCAAACCGAGCATCAGTATGGGGAAGAAAGGTGATTTGAGTGCCTTTGAACGTGGCATGGTTGTTGGTGCCAGAAGGGCTGGTCTGAGTATTTCAGAAACTGCTGATCTACTGGGATTTTCACGCACAACCATCTCTAGGGTTTACAGAGAATGGTCCGAAAAAGAAAAAAAATCCAGTGAGCGGCAGTTCTGTGGGCGGAAATGCCTTGTTGATGCCAGAGGTCAGAGGAGAATGGGCAGACTGGTTCGAGCTGATAGAAAGGCAACAGTGACTCAAATCGCCACCCGTTACAACCAAGGTAGGCCTAAGAGCATCTCTGAACGCACAGTGCGTCGAACTTTGAGGCAGATGGGCTACAGCAGCAGAAGACCACACCGGGTACCACTCCTTTCAGCTAAGAACAGGAAACTGAGGCTACAATTTGTACAAGCTCATCGAAATTGGACAGTAGAAGATTGGAAAAACGTTGCTTGGTCTGATGAGTCTCGATTTCTGCTGCGACATTCGGATGGTAGGGTCAGAATTTGGCGTAAACTACATGAAAGCATGGATCCATCCTGCCTTGTATGGAGCATCTTTGGGATGTGCAGCCGACAAATCTGCGGCAACTGTGTGATGCCATCATGTCAATATGGACCAAAATCTCTGAGGAATGCTTCCAGCACCTTGTTGAATCTATGCCACGAAGAATTGAGGCAGTTCTGAAGGCAAAAGGGGGTCCAACCCGTTACTAGCATGGTGTACCTAATAAAGTGGCCGGTGAGTGTACATTGGGTACGGAAAGTATTCAGAAGAAGACTTTACATTTGTCATTGTTTCATTGCAGCCATTTGGAAATGCAAAAAAGTTAATTTTTTTTCTCATTAATGTACATTCTGCACCCCATCTTGACTGAAAAAAAACAAATGTAGTAATTTTTGCAAATTTATTAAAAAGTAAAACTGAAATATCACATGGTCATAGGTATTCAGACCCTTTGCTCAGTATTAACCCTTTAGAGCTAGTACAGCTATGAGACTTCTTGGGAATGATGCAACAAGTTTTTCACCCCTGGATTTGGGGATCCTCTACCATTCTTCCTTGCAGATCCTCTCCAGTTCCGTCAGGTTGGATGGTGAATGTTGGTGGACGCCATTTTCAGGTCTCTCCAGAGATGCTCAATCGGGTTTAGGTCAGGGCTCTTGCTGGGCCAGTCAAGAATGGTCACAGAGTTGTTCTGAAGCCACTCCTCTGTTATTTTAGCTGTGTGCTTAGGGTCATTGTCTTGTTGGAAGGTGAACCTTCGGCCGAGTCAGAGGTCCAGCGTACTCTGGAAGAGGTTTTCATCCAGGATATATCTGTACTTGGCCGCATTCATGTTTCCTTCAATGACAACTAGTTGTCCTGTCCCTGCAGCTGAAAAACACCCCCATAGCATGATGCTGCCACCACCATGTTTCACTGTAGGGATTGTATTGGGCAGGTGATGAGCAGTGCCTAGTTTTCTCCACATATACCGCTTAGAATTATCACCAAAAAGGTCTATCTTCATCTCATCAGAGCAGAGAATCTTATTTCTCATAGTCTGAGAGTCCTTCATGTGTTTTTTAGCAAACTCTATGTGGGCTTTCATATGTCTTGCACTGAGGAGAGGCTTTCGTCAGGCTACTCTGCCATAAAGGCCCGACTGGTGGAGGGCTGCAGTGATAGTTGACTTTGTGAAACTTTCTCCCATCTCCCTACTTCATCTCTGGAGCTCAGCCACAGTGATCTTGGGAGTTCTTCTTTACCTCTCTCACCAAGGCTCTTCTCCCACGATTGCTCAGTTTGGCTGGACGGCCAGGTCTAGGAAGACTTCTGTTGGTCCCAAACGTCTTCCATTTAAGGATTATAGAGGCCACTGTGCTCTTAGGAATCTTGCGTACTGCAGAAATTCTGTTGTAACCTTGGCCAGATCTGTGCCTTGCCACAATTCTGTCTCTGAGCTCCTTGGCCAGTTTCTTTGACCTCATGATTCTCATTTGGTCTGACTTCCACTGTGAGCTGTGAGGTCTTATATAGACAAGTGTGTCCCTTTCCAAATCAAGTCCTATCAGTTTAACCCCTTACCAACATCGGGAGTAATAGTGCGCTGAAGTCGGACTCCCTCCCTTTGATGTGGACTCTCATCTTTCCGGGGACACGTCAGCTGTTTTGAACAGCTGACATGTGCCCGCAATAGCCGCGGGTGGAATAGAGATCCACCCATGGCTATTAACCAGTTAAATGCCGCTGTCAAACTCTGAAGCGGCATTTAAATTTCACTTATGGCAATCACGAAGGAAATGCGCACACCGGTGACCCCCGTCACATGATCGTGGGTCACCGATGTGTTGGCATGACAACCTGAGGTCTCCTGGAGACCTCTATGGTTCTCAGTGCTGGCTTCCTGTGAGCGCAACCCAGTGGTCTGCGCTCATAGCAAGTGAGTAAATCTGCTATATACAGGCCATCTGAACATCGCCTCTATGTAGCAGAGCCGATCGGGTTGTGGCAGCTTCTAGTCTCTTATGAAGACTATTGATGCATGCCAAAAGTAAAACAAAAAAGTTTTTAAAAATATAAAATATAAAAATTCAAATCATCCCCATTCAAAATAAAACAATAAAAATAAAATTAAACATACACATATTTGATATCGCCGCATTGAGAATTGCCCGATCTATCAATAAAAAAAGGATTAACCTGATTGCTAAACGGAATAGCGAGAAAAAAGTAAAATTGCCAGAATTACTTGTTTTGGTCGCCGCAACATTGCATTAAAATGCAATAATGGGCGATCAAAAGATTGTATCTGCACCAACATGATGTCATTAAAAAAAATGACAGCTCGGCGCACCAAAAATAAGCCCTCACCCGACCCGATATGGCGAAAAATGAGACACTACGGGTATTGGAAAATGGAGCAAATTTTCTTTTTTTTTTTTTTTAACAAAGTTTGTTTTTTTTTTT
This sequence comes from Ranitomeya variabilis, assembly GCF_051348905.1. NCBI lineage: Eukaryota > Metazoa > Chordata > Amphibia > Anura > Dendrobatidae > Ranitomeya > Ranitomeya variabilis. The sequence continues at coordinate 759,577,448 of NC_135235.1, read as the reverse complement.
GTTTTTTTTTTCACCACATAGATGAAAAAGAACCTAGACATGTTTGGTGTCTATGAACTCATAATGCGGTAAAGTAGATGATAAGCACAGCCCGAGGGTGGAGGTGCCGAAGAAGTAGGTGCCCAGACCTTGAAGTGTAGTATAGGATATACTTGGCACACTCGTATGGGTCTGATGCAAAAAACCCCTCTACAATTAAAATTAACCCCTCTACACGGATTTGGACTTACACAGAGACCGCTAGGCTTGAAGCACAGTTACCTACTGTTCTGTGGAGTAAGATGGGAAGAAGAAAAGACAGATAGCCATGTCAGAACCAAGAGGAAATACTAACTCAGGAGACATAAGAGTAGTCAGTAAACAGGCTGGGGTCACAACAGAAAACAAATACACAAGCCAGGAGCTGAGCACAGAGGACTGAACTAGAGGAGATCAAGGCTGTATCTGGCAGCTTCCGGCAATATGCTTCAAGCTTTAGTAAAGTGTGGTGCTTTCGAAGTCCAACTCTGATTGCCCAAGGAGTTCGCAATCTCAGGCGGACATATTGCATATGCTTTGGCATTGTCCCAGATTGTCCTCCTATTGGATTGTAGTGTTGAACTGCATTGGAGTGGTGTATGGGTACGTTATTCCTAGGGATCCGTTGATATGTATATTAGGGTAAATATTAACTGACAATACGACTAAAATTGTAATTGCAAGATTATAGTTTGCTGCAAGGAAACTGATTGCAAAATATTGGGTTAGAGAGGAGCCTCCGTCCAGACGTGAATTCATTGCTCAAACGAACCACATAACTGAGCTTGAGAAAAGCATTTACACCAGGAGAGACGAGCTAGATTTCTTCCATAAATTATGGCAGCCGTGGTTGGATAGGGTTAATGTTCTACCAGTATATAGTATTATAGAGTACAATTTATGGTAAACTGGAACTCTGTTTGATATTGTCAACTATGGACGAATTATTGTTTTCTCCTGATATGGCCTCCATGGGGGTTAATTTACTGTAAAACATAAAATGAGTATGAACATGTGATCTGTTGTAAATCTTGTTATCGTTAATACAAATTTATCTGATTAAAAAATGTTTGGTGCTTTCCAATTGGCAGATGGTACTACAGATGCTAGGCACCCTAATCTTAGTGACTGGGCAGAGCCTGCACCGCCAAGAGCTTCTGGTTCCAACCCCACCTCTGTTATCAGCATCGCCTGCAGATTGAGTAAGCCGCCTCTGGTGTCCAAAGCAGACATTGCAGGAGCAGATCCCAGAGGAGATGGGACACACCATTTGCAGAATTCCTAATATGACAAAATTGCAGAAAACCAGAGCAGATTAAACCCCTTTAACCCCTTTCTGACCTCAAACGGGATAGTACATCCGAGGTCAGAACCCCCGCTTTGATGTGGCCTCCGGAGGTGAGCCCGCATCAAAGCCTGTTCAAAACAGCTGACATGTGTGCTCGCAATAGCGGGGGGTGGATTCACTATCCACCCGCCACTAGTAACTAGTTAAATGCTACTGTCAAACGCTGACAGCGGCATTTAACTAGCGCTTCCGGCCGTCGGGCCTAAAATGCGTGCATTCCTGACCCCCGTTACGTGATCGAGGGTCAGCGATGCATCGGCATGACAACCAGAGGTCTATTGAAGACCTCTATGGTTGTTGATGCCTGATTGCTGTGTGCGCGCCACCCTGTGCTCAGCACTCATAGCAATGCAGTAAATCTACTACGTAGGAGCAATCTGAGCATCGCTCCTATGTAGCAGAGCCGATCAGGCTATGCTAGCTTCTAGCCTCCCATGGAGGCTATTGAAGCATGGCAAAAGTAAAAAAAAAAATGTTTTAAAAAAATATGAAAAAATATAAAAGTTTTAAATCACCCCCCTTTCGCCCCATTCAAAATAAAACAAAAAAATCAAATATACACATGTTTTGTATCGCCGCGTTCAGAATCGCCCAATCTATCAATAAAAAAATGAACCTGAAAGCTAAACGGCGTAGCGAGAAAAAAATTGAAACGTCAGAATTACGATTTTTTTGGTCACTGCGACATTGCATTAAAATGCAAGAACGGGCGATCAATAGAACGTATCTGCACCAAAATGGTATCATTAAAAATGTCAGTTCAGTCCACAAAAAAAGGCCATCACCCAACCCTAGATCACGAAAATTGGAGACGCTACAGGTATCGGAAAAGTGCGCAATTTTTTTTTTTCTGTAGCAAAATTTGGAATTTTTTTTTACCATTTAGATAAAAAATAACTTAGACATGTTTGGTGTCTATGAACTCATAATGACCTGGAAAATCATAATGGCAGGTCAGTTTTAGCATTTAGTGAACCTAGCAAAAAAAGCCAAACAAAAAACAAGTGTGGGATTGCACTTTTTTTGCAATTTCATCACACTTGGAATTTTTTTCCAGTTTTCTAGTACACGACATGCTAAAACCAATAATATCGTTCAAAAGTGCAACGCGTCCTGCAAAAAAACAAGCCCCCACATGGCCATATTGACGGAAAAATAAAAAAAAGTATGGCTCTGGGAAGGAGGAGAGCGAAAAACGAAAACGTAAAACAAAAAAAAGCTGGGGTCATGAAGGGGTTAAAATGACTCCATTTTGTAAATTATAACCCTCAATAAATTATAGGAATAGTGACTGTTTTGACTCCACTTGCAGTTTCCAGATATCAGCACGCGCAGTGAATGTTGGAAAGTGAAAATTGCAAATATCCCAAGTTATTACCCAACACATAGTGCCCAGATTGTGCTCCAGGAGATACACATGCCATAAAATAAGTGATTTCTTCTCACTATGGTAATGCCAAAAGCATGGATGCTTAATGTGGCTTGAGCACAGTCTAGTAAACTGTAAACTGTCATTGTCTTGGGGAATAATTCAATAATTTTGCATAACTTGCCATTTTTACAGACCGTTTAAGTAGAAATGGTCAAAAATATAGAATTCAAGGATATTTTACTCTAAAATAATAATTGGTTTTATTCTTGTCAGATAACTGTACCAGGAGATCAGCAGGACAGCTGACAGCTTCAATGTTTAAATCAGATAATCTTGAGATCCCACAGGATACAATTGAAGTGAATGCCATTACTCCAAATATACCATCATCCCTTCACAGCAAAGATCTGTCATCTGATCCTGTGGAACAGATCCTGTCTTCTGATTCATTACCGACTACTAAGGAAAATCAAAATCACAAAATAAGCATTAAAAAACGAACTGCTCCTAAAGCAATGAAGACATTTTCATTTTCAGAATATGGAAATAGTTTTCCCCTAGAAAAGTCCTTTCTCAAACAACAAAGCCTTCACAAAGCAGACAATAGAATTTCTTGTTCCAAGTGTGGGAGATGTTTTAACCAGAAATCAGATTTTGTCAGTCACCAGAGAATTCACACAGAGAAGAAGCCATTTTCATGTTCAGAATGTGGAAAATGTTTTATTCGGAAAATGCAGCTTGTTACTCACCAAAGAACTCACACAGGAGAGAAGCCTTTTTCTTGTTCGGAATGTGGGAAATGTTTTACCAGGAAAGCGCATCTTGTTAGCCACCTGAAAACCCACACAGGAGAGAAGCCTTTTTCTTGTTCAGAATGTGGGAAATGTTTTACCAGGAAAGTGCATCTTGTTAGCCACCAGAAACCCCACACAGGAGAGAAGCCTTTTTCTTGTTCAGAATGTGGGAAATGTTTTACAGATAAAAAATGTCTTATCAGTCACCAGAGAATTCACACAGAGAAGAAGCCATTTTCATGTTCAGAATGTGGAAAATGTTTTATTCGGAAAGCGCAGCTTGTTAACCACCAAAGAACTCACACAGGAGAGAAGCCTTTTTCTTGTTCAGAATGTGGGAAATGTTTTAACCAAAAAGCGCATCTTGTTAGCCACCAGAAAACCCACACAGGGGAGAAGCCTTTTTCATGTTCAGAATGTGGGAAATGTTTTAACCAGAAATCGAATCTTGTTAGCCACCAGAAAACCCACACAGGGGAGAAGCCTTTTTCATGTTCAGAATGTGGGAAATGTTTTAAAAGGAAAACAGATCTTGATAGCCACCAGAAAACCCACACAGGGGAGAAGCGTTTTTCCTGTTCAGAATGTGGAAAATGTTTTAGCAGGAAGACGAATCTTGATAGCCACCAGAAAACCCACACAGGGGAGATGCCTTTTTCCTGTTCAGAATGTGGGAAATGTTTTAACCAGAAAACACATCTTGTTACCCACCAAAGAACACACACAGGGGTGAAGCCATTTTCATGTTCGTAATGTGGAAAATGTTTTGTGAAGAAACCACCTCTTTCTAGCCACCAAAGAATTCACACAGGGGAGAAGCTTTTTTTATGTTCTTAATTGTGTTTACATAGTCACATACAAGTGCTTCTCACTAAATTAGAATATTATCAAAAAGTTAATTTATTTCAGTTCTTAAATGCAAAAAGTGAAACTCATATTATATAGAATCATTACAGAGTGATATATCTCAAGTGTTTATTTCTGTTGATGACTAGATCCTACAGCCAATGAAAACCCAAAAGTCATTGTCAGTAAATTAGAATAAAAACACCTGGAATGGCTTCCTAAATGTTTTAAAAAGGTCCCTTGGTCTGTTTCAGTAGGCTCCGCAATCATGAGGAAGACTGCTGACTTTACATGTCTAGAAGGCAGTCATTGACACACTCCAAAAGGAGGGTAAAATATTAGTATTTCAATAATAATAAAAAAAATATAGATTACTTTACATATGCAGGTTCTAACTAGCAAATAGATACTCTGGATAGTGAGGGACTGAGTTATTCTGAGGATTGTGGCCGCTACATCTGTTCTCTGTTTGTCAGACCTATAGGGCTTTTGTCAGAACTGTGGCTATTTGGAGATAAAAAATGGTTCTTAAAGGTCACAGGCTATATGCTTAAGCATTTCAAAATGAGGTAATGTACAAAAAACTAATATTCATATTCCGCAAGTTACTAGTGTTCTTCTAATATGGTAGAGGCTATGAACATAGCAGCAGATCACCATATGTGGTTATGAGACAGGAAAAATAGATCCAATGTAAGCCTATGGGTCAATATAGTATATAAGCTGACCTAACTCCTGTTCAGACAGATCTCTCATACTTTGAGAATCTCCAACCCAGACCACATCATACTTCAAAACCATATGTAAGAACCAATGAATGCTTGTTTTCTCTTCTATAATCTAAAACTTACTACGTGCTATGAACTTGTCTTCATTTTTGTCATCACTTTTTGAATGAACATTAAACAAGATTTGTTTTATCCACACAATTCAATATTGCTTTCCTTTCTATCTTCACTGTGCTCTTACTTAAAAAAGTAAGAAACTGTTATTTTCTCTAACATTTTGGCGAGCCCTGCCAAATCTGATTTTTGTTCTATTTTTGTGAAATCCTTTCCCTTGCACACGGAGGTGGAGAGCTCTGCTAAACACCTGTTGTTCAAGGGGCAGGAATTCTGCTATTTCACGTCACAAGGATCAGACAGAGCCTACAGACAGTGAGGATTCGTGTCTCCAACCATAAGGAGCTGGATGTGTCCCATGACGGAGGTCTGAGGATTTCAGTAAAGACACAGAGGACCATCCATTGACGGTTGGATCAATCCAGGAGAGGAAAAGATATTCCACAGGTGAGAAAATGGATTTCGTTCACGACTATTCTAAGAAAAGTAATATAGAGTTTATGTTTGTTCATAGCCATACAGATTCACAATTATGGTCTAGTTTGTATAGTCAATGTGATAGGGATTACTTTGATTGTCCAAATTGTTTTGTATTTGTCAGAACATAATGAAAAATTGGAAGATCAAATCGATGCTTGAACAGAATTATTGTCCAAATTGCACCAAGATATAAAAAAGTTTTCTGTTCTTACAAGAGCAAACAAACATGAGGACAATGCCGCCACATCATTTGTACCAAACACACAAAATCCAGATGTTTCAGTAGAAGATTTACAGGCAGATGAACTACAATGGAAGAAATTACATGACAGAGCAGCACAAATTGAAAATACACGATCAGTTAATGAAAATTGTAAAAGACATTCCAAACTACAATGACAAGATGGATGCCTTTTATAATGCGGGAAAGATATATATCTTGGTACCGTATTAGCCAGTAGATAGAAAAATATTTAGAATTGAGTCCTCAGTGGTTGATATGTTTTAATGGCTAACTGAAAAGATGGTAACAAATTTCAAGCTTTCGAGACTACACAGGTCTCTTCATCAGGCATAGACTAAAGCAAATTCTGAAGAATGACATATTTATACACAGCACAGAACTGCCACTAGGGGAGAGTGATAAGTGATAGACAGTTGTGTCCATGTGGGGTCATCATAACAGAACCAGACCCCAATCAGAGGACAACAAAACACACTCTTAATCCAGGAATTTTCCGATATTTATGGACACAACTGTTTATCACTCACCACTCTCCCATAATGACAGTTCTGTGCTATGTTGTGTATAAATATGTAATTCTTCAGAATTTGCTTTAGTCTTTGCCTGATGAAGAGACCTGAGTAGTCTCGAAAGCTGCAATTTGTTACATCTTTTCAGTTAGCCATTAAAAGGTATCAACCACTGAGGACTCTCAATTCTAAATATTTTTATAATGCAGACATTTTTTAATCAAACACAGATAAATTCAATCTTAATGATGAACAAAAAAACAAGATATTCAAAGCATGGTTACCCTCACATATGGGAAAAAGAAAACAGATCAGATTAAATGAGGAAAATTAATTGACACATAGTACAAAAGAAGACAGACTTAGACAATATTGTTTTTCGCAGGCGAAGCCACACCTACAATTGATATTCAGAAAAATGAACGAACTAATATTCATGATGACTCATTTGCATTTTTGGTAAAATTTGAACAGGCCTATAGGATGGTGATGGATCTTAGGCCTCATCCGGAGCCAACATCCATGATCATATTTTTTTGTAAAAAAGTTCAAATATTTAGATCCTGCCTCAGAGCAATTGGCTAGTGCTCAGCCATTATTGCCAGAAGCAACAATTTTGATTGACAAAGTAAGGAGATCCATGAAGCAAGATCAGGTCAAGCCTAAAATAGTTGTAGTTCATGAGAAAGAAGACAGCCAGCTGAAACCTAGACACACCGTAACATCCAAGACTAGAGATTACATTCATCATAGAGGTTGTCACGATTCACTTCGTGACTGTCAAGATCCCTTAGCCGCTGCCCACAATATGTCACGGATTGGGGTGACTTTAGACCAGCAGACTGCTATCACATGTGCAGGGGGCTTATCCTAGTTATCCCTCCACTGCCACAATGTGATGAGAAGAACACACACAAGTTTATTTACCTCTTAGGTTACAGCAGGGGCTTATTTTAGGTATCCCACTGCTCTCCAATATACCATGAACTGCAGGGATTTGTGTATCCCGCTTACAGTTCCCCTTAACACTTGCAGCTCTCTGGCACCCCCCTTACTCTCAGGTCAGATTAGGTACTGCACCTAGGGTAATTAGTCGCCAGAATGGCTGCCTGCTATGTACTGGCTATTGGGCAGACTGCAGTGACGCGATAACTACTCCCGCTCAGGCAGGAACAATAATTATCAAGCCGCAGTCGCTACAATCACCCAAGAGTCTGCACACGGTATCGCCGCCACCAGCTCCGATTAAACGGTCCGGAGCAACCCAAAACAGTAGCGTAATTCCCTTCAGAGACAGGGTACGGTTTAGGGCAGGAAGAACGAGCTAGTATTAAAGATTATACCCCATAAATGATTTTTAGGCAGTGTTTATAAAATATTTTACAAAGATGTTACAAATGAGACAATTGCAAATATGTACAAGGTAATTATGAAAATAAAAGGATTAAATGAAGAAAAGATAACACTCACATTTCTCAGATCATTGCATGGCAGGCAACCATACGTCCCAGCTCATTGGGCGTGCTCAGGTCTGTCCAGGAAGAACTCAAAATCTGCTCTCTTGGATGCCTGCCAGCACTTAAAACCTACAGTCTGTGACCTCACAGAAAGGGCTTGGTTTTCCAACTCCTCCTACCTCTTCGGTTTCACTAACTGGGCATTAAATATATCTGATGCCCGTAACTTCGCTCCAGAACCTGTCATAGTCATATCAAACCCAGCATTCATCTCAGATTACCGTGAGCTTTCTAAGGAGATCAAATATGTCCTATTTGGGATGTATATTCACCGAGTAATCCCTATTTCTTTACCTGATGGAGTTAAGAGCTGAGGCTTAGAGTGATGGGTAGGTCTACCGAGTGAGATTCCAAATATGTATTTTCGTGTCCATAACTTAAACGGTTTGCATAATATCTTACCAAAATGGAACAAAGGACTTCCAGGGGTTCTAGAAGTTTCTCTATCAGTTCCTGCTAACACAAATTCCCTTGCAGCTATGCCAGTCGTAAATACCTTCCGTCAATAAAACTCCCCCACAAGGCAAGCTCTGCTACACAGACAGTTAGAACCACAGGGATGGAAAGAGAACCAGAGAGAGGGGGGGTTTAGCCCCCGCATGCTAGCAAGAAAACTAACTTATGATATTTCATACCATATCGTGACACCTCCCCCTTTTGGCGTGCGCTACGGTGGCAGAACCTCTCGGTATGCCTCCATGCGCACCTCCGTGGGTTCACCCTGGCGGGAGAGTCCATCTGCATTCCCATGCTCTTTGCCCGCTTTGTGTTTAATGGTGAAGTCAAATTGCTGAAGGGCAAGGCTCCAGCGTAGCAACCTGCCATTGGTTCCACACATGGTGCTTAGCCAGCGCAGAGGGTTGTGGTCGGTCACCACGGTGAAGGTGCGACCGTACAAGTAGGGCTGCAAGCGCTGCAGGGCCCAGACTATGGCCAGGCACTCCTTCTCAATGGTGGAGTAGGCCACTTCCCTCGGCAAAAGTTTCCGGCTCAGGTACAACACGGGGTGCTCTTGGTCCTCCGAGTCAACCTGGCTGAGCACAGCACCAAGGCCAAACTCACTGGCGTCGGTCTGTACCAAGAACGGTCGACTGCTGTCGACTGCTTTCAACACAGGGGCGTTGCACAGTGCTGTTTTCAACGCCTGGAAGGCCCCCTCACAGCCATCTGTCCAGTTGATGATGTGGGGTAGCTTCTTCCTGGTGAGGTCCGTTAAAGGTTTTGCCAGGCTACTATAGTGCTGCACGAAGCGCCTATAGTACCCTGCAGTGCCCAGGAAGGACATCACATGTTTCTTGGTCCTGGGAGTGGGCCAGTTCACGATCACACCCACTTTGTCAGGCTCTGGTTTTAGGGTGTTTCCGCCTACCCGGTGCCCCAGGTAGTGAACTTCCCTCATGCCCATCTGGCACTTTCCCGGCTTGATAGTCAGTCCTGCTCGGTGAATTCGCCCGAGCACCTCCTCGAGATGCTGCAGGTGTTCATCCCAGGAGGGACTGAAGATGGCAATGTCATCTAAGTACGCCACGGCGTACTTCTCCAGTCCCTGAAGCAGGAGATTGACCATCCGCTGGAAAGTGGCAGGGGCATTCTTCATGCCGAAGGGCATGACCGTGGACTCGTACAGTCCAAAGGGCATGATAAAGGCGGACTTCTCCTGCGCCTCGGGGCTCAGGGGAATCTGCCAGTATCCGCGACTCAGATCCATTATTGTCAGGTATTTTGCGCCCGCTAACTTCTCAAGCAGCTCTTCGATGCGCGGCATTGGGTGCGCGTCAGAGGCTGTAATGGCGTTGAGCCCCCTGTAGTCCACGCAGAACCGGGTGGTCCGGTCCTTCTTTGGTACGAGAACTACAGGTGAGGCCCACGCGCTCTTTGACCGTCGAATCACCCCCAGCTGTAACATCTCATCGATCTCCTGGCGCATAATCTGCTGCACCTGGTCAGAGATTCGATAGGGTGTTCGCCGTAGTGGGGCGTGATTCCCGGTGTCCACCTCGTGGACGGCTAACTCAGTCCTTCCAGGCCGGTTGGAGAACACGACCCGGAAGGGTTCCAGCATGGTTTGCAACTGCAACCGCTGTGGTTCATCTAGCGAGGCGCTTACCTCCACGTCCTCAATGGACCCACGGGCCTTGGCTTGGGCCAGCATGTCCAGGAGGGTGTCTTCCTCCCCTTCTTCGGGTGCGCTGCAGACCGGTAGGACGAAAGGTTCACGTTCGTGATGAGCCTTCATCATGTTGACGTGAAAGGCCTTTCGCCTACCCCGAGTGTGGTCAAGCGTGACCACATAGGTGACCGGGTTGAGCTGTTGGTGGACGACGTACGGGCCCTCCCAGGCTGCCTGAAGCTTATCCGTTGGTACAGGAACCAGCACCCACACCTTTTGACCCACGTGGTAGGTCCGCTCCCGGGAGTTCTGGTCGTACCAGTGCTTCTGATCAGCCTGAGCCTGCGTCATGTTGTCATGCACCAACTGCGTCAAGGTCTGCATCTTGTCACGGAAGCGCATGACATACTCCACTATGGACACTTCAGAAGGGTTCGGCTCCTCTTCCCAGGATTCTCTTACCAACCCAAGGGGTCCCCGGACTCGCCTGCCGTACAGGAGCTCGAAGGGGGAGAACCCCGTCGAGGCCTGCGGAACCTCTCTGTAAGCGAATAGCAGGTGTGGGAGGTACCGCTCCCAGTCGCGCCCTTGTGTCTCAACCAGGATGCGTAGCATCTGTTTGAGGGTACCATTGAAACGTTCACACAAGCCATTGGTCTGTGGGTGATACGCACTTGATACCAGGTGCTTCACCTGCATTTTCTTACAGAGAGCCTCCATTAGGTGAGACATAAATTGGGTCCCTCGATCAGTAAGCATTTCCCTGGGAAATCCTACCCGTGAAAAGATGGCCAACAGGGCATCCGCCACCTTATCTGCCCTAGTTGACGACAGAGCTACTGCCTCTGGGTACCGGGTAGCGTAGTCTACCACAGTAAGAATAAATCGCTTTCCAGAGCTGCTGGAGACGGCCAGTGGGCCCACAATGTCCACCGCAATCCTCTGGAAAGGCTCCTCTATCACTGGCAAAGGGATCAGGGGAGCCTTAAGAGCAGGCCCCGCCTTCCCCACTCTTTGACAGGTGACACAGGAGCGGCAGTAGTTTGACACATCTGTCCCCATCTTAGGCCAATAGAAGTGTTGAGACAGCCGGGCCTTAGTTTTGCTGATACCCAAGTGTCCAGCTAGCGGGATCTCATGGGCAATCCGCAACAACTCACCCCGGAATTGCTGTGGGACGACCAGCTGTCTTTCCCTCAACCACTCCTTTTGTGATTCTCCGGGTACTGTCTCCCGGTACAACCTTCCTCCTTCCCAGAACACCTTCTCCTTATCAGTCTCGGAGAAGCGCGTCCCGGCGAGTTGTCTCAAACTCTCTAGGCTCGCATCTGTGTGCAGAGCGGCCTGAAACTCCTGGCTAGGGGAAGCCAAAAGCGACGTCAGGGTCCCTTCCCCACGGGAACCCTCTTGGACCTGCTCTGGGTCCACCTCTGGTTCAGTCACACTGATGACTGATGAGGGTCTGGAAGGCAGACAGTTATCTGCGTTCCGGGCACTCTGACTGTGGGTGACAGCAGCTACGTAGGCTGTCTCCCCGGGGATTTCTACAGACCCAACAGCCATCGCTGCTATGGGCTCTACCTCCCCATCCACCCCCATTACCTCAGGAGCATTGCTACATATGGGCCAGTTACCTTCCTCGGTGGCCCTGGTCAATTGCATGGCATCACCTTGCTCACGGTTCCCATGTATCTCCCCATTTCTTGTAGCACCAACACTTGCCCCTGCTAGGGGTTCCTCAGCCGTCTCACTCCGCAGAGCGACGTGGCTGAGCACTCCTGTACCTATGGACACATCAACTTTCACAGAAACATCATTATCCGATACAGTTGGCACAGGTACAACATTTTCACCATCAATCCTAGGGAAAAAATGGTTAGCAGATGCATCACTACAAGATAAAGCATGGTCAGGTAACACATGCGATTTCCCATCATCATCATCATCATCACCAGGGTTAACTTTACCCTCATTAGTAGATTGGGGAGGAGAGTCATCCACGAAGTATGCAACCAACCTCCCCAAATCAGTCCCCAACAAAACATCAGTGGGCAAATTATCAGACAGCCCCACTTCCTTCACCCCGCTCCCGGCACCCCAATCAATAAAAACCCGGGCCATCGGTAAGGGACAGCTGATGCCCCCAATCCCAGTGACAGTTAGGGTTTTCCCCGGAATGATTTCTTCAGGGGCCGCCAGTTCGGGTCGGATGAGGGTTCGTTCAGCCCCGGTGTCCTTGAGGCCTGTAGCAACACGACCTCCCACAGTGACGGGCTGTACGTTGTCACACACCCTCCCAACCACACCACCCACCAAAAGAACAGCTGCATTAGGCCCTGGGGCCTGGGATGAGGGGTTCTTCTGCTTGGCTGGACATTGGTGACTGAGGTGTCCAGTCTGCCTGCAGTGGTAACACTGGCGAAGTTCGGTGGTAGGTCTGGTGCTGTTGGCCACGGGGACAGGACCTCTGGTGTGTTGGCTGGCAGGGGTACTGGCGTTGGCTGCAGGCTTACCCCCTCTCCAGCTGGTGGTGACTGGCTTCCGCACTTCCGATCTACGGTTGGCCTCATAGGCATCGGCAATCTGCGCTGCTTTCGTCACGTCTTTGGGTTCTCTGTCCATCACAAACTGTCGCACCTCAGTTGGGCAAAGACGGAAGAACTGGTCTTTGATCATCAGGTCTCGCAGCTGTGCAAAGGTGGTCACTGACAGTCCTTGGGTCCACTGGTCAAAGTGGGTCCCCAGTCCATGCACCACATCACTGTAACTGTCGTGTGGGCCACGTTGGAGGGTCCGAAACTTTTTGCGGTACACCTCGGGTGTAAGCTGGTACTTAGCTATGAGAGCCTGCTTGATGGCCTCATAGTCACCATCTTGTTCTTGAGGGAGGGCAGCAAACGCCTCCAGAGCTTTTCCTCTCAGCCCTGGGGTCAGGTATCGTGCCCATTCTTGTGTAGGCAGCTGGTACTGTCTGCAGGCTTTCTCAAAGGCCCGCAGAAAAGTGTCCAAGTCCCCATCCTTTTCCATAACAGGAAAGTGGTCGGGCCGGGGCTTTGGTGTCTGAGCGCTGCTGGGCTCACGGCTGGACTGGGACGACCCCTGCATTTGCAGTTGGGCCATCTGCAGCTGGTACTCCCGCTCCGCTTGGGCCTCGCTCGGCTCGCTGGGCCTCTCGCTCAGCTCTCTCGGCCTCTCGCTGGGCCTCTCGCTCAGCTCTCTCGGCCTCTCGCTGGGCCTCTCGCTCGGCTCGGGCCTCAGCCTCCTGCCGGTATTGCTGAATCAGCTGCCGACGTCCCTCATGGTCGTCAGTGGGGAATTCTTTCAAGGCCGCCTGCAGGTGGGGGTCCAATTCGCCCGGATTGCTAACGGGGCGAGCATTCAGTGGTTGGACCTCTGCTGCAGCACCATGTTCGCTGGTGCTGGCATCTGCGGCTTCTGGGCTCTGTGAGTGGTCTAGAGCGGCTTCCCACTGCACCAGTTCAGCGACCATTTGAGTCTTGGTCTTGTTCTGGGGGTTCAGGCCATGATACGTGCATATCCCAGCAAGAGTGTCTTTCTTCTGCTGGGCGTACCAGGCTTCTCCTTTCGCAGCCATGGTTGCCAAATAAAAGATAGAATAGAAAAACGAAGAGAAAGGGAAGGGATAATTACCAGTACACAATTGTCTCACAACTAATAAACACTGAGTTCGTTCTCCAAACTTATTTGCGCAGAGTTCTCGCAAGAACTTTCTGCAAGTTTTTAGTGAGAGGAATGATTGCTCAAACCAAATCACTAATGCTCTAATATCCCACCGCCTTGCCACCACTATGTCACGATTCACACCGTGACTGTCACCAATTGTCAAGATCCCTTAGCCGCTGCCCACAATATGTCACGGATTGGGGTGACTTTAGACCAACAGACGGCTATCACATGTGCAGGGGGGTTATCCTAGTTATCCCTCCACTGCCACAATGTGATGAAAAAAAAACACACGAGGTTACTGACCTCTTAGGTTACAGCAGGGGCTTATTTTAGGTATCCCACTGCTCTCCAATATACCATGAACTGCAGGGATTTGTGTATCCCGCTTACAGTTCCCCTTAACACTTGCAGCTCTCTGGCGCCCCCCTTACTCTCAGGTCAGATTAGGTACTGCACCTAGGGTAATTAGTCGCCAGAATGGCTGCCTGCTATGTACTGGCTATTGGGCAGACTGCAGTGACGCGATAACTACTCCCGCTCAGGCAGGAACAATAATTATCAAGCCGCAGTCGCTACAATCACCCAAGAGTCTGCACACGGTATCGCCGCCACCAGCTCCGATTAAACGGTCCGGAGCAACCCAAAACAGTAGCGTAATTCCCTTCAGAGACAGGGTACGGTTTAGGGCAGGAAGAACGAACTAGTATTAAAGATTATACCCCATAAATGATTTTTAGGCAGTGTTTATAAAATATTTTACAAAGATGTTACAAATGAGACAATTGCAAATATGTACAAGGTAATTATGAAAATAAAAGGATTAAATGAAGAAAAGATAACACTCACATTTCTCAGATCATTGCATGGCAGGCAACCATACGTCCCAGCTCATTGGGCGTGCTCAGGTCTGTCCAGGAAGAACTCAAAATCTGCTCTCTTGGATGCCTGCCAGCACTTAAAACCTACAGTCTGTGACCTCACAGAAAGGGCTTGGTTTTCCAACTCCTCCTACCTCTTCGGTTTCACTAACTGGGCATTAAATATATCTGATGCCCGTAACTTCGCTCCAGAACCTGTCATAGTCATATCAAACCCAGCATTCATCTCAGATTACCGTGAGCTTTCTAAGGAGATCAAATATGTCCTATTTGGGATGTATATTCACCGAGTAATCCCTATTTCTTTACCTGATGGAGTTAAGAGCTGAGGCTTAGAGTGATGGGTAGGTCTACAGAGTGAGATTCCAAATATGTATTTTCGTGTCCATAACTTAAACGGTTTGCATAATATCTTACCAAAATGGAACAAAGGACTTCCAGGGGTTCTAGAAGTTTCTCTATCAGTTCCTGCTAACACAAATTCCCTTGCAGCTATGCCAGTCGTAAATACCTTCCGTCAATAAAACTCCCCCACAAGGCAAGCTCTGCTACACAGACAGTTAGAACCACAGGGAAGGAAAGAGAACCAGAGAGAGGGGGGGTTTAGCCCCCGCATGCTAGCAAGAAAACTAACTTATGATATTTCATACCATATCGTGACAGAGGTACAAATACTACACAAAGGAACAATATCCATTGTTATATTTGTGGTATACCTGGACCCTTAAAATGACAGTGCAGAAAATTCTTGAGAGCAGAATCAGAGACAGGTACGCGCGGAACGGGTAAGCTTGGAAGGGAACTCATGCCAAAATCATCCACCAAACCTTCCGCACCTCCATGACATTCTTCTGCACCCACTCACAACTGACAACAGACAAACGCAGTCACCGTATGCACCATTAATCAGACAGATCAGAGAGATGACAGTGAAGGAGACTGAGTCCAGGAATAGAATTCCAAGTGCTTTTAAAAAGGACATTGGTCTTCTCCCATCTCCCCCATCTTTCTGACAATCACAGACTACTCCTACACCCCATCCATTGGAATTTGTGACTCGTTACATTGGATGACTGTGGAAGACCATTTACCAAAGTAAATCTGGCAGGACAGAATGTTGTATTTCTTATTGACACAGGAGCTCAATTAAGTGTTACAAATCTTGATTTGAAACTACAACCAGATTCACCAGTTTGTAAAATTGTTGGTTTTAGTGGAAAAGGTGGAACTAAAGCTACTTTAGTTACCAATGTGACGTTGGAAACACCTATCAAAACAGGAATTGACATTTGGTATTGTCGTGATTCTGAAAATATACTTGGCACAGATTTTATGCAGAAATTTGGATGGGTAGTCGATCTAGAAAATCAAGTGATCTGGAAAGATTCTAATGGTTGTAAACCTGTAGTCATTGATCCTAGTGATTATAGCCATGTTGGAAGTATTTGCTTAAAGGATGTGGTGTCAACAGATCATTTGTGGCCTGAAACTGGTGGTGACGAGGTATTGACAGAAATTGTACAGCTTTTTCCTTCACTTTGGGCTCAGTTCAGGAATGAGGTTGGTACAATGAAGGATGTTGTAAATGTGGAGGGGCGAGATCCTCCACCACAACGTCAGTATAAATTGCCTCCAGAATCAATTGATTCTATGTCAAAAATCATACAGGAATTGTTAGATCAAGGTGTCATCTGAAAGGCTAATTCTGTAAGTAACAATCCTTTGTGGTGTGTCCTGAAATCTGATGGTTCTTATCGAATGATATTGGATTTGCGGATGTTTAACAAACATACTCCCAATGTAGCACCCATTGTTGCAGATACTCGACATGATGGCAAGGCTGAATGCGAAGGCAAAATACTTGTCACGATTGGACTGGCGAGTAAACTGGGACCAGGGGCACCTTTCCTAGCTCTAGGGGGCGCCCTAACTCGCCCTGTTCCCCGGGATACCTCAGATGGTAAGGATGCCGGAGCCTCCCCCCCTTGCCCTGTCTCCTGACTGCCACCCTGCGTCTGTCCCCCTCCCCACCCAGGGAAGAGAGGCGCTACCGTATACAACAGTTCACCAACCCGACAAACAGGGGGACAAAGACAAGGGTAAAAAAAAAAAAAACTCCACTCACACAAAATATGCTCTCACAAATAACAGATGTATCCACCAGGATGTGAAGGACGCTGGAAGTAAATAAGGCAGGTAAGGATGAGGAATTTTCCAAGCGTACAAGCCATACAACTGTCGCACAATAAATTCCTCCAGCTCTCCAGACACCAGCTCCTCACTATTCCAGGTCTATCTAGCAAGTGCTATCTCAGACAAAGGTCTGACCAGAAGGCCTAGCTTTTATAGGAGAGAGGAGTGGCTAACCGAGCACAGCTGAAAGCAGGAATTTCCACTTGGCCTATTAACCCCTGTCTGTAATAATTATAGGGGATAACTCAGAAGACTCTTTGCGTGGAACAAGACAACTACAGGACACAGTTTTATAAGTGGTAAGTATATTGTCACACGGTGATTCAAACAGGTGCAGAGAGAAACTCAAGTCCACAGCAGTTGGTGCAAATAATAAACGCAGCTTAGCAGTCTATAGGAAACTTCAGAGGAAAATGCAATCAAGCAGAAAGTCTATGAAGTACAGTTATACTTGAGGATACTTGACACGAATAAATCCTTGACTTAGTCCAGACACAGATAGATATGCTTATAAGGCAGTTAAAATCATAACTTAGCTCAACCAGGGAGGCCTGGTTAATAGTCTCAGGTTATTGCAGCAGCAGCTTACATGTCCAGCAAATGCAGATGAAGTAAACACAAGCAGCAGATGAAGGAGGATTACTGGAGACTTGTGTATGCAGCAGGAACTCAGAGCAGAGTAGCAGGATCACCACACAGGTTCACAGGAGCAGGTGTATAGCCAGGGAGTAATCAGAGATCAGGAGCTGGATGCAAGGCAGAATACTCTAGCACAGACTGAAGGCTGGGGTGGAGTTTTATAGCAGAAAGACAAGTGCACATGAGACCAAAGACGCCACGTTGGAAAAGGGCAGTGATGCACAAAAGGTTCAAAATGTTCAGAGTCCTGACACTGTCCTGCTGAAAGAAAACAGAACCGTTTTAATACACAGGAGAAGTGCTTCTCAGTGATGAAGCAGAAGCCATCAGACGCCGTGGTCTTCTGGTACTGCTTTGTCGCGGTATCTCCGTGACAATACTTTTCTGTACTAGACATCAGTAATGTTTTTTCAGTATACCTCTTGAAATTAGTTGTCAGTACAAGTTTGCATTTACTTTCTTGGATGAGCAATATTTGTTTTGCACATTGCCTCAAGGAGCACATTTGTCACCTAGTGTTTTCCATCAGGCGTTGGCAAAGGCATTATCTAGATTTTCGAGGCCTGATTGTATTTTGCAATATGTGGATGATATGATATCCTGTTGTGTACTGATGATAAAGAATCATGTTTCTCTTCTGACAGAATTGTTTGAGCTGCTGCATGATGCAGGGTTGAAATTGAACACCAAAAAAGTCAAATTGATACAGACCGAGGTCAGGTATTTGAGAGTGTTGTTGAGTTCAGGAAAAAGACAGCCACTTCAGGAAAGAATACAAGCAATTGCTTCTCTACTGATTCCAACGTCACACAAGGCATTGCCAACATTTCTTGGGTCTTATAAACTTTTCAAGGGACTTCATTGAGAATTTTGCAGACAAGGCCAGGCTTTTGTACGATCTTTTAAAAGGTGAAAATAGTGATTACTTTGGTCCTTGGGGTGATGAACAATAAACCTCATTTGAACAATTGAAAATGAATTTACAAAATGCACCTGCTTTGTCCACAGTAGATCCTTCGGCTCCATTTGCTTTGCAAGTACACACATCAGAGACTTCTGTGTCTGCTGTGCTGCTTCAGTTGCAAGGAGAAGAGTGGAGAATTTTGGGCTATTTTTCTAAGCTTCTCTCACCTGCTCCGGCAGTGAGTGAGGGGAGTAAGGAGCGGCCATTTTCTTCCGGACTGTGCGCGTCGCTGATTGGTCGTGACAATGGTCGTGGGAATGTTGCCATGACCAATCAGCGACTTGGATTCCATGACAGACAGAGGCCGCGACAAATGAATATTCGTGACAGAAAGAAAGACAGACAGAAGGACAGACGGGCGGAAGTGACCCTTAGACAATTATATATACAGTTATATGAAAAAGTTTGGGCACCCCTATTAATCTTAAGCTTAATGTTTTATAAAAATTGTTTTTTTTTTGCAACAGCTATTTCAGTTTCATATATCTAATAACTGTTGGACACAGTAATGTTTCTGCCTTGAAATGAGGTTTATTGTACTAACAGAAAATGTGTAATCTGCATTCAAACAAAATTTGACAGGTGCATAAGTATGGGCACTTCACCAGAAAAGTGACATTAATATTTAGTAGATCCTCCTTTTGCAAAAATAACAGCCTCTAGTCGCTTTCAGTAGCTTTTAATGAGTTATATATATGAGTTATATATATATGTATATAGAGTCATACCGCGTAGTGCTCGTATCTCCTTTTCTCCCATTCACTGGACTGACCTGCCATCCAACACTGGCCTCTCTCTCTCTCTCTCTCTCTCTATATATCTATATCTATATATATATATATATATCTATATCTATCTCTATCTATATATATCTATTATGTACTGCCCTCGCTTAACTCACTACAATTTTGATGCAAATTAATTAATTAATCTCTACTGGGGTTCCGTCATTTATACCATTTTTGCTACTTTTCTAGCACACTGACGAAGGTCCATTGCAGACCGAAATGTTTGTGACTATTGTATGTATATTAAACAAACCCCCCTTTGCATCACAACTATTGGAGTGTGCTAGTTAATATTTCACGTATTAAGGTTTGGGAACCTATCTCTATACACCTCCCCCGTGAGGCTGTGCTTAACATTTTCTATGAGACATGTGCAAGATACCTGGTAGGTGTATACTTTGCAGTCAAAGCAACTGAACATATTGTTGGGTTCAACAAAATTACTTTACAAACTCCTCATTCTACACTAACACTTCTCTTTGAGAACAATATCCCAGGTGTGTCACATCAGAGATTTGCTCATTGGTTATTGTCATTGTCTCCCAAACAAATTGAGGTAGATTACAAAGCCAAATATGTTCTTCCTCAGTTGATGCAATATGAAGGACAAACTCATGATTGTTTACAGTCTTTTCAGGATCTTAGTCCATCGCTTTTCAGACGGAAGGCAGAGGCAACAGATGAACCAATTTTTGTAGATGGTTCCAGATTTTATGCAGATGGACATTACTATTCAGGATATGCCATTTTTTATCCCAAAAGAGGACAGGTTGTAAAACACAAATCACCAAGTCATTTTTCAGCTCAAAGGGCAGAGCTAGAAGTAAAAATGGTACTACAGCTGAACGAAGCTGATGATCAGTGTCCCATTGTAATCTACAGTGATAGCTCCTATGTTGTTAGATCACTGACAGATTATTTGCCAGTTTGAGGAAAAACGAGGCTCTGTAGATTCTTCCAATAAGACTCTTGTACATAGTGACACACTGAAAACAATTTTCAAAATAGCATCAAAAATCCCTAATGGTTTTGCTGTTGTCAAAGTCCCTGCCCATAAAAAATCTGATGATGAGTTATCTGTAGGAAATGCTACTGCAGATAGGTTAGCCAAAGAGGCAGCCCTGACAGGAGAAGAAGTGTTTCAACCTGAAACTTTTGAGATTTTAGCAGTTCAAAGAACAGATACGCATATCCCTTCTTTTGCAGAAGAACAAGAAAAAGACACATCTCTTGTAGCTTCCCGGGTTGATCCAAAACCTCCCTTTGTTTGTGAAAACGGGGTTTTGTGTCATGACTTAAACGGGGAGTTGCGTCCTGTTGTACCAAAACATCTACAGGCTGAGTTCACAAAATATAATCATGAAAGTTTGGGTCATTTGGGCCAACAGAAATTGTTAGGCATTCTCAGAGAGAAATTTTACTGGGAAAAGATGGAAGAGACAGTACAAAATATTGTCCAATCATGTCTCATTTGTGCCCAAATTAATCCAAGACCAAAAGGACAGAAACCACCACTACTCTGAACCGCACCTGCAGATGGTCCATGGTCTACACTACAAATCGACTACATTGGTCCGTTACCATCAGGTAAAAATGGTCTCAGGTCTGCATTGGTTGTAGTAGAGGTTTTTTCTAAATGGGTTGAAATTTTACCTGTCAGGAAAGATAACCCCAATAAAGGCCTAAGTAAGAGGCACTTCCATATGTGCATAATACATCAGAGAAGAACAACGGAAGCTTTTTGCCAATAAAAACCAATTATATTTTATTAATCACAAAAAGATAAAAACTAGTAACAGTCAGTGGAGATACATATGACAGAATATACTGTCTGCATAAGGAAATACACCACAAAAGTCCTATGAATAATCAAATGATCCAAAAATGCCTAAATAAGCTCAGAAAATATATAGCAATGTATCTGTAAATCACTGACATGATGTTAAATAGCATATCATACCAGAGCCCAACCTAATGAGATATATAGTGCACCCTCAAAATATGCCTCCAATTGTGCTATAAAGTAGTATGCCACAGAGGACAGTAAAGGAGTATGTGTTATAAGAAAAGCACTATGGTATCTAAAGACAAGGGGGCAATAGATTATTAATGTGCCTAGAGTATGATATAAGCAGCAATATATATGAGCTGTAACCCAAAGTGAAAAAGGTCCAAATAATAATAAAGTATATGGCAAAAATGCCTAAGGTACTCAGTAAGACCCTACTAATCCTATGGGCAACAGCTCACACACTGTCCAGCACCTAGAAGGTGCATATAAAGCATAAAGCAGAGCATAAGGAGAGGCATGGGTGTATTTACCTAGGAATGCAGACCAGAAGAAGGACCCCGACGCGCGTTTCGCGTGATGCTTCGTCCAGGGGGATAGTCACAACAAACAGTGGCTATGAGGTAGTTTATATAGTGGATGCATACAGTGGTGGCAGCGGTTTGTAATGGCGCTCACGCCGGCTCAGACGTCACTGCCGGTCAGCGTCACATGAAGCCTGTCCACTCCCCCACCCGACACGTCAGGACAGGGGGCAGAGTCAGCCACACTACAGATGCGTCTCTACAGCAACCCGATACCGGACGTATCTGCGAGCGCTCACCGCAGGGAAATGAATGCAGTTGGGACCTAAGGAGGTATGAATCACCTGCATAGGGAATCTCAGGAATCTCAGAAACAGCATAAAGTGAACGGTGCATTAAATAAAGTGCTTCTAGTACATACAGATGCAAACAAAGATACAACAATATACATGTATATGTATTTTAAATAAACTATATAAATAAAAGATGATATTACGAGAATAGTAACCACATGTGATGAACAATTGATCATAATAATAATAGTGAAAAAAGTGCTGTCATTACTCACATATAGGACAGGACTAATGAAGTGCCCATAAATCAATAAACGTAAGTAATATATTTATATATTTAAAAAGAAAGAAAGAAACAGAGTACTAGTGCAATGTGATGATTTAAAGTGCTGATGTGCTAATATTACACCCTGATGTTTACTAGAGAATACCTATACGTATATTAATCACAAAAGAATGTTTTATGTATGTAAAAATATACGCAAAGAGTCCAATACTAATACTAACAATTTACATGTGTATATCAAAATTACATAAGTAGTAGAGCGTCGGGTGGTTTCGTCAAACTCAATTTGACAGGTGGGCACGCCCCTATCAGAGTGTATCAAAGTGTGTAACCCCACCCCTCCCCTGTCTTCTAACAGCAGCTGTGTGACTGCTCTCCCTCCCTTTTTATATAGTTTAATATTATTATCACTGTATTTGATACAGTGTTTATTATCCCAGTAGTTGTTTTATATTAGATTAATGTGCTGTATTAGGGCTTACTCTTGTTTGATAAGCCTGTGATAGTAGAAACACAGGCTCATTCTCCCTACCACAGTGTTTAATATTGTTAATACAGTGTTTATTATCCCAGTAATACACAATGTAAGAGCCCCGTGATATTTGGGCTATGTCTGCAAGCAGCATTTTACACAAGATTCAGGAATCCTGCAAGAATCACATGCCGTGTCATTTGTGTCTTAGTAGAAACACAGGCTCATTCTCCCTACCACAGTGTTTAATATTGTTAATACAGTGTTTATTATCCCAGTAATACACAATGTAAGAGCCCCGTGATATTGGTCTATGTCTGCAGGCATCATTTTACACAAGATTCAGGAATCCTGCAAGAATCACATGCCGTGTCATTTGTGTCTTAGAATTGAGTTTCACGTGACAGACATATGCTCATATGTATCTGTATTGTGAATAAGGGCATTGTGTGTCTTAGAAACACGACGAGTCATCTGTGTCTTAGATTAGTATTAGAAGCTCATATGTATCTGTATTGAGAATAAGGTCTTTGTGTGTTTTAGAAACGTGACGTTCACATGACAGACATGTCTGCAAATAGCATTTTACAGGGGCATTGTGCGTCTTAGAATAGCTTGTATTATTTTATTAGATTGTGGAAGAATTTTATTGACATTTTCATAAACCTATAGTCCCAATAATATTTATTTGACCAGCAGATAATTAATTAAAATCGCATAAAGCGTGTTAAATAGACATTACACCAAAATCATAGTGAATCAAAATGTATTAAATTGGTTACTGATACTCTTCCAACAAATTGATAATAATATCAAAAGTGTACCAATAATATTTATTCTCTTTTTATTGACATTTTCATAAACCTATAGTCCCAATAATATTTATTTGACCAGCAGATAATTAATTAAAATCGCTTAAAGCGTGTTAAATAGATATTACACCAAAATCATAGCGAATCAAAATGTATTAAATTTTTTTAGGTAGCAGAGTTCCACGTGTGGTACCTAATGACTGGGGAATGTAAAGATTGGATTGTACACGGCGTCGGAGCTAGCTTCTGTGGCGTAGATACTGAGTGTGCCCCAGCTGCTGGAAATTTTTAATCCGTCTAAAAGCTTCCTAGTAGTGGGATTACCAACAACTGTAGACGGTATATTTAGCTCGGCCATAGCCTGCATAAATGATTGGATTGTACGCGGCGTCGGAGCTAGCTTCTGCGGCGTAGATACAGAGTGTGCCCCGCTGCTGGAAATTTTTAATCCGTCTAAAAGCTTCCTAGTAGTGGGATTACCAACAACTGTAGACGGTATATTTAGCTCGGCCATAGCCTGCATAAATGCTTCCCAACCCGGCAGAAATAAATTTTAATCCGTCTAAAAGCTTCCTAGTAGTGGGATTACCAACAACTGTAGACGGTATATTTAGCTCGGCCATAGCCTGCATAAATGCTTCCCAACCCGGAGGTAAATTCCGGCCGGTCAGAGCATGACTCTGCGTAGTACTACGTACCAAATCCAGTAAGATAGACCCCGGTATTACGGATCCTTTGAAAATAAATTCAGCTTTATTATTCCAGTCTGTAACATTTTTATTCTGTAGTAACCTGTTTAGTAAAAACTCAGCATTCTTTTTATATCTTTGGCTTATGTGGCTGACAATTTCAGCGATCTCTTGATTTTTATCAGAGTCGGTATTTGACAATTGTTGCTGACCAGGATCAGGAGTGCTAACGAGATTTAAAGCCGTTACTTCTTTTGAGCTGTGCCGCGTATGCACCAAGTAGCGCTGATGAGATCATCAACAATAGCCAATTTTGTATAACAGCTGTGTTTCTCCTGATTTTTCCAGCGCAGCTCGCTGAGCGTTACCACTGTACTCATTTCTCTTTGCTGCTTCTGAATGTACACTATTCTCACCCATGGACAGTTTTCCTTTAAAAAATATGAATATTGTTGAATATAATGTTTTACATATGTTACAGTATTTTATTTTTCCTGGTGTTACTTTAATAATAATGATAATAATAATAATAATAATAATAATAATCATACACCGCAAAATTGTGTCAATATTGGACTACTATGAAATTTTCCATAAAAATCTTCTTGGTTATCCCAAGACACGTAAGAAACAAATGCATGACTTTTAGCACCGCCACAGCCACGTATATTATTCCATCTTTCTTTAATTCAACATTATTTTATCACATATTAATTTCACAGATGTCTGTGCCGTCTATTTGCACACAACCATTTTGAATCCATGTTTTGCTGACCTTAAACATTTTGTATAACAGATGTGTTTCTCTTGAATTTTTTATTTATTTTTTCTTGGTTGAGGGATCACTGATGTTTTAATAAACTTTGAATAAATAACTGTGCATACATAAGAAACCTTGCAATATATCTTTATAGAAATAATACTTCTGCACTCACGGCCACTTCTCCTCCACCTTTGCCTCCTGAACTCATCATTCACTGTGAAATAATGCAAAAATCCATCTTTGTGCTGATGGAGGCATCAACATTTTGCCATTATAAGTTTATGGCTCTGTAAAGAGAGATGAGAATTGTCGAAAGGAGCTGGAGGCAGAAGCACACAACACACAGAACACACGCACAACAAACACACAGAACACACGCACAACAAACACACAGAACACACGCACAGCAAACACACATAACATACAGAACACATACAACACAAACAACAAACATACACACACACAACATACAGAACACACACAACACATGCAACACACACACAACAAACACACACAACACATACAACACACACAACAAACATACACACACACAACATACAGAACACACACAACACATGCAACACACACAAGAAACACAAACACACAACACACGCGTGCTGCTGAAGGCTCTGCCGAGTCAACGTAGTGATTGAAAAGTAGCTGCTATGATGGATTTTTGCATTATTTCACAGTGAATGATGAGTTCAGGAGGCAAAGGTGGAGAAGTGGCCGTGAGTGCAGAAGTATTATTTCTATAAAGATATATTGCAAGGTTTCTTATGTATGCACAGTTATTTATTCAAAGTTTATTAAAACATCAGTGATCCCTTAACCAAGAAAAAAGAAAAAAGAAAAAATAAAAAATCAAGAGAAACACATCTGTTATACAAAATGTTTAAGGTCTACAAAACATGGATTCAAAATGGTTCTATAATGGACAATTCATTTATCCATATTTTTATAGAAAAGGTACGAATCACAACTGCAGAAGAGACCAGTAATACATGAACAAAAGTAACACCAGGAAAATAAAATACTGTAACATAAGTAAAACATTATATTCAATAATATCCATATTTTAAAGGAGAACTCTCCATGGATGAGAATAGTGTACATTCAGAAGCAGCAAAGAGAAGTGAGTACCGTGGTAATGCTCAGTGAGCTGCGGGTACGCTCACGTCTTGTGCCGTACTACCTTATATGTTTTGTTTGCGCCAGTTCAGAGAAACCAAAAACCATATCATGTTTGGGGCACTATATTAAATCACTACAAGACCGCATGTATTTATGTTACACAGCATGGTGTAGACTGGCTAGAAATGTAACAAAGCTTTAAAAGTATACATAAGTTAGATGTTTTTGAATAAAAATAATTTGTCTTATATTATTCACTGAAAGGAAGCAAAACTTACGGTATACATAGAACGCCAAAGAACTGAAACAAACTATAACTAAAAGTCAAATTATAAAGAAATTAAGATTTATTATCTGCAAAAAGTGGAGAAACAAACTTTGAATGTTTTGTAATTGTAATTTTCAGGAGCCTGCACATTTATGTAACTTGGTGGCTCTAAAAACTTATCTTGGGAGCAAAAATAATTGTAATGACTAACAAATTCCAAGGAAAAAAATAAATAAATAAAAATAAATAAATAAATAAATAAAAATAACTGAATGTAACAATTGCCAAGTAGTAGAAACAATAAATGGTTTTACAATATCACCCAAATCAGCTAGGTCATTATTCTTTATTTTAATCCAGTTACATACAAGTTGAAAGCAAGAATCATTAGCTGCATGTTATAAAATATGACAAACGTTATTATATTCACTAATCCAACAAGTTCTAGAACCAAATTTCTACACATGGTGTTTATTGTAGAGATCCATAAACCCACTGCATAAGCCTTTTTCACATTATCATCATGGATAATTTTCATCATTTTTGTTTTATAACTGGAGCGGCCAATTCTGTAGCATTATTCTTTCCATAACTATTATGTGGAAACCTTGATAGAACCCCCTTAGACCCCATTAAAATCAATGGTGTATGTCCGGATTTGAAAGTAGCTATTTGGCTCTATTTTAAGCTACAGATATTACAATAGTCTGAATGGGGCCTAAGATGTAACTTCATATGAAACTACTGTGATACATTATAAATTACAAAATAGTTTGAAGCTTTGTGTAGAAATATATCAGGCAAAGAATATAAATCTACTAGGCACTCTAAAAGAATAGTTAAAAGTAACTATTAATAAAATAAAATACTGTAACATATGTAAAACATTATATTCAATAATACTCATATTTTTTAAAGGAAAACTGTCCATGGGTGAGAATAGTGTACATTCAGAAGCAGCAAAGAGAAATGAGTGCAGTGGTAACGCTCAGCGAGCTGCGCTAGAAAAAAAAAAAAAAATCAGGAGAAACACATCTGTTATACAAAATGTTTAAGGTCAGCAAAACATGGATTCAAAATGGTTGTGTGCAAATAGACGGCACAGACATCTGTGAAATTAATATGTGATAAAATAATGTTGAATTAAAGAAAGATGGAATAATATACGTGGCTGTGGCGGTGCTAAAAGTCATGCATTTGTTTCTTACGTGTCTTGGGATAACCAAGAAGATTTTTATGGAAAATTTCATAGTAGTCCAATATTGACACAATTTTGTGGTGTATGATTATTATTATTATTATTATTATTAAAGTAACACCAGGAAAAATAAAATACTATAACATATGTAAAACATTATATTCAATAATATTCATATTTTTTAAAGGAAAACTGTCTATGGGTGAGAATAGTGTACATTCAGAAGCAGCAAAGAGAAATGAGCACAGTGGTAACGCTCAGCGAGCCGCGCTAGAAAAATCAGGAGAAACACAGCTGTTATACAAAATGTTTAAGGTCAGCAAAACATGGATTCAAATGGTTGTGTGCAAATAGACGGCACAGACATCTGTGAAATTAATATGTGATAAAATAATGTTGAATTAAAGAAAGATGGAATAATATACGTGTCTGTGGCGGTGCTAAAAGTCATGCATTTGTTTCTTACGTGTCTTGGGATAACCAAGAAGATTTTTATGGAAAATTTCATAGTAGTCCAATATTGACACAATTTTGCGGTGTATGATTATTATTATTATTATTATTATTATTATTAACCCCTTCCCGACATGCGCCGTACTAGTACTGCGCTGCCGGCACTGCGTTACTGACAGCCGCAGTACTAGTACGGCGCCCCGATCACCGCGGTCTCACGCTGAGCGCCGCGGTGATCGGGTGCGGGTGTCAGCTGTATATGACAGCTGACACCCCGCAGCAATGCCCACGATCGGCGCTTTCGCCGATCGCGGGCATTTAACCCCTCTGATGCCGCTGTCAATAGTGACAGCGGCATAGAGGGGGATCGCGCAGGGACGGGGGCTCCCTGCGCTCTCCCACCGGAGCAGCGCGATGAGATCGCGCTGCTCCGGTGACCTGGAAGGAGTCCCCGGATCCAAGATGGCCGGGAGACTCCTTCCGGGTCATAAGATGACCCTGCTTGCCGGCGTCTGCTGAGAATCCTCATAGCAGGCGCCGGCAAGCCCCTGCAATGTGCCTGGCACATCGGTGATCAGACCGAGTGCTATGCACACGGTCTGATCACCGATCTGTGATGTCCCCTCCTGGGACAAAGTAAAAAAGTAAAAAAAAAATTTTTCCACATGTGTAAAAAAAAAAAAAAAAATAATTCCTAAATAAAGAAAAAAAAAATAAATATATTCCCATAAATACATTTATCTAAATAAAAAAAACACCACACAATAAAAGTACACATATTTAGTATCGCCGCGTCCGTAACAACCCCACCTATAAAACTATATCACTAGTTAACCCCTTCAGTGAACACCGTAAAAAAAAAAAAAAAAAAACGAGGCAAAAAACAACGCTTTATTCTCATACCGCCAAACAAAAAGTGGAATAACACGCGATCAAAAAGACGGATATAAATAACCATGGTACCGCTGAAAACGTCATCTTGTCCCGCAAAAAAAAAGCCGCCATACAGCATCAGCAGAAAAATAAAAAAGTTATAGCTCTCAGAATAAAGCGATGCAAAAACAATTATTTTTTATATAAAATAGTTTTTATTGTGTAAAAGCGCCAAAACATAAAAAAATTACATAAATGAGATATCGCTGTAATCGTACTGACCCGAAGAATAAAACTGCTTTATCCTTTTTACCAAACGCGGAACGGTATAAACGCACCCCCTAAAAGAATTTCAGGAATTGCTGGTTTTTGTTCATTCCGCCTCCCAAAAATCAGAATAAAAAGCGATCAAAAAATGTCATGTACCCAAAAATGGTACCAGCAAAAACGTCAACTCGTCCTGCAAAAAACAAGATCTCACATGACTCTGTGGACCAAAATATGGAAAAATTATAGCTCTCAAAATGTGGTGATGCAAAAACTATTGTTTGCAATAAAAAGCGTCTTTTAGTGTGTGATGGCTGCCAACCATAAAAATCCGCCCAAAAACGCTATAAAAGTAAATCAAATCCCCCTTCATCACCCCCTTAGTTAGGAAAAATAATAAAATTTTAAAAAATATATTTATTTCCATTTTCCCGTTAGGCTACTTTCACACTAGCGTCGGTACGGGGCCGTCGCGCTGCGTCGGCCCGACATACCGACGCATACTGTGCAAGCGCCGCACAACGGGGGCAGCGGATGCTGTTTTTCCACGCATCCGCTGCCCCATTGTGAGGTGCGGGGAGGTGGGGGCGGAGTTCCAGCCGCGCATGCGCGGTCGGAAATGGTGGACCGTCAGCACAAAAAAAATTACATGTAACGTTTTTTGCTGCCGGCGGTCCGCCACAACACGACGCAACCGTCGCACGACGCTTGCGACGTGTGTCAATACGTCGCTAATGTTAGTCTATGGGGAAAAAACGCATCCTGCAGATGACTTTGCAGGATGCGTTTTTTCGCCAAAACGACGCATTGCGACGTATGCAAAAAAACGCTAGTGTGAAAGTAGCGCTAGGGTTAGGACTAGGGTTAGGGTTGGGGTTAGGGTTTCAGTTAGAATTGGGGAGTTTTCACTGTTTAGGCACATCAGGGGCACTCCAAACGCGACATGGCGTCCGATCTCAACGCGTTTGTTTGCGTTAAAAACGCATGCGTTTTTATAGAAAAAAAACAGAACACACACTGAAAAGTCACCCACCACCATCAAGGTGATAAAGGGATCCAAACCCTAACCCTAACCCTACCCCTAAACTCATCCCTAACCGTTTAATGAACATTTTCTGACAGTCATAGTGCCACGTATTTCAGTGCCACGTATTTCAGTGCCACGTATTTCAGTGCCACGTATTTCAGTGCCACGTATTTCAGTGCCACGTATTTCAGTGCCACGATATTTCAGTGCCACGTATTTAAGTGCCACGGTATTTCAGTGAAATACGTGGCACTGAAATATCGTGGCATTTACGTGAAATACGTGGCACTTAAATACGTGGCACTTAAATACGTGGCACTTATATACGTGGCCACTGAAATATCGTGGCACTTATATACGTATATACGTATATACACGTATTTCAGTGCCACGTATTTCAGTGCCACGTATTTCAGGTTAGGGGTAGGGGTAGGGGTAGGGTTAGGGTTTTTTGGTTTTTTCTTGTTTTCTTGTGTTTTTCTATAAAAACGCATGCGTCTAAAAAAACGCATGCGTTTTACCGCGATTACATGCGTTTTTTCACACATGCGTTTTTAAAAAAAACGCAAGTGTGAAACCAGCCTTACCCTTGGGAAAATAAAAACATGGGGGCTAAAATATAATTTTCGTGGAAAAAAATATATTTTTTATTTTCGCGGCTCTGCGTTATAAACTGTAGTGAAGCACTTGGGGGTTCAAAGTTCTCACAACACATCTAGATAAGTTCCGTGGGGGGTCTAGTTTCCAATATGGGGTCACTTGTGGGGGGTTTCTACTGTTTAGGTACATCAGGGGCTCTGCAAATGCAACATGACACTGCAGACCAATCCATCTAAGTCTGCATTTCAAACGGCGCTCCTTCCCTTCCGAGCTCTGCCGTGCGCCCAAACAGTGGTTTATCCCCATATATGAAGTATCAGCGTACTCAGGACAAATTGGACAACAACTTTTGTTGTCCAATTTCTCCTGTTACCCTTGGGAAAATAAAAATGTGGGGGCTAAAATATAATTTTCGTGGAAAAAAAAATATTTTTTATTTTCATGGCTCTGCGTGATAAACTGTAGTGAAACACTTGTTGGTTCAAAGTTCTCACAACACATCTAGACAAGTTCCGTGGGGGGTCTAGTTTCCAATATGGGGTCACTTGTGGGGGGTTTCTACTGTTTAGGTACATCAGGGGCTCTGCAAATGCAACATGACACCTGCAGACCAATCCATCTAAGTCTGCATTTCAAACGGCGCTCCTTCCCTTCCGAGCTCTGCCGTGCGCCCAAACAGTGGTTTATCCCCATATATGAAGTATCAGCGTACTCAGGACAAATTGGACAACAACTTTTGTTGTCCAATTTCTCCTGTTACCCTTGGGAAAATAAAAATGTGGGGGCTAAAATATAATTTTCGTGGAAAAAAAAATATTTTTTATTTTCATGGCTCTGCGTGATAAACTGTAGTGAAACACTTGTTGGTTCAAAGTTCTCACAACACATCTAGACAAGTTCCGTGGGGGGTCTAGTTTCCAATATGGGGTCACTTGTGGGGGGTTTCTACTGTTTAGGTACATCAGGGGCTCTGCAAATGCAACATGACACCTGCAGACCAATCCATCTAAGTCTGCATTTCAAACGGCGCTCCTTCCCTTCCGAGCTCTGCCGTGCGCCCAAACAGTGGTTCCCCCCAATGTATGGGGTATCAGCGTACTCAGGACAAATTGGACAATAACTTTTGTGGTCCAATTTCTCCTGTTACCCTTGGGGGGAAAAAAAATTGCGGGCTAAAACATCATTTTGTGGAAAGAAAAAATTATTTTTTGATTTTCACAGCGCTACATTCTAAACTTTAGTGAAACAACTGGGGGTTAAAAGTGCTCACCACACATCTAAATAAGTTCCTTAGGGGGTCTTCTTTCCAAAATGGTGTCACTTGTGGGGGTTTCCACTGTTTAGGCACGTCAGGGGCTCTCCAAACACGACATGGGTTCCGATCTCAATTCCAGCCAATTTTGCATTGAAAAGTCAAATGGCGCTCCTTCCCTTCCGAGCTCTGCCATGCGCCCAAACAGTGGTTTATCCCCATATATGAAGTATCAGCTTACTCAGGACAAATTGCACAACAACTTTTGGGGTCCAATTTATCCTGCTACCCTTGGGAAAATAAAAAATTTGGGGCAAAAAGATCATTTTTTGTGAAAATTAATATTAATTTTTTTTACGGCTCCACATTATAAACTTCTGTGAAGCACTTGGAGGTTCAAAGTGCTCACCACACATCTAGATTAGTTCCTTAGAGGGTCTACTTTCCAAAATGGTGTCACTTGTGGGGGTTTCCACTGTTTAGGCACGTCAGGGGCTCTCCAAACACGACATGGGTTCCGATCTCAATTCCAGCCAATTTTGCATTGAAAAGTCAAATGGCGCTCCTTCCCTTCCGAGCTCTGCCATGCGCCCAAACAGTGGTTTATCCCCATATATGAAGTATCAGCGTACTCAGGACAAATTGCACAACAACTTTTGGGGTCCAATTTATCCTGCTACCCTTGGGAAAATAAAAAATTTGGGGCAAAAAGATCATTTTTTGTGAAAATTAATATTAATTTTTTTTACGGCTCCACATTATAAACTTCTGTGAAGCACTTGGAGGTTCAAAGTGCTCACCACACATCTAGATTAGTTCCTTAGAGGGTCTACTTTCCAAAATGGTGTCACTTGTGGGGGTTTCCACTGTTTAGGCACGTCAGGGGCTCTCCAAACACGACAT
Source organism: Ranitomeya variabilis (assembly GCF_051348905.1). Taxonomy (NCBI): domain Eukaryota; kingdom Metazoa; phylum Chordata; class Amphibia; order Anura; family Dendrobatidae; genus Ranitomeya; species Ranitomeya variabilis. The sequence goes on along the minus strand of NC_135235.1, from coordinate 759,544,616 downwards.
GGGTTCCGATCTCAATTCCAGCCAATTTTGCATTGAAAAGTCAAATGGCGCTCCTTCCCTTCCGAGCTCTGCCATGCGCCCAAACAGTGGTTTATCCCCATATATGAAGTATCAGCGTACTCAGGACAAATTGCACAACAACTTTTGGGGTCCAATTTATCCTGCTACCCTTGGGAAAATAAAAAATTTGGGGCAAAAAGATCATTTTTTGTGAAAATTAATATTAATTTTTTTTACGGCTCCACATTATAAACTTCTGTGAAGCACTTGGAGGTTCAAAGTGCTCACCACACATCTAGATTAGTTCCTTAGAGGGTCTACTTTCCAAAATGGTGTCACTTGTGGGGGTTTCCACTGTTTAGGCACGTCAGGGGCTCTCCAAACACGACATGGGTTCCGATCTCAATTCCAGCCAATTTTGCATTGAAAAGTCAAATGGCGCTCCTTCCCTTCCGAGCTCTGCCATGTGCCCAATCAATGGTTTACCCCAACATGTGGGGTATCGGCGTACTCAGGACAAATTGTACAACAACTTTTTTGGTCCAATTTCTCCTGTTACCCTTGGTAAAATAAAACAAATTGGATCTGAAGTAAAAATTTTGTGAAAAAAAAGTTAAATGTTCAATTTTTTTTAAACATTCCAAAAATTCCTGTGAAGCACCTGAAGGGTTAATAAACTTTTTGAATGTGGTTTAGAGTACCTTGAGGGGTGCAGTTTTTAGAATGGTGTCACTTTTGGACATTTTCTGTCATATAGACCCCTCAAAGTCACTTCAAGTGTGAGGTGGTCCGTAAAAAAAATGGTTTTGCAAATTTTGTTGCAAAAATGAGAAATCGCTGGTCAACTTTTAACCCTTATAACTCCCTAACAAAAAAAAATTATGTTTCCAAAATTGTGCTGATGTAAAGCAGACATGTGGGAAATGTTGTTTATTAACTATATTATGTGATATAACTCTCTAATTTAAGGGCATAAAAACGAAAAATTTGAAAATTGCTAAATTTTCATAATTTTCGACAAATTTCTGTTTTTTTCACAAATAAATGCAAGTCATATCGAAGAAGTTTTACCACTATCATAAAGTACAATATGTCACGAGAAAACAATCTCAGAATCACCAGGATCCGTTGAAGCGTTATGACCTCATAAAGTGACAGTGGTCAGAATTGTAAAAATTGGCCGTGTCAGTTAGGTGAAAACAGGCTTCGGGGTGAAGGGGTTAAAGTAACACCAGGAAAAATAAAATACTGTAACATATGTAAAACATTATATTCAACAATATTCATATTTTTTAAAGGAAAACTGTCCATGGGTGAGAATAGTGTACATTCAGAAGCAGCAAAGAGAAATGAGTACAGTGGTAACGCTCAGCGAGCTGCGCTGGAAAAATCAGGAGAAACACAGCTGTTATACAAAATTGGCTATTGTTGATGATCTCATCAGCGCTACTTGGTGCATACGCGGCACAGCTCAAAAGAAGTAACGGCTTTAAATCTCGTTAGCACTCCTGATCCTGGTCAGCAACAATTGTCAAATACCGACTCTGATAAAAATCAAGAGATCGCTGAAATTGTCAGCCACATAAGCCAAAGATATAAAAAGAATGCTGAGTTTTTACTAAACAGGTTACTACAGAATAAAAATGTTACAGACTGGAATAATAAAGCTGAATTTATTTTCAAAGGATCCGTAATACCGGGGTCTATCTTACTGGATTTGGTACGTAGTACTACGCAGAGTCATGCTCTGACCGGCCGGAATTTACCTCCGGGTTGGGAAGCATTTATGCAGGCTATGGCCGAGCTAAATATACCGTCTACAGTTGTTGGTAATCCCACTACTAGGAAGCTTTTAGACGGATTAAAATTTATTTCTGCCGGGTTGGGAAGCATTTATGCAGGCTATGGCCGAGCTAAATATACCGTCTACAGTTGTTGGTAATCCCACTACTAGGAAGCTTTTAGACGGATTAAAAATTTCCAGCAGCGGGGCACACTCTGTATCTACGCCGCAGAAGCTAGCTCCGACGCCGCGTACAATCCAATCATTTATGCAGGCTATGGCCGAGCTAAATATACCGTCTACAGTTGTTGGTAATCCCACTACTAGGAAGCTTTTAGACGGATTAAAAATTTCCAGCAGCTGGGGCACACTCAGTATCTACGCCGCAGAAGCTAGCTCCGACGCCGCGTACAATCCAATCTTTACATTCCCCAGTCATTAGGTACCACACGTGGAACTCTGCTACCTAAAAAAATTTAATACATTTTGATTCGCTATGATTTTGGTGTAATATCTATTTAACACGCTTTAAGCGATTTTAATTAATTATCTGCTGGTCAAATAAATATTATTGGGACTATAGGTTTATGAAAATGTCAATAAAAAGAGAATAAATATTATTGGTCCACTTTTGATATTATTATCAATTTGTTGGAAGAGTATCAGTAACCAATTTAATACATTTTGATTCACTATGATTTTGGTGTAATGTCTATTTAACACGCTTTATGCGATTTTAATTAATTATCTGCTGGTCAAATAAATATTATTGGGACTATAGGTTTATGAAAATGTCAATAAAATTCTTCCACAATCTAATAAAATAATACAAGCTATTCTAAGACGCACAATGCCCCTGTAAAATGCTATTTGCAGACATGTCTGTCATGTGAACGTCACGTTTCTAAAACACACAAGGACCTTATTCTCAATACAGATACATATGAGCTTCTAATACTAATCTAAGACACAGATGACTCGTCGTGTTTCTAAGACACACAATGCCCTTATTCACAATACAGATACATATGAGCATATGTCTGTCACGTGAAACTCAATTCTAAGACACAAATGACACGGCATGTGATTCTTGCAGGATTCCTGAATCTTGTGTAAAATGATGCCTGCAGACATAGACCAATATCACGGGGCTCTTACATTGTGTATTACTGGGATAATAAACACTGTATTAACAATATTAAACACTGTGGTAGGGAGAATGAGCCTGTGTTTCTACTAAGACACAAATGACACGGCATGTGATTCTTGCAGGATTCCTGAATCTTGTGTAAAATGCTGCTTGCAGACATAGCCCAAATATCACGGGGCTCTTACATTGTGTATTACTGGGATAATAAGCACTGTATTAACAATATTAAACACTGTGGTAGGGAGAATGAGCCTGTGTTTCTACTATCACAGGCTTATCAAACAAGAGTAAGCCCTAATACAGCACATTAATCTAATATAAAACAACTACTGGGATAATAAACACTGTATCAAATACAGTGATAATAATATTAAACTATATAAAAAGGGAGGGAGAGCAGTCACACAGCTGCTGTTAGAAGACAGGGGAGGGGTGGGGTTACACACTTTGATACACTCTGATAGGGGCGTGCCCACCTGTCAAATTGAGTTTGACGAAACCACCCGACGCTCTAATACTTACATATGGAGATTATAAATTAACAATATACACAGAAAACATACCTATACAATATATTAAAGACAACTACGTATAGAAACATACATAAGGTATACATAAACAGAGCTAATTTAGATAGAAGCACGTCCCAAATCTGTAATATGAAATATCCATGGATATCAAGGCCAAACACTGTGAATGATCATATCAAATATGCGGAGACTTATCAGGAGCTAAAAACAAAAAAAAAGAGAATTAAAAACATGAAAATACAATAAAAACACCACTAAATAAAAATACATTAAAGAAAGGGGGCAAAGCTAAGCACCTCATTCAGACCCAATGGTTGAACAGAATTAACTTTAGAGATCCAGCGAGCTTCCATTTGTGCCAAAGTCTTTTTCCAGTTTCCTCCTCTTTGGTCCACAAACACTTTATCAATCCCAATGACCTTGAGAAGCTTTGCATTACAGTTATGATGGGATTTAAAATGTCTCGGTAGTGGTTTTAACAGGGACAATTCATCAGCTTCCTCTGCATTGATAATGTCCCTCTAATGTTCTCTCACTCTAGTTTTCAATGCTCTAGACTTTAGTCCCACATAAATCTTAGGGCATGGACACCGTGCAGAATATACCACACCTGATGTATTACAGGTAATGTGTTGAGTTATAGTGAAGATTTTCTTGCCATCACTAGAGGTGAATGTTACAGCCTGGAAAATATTAGGGCAAGCAATGCAATTATTGCAAGGGAAGCAGCCCCATTTCTGTCCTTTGGATCCAGAAGCCTTTTTTATATTAGGACCTGCATAGTAACTATGCACCAATTGGTCTTTTAAGTTACTGGATCTTCGATATGTGATTGATGGATAGACAGGTAGGTATTTCATCAGATCCTTATCAGTTTGTAACAGAGGCCAATACTTTCTCAACGCATCCCTCATCTGGTTCCACTGTTCAGTATAGGTAGATATAAATCTCACCTTTTGTTCTGCCATTGGTTTAGTTTTAGTTTTCATTAATGCAGCGCGTGTCATTCTGGTCGCTTTGTGGAGCCCCCTCTTTATACTTCGTCTTGAGTAGCATCTGTCTTCAAACCTTGATGAGAGGCTCTCCGCCTGTTCAGAAAAGAATTGGTCATTAGAGCAAATTCTTTTGATCCTGATAAATTGCCCTGCTGGTATACTTTTAATTAAAGATTTGGGATGAGACGAAGAGGCATGCAGTAAAGAGTTCACTGCCGTATCCTTCCTGAATACATTTGTCTCCAAAAAGCCATTAGATCCTTTCGTGATCTGTATGTCCAAAAAATCCAGAGAGACTTGACTGTACTTGCATGTCAGCTTGATATTCATAGTATTGTTATTTAGAATATCACAAAAGGCGAGAAGGTCCTGTTCTGAGCCCTGCCAAATCATAAGGATGTCATCAATAAAGCGAACCCAGAACAAGACCTTCTCAATGTAAGCGATGGGGTTGACAAAGCATATCTGTCTCTCCCAGCTGCCCATGAATACGTTTGCATATGAGGGGGCAAAAGCCCTTTTGATTCTTTCTCAGCGGTGAAAGACCTCAACTTATTTGCACGTAAATTGGTTTTAAAAAAGTTGCATGGTAAATCAGAAGTTGATATGGAATGGACTGAACAGTAATTAGAGGCCATCTCAACATTGGAGGAAGTTCTAAGTAAAATTGATGGCATACCAATGGAAGATGATATGTGGTTGTTGTCATTTGACGATGAATCTTTATATACTGGCATACAACATCACCATGGTATCAGAGCAGTGGAATCCTTTCTGCTAACCACAGATACGGACAGGGATCTGATTGGTTTCCTCCTTGATTTGCTTAAATTTGTCCTTGAACACAACTATTTTATTTTTAAGGAAACAATATATGTACAGCAAAGGAGTACTGCAATGGGGGCTGCTTTTGCCCCCTCATATGCAAACATATTCATGGGCAGCTGGGAGAGACAGATATTCTTTGTCAACCCCATCGCTTACATTGAGAAGGTCTTGTTCTGGGTTCGCTTTATTGATGACATCCTTATGATTTGGCAGGGCTCTCGCCTTTTGTGATATTCTAAATATATAAATAATAAATATAAATAATTATATAAATAAATGCCCTAATATTTTCCAGGCTGTAACATTCACCTCTAGTGATGGCAAGAAAATCTTCACTATAACTCAACACATTACCTGTAATACATCAGGTGTGGTATATTCTGCACAGGGTCCATGCCCTAAGATTTATGTGGGACTAAAGTCTAGAGCATTGAAAACTAGAGTGAGAGAACATTAGAGGGACATTATCAATGCAGAGGAAGCTGATGAATTGTCCCTGTTAAAACCACTACCGAGACATTTTAAATCCCATCATAATTGTAATGCAAACCTTCTCAAGGTGATTGGGATTGATAAAGTGTTTGTGGATCAAAGAGGAGGAAACTGGAAAAAGACTTTGGCACAAATGGAAGCTCGCTGGATCTCTAAAGTTAATTCTGTTCAACCATTGGGTCTGAATGAGGTGCTTAGCTTTGCCCCCTTTCTTTAATGTATTTTTATTTAGTGGTGTTTTTATTGTATTTTCATGTTTTTAATTCTCTTTTTTTTTGTTTTTAGCTCCTGATAAGTCTCCGCATATTTGATATGATCATTCACAGTGTTTGGCCTTGATATCCATGGATATTTCATATTACAGATTTGGGACGTGCTTCTATCAAAACTAGCTCTGTTTATGTATACCTTATGTACAGTCATGGCCAAAAGCATTGACACCCCTGCAATTCTGTCAGATAATACTCAGTTTCTTCCTGAAAATGATTGCAAACACAAATTCTTTGGTATTATCATCATCATTTAATTTGTCTTAAATGAAAAAACACAAAAGAGAATGAAGCAAAAAGCAAAACATTGATCATTTCACACAAAACTCCAAAAATGGGCCAGACAAAAGTATTGGCACCCTCAGCCTAATACTTGGTTGCACAACCTTTAGTCAAAATAACTGCGACCAACCGCTTCCGGTAACCATCAATGATTTTCTTACAATGCTCTGCTGGAATTTTAGACCATTCTTCTTTGGCAAACTGCTCCAGGTCCCTGATATTTGAAGGGTGCCTTCTCCAAACTGCCATTTTTAGATCTCTCCACAGGTGTTCTATGGGATTCAGGTCTGGACTCATTGCTGGCCACCTTAGAAGTCTCCAGTGCTTTCTCTCAAACCATTTTCTAGTGCTTTTTGACGTGTGTTTTGGGTCATTGTCCTGCTGGAAGACCCATGACCTCTGAGGGAGACCCAGCTTTCTCACACTGGGCCCTACATTATGCTGCAAAATTTGTTGGTGGTCTTCAGACTTCATTATGCCATGCACACGGTCAAGCAGTCCAGTGCCAGAGGCAGCAAAGCAACCCCAAAACATCAGGGAACCTCCACCATGTTTGACTGTGTTCTTTTCTTTGAATGCCTCTTTTTTTCTCCTGTAAACTCTATGTTGATGCCTTTGCCCAAAAAGCTCTACTTTTGTCTCATCTGACCAGAGAACATTTTTCCAAAACGTTTTGGGCTTTTTCAGGTAAATTTTGGCAAACTCCAGCCTGGCTTTTTTATGTCTCGGGTAAGAAGTGGGGTCTTTCTGGGTCTCCTACCATACAGTCCCTTTTCATTGAGACGCTGACGGATAGTACGGGTTGACACTGTTGTACCCTCGGACTGCAGGGCAGCTTGAACTTGTTTGGATGTTTGTCGAGGTTCTTTATCCAACATCCACACAATCTTGCGTTGAAATCTCTTGTCCATTTTTCTTTTCTGTCCACATCTAGGGAGGTTAGCCACAGTGCCATGGGCTTTAAACTTCTTGATGACACTGCGCACGATAGACACAGGAACATTCAGGTCTTTGGAGATGGACTTGTAGCCTTGAGATTGCTCATGCTTCCTCACAATTTGGTTTCTCAAGTCCTCAGACAGTTCTTTGGTCTTCTTTCTTTTCTCCATGCGCAATGTGGTACACACAAGGACACAGGACAGAGGTTGAGTCAACTTTAATCCATGTCAACTGGCTGCAAGTGTGATTTAGTTATTGCCAACACCTGTTAGGTGCCACAGGTAAGTTACAGGTGCTGTTAATTACACTAATTAGAGAAGCATCACAGGATTTTTCGAACAGTGCCAATACTTTTGTCCACCCCCTTTTTTATGTTTGGTGTGGAATTATATCCAATTTGGCTTTAGGGCAATTCTTTTTGTGTTTTTTCATTGAAGACAAATTAAATGAAGATATAAATAACACATAATTTGTGTTTGCAATCATTTTCAGGAAGAAACTGAGTATTATCAGACAGAATTGCAGGGGTGTCAATACTTTTGGCCATGACTGTATGTTTCTATACGTAGTTGTCTTTAATATATTGTATAGGTATGTTTTCTGTGTATATTGTTAATTTATAATCTCCATATGTAATTTTGATATACACATATGTAAATTGTTAATATTAGTATTGGACTCTTTGCGTATATTTTTACATACATAAAACATTCTTTTGTGATTAATATACGTATAGGTATTCTCTAGTAAACATTAGGGTGTAATATTAGCACATCAGCACTTTAAATCATCACATTGCACTAGTACTCTGTTTCTCTTTTTAAATATATAAATATATTACTTATGTTTATTGATTTATGGGCACTTCATTAGTACTGTCCTATATGTGAGTAATGACAGCACTTTTTTCACTATTATTATTATGATCAATTGTTCATCACATGTAGTTACTATTCTCGTAATATCATCTTTTATTTATATAGTTTATTTAAAATACATATACATGTATATTGTTGTATCTTTGTTTGCATCTGTATGTAGTAGAAGCACTTTATTTAATGCACCGTTCACTTTGTGCTGTTTCTGAGATTCCCTATGCAGGTGGTTCATACCTCCTTAGGTCCCAACTGCATTCATTTCCCTGCGGTGAGCGCTCGCAGATACTTCCGGTATCAGGTTGCTGTAGAGACTAGGGTTGAGCGACTTTCATTTTTTTAAGATCGAGTAGGGTTTTGGGAAACCCGATTTTGTCCAGAGTCGAGTCGAGTGCAGTCGGCCGATTATCGCTAAAAATCGGGGATCGACCGAAACACGAAACCCAATGCAAGTCAATGGGGAAGCATAGTCGGCAGTGAGTGGAGGCCAGGAAAACACCTACAGTGCCCATTTTAATGCCAAAAACATCCATTCTTGTTTCTGAAGCTTGCCAATCTTAATTAACTGTATAATAATAGTTGGGCATAGGGAATTGGGGGAAAGTTGTGGGGGGAGTAGGGCTGGCTCAAGTTTTTCGTGGGCCCAGGAAATGCGGACTACGTCACGGCGGTGTTGCAGGGAAAGGTAAGTATTTAAAAGTTGCAAGTGCTGTGATCCTGAGCAAGCAGGGGGGGCCCACTCGTTCGCATTGCCACTGGCACAGGGCCCCTCAAAGTACGGCGGTGTGTTTGCATGGCGGGGGCGCCTCCCACCAGCAGCGACACTTTTGCGTACTCTGAGGGGCCCTGTGCCAGTGACGTCGCCAACGAGTATGCCCCCCCACCTGATGAAGGAACCTGCACTTTCATCTGCACCTTCCTCTTTGTCCCTGTGTAAGGTGGTATAACATGCGGGAAGGGGAACCTTACTTTCAGCAGGGACAGATTCTGGCTGTGTAGAGTACAAGGGGAATGTAGTGGTCTAGGTCAATGTACCAGCAGACTCATTTAGCAGTGGCTGGGCAATGGGCAGGATGAGGAGGAAACAGATATAGGGCCAAAGAATAAAGTAGGCTACATGCAGTTCAAAATTGGTAACAGGACTAAACAGGCGGCATTGCTTTGTTCAGTGGAGTAGCAAACCCAAGAGCAGCAGACACTGTTTCAAGGGCCTAACCACACTAGTAGGCCAAATGCAGTTTAATATCTGATAGTATAGGGCGAAAGCCAGAATGTGGAAGCTCAGCTTTGTTCAGTTGAGGACAACACCAGGGAGGGGCAGACACCTTTAGTAGGCCGGAAAAGCCTATTGCATTTTTTAAAATGGTAATTTGGAGCAGAAGGTTGAAGCTCAGCTTTATTTAGTTGAGGGCAACACCAGGGAGGGGCAGAAGCCGTTAGTAGGCCCTAACCACCATTTTTTTTTTTTAAACCACATAATGAGAGCCGGAAGGTTGAAGCTCAGCTTTATTTAGTTGAGGACAACACCAGGGAGGGGCAGAAGCCGTTAGTAGGCCCTAACCACCATTTTTTTTTTTTAAACCACATAATGAGAGCCGGAAGGTTGAAGCTCAGCTTTATTTAGTTGAGGACAACACCAGGGAGGGGCAGAAGCCGTTAGTAGGCCCTAACCACCATTTTTTTTTTTTTTAAAACCACTTAATGAGAGCCGGAAGGTTGAAGCTCAGCTTTATTTAGTTGAGGACAACACCAGGGAGGGGCAGAAGCCGTTAGTAGGCCCTAACCACCATTTTTTTTTAAAAACCACTTAATGAGAGCCGGAAGGTTGAAGCTCAGCTTTATTTAGTTGAGGACAACACCAGGGAGGGGCAGAAGCCGTTAGTAGGCCCTAACCACCATTTTTTTTTTTAAAACCACATAATGAGAGCCGGAAGGTTGAAGCTCAGCTTTATTTAGTTGAGGACAACACCAGGGAGGGGCAGAAGCCGTTAGTAGGCCCTAACCAAAGTTGAAGGCCAAATGCAGTTTAATTTCTGATACTATAGGCCGAAAGCCAGAAGGTGGAAGTTCCGATTTAGACAGTGGAGGACAATTTGAATTAGGGACTGCAGACAGACTTAGTAGGCTGTCCCCTGTGGACCATGCATCCACCACATTAACCCATTGCGCCGTAATGGACACGTAATCTTCCGTGGCCATGCCTACAGGTCCATGCGTCTGTTGTCAGGTGCACCTTTGTACTCACAGATTGCCAGAGTGCATGGACAATGCGGTCTTCTACATGCTGGTGGAGGGTTGGGATGGCTTTTCTCGCAAAAGAAGTGTCGACTGGTTAGCTTGTAGCGTGGTACAGCGTAGTCCATCATGGCCTTATTAATAGTAAATAAAATATATAACTAGGCTCTATGAACTTTTAAATAGGTTCCAGGGGTACACGGGCAGCATTGGTGTGGTCAGTGGAGGAGTATTGCAAGTAGGGGCTGCAGACAGGCTATCAAAGGCCTAAAATAACAAACAGTAGGCAGTCATGGCAGTTTTACATCGGTTACATGGATACACAGGCAGGCACTCCAGGCAGCATTGTGCTCAGTGGAGGAGTATTGCAAGTAGGGGCCGCAGACAGGCTATCAAAGGCCTAAAATAACAAACAGTAGGCAGTCATGGCAGTTTTACATCGGTTACATGGATACACAGGCAGGCACTCCAGGCAGCATTGTGGTCAGTGGAGGAGTATTGCAAGTAGGGGCCGCAGACAGGCTATCAAAGGCCTAAAATAACAAACAGTAGGCAGTCATGGCAGTTTTACATCGGTTACATGGATACACAGGCAGCTAGGTGGTGAGTGGAGGAGTATTTAAAGTAAGGACCGCAGACAGGCTATCAAAGGCCTAACATAACAAACAATAGGCTCATGGCAGTTTTACAGCGGTTACATGGATACACGGGCAGGCAGCTTGGTGGTGGTGAGTGGAGGAGTATTTAAAGTAGGGACCGCAGACAGGCTATCAAAGGCCTAACATAACAAACAATAGGCTCATGGCAGTTTTACAGCGGTTACATGGATACACGGGCAGGCAGCTTGGTGGTGAGTGGAGGAGTATTTAAAGTATGGACCGCAGACAGGCTTCGAAGGCCTAACACAATAAAATGGGCTGGCTGTAGGCACTTTAAAATTGGTTCCAGGGGTACACGGGCAGCAGTGGTCTGGTCAGTGGAGGCCTAGTGGAAGTATGGACCGCAGACAGGCTTCGAAGGCCTAACACAATAAAATGGGCTGGCTGTAGGCACTTTAAAATTGGTTCCAGGGGTACACGGGCAGCAGTGGTCTGGTCAGTGGAGGACTAGTGGAAGGAGGGAGCGCAGAAAGGCTTCAAAGGCCTAAAATAACAAACAATAGGCTCATGGCAGTTTTACAGCGGTTACATGGATACACGGGCAGGCAGCTTGGTGGTGGTGAGTGGAGGAGTATTTAAAGTAGGGACCGCAGACAGGCTATCAAAGGCCTAACATAAAAAAACAATAGGCTCATGGCAGTTTCACAGCGGTTACATGGATACACGGGCAGGCAGCTTGGTGGTGGTGAGTGGAGGAGTATTTAAAGTAGGGACCGCAGACAGGCTATCAAAGGCCTAACATAACAAACAATAGGCTCATGGCAGTTTTACAGCGGTTACATGGATACACGGGCAGGCAGCTTGGTGGTGAGTGGAGGAGTATTTAAAGTATGGACCGCAGACAGGCTTCGAAGGCCTAACACAATAAAATGGGCTGGCTGTAGGCACTTTAAAATTGGTTCCAGGGGTACACGGGCAGCAGTGGTCTGGTCAGTGGAGGCCTAGTGGAAGGAGGGACCGCAGACAGGCTTCGAAGGCCTAACACAATAAAATGGGCTGGCTGTAGGCACTTTAAAATTGGTTCCAGGGGTACACGGGCAGCAGTGGTCTGGTCAGTGGAGGCCTAGTGGAAGTATGGACCGCAGACAGGCTTCGAAGGCCTAACACAATAAAATGGGCTGGCTGTAGGCACTTTAAAATTGGTTCCAGGGGTACACGGGCAGCAGTGGTCTGGTCAGTGGAGGCCTAGTGGAAGTATGGACCGCAGACAGGCTTCGAAGGCCTAACACAATAAAATGGGCTGGCTGTAGGCACTTTAAAATTGGTTCCAGGGGTACACGGGCAGCAGTGGTCTGGTCAGTGGAGGACTAGTGGAAGGAGGGAGCGCAGAAAGGCTTCAAAGGCCTAAAATAACAAACAATAGGCTCATGGCAGTTTTACAGCGGTTACATGGATACACGGGCAGGCAGCTTGGTGGTGGTGAGTGGAGGAGTATTTAAAGTAGGGACCGCAGACAGGCTATCAAAGGCCTAACATAAAAAAACAATAGGCTCATGGCAGTTTCACAGCGGTTACATGGATACACGGGCAGGCAGCTTGGTGGTCAGTGGAGGAGTAGGGACCGCAGACAGGCTATCAAAGGCCTAAAATAACAAACAATAGGCTCATGGCAGTTTTACAGCGGTTACATGGATACACGGGCAGGCAGCTTGGTGCTGAGTGGAGGAGTAGTGCAAGGAGTGTCTGTCCCAGTACTCCCAAAATATAAATAGATGTTAATGTCTCGCAAAACAACCAAAACAAAAAAAAAGATGGCATACTTAGGTACAGGGGTGGGCTCATCTGCTGTGTTTCTGACATAGTAATTTGGCAGTAACTATTTAATGGTGCCAATATAGGACACAGACACAGACTACTTTAAGTTGCATCATAGATGTCTACAAATTTGTATTGTCAGTGCCAGACATTGAATGATGTCAGCGAATAGACTAAAGATTGGTGGAGCTGTGCGACATAATTTTGCACGTAGTAGAGCCCAGTTTGAGCTGGGGTAGGGGGGAACTCTCTTGAGGCCGGCGGGACCGCCCCAGGGCCACTCATGTTACAACGGTGTGTCTGACGTTGGGTGCGCACCACCACCGCCAGAGACACTACATTGTACTATGAGGGACCCAGTAGCAATGCCGTCAACCAAAAGCGAGCACACCCACCTCTTCAGACAAACAGCAGTCTCACGGGTGCTTGCGCCAAGTCGCGATACCACGGCCCCGTGTGGGGAGTTTGGCCATTTAGGGAGGTGTAAACATGTCGTATGCTGTACAATCTGCAGCAGCAAATTAGACATTAGAAAAGTAATTCACAGGCAAGAGCTTTTCATAGGAAAGCTAGGTGTCGGCCGGGCAAGGTGGGGCAAAAGATTTTGAAATCCAGTTGTGGTTCATTTTAATGAATGTTAGATCGTCAACATTTTGGGTAGCCAGACGAGTCCTTTTTTCGGTTAATATTGACCCTGCAGCACTGAATACTCTTTCTGATAGGACACTTGCTGCCGGGCAAGCAAGCTCCTGCAATGCATATTCTGCCAATTCTGGCCAGGTGTCTAATTTGGAGGCCCAGTAATCAAATGGGAATGACGGTTGAGGGAGAACATCGATAAGGGATGAAAAATAGTTAGTAACCATACTGGACAAATGTTGTCTCCTGTCACTTTCAATTGATGCAGCAGTACCTGTCCTGTCTGCGGTCATAGCAAAATCACTCCACAACCTGGTCAGAAAACCCCTCTGTCCAACGCCACTTCTGATGTGTGCACCCCTAACACTCCTAGTCTGCTGCCCCCTGGAGCTCGTGTGAGAACGATCACGTGCGCTGTGTGCTGGGAATGCCTGAAGCAAACGGTCAACAAGAGTTGATTGTTTGGTTGCTAATATTAGTTCCAAGTTCTCATGTGGCATAATATTTTGCAATTTGCCTTTATAGCGTGGATCAAGGAGGCAGGCCAACCAGTAATCGTCATCGTTCATCATTTTCGTAATGCGTGTGTCCCTTTTTAGGATACGTAAGGCATAATCCGCCATGTGGGCCAAAGTTCCAGTTGTCAAATCTCCGGTTGTGATTGGTTGAGGGGCAGTTGCAGGCAAATCTACGTCACTTGTGTCCCTCAAAAAACCAGAACCCGGCCGTGACACGCAACCAATTTCCTGTGCCCCCGTGAAAGTTTCCGCATTAAAAATATACTCATCCCCATCATCCTCCTCGTCCTCCACCTCCTCTTCGCCCGCTACCTCGTCCTGTACACTGCCCTGACCAGACAATGGCTGACTGTCATCAAGGCTTCCCTCTTCCTCTGGTGCAGACGCCTGCTCCTTTATGTGCGTCAAACTTTGCATCAGCAGACGCATTAGGGGGATGCTCATGCTTATTACGGCGTTGTCTGCACTAACCAGCCGTGTGCATTCCTCAAAACACTGAAGGACTTGACACATGTCTTGTATCTTCGACCACTGCACACCTGACAACTCCATGTCTGCCATCCTACTGCCTGCCCGTGTATCCTCCCACAAATAAATAACAGCACGCCTCTGTTCGCACAGTCTCTGAAGCATGTGCAGTGTTGAGTTCCACCTTGTTGCAACGTCTATGATTAGGCGATGCTGGGGAAGGTTCAAAGACCGCTGATAGGTTTGCATACGGCTGGCGTGTACAGGCGAACGTCGGATATGTGAGCAAAGTGCACGCACTTTGAGGAGCAGGTCGGAGAACCCAGGATAAGTTTTCAATAAGCACTGCACCACCAGGTTTAAGGTGTGAGCCAGGCAAGGAATGTGTTTCAGTTGGGAAAGGGAGATGGCAGCCATGAAATTCCTTCCGTTATCACTCACTACCTTGCCTGCCTCAAGATCTACTGTGCCCAGCCACGACTGCGTTTCTTGTTGCAAGAACTCGGACAGAACTTCCGCGGTGTGTCTGTTGTCGCCCAAACACTTCATAGCCAATACAGCCTGCTGACGCTTGGCAGTAGCTGGCCCATAATGGGACAACTGGTGTGCAACAGTGTCATCTGCCGATGGAGTGGTTGGCCGACTGCGTTCTGTGGAAGAGCTGTAGCTTCTGCAGGAGGACGAGGAGGAGGAGGAGGGGGTGCGAACGCCTACAGCCAACTGTTTCCTAGACCGTGGGCTAGGCACAACTGTCCCTAAATTGATGTCGCCTGTGGACCCTGCATCCACCACATTCACCCAGTGTGCCGTGATGGACACATAACGTCCCTGGCCATGCCTACTGGTCCATGCATCTGTAGTCAGGTGCACCTTTGTACTCACAGATTGCCTGAGTGCATGGACGATGCGCTGTTTAACATGCTGGTGCAGGGCTGGGATGGCTTTTCTGGAAAAAAAGTGTCGACTGGGTAGCTCGTATCGTGGTTCAGCGTACTCCATCAGGGCTTTGAAAGCTTCGCTTTCAACTAACCGGTAGGGCATCATCTCTAACGAGATTAGTCTAGCTATGTGGGCGTTAAAACCCTGTGTACGCGGATGCGAGGATAAGTACTTCCTTTTTCTAACCAGAGTCTCATGTAGGGTGAGCTGGACTGGAGAGCTGTAGATCGTGGAACTTTCGGGTGTGCCGGTGGACATGGCAGACTGAGAGACGGTTGGAGACGGTATTGTTTCCGCCGGTGCCCTACATGCAATATTTCCTCCTACAAAACTGGTGATTCCCTGACCCTGACTGCTTTTGGCTGGCAAAGAAACCTGCACAGATACTGCCGGTGGTGCGGAAAATGGTGGCCTTACAGTGACGGAAGGGATGTTGCGTTGCTGACTAGCTTCATTGGCCGAGGGTGCTACAACCTTGAGGGACGTTTGGTAGTTAGTCCAGGCTTGAGAATGCATGGTGGTTAAGTGTCTATGCATGCAACTAGTATTTAGACTTTTCAGATTCTGACCTCTGCTTAAGCTAGTTGAACATTTTTGACAGATGACTTTGCGCTGATCAGTTGGATGTTGTTTAAAAAAATGCCAGACTGCACTCTTCCTAGACTCTGATCCCTTTTCAGGGATTGCAGACTGAGCTTTAACCGGATGGCAACGCTGTGCTCCAACAGGTTTTGGCTTTGACACGCGTTTTGGTCCAGATACGGGCCCGGCAGATGGAACCTGTTGCGATGTTGATGCCTGCTGCGGCCCCTCCTCCACCTCCGCTTCTGAACTACTGCCGCCTGCACCCTGTTCCCCCAATGGCTGCCAATCGGGGTCAATAACTGGGTCATCTATTACCTCCTCTTCGAGCTCGTGTGCAACTTCGTCTGTGTCACTGTGTCGGTCGGTGGTATAGCGTTCGTGGCGGGGCAACATAGTCTCATCAGGGTCTGATTGTGGATCTGTACCCTGAGAGGGCAATGTGGTGGTCTGAGTCAAAGGAGCAGCATAGTACTCTGGCTGTGGCTGTGCATCAGTGCACTCCATGTCAGAATATACTTGTAATGGGCATGGCCTGTTAAATGTTTCACTTTCTAAGCCAGGGACGGTATGTGTAAAGAGCTCCATGGAGTGACCCGTTGTGTCGCCTGCTGCATCCTTCTCTCTTGTTGTAGTTTTTGCTGAGGAGGACAAGGAAGCGACTTGTCCCTGACCGTGAACATCCACAAGCGACGCGCTGCTTTTACGTTTACCAGTTTCGGAAGAGGAGGCAAAAGAGCTAGAGGCTGAGTCTGCAATGTAAGCCAAAACTTGCTGTTGCTGCTCCGCCTTTAAAAGCGGTTTTCCTACTCCCAGAAAAGAGAGCGTTCGAGGCCTTGTGTAGCCTGACGACGAAACTGGCTCCACAGCTCCAGACTTAGGTGGAATATTTTTATCCCCACGACCACCTGATGCTCCACTACCACTACCATCATTACCAGCTGACAATGAACGCCCACGACGACCTCTTGCACCAGACTTCCTCATTGTTTTAAAATCTTAACCAAAGTAACTTTATTTGTTGCTATCAAACAACTTACACGGTGAGCTATAACTTCAGTATGATTTCAATATCCCTTAACAGGTTGGTGAGACCACAAGGAAAATCAGGCACAATGTTACACACTCTGTTTTCTGTGGCACAAAATCACAGAGATGACACACACGCAGGACTGTCACTCAAGCACTAATGTCAATATTAATCTCCCACCTAATTTATTTATTTTTTTTTCTCAGGGAGACTTTAGAAACCAAATAATATTAAAAAAAAAAAAAAAAAAGGCTTTCTATGGCCCACAATTAGAGAGAGAGAGGTGGCACAACCAGGAGTCAAGACTGGCGCACAAGCTGAAAGGGCAATATTACTCTCCCACTGTTTTTTATGTTTTTTTTGTTTTTTTCAGGGAGACTTTAGAAACCAAATAATATTAAAAAAACCAAAAAAAAAAAAAGGCTTTCTATGGCCCACTGAATGAGAGGGAGAGAGGTGGCACACCCAGGAGTCAAGACTGGCACACAAGCTGAAAGGGCAATATTACTCTCCCACTGTTTTTTTATGTATTTTTTGTTTTTTCAGGGAGACTTTAGAAACCCAATAATATTTAAAAAAAAAAATAAATAGGCTTTCTATGGCCCACTGAATGAGAGGGAGAGAGGTGGCACACCCAGGAGTCAAGACTGGCACACAAGCTGAAAGGGCAATATTACTCTCCCACTGTTTTTTTAGGTTTTTTTTTTTTTTTCAGGGAGAATTAGAAACCAAATAATATTAAAAAAAAAAAAAATAGGTTTTCTATGGCCCACTGAATGAAAGGGAGAGAGGTGGCACACCCAGGAGTCAAGACTGGCACACAAGCTGAAAGGGCAATATTACTCTCCCACTGTTTTTTTATGTATTTTTTGTTTTTTCAGGGAGACTTTAGAAACCCAATAATATTTAAAAAAAAAAATAAATAGGCTTTCTATGGCCCACTGAATGAGAGGGAGAGAGGTGGCACACCCAGGAGTCAAGACTGGCACACAAGCTGAAAGGGCAATATTACTCTCCCACTGTTTTTTTAGGTTTTTTTTTTTTTTTCAGGGAGAATTAGAAACCAAATAATATTAAAAAAAAAAAAAATAGGCTTTCTATGGCCCACTGAATGAAAGGGAGAGAGGTGGCACACCCAGGAGTCAAGACTGGCACACAAGCTGAAAGGGCAATATTACTCTCCCACTGTTTTTTTATGTATTTTTTGTTTTTTCAGGGAGACTTTAGAAACCCAATAATATTTAAAAAAAAAAATAAATAGGCTTTCTATGGCCCACTGAATGAGAGGGAGAGAGGTGGCACACCCAGGAGTCAAGACTGGCACACAAGCTGAAAGGGCAATATTACTCTCCCACTGTTTTTTTAGGTTTTTTTTTTTTTTTCAGGGAGAATTAGAAACCAAATAATATTAAAAAAAAAAAAAATAGGCTTTCTATGGCCCACTGAATGAAAGGGAGAGAGGTGGCACACCCAGGAGTCAAGACTGGCACACAAGCTGAAAGGGCAATATTACTCTCCCACTGTTTTTTTATGTATTTTTTGTTTTTTCAGGGAGACTTTAGAAACCCAATAATATTTTAAAAAAAAAATAAATAGGCTTTCTATGGCCCACTGAATGAGAGGGAGAGAGGTGGCACACCCAGGAGTCAAGACTGGCACACAAGCTGAAAGGGCAATATTACTCTCCCACTGTTTTTTTAGGTTTTTTTTTTTTTTTCAGGGAGAATTAGAAACCAAATAATATTAAAAAAAAAAAAAAAATAGGCTTTCTATGGCCCACTGAATGAAAGGGAGAGAGGTGGCACACCCAGGAGTCAAGACTGGCACACAAGCTGAAAGGGCAATATTACTCTCCCACTGTTTTTTTATGTATTTTTTGTTTTTTTCAGGGAGACTTTAGAAACCCAATAATATTTAAAAAAAAAAATAAATAGGCTTTCTATGGCCCACTGAATGAGAGGGAGAGAGGTGGCACACCCAGGAGTCAAGACTGGCACACAAGCTGAAAGGGCAATATTACTCTCCCACTGTTTTTTTAGGTTTTTTTTTTTTTTCAGGGAGACTTTTGAAACCAAATAATATTAAAAAAAAAAAAAAAAAAAAAATATAGGCTTGCTATAGCCCACTGAATGAGAGATAGCGCACACACAGCAGTGGCACACAAGCCCTGACTGAGGCCAATATTTTTCTCCCACTGATTGATGTAGTGTTTCTGTGTTGAGGTAGATTTTAGAACACAAATCACGGAAAAAATAAATAGGCTTTCTATGGCCCACTCAGTGAGAGATGGCACACACAGGGATGGCACTGTAGCAGAAATGCCAATCTTAATCTCCCACAAAAAAAAAACAAAAAAAAAAAAAAAACTGTCCTACAATTACTATCTCCCTGCAGTAATGTAAGCCAGGTATGGCAGGCAGCAATAGGAGTGGACTGATGCACAAATTAAATAAAAAGTGTGGACAAACAAAAAAGATAGCTGTGCAGAAAGGAAGGAACAAGAGGATATGTGCTTTGAAAAAAGCAGTTGGTTTCCACAGTGGCGTACACACAGCAATACAGCTATCACGGAGCCTTCTAGGGCAGCCCAATGAGCTACAGCGCTGAGGGGAAAAAAATAAATAAATAGCTTCCACAGTCCCTGCACACCGAAGGTGGTGTTGGACAGTGGAAATCGCTGCAGCACAAGCGGTTTGGTGGTTAGTGGACCCTGCCTAACGCTCTCCCTGCTTCTGATGAAGCGGCAGCAACCTGTCCCTAAGCTCAGATCAGCAGCAGTAAGATGGCGGTCGGCGGGAACGCCCCTTTATAGCCCCTGTGACGCCGCAGACAGCAAGCCAATCACTGCAATGCCCTTCTCTAAGATGGTGGGGACCAGGATCTATGTCATCACGCTGCCCACACTCTGCGTTCACCTTCATTGGCTGAGAAATGGCGCTTTTCGCGTCATTGAAACGCGACTTTGGCGCGAAAGTCGCGTACCGCATGGCCGACAAGCACAGGGGTCGGATCGGGTTTCATGAGACGCCGACTTAGCCAAAAGTCGGCGACTTTTGAAAATGATCGACCCGTTTCGCTCAACCCTAGTAGAGACGCGTCTGTAGTGTGGCTGAATCCGCCCCCTGTCCTGACGCGTCGGGTGGGGGAGTGGACAGGCTTCATGTGACGCTGACCGGCAGTAACGACTGAGCCGGTGTGTTGAAGTAAGCGCCATTACACACCGTTGCCACCACTGTATACATCCACTATATAAACTACCTCATAGCCACTGTTTGTTGTGACTATCCCCCTGGACGAAGCATCACGCGAAACGCGCGTCGGGGTCCTTCTACTGGTCTGCATTCCTAGGTAAATTCACCCATACCTGTCCTTAGGCTCTGCTTTATGCTTTATATGCACGCATATCTCATATCTCACGCATTACCACCTGGCACTTAAGTGTTAAACTCCATCTCCTAGGACTATTATCCTCTCCTCTGTGCACATATAAGCGATTATATGATTAAGGCTCTGGATGAGCCGAAACGTCATAATAATTACCTCTGGTCGTTTTTCATGTCACATAGTCAATTTTGTCAATAAATTCTTCACCATTTTGCAATATATATACAGAGTGTGCGGTGTACTATCTTCTCTATATCATACTCTAGGCACATTAATAATCTATTGCCTCCTTGTCTTTAGATACCATAGTGCTTTTCTTATAACACATACTCCTTTACTGTCCTCTGTGGCATACTACTTTATAGCACAATTGGAGGCATATTTTGAGGGTGCACTATATATCTCATTAGGTTGGGCTCTATTTGATATGCTATTTAACATCATGTAAGTGATTTACAGATACATTGCAATATACATTTTCTGAGCTTATTTAGGCATTTTTGGATCATTTGATTACTCATAGGATTTTTGTGGTGTAGTTCCTTATGCAGACAGTATATTCTGTCATATGTATCTCCACTGACTGTTACTAGTTTTTATCTTTTTGTGATTAATAAAATATAATTGTTTTTTGCTGTCAGGAAAGATGATGCTTTGTCTACAGCTAGAGCATTGGTTAATCATGTCTTTTGTACTTGGGGGATCCCAAGAATGATCTCCTCTGATAGAGGAAGACACTTTACAGGAAAAATCATGCAGCAGTTTGTACTATTCTAGGGGTACAACAACAGTTCCATGTACCTTACCATCCACAGTCTGCTGGTATTGTGGAAAGGATGAATAAGACAATAAAATCCAGAATTGCCAAGATGCTATTGGACAAAGGCAATACTTGGGTTGATGCCGAACCTTTTGTACTGTTGAGTGTGAGAGGAACAACTTCTTCTACAACTCAGTT
The DNA here is from genome assembly GCF_051348905.1 of Ranitomeya variabilis. Classification (NCBI taxonomy): domain Eukaryota; kingdom Metazoa; phylum Chordata; class Amphibia; order Anura; family Dendrobatidae; genus Ranitomeya; species Ranitomeya variabilis. Next base: position 759,523,306 of record NC_135235.1, on the reverse strand, counting down.
TACTCCTTTTGAACTAATGACAGGAAGAAAAATGCCCTTGATTTTTCCACATGAACCATTTTTGTCCACACCTCAAAAAGATGCTGTTGCAAGGTCCAAATGGTTGCAATTGTTGCAGGAAAATTTGAAAACGATTCTTCCACATGCTGCATCAAGAATGCAAAGAATGGAGCCACCATATGAATCCAAATTCAAAAAAGGGGCTCAGGTGATGATCAAAACTTTCAGGAAGAATGGACCTTGGGTAAGTAACTGGGAAGGTCCCTTTGAGATCATTGAAACCATGGGACAAGTTATGATTCTTGTGCAACGAGCATCTAATGTGGTTAAAAATACCCGCAGACAACAAAGAGTGTGGGTACAGGTCGATCAATGCAAATTGTATATTACAAAATAATGATACTGCTTTTCTTTTAGGAAGAAATGGTTTCCAATAAGAGCTGGAATATGAAACACCATGTCCTTGATGGAAGGGATTCAACACCAGTCCTTCAGGAGAAGACGACATTTCCCAGGAAAAGCTACTATCTGATGGGAATCACATTTCTGCTACTATGTACTATTTCCACTGTGATCTACGCAGAAGATATCTTGCATCGTGGAACAAACACTAGTGAAGTGAATGAACCTTTCAAAAGAACTCTACATTCGAGGAACCCAAGAGGATCAAGTCTACAAAGCCTAATAAATGAAGACATACCAGACAATTCAGTAGATATTACCGGAAACATTTGCATGGGTTATGGGGTGAAATGCTGTATTGAGCTACACTTCATACATGACACTAACATAACATTACATGCTACCACAGGACCTAAGGCTGGGTTTATACAGTTACAAGGAGATTATGTACACAATAATAAGACAGGCACATGGGAATGTAATCCTACAGATGTGTTATTCTGGAGTATAGAGATAAGAGGTGAAGAAAAAGCTGTGTGCTCAGGTGATATTACAAATGATATGATCACAAAAGGAAAAGTTGGAACATCCAAAACAGATATTTGGTTAAAAATACAACTTTTTGGGAAAACTTTAGACCCTTCATTACTTTCTATTACAGAAGGAGATGAAGATTGGGTATAAACATGGAACTTCCAGATAACTAGAGAACCAGTACAAGTACAGGTATCTGTAATTTTTACAGTAACAAATACTATAGTTCCAGAAGTAAGGGTTACCCCACAAGCAGTACATAGCCAAGGAAATATGTCTCCTTTATTATTAAGATGCAACACAAGGTTAGAGTTACCTTCGGAATCTCTGTTAACCTGGACCAAAGAGAGATTATTTTGGAGAAGTTTTTCAAATGGTCCAACAAATGTTATACACAGAGGTCAATCCGGTAATGTGAGATGGTTGAATAAGATTTTTATTTTTTCTGTAGATGATCCATCTCCTAAGGATTCTGGACTTTACCAATGTTGCGTTTTAAGTAAAAATAATTACAAACAATGTAAAGATGTAAATGTAAATGTATGGTCAGCAGTGGATAATGTTTGCACACAGACAAGATTCCAACCATCTACTCCTTTCCAAATTAACCAGTTCCAATCTAAACCTCTATTACGAGATGGAGCGTTTATGATATGGACTTTTAACATGTCTAATTGGAAAATCTCTTCTAGATATCCCCAGTGTCAATCACATCTCATTAACCCCTTCATGACCGTGGGATTTTTCGTTTTTCCGTGTTCGTTTTTTACTCCCCTCCTTCCCAGAGCCATAACTTTTTTATTTTTCCATTAATTTGGCCATGTGAGGGCTTATTTTTTGCGGGACGCGTTGCACTTTTGAACGACATCATTACCAAATTCCAAACTTTGCAAAAAGCTGAGGTCGGTTGAGGGCTTATTTTTTGCATGCTGAGCTGGCATTTTTAATGATAGCATTTTGGTGCAGATAAGTTCTTTTGATCGCCCGTTATTGCATTTTAATATGCATTTGCATATTTGGGGGCAGTGTTCTGGATCACTGCGTTGAGAAACACGTGATGGTGTCTCCGCAGTGTTTGATGTTTTGGTCTCCACGAGGTCAATCATCCGTGCCTTTATAGTTTTTTTATTGATAGATCGGGCGATTCTGAACGCAGCGATACCAAATATGTGTATGTTTGATTTTTTTTTATTGATTTATTTTGATTGGGGCGAAAGGGGAGTGATTTAAACTTTTATGTTTTTTTTATTTTTTTCACATTTTTTTTTACTTTTTTTTTCACTTTTGCCATGCTTCAATAGCCTCCATGTGAGGCTAGAAGCAGGCACAACCCGATCGGCTCTGCTATGTAGCAGCGATCATAAGATCGCTGCTACACAGCAGAATTGCAGGTGTGCTGTGAGCGCCGACCACAGGGTGGCGCTCACAGCTGCCGGCGATCTGTAACCATAGAGGTCTCAAGGACCTCTATGGTTACCATTCAGAAGCATCGCCGACCTCTGATCATGTGACGGGGGTCGGCGATGACGTCATATCCGGCCGCCTGGCCGGATGCGGTAGTTAAATGCCGCTGTCTGCGTTTGACAGCGGCATTTAACTAGTTAATAGGTACGGGCAGATCGCGATTCTGCCCGCGCCTATTGCGGGCACATGTCAGCTGTTCAAAACAGCTGACATGTCCCGGCTTTGATGCGGGCTCACCGCGGAGCCCTGCATCAAAGCAGGGGACCTGACGTCGGACGTACTATCCCGTCCGACGTCAGGAAGGGGTTAATAGGTTCAAGAAATCTAAAAATTCTTCCAATACAGTTCAATTTGTCCCAAATAAATACTTTTCCTTGGAATATGTGGACAAATGAGATAAAAGACAAGGGTTTGTTACATTTATTAACAAAACAATTAAAAGAAGCTGAAATTGTATTTAGACATGAGCAAGGGAATGTAACTGATACTGAACATGAGTGGACGAGTATGTCAGGCTCATCTTGGGGGAGAAATGTAGGGAAATCAGTAACTAGTTGGTCACAGTCTTCAGCAGGAGATGGATTATCTAATCCGATTGTTATTATATTTATTGTGGTTCTGCTCTGTATAATATATCAGATAGTTATTATGTGTAAAATTAAGAACATTTATAAAAAGATAAAGACAGAAATGAAAAAGGAAGATGATATTTTGAGAGAAATGTTAAAAAGGAAAATATAGTTCTCTAATCTAATTTTAGTCTTCGATATTCAGATGACGTTCAGGACAGATGTTTATAGAAGGTTTTCAGAATAAAGAATGAATGTGATACGAATGGTGAGAGAAAGAGTTTAGGATTAATTATGATCTTTCTCAAATCATAATCAGGGGGGAATATAAAATCTTATAACAATAAAATATTATTATTGATCACTTACCGTATATAGAGAGTCCAATTAATGACCCGGAGCTCTAGGTAGTGTGTGGTGGTGAGTTATTCTGGGGTCTCGGCTTACATCTGTTCTCTGTATGTCAAAGCTACAGGACACTTGTCAAGTTGAGGCTATAAGTGGACGACTAAAGTTACTTGTAACTAACAAACCAAATATATTTAGGGAATATGGAATGAGGTAATGTACAGAACCATTCGGCATATTCTGGAGGCTACTAGGTTCTGCTAATATGGTACGAGCTATGGACGTAGCGGTAGATCACCATATGTGGTTAGGAGGTAGGAAAATAGTAACCAATGTAAGTCTATGGGTCAAAATCGTATATAAGGAAGACCCAGCTCCAGTATGGACCAGATCTCTCATTTCTGGGGAATCTCCACATGGACGACCACCTCATACCACAAGACCATATGGAAGATCAATGCTTGCTTTCTCTTTATAATCTAATACTTCATTTTCTGTGCTATGAACTTATCATTTACTTTTTATTCATTTTTGTAATCACTTTTTGAATGGACATTAACCAAGATTTGTTTTATCCACACAATTCAGTTTTGCTTTTCTTCTCTATCCTCACTGGATTAGACTTGAAAAAGTTATTTTTACTAACAGTAAAAAAAACCCGAATCATGTTCTCTGGGGTCTCGGCTACCACCGGCAACCGAGACCCCAGAGAAAATCCGACTCTGGGGGGCGCTATTCACTTTTTCCACAGCGCCGTTAATTAACCCTTAGCTGCCGCCGTTAAAAGGCGTATCGGCGGTCATTAAGGGGTTAAATCTTCATAAATAAACGACATACATATTCTAGAATACCCGATGCCTTAGAAGTGGGCCGCCATCTAGTGATATAAATATATATACACTCACCGGCCACTTTATTAGGTACACCTGTCCAACTTCTTGTTAACACTTAATTTCTAATCAGCCAATCACATGGCGGCAACTCAGTGCATTTAGGCATGTAGACATGGTCAAGACAATCTCCTGCAGTTCAAACCGAGCATCAGTATGGGGAAGAAAGGTGATTTGAGTGCCTTTGAACATGGCATGGTTGTTGGTGCCAGAAGGGCTGGTCTGAGTATTTCAGAAACTGCTGATCTACTGGGATTTTCACGCACAACCATCTCTAGGGTTTACAGAGAATGGTCCGAAAAAGAAAAAAAATCCAGTGAGCGGCAGTTCTGTGGGCGGAAATGCCTTGTTGATGCCAGAGGTCAGAGGAGAATGGGCAGACTGGTTCGAGCTGATAGAAAGGCAACAGTGACTCAAATCGCCACCCGTTACAACCAAGGTAGGCCTAAGAGCATCTCTGAACGCACAGTGCGTCGAACTTTGAGGCAGATGGGCTACAGCAGCAGAAGACCACACCGGGTACCACTCCTTTCAGCTAAGAACAGGAAACTGAGGCTACAATTTGTACAAGCTCATCGAAATTGGACAGTAGAAGATTGGAAAAACGTTGCTTGGTCTGATGAGTCTCGATTTCTGCTGCGACATTCGGATGGTAGGGTCAGAATTTGGCGTAAACAACATGAAAGCATGGATCCATCCTGCCTTGTATGGAGCATCTTTGGGATGTGCAGCCGACAAATCTGCGGCAACTGTGTGATGCCATCATGTCAATATGGACCAAAATCTCTGAGGAATGCTTCCAGCACCTTGTTGAATCTATGCCACGAAGAATTGAGGCAGTTCTGAAGGCAAAAGGGGGTCCAACCCGTTACTAGCATGGTGTACCTAATAAAGTGGCCGGTGAGTGTATATACCTATTCTATGTGTATCTATCTATTCTATTGTAACCGGTCACTGCGATTTTACTGGACACCGCACTGAATTACCGGCTTTTCAAAGGACTTTCTCGTCCGAGTATCGCAGCAATCTGCAGCATGTTGGGAGTTTTATCTCAGTCCGATTTTGGCTGAAAAAAAACTTGCAAATGAGCCGTCACCTATTGAGTAACATTGGTCCCAGTGCAGTCCAATTATTATTATCGGATTGCACTCGTCCGTTTCTCGCACAAATAAGTATGAGCCCTTAGCCCAGTGGTTCTCAACCTTTCTAATGCCGTGACCCCGCAATACAGTTCCTCATGTTGCGGTGACCCCCAACCCAAAAAATAATTTTGGTGGCTACTTTAAAACTGTAATTTTATTAGTTATGATTCACATTGGTATATCCAGCACAGGGGTATGTCCAGCAGAGCCCGCACAGGGGTATATACAGCACAGCCCTCACAGTGGTATATACAGCACAGCCAGCACAGTGGTATATAGAGCACAGCCCTCACAGTGGTATATCCAGCAGAGCCCGCACAGGGGTATATCCAGCACAGCCCGCACAGGGGTATGTCCAGCAGAGCCCGCACAGGGGTATATACAGCACAGCCCTCACAGTGGTATATACAGCACAGCCAGCACAGAGGTATATAGAGCACAGCCCGCACAGTGGTATATAGAGCACAGCCCTCACAGTGGTATATCCAGCAGAGCCCGCACAGGGGTATGTCCAGCAGAGCCCGCACAGGGGTATATACAGCACAGCCCTCACAGTGGTATATACAGCACAGCCAGCACAGAGGTATATAGAGCACAGCCCGCACAGTGGTATATAGAGCACAGCCCTCACAGTGGTATATCCAGCAGAGCCCGCACAGGGGTATATCCAGCACAGCCCGCACAGGGGTATGTCCAGCAGAGCCCGCACAGGGGTATATACAGCACAGCCCTCACAGTGGTATATACAGCACAGCCAGCACAGAGGTATATAGAGCACAGCCTGCACAGTGGTATATAGAGCACAGCCCTCACAGTGGTATATCCAGCAGAGCCCACACAGGGGTATATCCAGCACAGCCCTCACAGTGGTATATAGAGCACAGCCCACACAGGGGTATATCCAGCACAGCCCGCACAGTGGTATATAGAGCACAGCCCTCACAGTGGTATATACAGCACAGCCCGCACAGTGGTATATAGAGCACAGCCCGCACAGTGGTATATAGAGCACAGCCCGCGCAGTGGTATATCCAGCACAGCCCGCACAGTGGTATATAGAGCACAGCCCGCACAGGGGTATATAGAGCACAGCCCGCACAGGGATATATACAGCACAGCCCGCACAGTGGTATATCCAGCACAGCCCGCACAGGGGTATATAGAGCACAGCCCGCACAGGGGTATATCCAGCACAGCCCGCACAGTGGTATATAGAGCACAGCCCTCACAGTGGTATATCCAGCACAGCCCGCGCAGTGGTATATCCAGCACAGCCCGCACAGTGGTATATAGAGCACAGCCCGCACAGTGGTATATAGAGCACAGCCCGCACAGTGGTATATACAGCACAGCCCGCACAGTGGTATATACAGCACAGCCCGCACAGTGGTATATCCAGCACAGCCCGCACAGTGGTATATCCAGCACAGCCCGCACAGTGGTATATAGAGCACAGCCCGCACAGTGGTATATCCAGCACAGCCCGCACAGTGGTATATCCAGCACAGCCCGCACAGGGGTATATCCAGCACAGCCCTCACAGTGGTATATCCAGCACAGCCAGCACAGAGGTATATAGAGCACAGCCCGCACAGTGGTATATACAGCACAGCCCGCACAGTGGTATATAGAGCACAGCCCGCACAGGGGTATATCCAGCACAGCCCTCACAGTGGTATATCCAGCACAGCCCGCACAGTGGTATATACAGCACAGCCAGCACAGGGGTATATAGAGCACAGCCCACATCACATCTCCCCCCCCCCCCTGATAATGGCCCCACAGTCCGTTTAAAAAGAAAAAAAAAAACTCCTCACCTTTCCTTTTGCCCGCGCTGCTCTTGGCTCCTGTCTCGGTGGCTGCAGTCTGCCCAGGACACAGCAGGTGCGCGATGATATGACGTCATCGCGCACCCGCAGTGTCAGAGGCAGAGCGGGGAATGATGGGAGAGGGGAAAAGAGACGGGAGAGACGCTCTCTCTTAAATCATTGCATTGAACTATACCGGTGTCATAGACGCCGGTATAGTTAAATGCGGCGGCGGCGGCACTGGGGGGGTTCCGGGGGAGGAACAGTGCAGCGGCCCACTACTGGCATCGGCTCCGGCCCTGCTCAGACCTGCCGGCCCGGGGCCCCTGACCTGCGGGGCCCGGTCGCAATGGCGACCGCGGTAGTTACGCCCCTGAACACAGTGATGGCGGCGGATCACTGCTGGGTACCGAACGGCTCCTTTATGGCGTGCTCTTCCGCAGCCCTTCAAGCCGATTACCAATGCCGGCAGCCGCGTTCTTCCTGCATCCCTGGATTCCGTTGCCAGATACGTGCCACAGATTCCGGATCTGTCCTGGCTGCACCAAACAAGAAGGGGGGACGTCGGAAGTTGGTATCTCCCTAGATCCGATGCGCGATCGATTCATTTTCCTGCGGGGATCCCAAAGCTATGCCGGGAGTAAAGCTAGCAGTCCAGGCATACGGGGGAAGGTGGATGGGGAGGTGAGAGAGGTGGCGACCCCTGTGTTTTGGTCCTTCGACCCCCCTCGGGGTCGCGACCCCCAGGTTGAGAACCGCTGCCTTAGCCGGACACTGGAAGGGGGTAAATAAGCGAGATTTCGGCATTTTAGCTCCCGGTGTGGAGGCGATAGCACAATCATATGCCGCCATATACTAGACGTCCGGTAACCGGTGATAATCCCCTCATGTGTGGGGTCTATTTGTCTCCAGAGAAATCACACGTTACATTCCACACAGAACATTGTGTAGAAAAGGCGGCGCGAGGTGATTGTGCCAGTAGTGAGGGCGAATAATGGCGGGAATGTCACTGACTGAGGAGAAGTCTCCATGTAGCGTCGTCACTGCGGATCACGTGACCCCTGACTCCTCCCTCCTGTGACCTCATCACAGGTCCTGTGCGCACAGAGCAGCCATATCTGTGGAGTGCGGCTCTGCAGGTGGAGGTATGTGGAGATTCCCCAGTACTGAGCGCAGCCGGGGACATTAACCCCTTCTGCACGGAGGAGACTCTTTTGGGGTTGTTGTTGCCCCTTTATAAGAACCATAACGTTGTTGTTCAGTTTCCTGTAATAGATACATACGAGCCAACTATGGAGGACAGGAAGTGAGGGAGCGGATTGTTCTCCGAGTACAGGGCCCCTTTCTTGGCCCCACACAGTGTAATGCCCCCATTATGCCCTGTAAGCAGGGTTCTGCCCCACACCCAGCTGCCTCGGGCACTTTACCATGAGCTGGTACCTCAGAGTCTTCCCCGCACCCCTTTCCTTTGCTTGGCGCCAAATCTATTCTGCCTTTGGGGCTCCAACCTTTATAATCTCAGTAACTGCGCCATCAAGGTCTCCTGACCAGGTGCACCCTCTAGACTCTTCCCTCCGGAAACCCTCCCTCTTCCCATTGGTGTCACATGGTCCCGTCTGGACGGCAGATAGCAGTCTGTACAAATGCAGCACAGCCCTGAGGAGGCTTTTTATGACTCTCCTTTTTACACCCCTTATGTAATATATATGATGGCGCTCACACAGTATAATGTTTCCACAGTACCGGCATCTCTCGTAAAAAAGGTATTTTCACACTACCGCCATACTCCCACACACAGTATAATGTTCCTACAGTACCGCCATACCCTCCCACACACAGTATAATGTTCCTACAGTACCGCCATACCCCCACACACACAGTATAATGTTCTCATACTACCGCCATACCCCCACACAGTATAATGTTCCTACAGTACCGCCATACCCCACACACACACAGTATAATGTTCTCATAGTACCGCCTTACCCCCACACACAATATAATGTTCCTACAGTACCTCCATCCCACCGCACACAGTATAATGTTCTCATAGTACCGCTATACCCCCACACACAGTATAATGTTCTCACAATACCGCTATACCCCCTGTTGTGAACTATACTTTTTGGCTCCCTCTTGTGGTCACTAGCGGTATGGCATTTGGATTATCTTTCCCCAGGTTGGTAGTCACTTGGTTCGTTAGACCCTGGGTGTTCCTATTTAAACTTCCTGGATTCTTAGTCCATTGCCTGGCATCAATGTAATCAGTCCTTGTCTGGTTGCTCCTGTCTACTGGTCCTGATTTTTGCAAGATAAGCTAAGTCCTGCTTTCTTATTTTTGTTTATTTGTATTGTTCTGTTTTTTGTCCAGCTTGTTCATAATGTGATTCCTGTTTTTGCTGGAAGCTCTAAGGGGACTGATATTCTCCCCCCCCCCCACCGTTAGTCGGTGCGGGGGTTCTTGGATATTCAGCGTGGATATTTTTGTAGGGTTTTTCGCTGACCGCATAAGTCCGCTTTCTATATTTCTGCTATTATATAGTGGGCCTCTCTTTGCTGAATCTAGTTCATACTTACGTTTGTCCTTTCTCCTTACCTCACCGTTATTATTTGTTGGGGGCTTGTATTTACTTTGGGGTACCTTTCTCTTGAGGCAAGTGAGGTCTGATTTTCTCTGAAAGGGTTAGTTAGTTCTCCGGCTGGCGCGAGACGTCTAGAACCAACGTAGGTACGTTCCCCGGCTGCTATTAGTTGTGGGCTAGGATCAGGTATGTGGTCAGCTCAGTTACCACCTCCCTATGAGCTGGTTTTTATGTTTGCAGACTTTGCTGAAAACCCTGAGATCCTCTACCATTGGGATCATAACAGTATGCCAGGCCAAGTGAATAGTTAATGCATTGCAGAAGTGGGATTAAAAGAAAAGAAGTTCTGAGTTGTTGTTTTTTTTTTTTTCTTCCTTCCCCTTTTTCTCTGAGTGGCTTGAAACTCTGCTGCAGACATGAATGTGCAGACTCTGATTACTAGTGTGGATCAGCTTGCTGCACGAGTGCAGGGCATTCAGGATTTTGTTACTGGCAGTCCTATGTCAGAGCCTAAGATACCTATTCCTGAGCTGTTCTCTGGAGATCGATTTAAATTTAGGAATTTTAGGAATAATTGTAAATTGTTTCTATCTTTGAGACCTCGTTCGTCTGGAGACTCAGCTCAGCAAGTTAAAATTGTTATCTCCTTCTTGCGGGGCGACCCTCAGGATTGGGCTTTCTCATTGGCGCCAGGAGATCCGGCATTGGCAAATATTGATGCGTTTTTTCTGGCGCTCGGATTGCTTTATGAGGAGCCCAATTTTGAAATTCAGGCAGAGAAGGCTTTGCTGGCTATCTCTCAGGGCCAGGATGAAGCTGAAGTGTATTGCCAAAAATTTCGGAAATGGTCCGTGCTTACTCAGTGGAATGAGTGTGCTCTGGCCGCAAATTTCAGAAATGGCCTTTCTGAAACCATTAAGAATGTGATGGTGGGCTTCCCCATTCCTACAAGTCTGAATGATTCTATGACGCTGGCCATTCAGATTGATCGGCGTTTGCGGGAGCGCAAATCCGCTAATCCTCTGGTGGTGTTGTCTGAACAGACACCTGACTTAATGCAATGTGATAGAATTCAGACTAGAACTGAACGGCAAAATCATAGACGTCAGAATGGGTTGTGTTTTTACTGTGGTGATTCTACACATGTTATATCAGCATGCTCTAAACGCCTAACAAAGTTTGTTGGTCCTGTCGCCATTGGTAACTTGCAGCCTAAATTTATTTTGTCTGTGACTTTAATTTGCTCATTGTCTTCCTACCCTGTTATGGCGTTTGTGGATTCAGGTGCTGCCCTGAGTCTTATGGACTTGTCGTTTGCCAAGCGCTGTGGTTTTGTCCTGGAGCCTTTAGAAAATCCTATTCCACTTAGAGGAATTGATGCTACGCCATTGGCGGAGAATAAACCGCAGTATTGGACACAAGTGACCATGTGCATGACTCCTGAACATCGGGAGGTGATTCGTTTTCTTGTTCTGCATAAGATGCATGATTTGGTCGTTTTGGGTCTGCCATGGTTACAGGCCCATAATTCAGTTTTGGATTGGAGGGCTATGTCTGTGTCAAGTTGGGGTTGTCAGGGAATTCATTGCGATTCCCCGTCAGTGTCTATTGCTTCCTCCACTCCTTCAGAAGTTCCTGAGTATTTGTTTGACTATCAGGATGTATTCAGTGAGTCCAGGTCCAGTGCTCTTCCTCCTCATAGGGACTGTGACTGCGCTATAGATTTGATTCCTGGTAGTAAGTTTCCTAAGGGACGATTATTTAATCTGTCGGTACCTGAGCATGCTGCAATGCGTTCTTATATAAAGGAGTCTTTGGAGAAAGGACATATTCGTCCATCCTCTTCCCCTCTTGGTGCGGGATTCTTTTTTGTGGCCAAGAAAGACGGATCTTTGAGACCTTGTATAGACTATCGGCTTCTGAATAAAATCACGGTTAAATTTCAATATCCTTTGCCACTATTGTCGGACTTGTTTGCTCGGATTAAGGGTGCCTGTTGGTTCACCAAGATAGATCTTCGTGGTGCGTACAACCTTGTGCGCATTAAGCAGGGAGATGAATGGAAAACTGCATTTAATACGCCCGAAGGTCATTTTGAGTACTTGGTGATGCCTTTTGGGCTCTCTAATGCTCCTTCAGTGTTTGAGTCCTTTATGCATGACATCTTCCGGAAGTATCTAGATAAATTTATGATTGTTTATCTGGATGACATTTTAGTTTTTTCTGATGATTGGGATTCTCATGTAAAGCAGGTCAGGATGGTGTTTCAGGTTTTGCGCGATAATGCTTTGTTTGTGAAGGGCTCAAAGTGTCTCTTTGGAGTGCAGAAGGTTTCCTTTTTGGGTTTTATTTTTTCCCCTTCTGCTGTGGAGATGGACCCAGTCAAGGTCCGAGCTATTCATGATTGGACTCAACCCACGTCTGTTAAAAGTCTTCAGAAGTTTTTGGGTTTTGCTAATTTCTACCGTCGTTTTATTGCTAACTTTTCTAGCGTTGTTAAACCTCTGACGGATATGACCAAGAAAGGTTCTGATGTTGCTAATTGGGCTCCTGCGGCCGTGGAGGCCTTCCGGGAGCTGAAGCGCCGGTTTACTTCGGCGCCTGTTTTGTGCCAGCCTGATGTCTCACTTCCCTTTCAGGTTGAAGTGGATGCTTCTGAGATCGGTGCAGAGGCTGTTTTGTCGCAGAGAGGCTCTGGTTGCTCTGTGATGAGACCATGTGCTTTCTTTTCCAGGAAGTTTTTGCCTGCTGAGCGGAACTATGATGTTGGTAATCGGGAGTTGTTGGCCATGAAGTGGGCATTTGAGGAGTGGCGTCATTGGCTCGAGGGAGCTAAGCATCGTGTGGTGGTCTTGACTGATCACAAAAATCTGATGTATCTCGAGTCTGCTAAACGCCTGAATCCTAGACAGGCTCGTTGGTCATTGTTTTTCTCCCGTTTTGACTTTGTGGTCTCATACCTGCCTGGTTCGAAAAATGTGAAGGCTGATGCTCTCTCTAGGAGCTTTGTGCCTGACTCTCCTGGAGTCTCAGAGCCGGCTGGTATTCTTAAAGAGGGAGTAATCTTGTCGGCCATTTCTCCTGATTTGCGACGTGTGTTGCAGAGATTTCAGGCTGGTAGACCTGACCCTTGTCCACCTGACAGACTGTTTGTTCCTGATAAATGGACCAGCAGAGTTATTTCCGAGGTTCATTCCTCGGTGTTGGCAGGGCATCCTGGGATTTTTGGTACCAGAGATTTGGTGGCTAGGTCCTTTTGGTGGCCTTCCTTGTCACGGGATGTGCGTTCTTTTGTGCAGTCCTGTGGGACTTGTGCTCGGGCTAAGCCTTGCTGTTCTCGTGCCAGCGGGTTGCTTTTGCCCTTGCCCATCCCGAAGAGGCCTTGGACACACATTTCCATGGATTTCATTTCAGATCTTCCGGTGTCTCAGGGAATGTCTGTCATCTGGGTGGTGTGTGATCGTTTTTCCAAGATGGTCCATTTGGTGCCCTTGCCTAAGTTGCCTTCCTCTTCCGATCTGGTTCCTTTGTTTTTTCAGAATGTGGTTCGTTTGCACGGCATTTCTGAGAATATCGTGTCTGACAGAGGATCCCAGTTTGTGTCCAGATTCTGGCGATCTTTTTGTGCTAAGATGGGCATTGATCTGTCGTTCTCGTCTGCCTTTCATCCTCAGACTAATGGCCAAACGGAGCGAACTAATCAGACGCTGGAGGCTTATTTGAGATGTTTTGTTTCTGCGGATCAGGATGATTGGGTGACCTTCTTGCCATTGGCTGAGTTTGCCCTCAATAATCGGGCTAGTTCCGCTACTTTGGTTTCGCCATTTTTCTGCAACTCTGGTTTTCATCCTCGTTTCTCCTCAGGTCATGTTGAGCCTTCTGACTGTCCTGGGGTGGATTCCGTGGTTGATAGGTTGCAGCGGACTTGGAATCATGTGGTGGACAACTTGAAGTTGTCACAGGAGAAGGCTCAGCGTTTTGCCAACCGCCGCTGCGGTGTGGGTCCCCGACTTCGTGTTGGGGATTTGGTTTGGTTGTCTTCTCGGTATGTCCCTCTGAAGGTTTCCTCTCCTAAGTTTAAGCCTCGCTTTATTGGTCCTTATAGAATTTTGGAGGTCCTTAATCCAGTGTCTTTTCATTTGGATCTTCCTGTGTCGTTTGCCATTCACAATGTGTTCCATAGGTCTTTGTTGTGGCGGTACATTGTGCCTGTGGTTCCTGCTGTTGACCCTCCTGCTCCGGTCTTGGTTGAGGGCGAGTTGGAGTACGTGGTGGAGAAGATCTTAGATTCTCGTCTCTCTAGACGGAGGCTTCAGTATCTGGTCAAATGGAAGGGCTATGGTCAGGAGGATAATTCCTGGGTGGTCGCCTCTGATGTTCATGCGGCCGATTTGGTTCGTGCCTTTCACGCTGCCCATCCTGATCGCCCTGGTGGTCGTAGTGAGGGTTCGGTGACTCCTCCTTAAAGGGGGGGTACTGTTGTGAACTATACTTTTTGGCTCCCTCTTGTGGTCACTAGCGGTATGGCACTTGGATTATCTTTCCCCAGGTTGGTAGTCACCTGGTTCGTTAGACCCTGGGTGTTCCTATTTAAACTTCCTGGATTCTTAGTCCATTGCCTGGCATCAATGTAATTAGTCCTTGTCTGGTTGCTCCTGTCTACTGGTCCTGATTTTTGCAAGATAAGCTAAGTCCTGCTTTCTTATTTTTGTTTATTTGTATTGTTCTGTTTTTTTGTCCAGCTTGTTCATAATGTGATTCCTGTTTTTGCTGGAAGCTCTAAGGGGGCTGATATTCTCCCCCCACACCGTTAGTCGGTGCGGGGGTTCTTGGATATTCAGCGTGGATATTTTTGTAGGGTTTTTCGCTGACCGCATAAGTCCGCTTTCTATATTTCTGCTATTATATAGTGGGCCTCTCTTTGCTGAATCTAGTTCATACTTACGTTTGTCCTTTCTTCTTACCTCACCGTTATTATTTGTTGGGGGCTTGTATTTACTTTGGGGTACCTTTCTCTTGAGGCAAGTGAGGTCTGATTTTCTCTGAAAGGGTTAGTTAGTTCTCCGGCTGGCGCGAGACGTCTAGAACCAACGTAGGTACGTTCCCCGGCTGCTATTAGTTGTGGGCTAGGATCAGGTATGCGGTCAGCTCAGTTACCACCTCCCTATGAGCTGGTTTTTTATGTTTGCAGACTTTGCTGAAAACCCTGAGATCCTCTACCATTGGGATCATAACAACCCCCACACACAGTATAAAGTTCCCACAATAGTGGCTTCCCACAGACACAGGATAATGTTTCCACAGGACTGGCATCCCCCTCACACACAGTATAATGTCCCCACAGTACTGCCATCCCCCCACTTTCTAACGTTCCCACAATACTGCCCCCTACATGCACAATATGGTACCATCCACCTCACTGACTACCTCCGACCACCGACAGTTAATTAACCCCTTCCCGACCTGTGACACAGCGTATGCGTCATGAAAGTCGGTGCCAATCCGACCTGTGATGCATATGCTGTGTCACAGAATGATCGCTTCCCTGCACATCGGGTGAAAGGGTTAACTCCCATTTCACCCGATCTGCAGGTACAGGGTTAGTGGTACTTTAGCCCAGGGGGGGTGGCTTCACCCCCCCGTGGCTACGATCGCTCTGATTGGCTGTTTCAGTTTCAACAGCCAATCAGAGCGATTTGTAATATTTCACCTATGAAAATGGTGAAATATTACAATCCAGCCATGGCCGATGCTGCAATAGCATCTGCCATGGCTGGAGACCCCAATCTGCCCCCACCCCACCCCACCGATCGCCTCCCCAGTAGTGTTGAGCATTCCGATACCGAGATCCGATACTTTTGTGGTATCGGGTATCGGTATCGAAACAACATTAATGTGTAAAATAAAGAATTAAAATAAAAAATATTGCTATACTCACCTCTCCGACGCAGCCTGGACCTCACCGAGGGAACCGGCAGCATTCTTTGCTTAAAATGCGCGCTTTTCCTTCCTTCCGTGACGTCACAGCTTCTGATTGGTCGCGTGCCGCCCATGTGGCCGCGACGCGACCAATCACAGCAAGCCGTGACGTAATTTTCAGGTCCTTCTAGGCATTCAGTATTTTAAAATTACGTTCCGGCTTTGTGATTGGTCGCGTCGCGGTCACATGGGCGACGCGACCAATCACAAGCCATGACGTCACGGGAGGCAGGAAACGCGCGCATTTTTAAAATTACGTCGCGGCTTGTGATTGGTTGCGTGCCGCCCATGTGACCGCGATGCGACCAATCACAGCAAGCCGTGACGTAATTTCAGGTCCTGAATGCAGAAATAGGCATCAGGACCTGAAATTACGTCACGGCTTGCTGTGATTGGTCGCGTCGCGGTCACATGGGCGGCACGCCACCAATCACAAGCCGTGACGTAATTTTAAAAATGCGCGCGTCTCCTGCCTCCCGTGACGTCACGGCTTGTGATTGGTCGCGTCGCCCATGTGACCGCAACGCGACCAATCACAAAGCCGGAACGTAATTTTAAAATACTGAATGCCTAGAAGGACCTGAAAATTACGTCACGGCTTGCTGTGATTGGTCGCGTCGCGGCCACATGGGCGGCACGCGACCAATCAGAAGCCGTGATGTCACGGAAGGAAGGAAAAGCGCGCATTTTAAGCAAAGAACGCTGCCGGTTCCCTCGGTGAGGTCCAGGCTGCGTCGGAGAGGTGAGTATAGCAATATTTTTTATTTTAATTCTTTATTTTACACATTAATATGGTTCCCAGGGCCTGAAGGAGAGTTTCCTCTCCTTCAGACCCTGGGAACCATCAGGAATACCGTCCGATACATGAGTCCCATTGACTTGTATTGGTATCGGGTATCGGTATCGGATTAGATCCGATACTTTGCCGGTATCGGCCGATACTTTCCGATACCGATACTTTCAAGTATCGGACGGTATCGCTCAACACTACTCCCCAGTCGTCCTTTCTGCCCCGATCTCCTGTCCGCTCCCCTCCTCCCTCCTGTCCGCTCCCCCGGTCCTCCTGTCGGCTCCCCCGGTCCTCCGATCTCCCCCCCGTGTTCCGATCCCACCCCCCATACTTACCTAGCTCCGATGTCCCTCCCGGTGTCCGGCCGTCTTCTCCATGGGCGCCGCCATCTTGGAAAATGGCGGGCGCATGCGCAGTGCGCCCGCCGAATCTGCCCGCCGGCAGATTAGTTCCTGTACATTTTGGTCGCTGTGATAAGTTCTATCACAGCGATCAAAATAAAAAAAAATAGTAAATAACCCCCCCCCCTTTATCACCCCCATAGGTAGGGACAATAATAAAATATAGAAAATATAATTATTTCTGTTTTTCCATTAGGGTTAGGGTTAGGGGTAGGGTTAGGGGTAGGGTTAGGGGTAGGGTTAGGGGTAGGGTTAGGGTTGCACTTAGGGTTGCACTTAGGGTTAGGGTTGCACTTAGGGTTAGGGTTGCACTTAGGGTTGCACTTAGGGCTAGGGTTGCACTTAGGGTTGCACTTAGGGTTGCACTTAGGGTTGCACTTAGGGTTGCACTTAGGGCTAGGGTTGCACTTAGGGCTAGGGTTGCACTTAGGGTTGCACTTAGGGCTAGGGTTGCACTTAGGGTTGCACTTAGGGCTAGGGTTAGAATTAGGGTTAGAATTAGGCTATGTGCACACGGTGCGGATTTGGCTGCGGATCCGCAGCGGATTGGTTGCTGCAGATTCGTATCAGTTTTCCATCACGTTTACAGTACCACATAAACCTATGGAAAACCAAATCCGCTGTGCCCATGGTGCGGAAAATACATCGCGGAAACACTGCATTGTATTTTCCGCAGCATGTCAATTCTTTGTGCGGATTCAGCAGCGTTTTACACCTGCTCCATAATAGGAATCCGCAAGTGAAATCCACACAAAAAACACTGGAAATCCGCAGGTAAAGCGCAGTGCGTTTTACCTGCAGATTTTTCAAAAACTGTGCGGAAAATTCCACACACAAATCCGCAACGTGAGCACATAGCCTTAGGGTTAGGGTTGGAATTAGGGTTAACACTAGGGTTAGGGGTGTGTTGAAGTTAGGGTTGTGGTTAGGGTTGGGATTAGGGTTAGGGGTGTGTTGGGGTTAGTGTTGGAGTTAGAATTGAGGGGTTTCCACTTTTTAGGCACATCAGGGGGTCTCCAAACGCGACACGGCGCCACCATTGATTCCAGCCAATCTTGCGTTGAAAAAGTCAAATGGTGCTTTCTCCCTTCCGAGCCCCGACGTGTGCCCAAACAGTGGTTTACCCCCACATATGGGGTACCAGCGTACTCGGGAGAAACTGATCAACAACTTATGGGGTCCAATTTCTCCTGTTACCCTTGGGAAAATAAAAAATTGCGGGCTAAAAAATTATTTTTGAGGAAAGAAAAATGATTTTTTATTTTCAAGGCTCTGCGTTATAAACTTCTGTGAAGCACTTGGGGGTTCAAAGTGCTCACCACACATCTAGATAAGTTCCCTTGAGGGTCTATTTTCCAAAATGGGGTCACTTATGGGGTGTTTCTACTGTTTAGGCACATCAGGGGCTCTGCAAACGCAACGTGACGCCCGCAGAGCATTCCATCAAAGTCTGCATTTCAAAACATCACTACTTCCCTTCCGAACCCCGACGTGTGCCCAAACAGTGGTTTACCCCCACATATGGGGTATCATCGTACTCAGGACAAACTGGACAACAACATTTGGGGTCCAATTTCTCCTGTTACCCTTGGGAAAATAAAAAATTCAGGGCTAAAAATCATTTTTGAGGAAAGAAAAATTATTTTTTATTTTCACGGCTCTGCGTTATAAACTTCTGTGAAGCACTTGTTGGTTTAAAGTGCTCACTATGCATCTAGATAAGTTCCTTGGGGGGTCTAGTTTCCAAAATGGGGTCACTTGTGGGGGAGCTCCAATGTTTAGGCACACAGGGGCTCTCCAAACGCGACATGGTGTCCGCTAACGATTGGAGCTAATTTTCCATTCAAAAAGTCAAATGGCGCGCCTTCCCTTCCGAGCCTTGCCATGCACCCAAACAGTGGTTTACCCCCACATATGAGGTATCGGCGTACTCAGGAGAAATTGCCCAACAAATTTTAGGATCCATTTTATCCTGTCGCCCATGTGAAAATTAAAAAATTGAGGCTAAAAGAATTTTTTTGCGAAAAAAAAGTACTTTTTCATTTTTACGGATCAATTTGTGAAGCACCTGAGGGTTTAATGTGCTCACTATGCATCTAGATAAGTTCCTTGGGGGGTCTCCTTTCCAAAATGGGGTCACTTGTGGGGAAGGTCCAATGTTTAGGCACACAGGGGCTCTCCAAACGCGACATGGTGTCCACTAACGATGGAGATAATTTTTCATTCAAAAAGTCAAATGGCGCTCCTTCCCTTCCGAGCCTTACCATGTGCCCAAACAGTGGTTTACCCCCACATGTGAGGTATCAGTGTACTCAAGAGAAATTGGCCAACAAATTTTAGGATCCATTTTATCCTGTTGCCCATGTGAAAGTTAAAAAATTGAGGCTAAAATAATTTTTTTGTGAAAAAAAAGTACTTTTTCATTTTTACGGATCAATTTGTGAAGCACCTGGGGGTTTAAAGTGCTCACTATGCATCTAGATAAGTTCCTTGGGGCGTCTAGTTTCCAAAATTGGGTCACTTGTGGGGGAGCTCTAATGTTTAGGCACACGGGGGCTCTCCAAACGCGACATGGTGTCCGCTAAATTTTTCATTCAAAAAGTCAAATGGCGCTCCTTCCCTTCCGAGTTCTGCCGTGCGCCCAAACAGTGGTTTACCCCCACATATGAGGTATCGGCGTACTCAGGACAAATTGGACAACAACTTTTGTGGTCCAGTTTCTCCTTTTACCCTTGGGAAAATAAAAAAATTGTTGCTAAAAGATCATTTTTGTGACTAAAAAGTTAAATGTTCATTTTTTCCTTCCATGTTGCTTCTGCTGCTGTGAAACACCTGAAGGGTTAATAAACTTCTTGAATGTAGTTTTGAGCACCTTGAGAGGTGCAGTTTTTAGAATGGTGTCACTTTTGGGTATTTTCAGCCATATAGAACCCTCAAATTGACTTCAAATGTGAGGTGGTCCCTAAAAAAATGGTTTTGTAAATTTTGTTGTAAAAATGAGAAATCACTGGTCAAATTTTAACCCTTATAACTTCCTAGCAAAAAAAAAGTTGTTTTCAAAATTGTGCTGATGTAAAGTAGACATGTGGGAAATGTTATCTATTAACTATTTTGTGTCACATAACTCTCTGACAGAATAAAAATAAAAAATGTGAAAATTGCAAAATTTACCACTAACATGAAGCCCAATATGTCACGAAAAAACAATCTCAGAATCGCTAGGATCCGTTGAAGCGTTCCTGAGTTATTACCTCATAAAGAGACACTGGTCAGAATTGCAAAAAATGGCCAGGTCATTAAGGTCAAAATAAGCTGGGTCATGAAGGGGTTAATAAATACTCAGCCTCATTCTTGGTGCAAATATTAATGAACCCAGGATCTATGCGATATTTACCATACGATAGTTGGATAGGCAGGAGGATCATCCAAAACGATAGCCCACTTGGTTGCTATAATGCCTATGAATTCATGGGGCTCAGTGGGGTGTGGTATTGTCACCCTCTCCTTCCCATCATCACAATTTCAGCTAAAGGGCAAGTAGGAAGCGAGAGGTTAAGTGCCAGAATTAGTGCATCTTAGAGATGTGCCTTTTCCGGGCGGCTGAGAGCTGATCTTTTTAGCCTGGGGGCACAGTATGGCCCCTTCCTAGGCTATTAATATCAACCCGCAACTGTCTGCATAGCTTTGCTGGTTATTAAATATAGGGGCAAACTACGTCACTTTTTTAGAGGAGTCCCCCATTTTTATAGCCACTAAAGGCTAAGTATACAGTTGTGAGCTGATATTACTAGCTAGGGAAGCTCCATGGGTATTACCCCCTTTCTAGGCTATAAACAAACTTGTATGTGTGAATCAGAGCTGAGATCTAACGTGATAGAAGATTCCAGTGCGGGGAAGACGGGAAACTTTCATATAGACGGCCGGTGGTGATGGAGTCAGTGACCGACTCTGGCCACATATGTCTCTAGAGCCGTAGTAGAAGAGGAAGATGTCGTCCTCACCATGAAGTAGTTATTTCTCATGTCGCGTGTAATGGATATCTCCTGCAGTATTGCTAATGCCGATTCCAGGGTCGGTAAATGAGACGATTAGCGTTATGGAAGATGAGTCTATGAGGAACGTATTCAGCTGCCGACTCCGAGGAAGAAACTGCTTGTTGTCTGTGGCCTAAATATATAAGTTTTATTAGTAGATGTAAAGAAGGAAACTAAATCCTGTAAAATAATAAATCTCCTCATATGTTTCCCTTATTATCTCCAGTAATTGTATTATTACACAGGATTCTTATGGTGTTACATCGGCTCATCTTCTCATTCAGGTCTCTACAATATCGGATCCTCTCAGTGAAGATCTTCTACAAAAGAAAAATTTCCTGATTTACCCATCAAAGATGGATATGGACAGAGACAAGATGGCGGAGAGGATATTACACCTCACCCTAGAGATCCTCTTCCGGCTTACTGGAGAGGTGAGAGATTCTGATGACGTCACATTACATCATTCTTATCTATGGGAATAACAGACGGACAGAACTGGAGAGGTGAGGACTCTGGAAATGTCTGTAGTGAGATTTATTAATGTGTCTCTCCATTACCAGGATTACACTGTGGTGAAGAAGACCTCTAGTGATCGCTGTCAGGGCCCTGTGTCTGAGGGATGGGGAAGACCCCTGAGCTCAATCACGGGGCCTCCACCTCACCCACTGATCCATGAGGACATCAATGACCAGAAGATCCTAGAACTCACCTACAAGATGATTGAGCTGCTGACTGGAGAGGTGACACTGCTGGGAATGCTGGGACATTATACAGTAAAGCTATGAAGGGATCGGGGGGATGACGGTATTATTGTATGTGTCAGGTTCCTATAAGGTGTCAGGATGTCGCTGTCTATTTCTCCATGGAGGAGTGGGAGTATTTAGAAGGACACAGAGATCTGTACAAGAACGTCATAATGGAGGTTCCCCAGCCCCTCACATCTCCAGGTAATAGACAGGACTAAATACACACGGCCTATAATCATCTGTATGTAAAGAATGAATTCACTCCCTGTATGTGTTTCCTCCAGATCTATCCAGTAAGAGGACAACACCAGAGAGATGTCCCCGTCCTCTTCTTCCACAAGACTGCAAGCAAGAAGATCCCAATGCTCCTCAGGATCATCAGGTAGATGGAGAGAAGGTGTCAGGAGATCTCCCCTATGATGTGTAGACGCCGGTGAAGGTCTTGTGCTCAGTCTTGTTTTATCCACCAGTATTATATGTTTTATACTTGTGTAATGAGAACGGTGGAGATGGCAGGATTAGAGCTGATCATAGATGTGACTTCTCCATCTGTCGGTGACTTTTATAATATTTGTTTCAGGGTGAAGATCTGACCCATATTAATACTACAGAGACATATGTGAGGGGGGATGAGTGGTGTGAAGAGGAGATTCCTACATATGACTACCCAGGTGAGTATTAACCACTAAATGCAGAGAAGTCACAGATTCTTCTCAGTCACCGGCTGTGGCTGCTTTATCGGTGGTGTAGTCCGGCCACATTACCATGATCACCATTTTGCCTCTAGACCACATCATTCTCCTCCACCCAAAACTGTTCAAATGACTTTGGGCATTGAAAACCTTTTTCTATAGAACTTACAACCTGGTAGATCCACCTACCCCCTGGGTTTAGGAGACACTGTTACCTGCCCAGATCTGTGAACTATAAAGCCAAATGACAGCGTACGTAGAATGTGCTGACAAGATAGAAAATCACTTGGAGAAAAATATTATGATGGGCCTGTAAGAGAAATCGGAGGGTAATGATGCTGTTGGCTTCCTAGAACCCTGAGATCTTATTGGATGAATCTCCCTTCTCTCCCTTCTGTGCTGCTGAATGTGATCACATGGTCCCTACAAGACCAGGTCCAGTCTTTCTGGACAAACTTCTTTTTTATGATCGACAACATTAAATGTGCAGTGAGGCCAAGTGTGAATTTCTGGACAATAACAGAATTTCCCTTTATCCTGACTTTCCAATTTGTTTTAAAACCGACTAACTTCAAGGAGGATTGTGATAATCTACATAAAACCCATCACACCGGTGCCATGATATATCTCTGAGCTGTGCGTGGCTGATGGCTGTAATATACATTTATTCCCGCCTGCAGGAGATGTGTTGGCTCCAGCCCTGGTTTCATGGATTCACTCCACCTCATAAATTACATTGTTTTTGATCCTAAGAAATTCAGATTACTGCACAATCTCTCCTGAAATGGGGAGCAATATTATTTTCTCTAATCTTCTCGTCAGGATTCATAGTAGCTCCAATGGTCCACCATAAATGAATGCAACTCTGGTTTACTGTTGTTTAACCCCTTAACACCCGCCGATATGCCTTTTAACGGCGGC
The DNA here is from genome assembly GCF_051348905.1 of Ranitomeya variabilis. Taxonomy (NCBI): domain Eukaryota; kingdom Metazoa; phylum Chordata; class Amphibia; order Anura; family Dendrobatidae; genus Ranitomeya; species Ranitomeya variabilis. Next base: position 759,500,001 of record NC_135235.1, on the reverse strand, counting down.
AGTTAAGGGTACTTAAATCACAGCGGAAAAAGTGTATAGCGCCCCCCAGTGTCGGATTTCCTCTGGGGTCTCGGTAGCCGAGACCCCAGAGAACATGACTCAGGTTGGTTTTTACCGATCTCCGGGTTGTGATCGCCGGTAATTAACCGTTTACCTGCAACCGCAAAGAAAAAAAGTGTGATGTCTGTCATTCTCTGTCCTCTGATGTGATCGCACATCAAGAGAATGCCAAGAGTGTGCAAAGCAGTCATCAAAGCAAAAGGTGGCTACTTTGAAGAACCTGGAATATAAGACATAATTTCAGTTGTTTCACACTTTTTTGTTAAGTATATAATTCCACATGTGTTAATTCGTAGTTTTGATGCCTTCAGTGTGAATGTACAATTTTCATAGTCATGAAAATACAGAAAAATCTTTAAATGAGGTGTGTCCAAACTTTTGGTCTATACTGTATCTCTCTGAATTAGGAGCATAAAAATACAAAGTTTGAAAATTGCTAAATTTTAAACATTTTCACCATATTTCCGTTTTTTCCATAAATAATCGCAGGTAATATCGAAGAAATGTTGCCAATAACATGAAGTTCAATATGTCACGAAAAAACAATCTCAGAATCAGCGGGATCCGTTAAAGCGTTCCAGAGTTATTCCCTCATAAAGTGACAGTGGTCAGAATTGTATAAATTGACTGGGTCATTAAAGGGAACCTGTCACCCCCAAAAATCGAAGATGAGCTAAGCCCACCGGCATCAGGGGCTTAACTCCAGCATTCTCTAATGCATTCTGTAATGCTGTAGGTAAGCCCCTGATGTATCCTGAAAGATGAGAAAAAGAGGTTAGATTATACTCACCTGGGCGGGCGGTCCAGTCCGATGGGCGTCGTGATCCGGTCCAGGCCCTCCCATCTTTTTACGATCACGTCCTCTTCTTGTCTTCTTACTGCGGCTCCGGCGCAAGCCTACTGATCTGTCCTGTTGAGGGCAGAGCAGAGTACTGCAGTGCACAGGCGCAGGGCCTCTCTGACCTTTCCCGGCGCCTGCGCACTGCAGTACTTTGCAGAATGGTGTAGTTAAGCCCCTGATGCCTGTGGGTTTAGCTCATCTTCGATTTTTGGGGTGACAGGTTCCCTTTAAGTACCAAACTGGCTCTGTCATTAAGGGGTTAATCTGTATTTGTAGTTTTCAGTTAATGAGATTTTTGTGCTCTGGGGCGGGGCTGTGGGCGGGGCTTTATATGGTGCTCTGGGGCAGGGCTTTATGTGGTGCTCTGATTACATATGCACCTATATTGCCTTATGACAGGTCGCTGAACCCTCACAGCGGTGGACACCGCGGCACCACAGGACACAGGCTTTGTCCCTACCTTAAGTGGAAACCATCTTTCTATAACTACATCCATGCTACTGGCCTCCATAGCCGTCTTCCTCACCACATATCCCTCTGTACGTTACTGATGAAGGCCCCGTGTAGGGACCGAAACGTCTTTTTCACGCATTGGGATCAATAAATTCCTTTTCGTTTCTCACCGCAAAGTTGAGTGCTGGGTTTTGTTTAATTGTTTAGCTGATCCCTCACTGACCTGCCCCCCATTTTTACATAATGCATATAATAGTGTTGATATTATTGTTGATAAAACCTATAATATTGTGGCTATTGGGAGGCTTATAAAAATTTTTACATCCAGCAAAATGACACCAGCGGCTCCTGTCCTATAGCATCTCTTACTTATAGATTCTACTGCGCAGGTGCCGCCATAAACCGTATGACCTGTCCTAAGCCAATACAGATGCATATTTAATCAGAGCACCACAAAGCCCCGCCCCAGAGCAGCACATAAAGCCACGCCCACAGCCCCGCCCCAGAGCAGCACATAAAGCCACGCCTACAGCCCCGCCCCAGAGCATAAGAATCTCATTAACTGAAAACTACAAATACAGATAAAACAACAACCACAAGACGGATTTCATCACCAGGTATCAGTGTAATCAGTATAACGGCACCGACCTGACAGTGTCTGTAGTCACTGAGCACAATCCTGCTGACAGGTTCTCTATAAGACATCTCCGCTCTGCACTATTATACACAGTGCTCTATAAATGTGTAATATTTCTTCTTGAAACTTATCTGACATAAAATATTGGAGCTTCCGATAGTTTAGATTGTGAAGTCACCGAGCCCCGTGCTCTAATTACCCCAGAGAGGTTTCACCACTAGCTGCTCATTTATTACTGATGGAGACTGTTCAGTTTGATCATTTCAGTAGATGTTATTGTCTATAGTCAGTTTTTGATTACAGTAGTGTCCAGAATACTCTGATTTAACCTCTTCCCGCAGACAGTTTTGTGTTCTTAATCAGGCCCCATTTTTAACCCCTGGAGCTTTTTTTTCGTTTTTTCCCTCTCCTCTTCCCAGAGCCATAACTTTTTTATTTTTTCCTCAATACGGCCATGTGAGGGCTTATTTTTTGTGGAACGAGTTGTACTTTTGAACGACATCATTGGTTTTACCATGTCTTGTACCTGAAAACAGGAAAACTATTCCAAGTGCGGTGAAATTATCAAAAAGTGCAATCCCACGCTTGTTTTTTCTTTGGCTTTTTTGCTAGGTTCGCTAAATGCTAACGCTGGCTTCCATTACGATTCTCCAGGTCATTACGAGTTCATAGACACTAAACATGTCTAGGTTATTTTTAATGTAATTGGTAAAACAAAATTCCATGTCCATGATGATACAGGACAAGAGCATGTCAGGTCTATACCCTCCAGATAGAGTGTCCTGTGTTATGGACCTGGTGGTTAGGAGCACCTGGAATGACCTGATAGTCAAACTGCAAAACAGGACGAGCTCTGGGAAGTGGGAGCTCTGCTGACCGCAACCCTAATTTTATTATCACACACACTAGAATTAGCCGTGGAACGTGCCTGACTCTGCCTAGACGTCTCTTCACAGCCTGAGAGGTAACTACCCCTAAAGATAGAAATAAAGCCTCACCTTGCCTCAGAGAAACTCCCCAAAGGAAAAGGCAGCCCCCCACATATATTGACTGTGAGCTAAGAGGAAGGTACAAACACAGGAATGAAATAGGTTTCAGCAAAGGAGGCCAGTCTTACTAAATAGACAGAGGATAGAAAAAGGGATCTTTGCGGTCAGCACAAAAAACTACAAAAAGCCACGCAGAGTTGTGCAAAAAGACCCCGGCACCGACTCACGGTGCGGTGGTGCCACTCTGCAACCCAGAGCTTCCAGCTAGCAAGGCAATATCATGATAGCAAGCTGGACAGAACTTAGCAAGTACTAAGAAATATATTCAGTACACAAATGAACAACAAATGAGCTTAGCAGGGACTTAGCTTCTGCTGAAGTAGTCAGGTCATCAGAAAGATCCAAGAGAGATCTGAACCAGTACTGATACATTGACAGCTGGCATCAAGTAATGATCTGAGCGGAGTTAAATAGAGAAGCCAGCCCAGTCCTAAACGATGGCAGCTGATGAAGCAACTTCAAGACCAGCAGCTCCACTTTCAGCCACCAGAGGGAGTCCACGGACAGAACTCACAGAAGTACCATTCCTGACCACAGGAGGGAGTTCGAAAACGGAATTCACAACAGTACCCCCCATTGAGGAGGGGTCACCGAAACCTCACCAGAGCCCCCAGGCCGATCAGGACGAGCCAAATGAAAGGCACGAACTAAATCGGCAGCATGGACATCGGAGGCAACAACCCAGGAATTATTCTCCTGACCATAGCCCTTCCACTTGACCAGATACTGAAGTTTCTGTCTCGAGATACGAGAATCTAAAATCTTTTCCACCACATACTCCAATTCCCCCTCGACCAACACCGGAGCAAGAGGGTCAACGGAGGGAACCATAGGCGCCACATATCTCCGCAACAACGACCTATGGAACACATTATGGATGGCAAAAGAAGCTGGAAGGGCCAAACAAAATGACACAGGATTGAGGATTTCAGAAATCTTATAAGGTCCAATGAAACAAAGCTTAAACTTAGGAGAAGAAACCTTCATAGGAACATAACGAGACGACAACCAAACCAGATCCCCAACACAAAGTCGGGGACCAACACGGCGACGGCGGTTAGCGAAACGTTGAGCCTTCTCCTGTGACAATGTCAAATCGTCCACCACGTGAGTCCAAATCTGCTGCAACCTGTCCACCACAGAATCCACACCAGGACAGTCCGAAGGCTCAACCTGCCCTGAAGAAAAACGAGGATGGAAACCAGAATAACAATAGAAAGGTGAAACCAAAGTGGCCGAACTGGCCCGATTATTAAGGGCGAACTCAGCCAATGGCAAGAAGGTCACCCAATCATCCTGATCAGCAGAAACAAAGCATCTCAGATAGGTTTCCAAAGTCTGATTGGTTCGTTCAGTTTGGCCATTTGTCTGAGGATGGAAAGCCGAAGAAAAAGACAAATCAATGCCCATCTTAGCACAAAAGGACCGCCAAAGCCTTGAAACAATCTGGGAACCTCTGTCCGACACAATGTTCTCCGGAATGCCGTGCAAACTAACCACATGCTGGAAAAACAATGGAACCAAATCAGAGGAAGAAGGCAATTTAGGCAAGGGTACCAAATGGACCATTTTAGAGAAGCGCTCACAAACCACCCAGATGACCGACATCCTTTGAGAGACAGGGAGATCTGAAATAAAATCCATGGAAACATGCGTCCAGGGCCTCTTCGGGACCGGCAAGGGCAAAAGTAACGCACTGGCACGAGAACAGCAGGGCTTCGCCCGAGCACAAGTCCCACAGGACTGCACAAAAGAACGCACATCCCGTGACAAGGAAGGCCACCAAAAGGACCTAGCCACCAAATCTCTGGTACCAAAAATTCCAGGATGACCAGCCAACACCGAACAATGAACCTCAGAAATAACCCTACTAGTCCATCTATCAGGGACAAACAGTCTCTCCGCTGGACAACGGTCAGGTCTATCCGCCTGAAACTCCTGCAGCACCCGCCGCAAATCAGGGGAGATGGCAGACAAAATTACCCCCTCTTTGAGAATACCAGCTGGCTTAGGAACTCCCGGAGAATCAGGCACAAAACTCCTTGAAAGGGCATCAGCCTTCACATTCTTAGAACCCGGAAGGTATGAAACCACAAAATCGAAACGGGAGAAAAATAGTGACCATCGAGCCTGTGTAGGATTCAACCGCTTGGCAGACTCGAGATAAGTCAAATTCTTGTGATCTGTCAAGACCACCACGCGATGCTTGGCTCCTTCAAGCCAATGTCGCCACTCCTCGAATGCCCACTTCATAGCCAACAACTCCCGATTGCCAACATCATAATTACGCTCAGCAGGCGAAAACTTTCTAGAAAAGAAAGCACATGGCTTCATCACAGAGCCAACAGAACTTCTTTGAGACAAAACAGCCCCTGCTCCAATCTCCGATGCATCAACCTCGACCTGAAAAGGGAGCGAAACATCTGGCTGACACAAGCAGGGGCCGAAGAAAAACAACGTTTCAGCTCCTGAAAAGCCTCAACGGCCGCAGAGGACCAATTCACCACATCCGCACCTTTCTTGGTCAAATCAGTCAGTGGTTTAGCAACACTAGAAAAATTAGCGATGAAGCGACGGTAAAAATTAGCAAAGCCCAGGAATTTCTGAAGGCTCTTTACAGATGTAGGCTGAGTCCAATCATAAATGGCCTGGACTTTAACTGGATCCATCTCGATAGTAGAAGGGGAAAAAATGAAGCCCAAAAAGGAAACCTTCTGAACTCCGAAGAGACATTTAGACCCCTTCACAAACAAGGAATTAGCACGAAGGACCTGGAACACCATTCTGACCTGCTTCACGTGAGACTCCCAATCATCCTAAAAGACCAAAATATCATCCAAATATACAATCATGAATCTATCCAGATACTTTCGGAAGATGTCATGCATAAAGGACTGAAACACAGATGGAGCATTAGAAAGCCCGAATGGCATCACCAGGTACTCAAAATGGCCCTCGGGCGTATTAAATGCGGTTTTCCATTCATCGCCCTGTTTAATACGCACAAGGTTATACGCCCCTCGAAGATCTATCTTGGAGAACCAACTAGCCCCCTTTATCCGAGCAAACAAATCAGACAGTAGAGGCAAAGGGTACTGAAATTTGACCGTGATTTTATTAAGAAGGCGGGAATCTATACAGGGTCTCAGAGAACCATCCTTCTTGGCCACAAAAAAGAACCCTGCTCCCAACGGTGATGACGACGGGCGAATATGCCCTTTCTCCAAGGACTCCTTTATATAACTCCGCATAGTGGCGTGTTCTGGCACAGATAAATTGAAAAGTTGGCCCTTAGGAAACTTACTACCAGGAATCAAATTAATAGCACAATCACAATCCCTATGAGGAAGTAGGGCACTGGGCTTGGGCTCATCAAATACATCCTAATAATCCGACAAATACTCAGGTACTTCAGAAGGAGTAGAAGAAGAAATTGACAACAATGGAACATCACCATGGACCCCTTGACAACCCCAACTGTACCCAGACATTGATTTCCAGTCCAATACTGGATTATGGACCTGTAGCCATGGCAAACCCAACACGACCACATCATGCAAATTATGCAACACCAAAAAGCGAATATCTTCGTGATGTGCAGGAGCCATGCACATGGTCAACTGGGTCCAGTACTGAGGCTTATTCCTGGCCAAAAGCGTAGCATCAATTCCCCTTAATGGAATAGGATACTGCAAGGGCTCCAAGAGAAAACCACAGCGCCTGGCATACTCCAAGTCCATCAAATTCAGGGCAGCGCCTGAATCCACAAACGCCATAACAGAGTAGGATGACAAAGAGCAAATCAGAGTAACGGACAAAAGAAATTTAGGCTGTATAGTACCAATGGTGACAGACCTAGCGGACCGCTTAGTGCGCTTAGGACAATTAGAGATAGCATGAGTGGAGTCACCACAGTAAAAACACAGCCCATTCTGATGTCTGTGTTCTTGCCGTTCAGCTCTGGTCAAAGTCCTATCACATTGCATAGGCTCAGGCCTCTGCTCAGAGGAGACCGCCAAATGGTGCACAACTTTACGCTTCCGCAAACGCCGATCGATCTGAATGGCTAAGGACATCGATTCATTCAGCCCAGCAGGCGTGGGGAACCCCACCATAACATCCTTAAGGGCTTCAGAAAGACCCTTTCTGAAAATTGCTGCCAGGGCACACTCATTCCATTGAGTAAGCACAGACCACTTTCTAAACTTCTGACAATACATTTCAGCATCATCCTGACCCTGACATAGAGCCAGCAAGATTTTCTCTGCCTGATCCACATAATTTGGTTCGTCATAGAGTAATCCAAGTGCCAGAAAAAACGCATCTACATTAAGCAATGCAGGATCTCCTTGCACAAGGGAGAATGCCCAGTCTTGAGGGTCGCCACGTAACAAAGAAATAATGATTTTTGCTTGCTGAATGGGGTCACCAGAGGAGCGAGGTTTCAGAGCAAGAAACAGTTTACAATTATTCTTGAAATTCAGAAACTTAGATCTATCCCCAGAAAACAAATCAGGAATTGGTATTCTAGGCTCTAACATAGGATTCTGAACTACATAATCCTGAATGCTTTGTACCCTTGCATTGAGATGATCCACACTAGAGGACAGACTTTGAATGTCCATATCTACTCCTGAGTCCTGAACCACCCAGAGGTTAAGGGGAAAAGAAAGACAAAACACACTGCAGAGAAAAAAAAATGGTCTCAGAACTTCTCTTATCCCTCTATTGAGATGCATTAACACTTTGTGGGCCAGCTGTACTGTTATGGACCTGGTGGTTAGGAGCACCTGGAATGACCTGATAGTCAAACTGCAAAACAGGATGAGCTCTGGGAAGTGGGAGCTCTGCTGATCGCAACCCTAATCCTATTATCACACACACTAGAATTAGCCGTGGAACGTGCCTGACTCTGCCTAGACGTCTCTTCACAGCCTAAGAGGTAACTACCCCTAAAGATAGAAATAAAGCCTCACCTTGCCTCAGAGAAACTCCCCAAAGGAAAAGGCAGCCCCCCACATATATTGACTGTGAGTTAAGAGGAAGGTACAAACACAGGAATGAAATAGGTTTCAGCAAAGGAGGCCAGTCTTACTAAATAGACAGAGGATAGAAAAAGGGATCTGTGCGGTCAGCACAAAAAACTACAAAAAGCCACGCAGAGTTGTGCAAAAAGACCCCCGCACCGACTCACGGTGCGGTGGTGCCACTCTGCAACCCAGAGCTTCCAGCTAGCAAGGCAATATCATGATAGCAAGCTGGACAGAACTTAGCAAGTACTAAAAAATATATTCAGTACACAAATGAACAACAAATGAGCTTAGCAGGGACTTAGCCTCTGCTGAAGTAGTCAGGTCATCAGAACGATCCAAGAGAGATCTGAACCAGTACTGATACATTGACAGCTGGCATCAAGTAACGATCTGAGCGGAGTTAAATAGAGAAGCCAGCCCAGTCCTAAACGATGGCAGCTGATGAAGCAACTTCAAGACCAGCAGCTCCACTTTCAGCCACCAGAGGGAGTCCACGGACAGAACTCACAGAAGTACCATTCCTGACCACAGGAGGGAGTTCGAAAACGGAATTCACAACAGTCCTGTATCATCATGGACAACCAACATAAAAAGATAAGTAGCGGTCTCTGATAATATATGAATACACTCCTGATGAACCTCTTGTGGGAGGAGAAACGCGTCAAGTTCATGAGACTGATTGATACATGCCTATCTAGGGGCTCATGAGGCTTACAGTCTCTGAGTCTGTGAGACTAATGTACATATACCTATCTATGTATTAAGAAGTTTTGTTTGAATCTGAAAGACAGATGTTTATAGGCCTCTTCATGGGTCTATGAAAGTATGTGAACCTGGGTTTTTACGGTAAGCAGGTTTTTTCCATATGGAATATTAACTCTTATATGTAACTGATGTTATGTTTGATCTATTGAGACCATTATCATAGGGCATTGTGCAATATACGGGTATATTTTTTATACCTAGGACATTTGTTTGTGCACAATCATTGTCCTGGGTTTCTTTTCTATTGAGATCTACGGTTACTATTACCTATATGAATATTGTATAACACCGATACATAGGGTATTTCCTGCAAGACTATATTTTTCATCTTCTGTGTCTCCATGGTTCATCATTGCTTGTCTGTACATGGTCTTACACTTCAGCACTTTACATTATAGCTAGATATTGCCCCTATACTAATCTAGTTAGGGCATTCTCTTTGGGACAGCCGTCGAGGAGCGGGGGCGCCATATATCGTAAAATTTAGGGTGCCAAACTCCGCTGTGAGACATGGTTAGATCAAGGGACAGTTTTCATAATTTATTGGTCTCTATCTACCTACAGCAGGGGTGTCAAACTGCATTCCTCAAGGGCTGCAAACAGGTCATGTTTTCAGGATTTCCTTGTATTGCACAGGTGATCATTTAATCACCTGCACAGAATGATTCCAGCACCTTGTGCAATGAGAAAGAAATCTTGAAAACACGCATGGTTTGAGTCCCTCGAGGAATGCAGTTTGACACCCCTGACCTACAGTACATCTATACACCTTTACATCCCTTCCTGTTGTGTATCTGCTTTTTGGGCTCCCCTGGTGGTTGCTGGTGGTACTGGTGACTTGTTTGCACTTTGCTGCTTCTGTTCACCTGCTTCCATCAGTGTTTGGGAGTTTCCTATTTAGCCTTGCTCTCCAGTCATTTCCTTGCCGGTCATCATTGTAACCAGAGCCTTCGGTTGCATGTTCCTGCTACTAGTCTGCTGATCAGCTAAGTGGACTTTGTCCTTTTGTTTTGTACCTTTTGTCCAGTTTGCAGTTTTTGTATTTCTCTGTAGCTGGTAGCTCTTGCGGGCTGAAATTGCCACTCCTGTGTCATGAGTTGACACAGGAGTCTTAAAGTAATTTCAGGATGGTTTTTGAAAGGGTTTTCAGTTGACCGTGAAGTCCTCTTTTGTATCCTTCTGCTATCTACTAAGTGGACCTCTCTTTGCTAAATCTACTTTCATACTGTGTATGTCTTTTCCTCTTAATTCACCGTTATTACATGTGGGGGGCTGCTATCATCTTTTGGGGGATTTCCCTAGAGGTAAGCCAGGTCTGTTTCTTCCTCTACCAGGCGTAGTTAGTCCTCCGGCTGGCGCGTGGCATATAGGAAGCCGTAGGTATGCTCCCTGGCTACTGTTAGTTGTGTGGTAGATTTAGCTCACGGTCAACTCGAGTTTCCATCACCCGAGAGCTCGTTCGTTACTTATATGTTTCTTACGTTCCCTTGCCATTGGGAACCATGACAGTATGACCGTCCTGTGTTAAACTTATTGGCAGAAGAAAGGAGAGAAAAAAGAAGTCTGTAAATTTTTTTTTTTTTTTCCCTTTTTCCTCTATGCTTGCTCCATAGTTGGATCAGTTGTATTTCAGCTTTAATTACAGCCTTTGCCTTTCTCTCCTTATAATCCTTGAATGGCTCTGAGCTCACCTGTTTAAAGATGGATCCTCAGAGTTTGGCTGCAGGTTTAAATAATCTTGCTACGAAGGTTCAAAATTTACAAGATTTTGTTATACATGCTCCTATTTCTGAACCTAAAATCCCTACACCAGAGGTGTTTTCCGGAGATAGATCTCGGTTTTTGAATTTCAAATATAATTGTAAATTATTCCTTTCTCTCAGACCTCACTCCTCAGGAGATCCTGTCCAGCAGGTTAAGATTGTAATCTCTTTGCTGCGAGGTGACCCTCAAAATTGGGCATTTTCATTGGCACCAGGGGATCCTGCGTTGCTCAATGTGGATGCGTTTTTCCTGGCTTTAGGGTTGCTTTATGAGGAACCTAATTTGGAGATTCAAGCTGAAAAAGCTTTGATAGCCCTATCTCAAGGGCAAGATGAAGCGGAGATATACTGCCAAAAATTTCGTAGGTGGTCTGTGCTTACTCAGTGGAATGAGTGCGCCTTAGCGGCAAATTTCAGAGAGGGCCTTTCTGATGCCGTTAAAGATGTTATGGTCGGGTTCCCTGCGCCTACAGGTCTGAATGAGTCCATGACAATGGCTATTCAGATTGATCGGCGTTTGCGGGAGCGCAAACCCGTGCACCATTTGGCGGTATCTTCTGAAGAGACGCCAGAGAAAATGCAATGTGACAGAGTTATGTCCAGAAGCGAGCGGCAGAATTATAGGCGTAAAAATGGGTTATGCTTCTATTGTGGTGATTCTGCTCATGTTATATCGGCATGCTCTAAGCGTACTAGGAAGGTTGACAAGTCCATTTCAATTGGCACTTTACAGTCCAAATTTATTTTGTCTGTAACCTTGATTTGTTCATTATCAGTTATTACCGTGGATGCCTATGTGGACTCTGGCGCCGCTCTGAGTCTTATGGACTGGTCCTTTGCCAGGCGCTGTGGGTTTGATTTAGAGCCTCTGGAAGTCCCTATACCTCTGAAGGGTATTGATTCTACACCTTTGGCTTGTAATAAACCACAGTTCTGGACGCAAGTGACTATGCGTATGACTCCAGACCATCAGGAGGTGATTCGCTTCCTTGTGTTGTACAATTTACATGATGTTTTGGTGCTTGGATTACCATGGTTACAGTCTCATAACCCAGTCCTTGACTGGAAGGCTATGTCTGTGTTAAGCTGGGGATGTCGGGGGGCTCATGGGGACACGCCTATGGTGTCCATTTCGTCATCTATTCCATCTGAGATTCCGGCATTTTTGTCTGATTATCGTGATATTTTTGAAGAGCCTAAGATTGGTTCACTCCCTCCTCACAGGGATTGTGATTGCGCCATAGATCTGATTCCTGGCAGTAAATTTCCAAAGGGTCGTTTGTTTAACCTATCTGTACCTGAACATGCTGCTATGCGCGAGTATATTAAGGAGTCCCTGGAAAAGGGACATATTCGTCCTTCTTCATCACCTTTAGGAGCCGGTTTTTTTTTTGTCTCTAAAAAGGATGGCTCTCTGAGGCCTTGTATTGATTATCGTCTCCTGAATAAAATTACAGTCAAATATCAGTATCCGTTGCCTTTGCTGACTGATTTGTTTGCTCGCATAAGGGGGGCTAAGTGGTTCTCTAAGATTGATTTTCGTGGGGCGTATAATTTGGTGTGAATTAAGCAGGGGGATGAGTGGAAGACCGCATTTATTACGCCTGAGGGCCATTTTGAGTATTTGGTAATGCCTTTCGGCCTTTCTAATGCACCTTCTGTCTTTCAGTCCTTAATGCATGATATTTTCCGTGAATATTTGGATAAATTTATGATTGTGTACTTGGATGATATTTTGATTTTTTCTGATGACTGGGAGTCTCATGTTCAGCAGGTCAGGAGGGTTTTTCAGGTTTTGCGGGAGAATTCTTTGTGTGTAAAGGGTTCAAAGTGTGTTTTTGGGGTTCAAAAAATTTCATTTTTGGGGTATATTTTTTCCCCTTCTTCTATTGAGATGGACCCTGTCAAGGTTCGGGCTATTTACGACTGGACGCAGCCTACTTCTCTGAAGAGTCTCCAGAAATTCTTGGGCTTTGCTAATTTTTATCGTCGATTTATAGCTGGTTTTTCTGGCGTTGCTAAACCTCTGACGGATTTGACTAAAAAGGGTGCTGATGTTGCCAATTGGTCCCCTGCTGCCGTGGAGGCCTTTCGGGAGCTTAAGCGCCGCTTTTTGTCTGCCCCTGTGTTGCGCCAGCCTGATGTTTCTCTTCCCTTTCAGGTTGAGGTCGATGCTTCCGAGATCGGAGCGGGGGCGGTTTTGTCGCAGAAAAGTTCCGACTGCTCAGTGATGAGACCTTGTGCGTTCTTTTCGCGAAAATTTTCGGCTGCCGAGCGAAACTATGATGTTGGTAATCGGGAGCTTTTGGCCATGAAGTGGGCATTTGAGGAGTGGCGTCATTGGCTTGAGGGTGCCAGACATCAGGTGGTAGTTTTGACTGATCACAAGAATTTAATTTATTTGGAGTCTGCCAGGCGCCTGAATCCTAGGCAGGCACGTTGGTCGTTGTTCTTTTCCCGGTTTAATTTTGTGGTCTCGTACTTACCGGGTTCTAGGAATGTGAAAGCAGATGCTCTTTCTAGGAGTTTTGAGCCTGACTCTCCTGGGAATTCTGAACCTGCTGGTGTCCTTAAGGATGGAGTGGTTTTGTCTGCTGTCTCTCCAGATTTGCGACGTGCTTTGCAAGAATTTCAGGCGGATAGACCTGATCGTTGTCCGTCTGGTAGACTGTTTGTTCCTGACGAGTGGACCACTAGAGTCATCTCAGAAGTTCATTCTTCTACTCTGGCAGGTCATCCGGGAATTTTTGGCACCAGAGATTTGGTGGCTAGATCCTTCTGGTGGCCTTCCCTGTCTCGAGATGTGCGTGTTTTTGTGCAGTCTTGCGATGTGTGTGCTCGGGCCAAGCCTTGTTGTTCTAGGGCTAGTGGGTTGTTGTTGCCCTTGCCTATTCCGAAGAGGCCTTGGACGCACATCTCTATGGACTTTATCTCGGATCTCCCTGTTTCTCAGAAGATGTCTGTCATCTGGGTGGTGTGTGACCGTTTTTCTAAAATGGTTCATTTGGTGCCATTGCCTAAGTTGCCTTCCTCATCTGAGTTGGTCCCTCTGTTTTTTCAAAATGTGGTTCGCTTGCATGGTATTCCGGAAAACATCGTTTCTGACAGGGGTACCCAGTTCGTGTCTAGATTTTGGCGGGCAGTCTGTGCCAGGTTGGGCATTGATTTGTCCTTTTCGTCTGCATTCCATCCTCAGACCAATGGCCAGACGGAGCGAACTAATCAAACTTTGGAGACTTATTTGAGGTGTTTTGTGTCTGCGGATCAGGATGATTGGGTTGCCTTTCTGCCGTTGACGGAGTTTGCTCTTAATAATCGGGCTAGTTCTGCCACTTTGGTTTCTCCTTTCTTTTGCAATTCAGGGTTTCATCCACGTTTTTCATCTGGTCAGGTTGAATCTTCGGATTGTCCTGGAGTGGATGCGGTGGTGGATCGGTTGCATCGGATTTGGGGACAAGTGGTGGATAATTTGGAATTGTCCCGGGAGAGGACTCAGCAGTTTGCTAACCGTCGTCGTCGTGTTGGTCCCCACCTTCGCGTTGGGGACTTGGTGTGGTTGTCTTCCCGTTTTGTCCCTATGAGGGTCTCTTCTCCCAAATTTAAGCCTCGGTTCATCGGTCCTTATAGGATTTTGGAGATTCTTAACCCTGTTTCCTTTCGTTTGGACCTCCCGGCATCTTTCGCTATCCATAATGTGTTCCATCGGTCGTTGTTGCGGAGACATGAGGTACCGGTGGTTCCTTCTACTGAACCTCCTGCTCCTGTGCTGGTGGAGGGTGAATTGGAGTACGTCGTAGAGAAGATCTTGGACTCCCGTATTTCCAGACGGAGACTTCAATATCTGGTTAAATGGAAAGGCTATGGTCAGGAAGATAATTCTTGGGTAACTGCCTCTGATGTTCATGCCTCGGATTTGGTTCGTGCCTTTCATAGGGCTCATCCAGATCGCCCTGGCGGTTCTTGTGAGGGTTCGGTGCCCCCTCCTTAAGGGGAGGGTACTGTTGTGTATCTGCTTTTTGGGCTCCCCTGGTGGTTGCTGGTGGTACTGGTGACTTGTTTGCACTTTGCTGCTTCTGTTCACCTGCTTCCATCAGTGTTTGGGAGTTTCCTATTTAGCCTTGCTCTCCAGTCATTTCCTTGCCGGTCATCATTGTAACCAGAGCCTTCGGTTGCATGTTCCTGCAACTAGTCTGCTGATCAGCTAAGTGGACTTTGTCCTTTTGTTTTGTACCTTTTGTCCAGTTTGCAGTTTTTGTATTTCTCTGTAGCTGGTAGCTCTTGCGGGCTGAAATTGCCACTCCTGTGTCATGAGTTGACACAGGAGTCTTAAAGTAATTTCAGGATGGTTTTTGAAAGGGTTTTCAGTTGACCGTGAAGTCCTCTTTTGTATCCTTCTGCTATCTACTAAGTGGACCTCTCTTTGCTAAATCTACTTTCATACTGTGTATGTCTTTTCCTCTTAATTCACCGTTATTACATGTGGGGGGCTGCTATCATCTTTTGGGGGATTTCCCTAGAGGTAAGCCAGGTCTGTTTCTTCCTCTACCAGGCGTAGTTAGTCCTCCGGCTGGCGCGTGGCATATAGGAAGCCGTAGGTATGCTCCCTGGCTACTGTTAGTTGTGTGGTAGATTTAGCTCACGGTCAACTCGAGTTTCCATCACCCGAGAGCTCGTTCGTTACTTATATGTTTCTTACGTTCCCTTGCCATTGGGAACCATGACACCTTCCCGTATAAGGAGTTTGAGGATAGAAGGGACAGTCGACGGTGAGCGGGGGCACCATTGCGCAGGTTTAGGGTGCCAACCTCTGCTGTCAGGTAGGGTGCTGATGAGCGATAGGCAACTAGAGATAGGCACCTCCCTAGGCCTTTTCTATATAAGTACATAATTTCTTGGGTGACGGTTTTGTGTGCACTAATTTTTAATTAATTAAGTTAATAAAGGTATTTTTTAATCTTGGGGTTATTCTGTGAACTGTTTCCTCTGGTTGTTATGCCAACGCATCGATGACCCCCCGATCACGTGACGGGGGTCACCTGTGCGCGCATTTCTGGCTGTATGGCCAGAAGCACTTGTTAAATGCCGCTGTCAGCATTTGACATCGGCATTTAACTAGTTAATAGTGGCGGGTGGATCGCAATTCCACCAGCTGTTATAGCAGGCACATGTTAGCTGTACAAAACAGCTGACATGCCCCGGCTTTGATGCAAGCTCACCGCAGGAGCCCGCATCAAAGCAGGGGATCTGCCATCAGACGTGCTAGCCCGTCCCATGGCAGAAAGGGGTTAAAATCTGACGTGTGTCACTTTATGTGGTAATAACTTTGGAATTATTCACAATAGATAATAGAAATAAATGGATCTTACAAAGTATTTTTCAACTTTTCACAATACCCTACATACGATTGTACACTACTCTCTGGGCACACGGCAGTGTTCAGAAGGGAAGGAGCGCCATTTAGCTGTTTGAATGCAGATCTAGCTGGAATAGTTTGCAGACACAATGTATTGGGAGCACTGTTTGTGGTCAACTGGCAGCTCAAAACATCTCCACCATGAACATGCTTGGCACTATCTTCTCTGCTTTCCATATCCCAAGGATTGCCTTGCTCATCGCCCTTTAACACCTTTACATGGATCTGGACTTACACTGGGACCCCTAGGCTTGGACCATGGTGTTACCTGCTATTCTGTGGTGTTAGATGGCAAGAAGAATAGTCAGGTAGCTGGGTCAGAACCGGAAGGACAGAATACAGAATCAGAAGACACGAGTAGTCAGTAAACGGGCCACGGTCACAACAGGAAACAAATACACAAGCCACAAGCTGAGCACAGAGGACTGAATCAGAGGAGAACAACGCTGTTTCTGGCAGATTCCGGCCATGTGCTTTGAGCATTAGTAGGGTGTGGTACTTTACAATTGTCTGAAGTAGGGAGCAGATTACTCTAGCTGGACAGCAGGAACAGATCCCAGATGAGATTGGACACACCATATGCAGAAGCCCTAATGTGATTAAATGACAAAAAAAACAGAATAGTCGAAATCCTCATAAAGTGATTCCATTTTATAAATTAATTCACTGTGGGTTATAATCTATTCACACGTGGTCAAAATTGTTGGTACCCCTCGTTTAATGACAGAAAAACCCACAATGTTCACAGAAATAACTTGAATCTGACAAAAGTAATAAGAAATAAAAGACCTATGAAAATGAACAAGTGAAAGTCAGACTTTGCTTTTTCACCATGCTTCCACAGAATATATAAAAAATAAAACTCATGAAATAGGCCTGGACAGAAATGATGTTACCCCTGAAAATAATGTGTAAAAGGGACATGTTAAGGCCTCTTTCACACTAGCGTCGTGCACTGCACGTCGCTATGCGA
This sequence comes from Ranitomeya variabilis, assembly GCF_051348905.1. Lineage (NCBI taxonomy): Eukaryota > Metazoa > Chordata > Amphibia > Anura > Dendrobatidae > Ranitomeya > Ranitomeya variabilis. The sequence continues at coordinate 759,483,014 of NC_135235.1, read as the reverse complement.
TGTTGCGGCGCACCGATGCAAACTGAACGCGCCGCACAACGGTGGCAGCGGATGCAGTTTTACATTGCATCCGCTGCTCCATTGTGATGTGCGGGGAGGCGGGGGCGGAGTTCCGGCCGCGCATGCGCAGTCGGAAAAGACGGTCACGACGCACAAAAAAACGTTACATGTAACTTTTTTTTTGTGCCGACGGTCCGACGCAACACGATGCAACCGTCGCACGACGGTTGCGACGCATGGCAATGCGTCGCTAATGCAAGTCTATGGAGAAAAACCGCATCCTGCAAGCAATTTTGCAAGATGCATTTTTTCTACAAAATGACGCATTTCGACGTGCAGTGCACGACGCTAGTGTGAAAGAGGCCTAAATCGCGGTGTGTCCACTAAGTAGCATCACAGAGGTCTACAGTCTTAGAATTAGTGAGTGGCCTGTATATAGGGCTACAGATACTGTGCTGCGTGGTTCGATATTACTTGCTTTTATTTGTTAAAAAAAAAAATGCAAATTTGGCAAAAATTTTGAAAATTTCGCAATTTTCAAAATTTTTATTTTTATGCTCTTAAATCAGAGAGATATGTCACACAAAATAGTTAATTAATAACATTTCCCACATGTCTACTTTACATCAGCACAATTTTGGAAACAATTTTTTTTTAGTTGGAAAGTTGTAAGGGTTAAAAGTTGACCAGCGATTTTCTCATTTTTACAACAAAATTTACAAAACCATTTTTTTAGGGATCACCTTACATTTGAGGTGAGTTTGGGGGGGTCAATATTACAAAAAATACCCAAAAGTGACACCATTCTAAAAACTGCACTCCTCAAGGTACTCAAAACCACATTCAAGAAGTTTATTAATAGTGATGAGCGAGTGTACTCGTTGCTCGGGTTTTTCCTGAGCACGCTGGGGTGACCTCCGAGTATTTGTTATTGCTCGGAGATATAGTTTTCATCGCCTCAGCTGCATGATTTACGGCTTCCAGATACAGTGAATACATCTGAGGAATGCCTGTTTGCTAGGGAATTCCCACATGAATTCAGCGTATCTGGAAGCCGTAAATCATGCAACTGAGGCGATGAAAACTATATCTCCGAGCAATAACAAATACTCGGAGGTCACCCCAGCATGCTCCGGAAAACCTGAGCAACGAGTACACTCGCTCATCACTATTAACCCTTCAGGTGCTTCACAGGAATGAATGGAATGTGGAAGGAAAAAATAAACATTTACTGTTCTTTCGCAAAAATTTTCATTTAGACCTAATTTTTTTTACTTTCACAAGGGTAACAGGAGAAAATGGACTATATGTATTCTGCAATTTCTCCTGAGCACGCCGATACCCCGTATGTGGGGGAATACTACTGTTTGGGCGCATGGCAGAGCTCAGAAGGCAAGGAGCGCAGATTGGAGAGCAAATTTTTCTGGAATTGTTTGTGGGTGACATGTCACATTGTCAGAGCCCCTGAGGAGCCAGAACAGTATAAGCCCCCAAAAGTGACTGCATTTTACACAATACTTCCCTGAATGAAATCTTCTAGTGGTGCAGTGAGCATACTGACACCACAGCTGCTCCATAGAAAATGATACCATTGGGCAGTGAAGAAAAAATAATTACATTTTTACCACTGAAATGTTGTTTTAACCCCAGAATTTACAATGGAAAATAGTAACAATTAGCACAAATCAGGGACACTACCCAAAGAATACTATAAAAAATATATCTAACACAAGTCAAACACACATTGTGTCAACTATTGTGAACCATATGTATTCCTGGTAAGTGGATCTAGCAAAAGGAATGACAGTCGGAAATACCATATTAATACCACCAAGAAGAAGAAGAAAGACTGACCGGAAAGTCCAAAGAATATTTTTCAATATTGTTATCATATGCTTTTATTAACAAGTTTAAACCCAATGAGATCAAACAAAAATATACCCATAAAAAAGAATTATAGTACTTAAAAACAACTTTCTGTATGTTATTGCTGGAACGTCCAGTTCGTATATACTGTATATATATGTGGAATACCCTCAGTGTGACTAGAGACTCCTAAACACACGATAATACATGTGGTGCACAAACTACATACATGTCAGGGGACCCCTGACGAAGGCAGAGTGCCGAAACGCATCGGGTGTGGGTGCCAGTCTAGGAGACCGGGCATTTATTACATCACTCTGTATGTTTTATGTTATTTTATCATGGATTCTGGCTGATGAATTGGGACGCATATAAATTTATTTGTAGGACAGTATGCTCTAGCAAGCTAATAGAAAACTCTGAAGTGACCAAGTTATTGGGGAGACAATTGAGAAAAGCCTACTTCTTTAGCCTAACCCTAACTTTAGAAGAAACCCTAACTTTAGCCTAACAGTAACCCTAACTATAGCACTAACCCTAACCTGCCTTCTCTGTTTTTTTACTTTATAACAAGATTGCTGACTGACACAGCTGTTGCCAGCAGCACTTCTAACACTGTTTCTCCTCTAATCTCTCACTGACAGGAGATCTGAGGAGAAACAGCGTTTTTATCAGGCAGATCGCCCGGGAAAGTTGGTTGCTACAACAAACTTTCCTAGTGATTTGTCTCATTGGCTGGTGTGACGCTGACGTCATCAGGACCTGAACCAATCAGGTCTCGATGAGGTCGGGGGTCACAGGAACTTGTGCGCTGGAATCCCCTCGTTATAAGGCACATGGGGGTCCCGATGAGCACAAAACTGCCGACCATAGACAAACGGTAGCTAAATGCCAGCGCTAGCAGGGCTTTGTGCAGCGCCACCGTTTATCTACGGCTGGTGGTCACAAAGCGGTTAAGTTAAGGGTACCATAATTTCTGTCCAGGCCTATTTCATGAGTTTTATTTTTTTTTTTAAATCTGTGGAAACCTGGTTGAAAAGCAATGTCTGACATTAATTTGTTCATTTTCATAGATCTCTTATTTATTACTTTTGTCAGATTCAAGTTATTTCTGTGACCATTGTGGGTTTTTCATTCATTAAACGAGGGGTACCAACAATTTTGACCAGATTGTGCTCCAGGAGACACACACCGCAAATTAAGTGGATTCTTCTCACTATATAATACTGCTAAATACAGGGATTCTAAATGTTGTTTGAGCACACTGTAAGACTCAGAAGTGAGAGTGGATTTTGCTGGATTGATATATAGAAACTCTGTTGCTTTTCAATAGCCTTTGAGCCATTAATAGTGTGGAAACCTCTGTTTTTCCATTGACAGATGATGGACCTGAGTGGGGACTTGTTTTTTGTGAGATGAGAATTGGTATTATTTTTGCCTACATAACATTGATTGGTTTCTTTTTATTCGATATATGGAAGGCAGAATGAACAAACAGTTGAACACCACACACTACTGGTTCATCCAACAAGGTTTTCTATTAGACTGTGAACAAGCATTGTCTTAGTAAATAAAGTTGTTGTATATAGCTTGCCATTTGTATGGACAGTTTAAGCAGAAATGTTCAATAATATAAAACTCAAGGATATTGTGTTAAAAAAATTGTTTATCTTAGCAGATGACTGTACCAGGAGATCAGAGGGACAGTTGACATCTTCAATGTTTAAATCTGATGATCTTGAGATCCTACAAGATACAACTGAAGTGATTGCTGTTTCTCCAGATATATCATCGACGTCGTCAATTCACACCAAAGATCTGTCATCTGATCCTATGAAACAGGTCCCATCTTCTGATTCATTACTGACTGCTAAGGAAAATCATAGTCACAAAAGAGGCATTAAAAAACAAACTGCTCCTAAAGCAAAGAAGTCATTTTCATGTTCTGAATGTGGGAAATGTTTTAACCAGAAAGGGAATCTTGTTAGTCACCAGAGAACCCACACAGGGGAAAAGCCTTTTTCTTGTTCAGAATGTGGGAAAAGTTTTAACCAGAAAGGGTATCTTGTTATTCACCAGAGAACCCACACAGGAGAGAAGCCTTTTTCTTGTTCAGAATGTGGGAAATGTTTTACACATAAATTGCATCTTGTTAGTCACCAGAGAACCCACACGGGGGAGAAGCCTTTTTCTTGTTCAGAATGTGGGAAATGTTTTAACCAGAAATCAGATTTAGTTACCCACCATAGAACTCACACAGGGGAGAAGCCTTTTTCATGTTCAGAATGTGGGAAATGTTTTAACCATGAAGGGAATCTTGTTAGTCACCAGAGAACCCACACAGGGGAGAAGCCTTTTTCCTGTTCAGAATGTGGGAAAAGTTTTAACCAGAAAGGGTATCTTGTTAGTCACCAGAGAATCCACACGGGGGAGAAGCCTTTTTCCTGTTCAGAATGTGGGAAAAGTTTTAACCAGAAAGGGAATCTTGTTAGTCACCAGAAAACCCACACAGGAGAGAAGCCTTTTTCCTGTTCAGAATGTGGGAAATGTTTTACACATAAATTGCATCTTGTTAGTCACCAGAGAAGCCACACGGAGGAGAAGCCTTTTTCTTGTTCAGAATGTGGGAAATGTTTTAACCAAAAAAGGAATCTTGTTAGTCACCAGAGAACTCACACAGGGAAGAAGCCTTTTTCATGTTCAGAATGTGGGAAATGTTTTAACCGGAAAAGGAATCTTGTTAGTCACCAGAGGACCCACACAGGGGAGAAGCCTTTTTCCTGTTCAGAATGTGGGAAAAGTTTTAACCAGAAAGGGAATCTTGTTAGTCACCAGAGAACCCACACAGGGGATAAGCCTTATTCCTGTTCAGAATGTGGGAAATGTTTTACCCAGAAAGCAGATTTGGTTACTCACCAGAGAACCCACACAGGGGAGAAGCCTTTTACCTGTTCAGAATGTGGAAAATGTTTTATCCAAAAATCAGGTTTGGCTATTCACCATAGAACTCACACAGGGGAGAAGCCTTTTTCCTGTTCAGATTGTGGGAAATGTTTTAAATGGAAAGTGCTTCTTGATAGACATCAGAGCAGTCACACAGAGGAGAAGCCGTTTTCATTTTCTTAATGTGGGAAATATTTTAATTGAAAATCAACTGTTAATAAACATCAGAGACGTCACATAGGGGAGAAGCCTTTTTTATATTCATAATGTTGGAATAATTTTAACCAAAATTCAATCTTCTTAAATGGGTTATCTCTTGTCATTCCTCATGTTTGCTGACAAAAGCGTAAAACTAAACTTTATTAATTCCAAATGTAAAACTATACAGATAATTTACCCCCTGAAGGTTAGTCAGTAGGTGACTAATAGAAAGAACATGTACCTCACAGTTCAGTATATAGGGAGAGGTGACATATACACACTCACTCTCCAAGCCTCTCATTTCTACATGTTTCATCATCCTCACCAAAGGCGACTCAAAAGGAGACTATTTAATATTGACCTATATTCAAGCGAGACTAGACAAGAAAAAAAACTAGTCATGTATCATGTTTTCCGAAACAGTCAGAAAACTAGCCACATATTGGCAGATCCCAGACCTCCAGCTATATACTTCATAAGTTTATAAGCCACTGCTGTGTCCGGAATAGATAGTATGTGAAAATACAGTACAGTATAGTTCTTGTGTTTTTTCTCCTACAGGGACTGCCCTAGTTTGGTATTGTAACAGCTGTTAATTAGTGGTGCAGACAAATTGTCCTGGACTAAACTCAGTTTTCAGAAGACCCAATATGTACCACTCAGGGAAAACTTACCTGCTCCAAATATCAATAGCAGCTTCTAACTAATGGCCATGCTGCGGTCTGTCAAGGAATGTAATATTGTTATAAAGGCTAGGGATGTGTCCAATCATAAGACATGAGAAGGACAGGACAGCAGCCATTTTACATCATGGCTCCATTATGAGGGACACGGATGTATCATTTCATAGGAAAACAACCTAGGGGTTTTGAGCCTCGGTTGCAAGAATACAGATCTGCTCCATTGACCATCATTGAACCATGGATATGTTTGGAAAAACCAGGTTGTGATCCTCAGATCAACTGGCCTTGTACCTTGTATGGACTCAATGGACTGTCATCTTTCTACGCTTGTCGTTACCTCTTGTCTGTGTGCGTGCCACAGGTGGAGTAACCAACCCTGGAATATGAAGCTAAGTTGTGATCCTCGTATCAACTGGCCTTGTATGGACTGGCATCTTCTTACGCTTGTCGTTACCTCCTCTGTGTGCGTACCACAGGTGAGGTAGTAACCCTGCAAGATCTGTAGTCACAGCTGCCGGTGAGTCAGCGGAAGGGCGAGCCTCTGTAATGTTCACCATCTTGGGTACTGTGCTGGAACTGTTCTGTGTTATCTGCCTATTTTGTGGTACAATAAAGCATTGCCACACTGTTTCACTCTCACACTCTCACCCTGTGTTGCCTGAGTAGCATTTTGCCCATGTTTAAAGGAGAGCAGGAGTTTGGCAAGATGATCCCTGGGTTCATGCCTTTTCAGCTAGCGGGCGGCGCTCAAAGCAATCCAGCAGTGACAACCATAGACATCTGCTGGAGAACTCTGGTTGTCATGTCAACCCATCGGTAACCTGCGATCATGTGACGGGGTCACTGATGAGCGGGATTTCCGGTGCACTTGCTGACGTGCCAGAAAAGATGTGATTCAGTGCTGGAGTCAACATCAAAGGGGAGGGAGTCATACATCTGCGTACATTTACGCCTGATGTCGGAAAAGGGTTAAAAGGGATTGTTTTAGGCTAGTTTCACACTAGCGTTCGGCAGGGCTGCAAATGAAAGCCTTCTAACTCTGTGAAGCCCCGCCCAGTGCCACTCCTCTTCCTTCAGCTTCGCCAACGTCTGCATGCGTCCTACATACCCTATCTTTAACATTTGGTACGCAGGCCATGCGGATGTATGCGGATGCTTCTGCATGCGTCGTTTTGAAGCTGCGCCGACCGCAACATGTTGAGTTTGACGCAGGTCAGCGCAGCATCAAGACGATGCATGCGGAGGCATCTGCATACATCTGCTTGGCCTGCGTGCCCAATGTTAAAATTAGAGTATGTAGGATGCATGCAGATGTAGGCGGTGTCATGAATCCTGCCATGCTGCCACCATTGTCTTGAATCCCACCGGATATGTCAGGGATCCCACCACTCTGTCACGGTTTACGGGGAAGATACCTTTTTCATCCCCACGACTCACACCAATTTGTCATGAACCGGGGTTGTTTGGTTGCCCCTCGTTCCTTCTGAAGGGGATTTATCTATATCCCACTTCCCAGTTCCACTTTGAAACTTGCAGCTCTCTTGGCACTCCGCTTAACCTCAGGTCAGTCAGGGTCCTGCATCTAGAGTAATTAGCCACCAGAAGGGGTGCCTGCTATGTATACTACTCCCACACAGGTGGGAACAATAATTATCAACGATATGCCCTCGTCGTGACATCACTGAGTGGGCTGAGTTATGACATGCACTCTTGTTTCCACTCTTTACGTTTTGGCTTCACCAAACAAAGACATTCCTAGGGAAAGGGAGGGGGGAATGAGTGGCTTGAATTCCAATGTGCTGCCAGCAGAGAGGGGGGGTCGAACATGCAGCGGGTGTCTGTTCTTGGATGTGGCAGAGCTCAGTTCACGATAATAGACAATCCACTACCTCATGTTCCTGACACCTCCTCTTTTGGACTACGCTAAGGAGGCAGGACCTCGGTACATCTCTATGCGCACCTCGGCAGGTTCTCACAAGCAGGACAACCCATCTGCATTGCTATGCTCCCTGCCCATTTTGTGTGTGACTGTAAAGTAGTACTGCTGGAGAGCAAGGCTCCAGCGTAGCAACCTTGCGTTGGTTCCACACATGGCTTGTAGCCAGCGCAGAGGGTGGTGGTCCATCATCACAGTGAAGGTGTGCCCGTACAGGTAGGGCTGTAAACGTTGTAGGGTCCAGACTATGGCCAGGCACTCCTTCTAGATGGTGAAATAGGCCACTTCCCTCAGCAGAAGCTTCCGGCTCAGGTACAAGATGGGGTAGTCATGGTTCCCTGAGTTGACCTGGCTGAGCACAGCACCGAGGGTAAACTCGCTGGCATCAGTCTGCACCAAGAACGGTCGACTGCTGTCAACTGCTTTCAACACAGGAGCATTACACAGGGCAGTTTTCAATGCCTGGAAGGCCCCCCTCACAGCCGTTGTTCCAGTCGACTATGTGGGGTAGCTTCTTCCTGGTGAGGTCCATCAAGGGTTCGGCCAGGCTACTATAGTTCTGTACAAAGGACCTATAGTACCTTCCAGTGCCCAGGAAGGACATCACCTGTTTCTTGGTCCTGGGGTGGGCCAGGAAGCGATCGCGTCCACTTTCCTATGCTCTGGCTTTATGGACTTCCCACCTACCCAGTGCCCAGGTAATGGACTTCACTCATGCCCATCTGGCACTTTCCCGGCTTGATGGTCAGACCGGCTCAGTGAATTTGCCTGAGCACCTCCTGAAGATGCTGCAGGTGTTCATCCCAGGGGGAACTGATGATGTTATTCAGGTACACCACCACGTACTTCTCCAGTCCCTGAAGCAGGTGGTTGACCATCCGCTGGAAAGTGGCAGGGGAATTCTTTTTGCCGAAGGGCATGACCGTGGACTCATACAATCCAAAGGGGGTGACTTCTGTGCCTCGGGGCTCAGGGGAATCTGCCAGTATCCTCGACTCAGATCCATTATGGTCAGATATTTTGCGCCAGCTGACAGCTCAAGTAGTTCCTCGATGTGCGGCATTGGGTGCGCGTCAAAGGCTGTGATGGCGTTGAGCCCCCTGTAGTCCATTCAGAACCGGGTGGTTCGATCCTTCTTTGGCACGAGAACTACAGGTGAGGCCCACGTGCTCTTTGACAGTTGAATCACCCCCAGCTGTAATATCTCATCGATCTCCTGGTGCATAACCTGCTGCACCTAGTCGGAGAACCGATAGGGTGTTCGCCGGAGTGGGGCATGATTCCCGGTATCCACCTCGTGGATCGCTAACATGGTCCTTCCAGGTTGATTGGAGAACATGGCCCGGAAGGATTCCAGCGTGGTCCGCAACTGCAACCACTGAGGTTGTTAACAAGGCGCTTACCTCCACATCCTCAATTGACCCACCAGCCTTGGCTTGGCCCAGCATGTCCAGGAAGGGGTCTTCGTCCCTGCCTTCAGGCAGGCTGCAGACCGGTAGGACGCAAGCTTCACATTCGTGATGAGCCGTCATCATGTTGACATGAAAGGCCTCTCGTCTACCCCGAGCGTGGTCAAGTGTGACCACGTAGGTGACCGGGTTGAGCTGGTAATGAACGACGTACGAGCCTTTCCAGGCTGCCTGAAGCTTATCCTTTGGTACGGGACCAGCACCCACACCTTTAGAACCATGTGGTAGGTCCGCACCCAGGGCGTTCTGGTCGTACCAGTGCTTCTGATCAGCCTGAGCCTGCGTCATGTTGTCATGCACCAACCTCGTCAAGGTCTGCATTTTGTCACGAAAGCGCATGACATACTCCACTATGGACACTTCAGAAGGGTTTGACTCCTCTTCCCAGGATTCCCTTACCAACCCAAGGGGTCCCCGAAGTCGCCTGCCGTACAGGAGCTTGAACGGGGAGAACCCTGTTGAGGCCTTCGGAACCTCTCAGTAAGCGAATAGCAGGTGTGGGAGGTACTGCTCCAAGTCATGTCCTTGGGTCTCAACCAGCTTGCGTAGCATCTGTTTGAGGATACCATTGAAGCGCTCACACAAGCCATTTGTCTGTGGGTGATACGCACTCGATACCAGACGCTTCACCTGCATTTTCTTACAGAGTCTCCATTAGGCGAGACATGAATTGGGTCCCTTGATTGGAAAGCATCTCCCTGGGAAATCCTACACGTGAAAAGATAGCCAGTAGTGCATCCGCCACCATATCTGCCCTAGTTGAGGACAGAGCCACTGCCTTTGGGTACCGGGTAGCGTAGCCTACCACAGTGAGGACGTAATGCTTTCCAGAGCTGCTGGGGATGGCCAGTGGGCCCACAGTATCCACCACAATCCTCTGGAAAAGCCCCTCAATCACTGGCAAAGGGATTAGGGGAGCGTTAAGAGCAGGCCCCGCCTTCCCCACTCTTTGGCAGGTGATACAGGAGCGGCAGTAGTTTGTTACATCTGTCCCCATCTTGGGCCAATAGAAGTGTTGAGACAACCGGGCCTTAGTTTTGCTGATCCCCAAGTGTCCAGCGAGCAGGATCTCGTGGGCAATCCGCAACAACTCATTCCTGAATTGGTGCGGGATGACCAGCTGTCTTTCCCTCAACCACTCCTTTTGCAATTTTCCGAGTACTATCTCCCGGTACAACCTCACTCGTTCCCAGAACACCTTCTCCTTATCAGTCACGGAGGTGGGCATCTCGGCAAGGTGTCTCAAATTCTCCAGGCTCGCATCTGAGTGCAGAGCGGCCTAGAGCTCCTGGCTAGTGGCAGCCAGAAGCGAAATCAGGTTCCCTTTCCCATGGAAACCCTCAGGGACCTGCTGAGTCCATCTCTGGTTCAGTCACACCTGTGACTGAGGAGGGTCCAGAAGGCAGAACGTTATCTGCATTCCGGGCACTCTGACTGCGGGTGACAGCAGCTATGTAGGCTGTCTCCCCGGGAATCTCCACAGACCCATCAGATAGCGCTGCTATGGGTACTACCTCCCCATCCACCCCCAACATCCCAGGAGCAGTGTTACTTATGGAGGAGTTACCTTCCTCTGGGGCACTGGTCACTTGCACGGCATCACCTTTCTCGCGGTTCCCATGCATCTCCCCATTTCCCATAGCACCATCGCTTGCTGGTTCATCAGCCATCCCACCCCGCAGAGTGATGAGGCTGAGCACTCCTGCACCTGTGAACACATCATTCTTGGGACACAAATGGTTAGCAGGTAACACGTGCACATTTTCAACATTAGCATTATCGGTATTACCCTCGGCATTTTCAGAAAAATGATTGTCAGGTACATCATTAATCGGTAAAGCATTGTCAGGTAACACATGCAATTTCCCATTGCTATCATCAGCATTCGATCGGGGAAGGGAGTCAGGGACATAGTATGCAACCATCCTCCCCAAATCATTCCCTTATAAAACACCAGTGGGCAAGTTATCGAACAGCTCCACTTCCTTCACCCCGCTCCTGGCACCCCAATCTATATACACCTGGGTCAATGGCAAGGGACAGCAGATGCCCCCAATCCCGGTGACAGTCAGGGTTTTCCTCAGAATGGTTTCTTCAGGGTCTGCCAGTTCGGGTCTGATAAGGGTTCGTTCAGCCTCGGTGTTCTTGAGGCCTGTAGAGACATGGCCCCCCCACGGTGATGTGCTTCACGTTGACACACACCCAACCATTCAACCCACCAAAAGAACTGCTGCATTAGGCCATGGGGCCTTGGCTGGGGGATTCTTCTGCTTCTATGGACAGTGGGTGCTGATATGACCATTCCGCTTGCAGAAAAACTCTGTTGAGGGTAGGTGGTAGGTCTGATGCTGTTGGCAATGGGGACAGGGTCTCTGGTGTGTTGGCTGGCAGGGGCAATGGCATTGGTTGCAGGCTTACCCCCTCTTCAGCTCGCGGTGACTGGCTTCCGCACTTCCGATTTATGGTTGGCCCCATAGTCATCGTCAGTCTGCGCTGCTTTAGTCACGTCTTTGGTCTCTCTGTCCATCACGAACTGTCGTACCACAGCTGGGCAAAGGTGTAAGAGCTGGTCTCTGATCATCAGGTCCCGCAGCTGTGCAAAGGTGGTCACTGACAGTCCTTGGGTCCACTGGTCAAAGTGGGTCCCGAGTCCATGCGCCATATTGCTGTAACTGTCATGTGGACCACGTTGGAGATTCCGGAACTTTCTACGGTAAACCTCAGGTGTTAGCTGGTACTTGGTTATCAGGGCCTGCTTGATGGCCTCTGTTAGGATCCGGTGACTTTGGAGCCGCATGAACTTTCTCTGGAGTAGGTGGAAACTGTACTGACCGCAAAACCTGAACTAACACCGCAACTAGAAGTAGCCGTGGGGTGTGCCTAACAAACCCTAGACACCTTGACACAGCCGGAGGACTAAATACCCCTATAGATAGAAATAGGAATACTACCTTGTCTCAGAGTAGAACCCCAAAGGATAGGCAGCCCCCCACGAATATTGACTGTGAGTAGGAGAGGAAAGACACGCAGGCAGAAAACAGGATTCAGCAAAAGAGGCCACTCTAGCTAAATAGGGAATGATAGGACAGAATACTAAGCGGTCAGTATTAAAACCCTTCCAAAAATATCCACAGCAGATAATACAAAAAGTTCCACAATCTAACTAAAGACATGGAATGTATATCTATCACTCCTGAGAATCCAACAAGATTGAGAAAATACTGACACAATCTAAGCTGGACAAAAAACAATGAATAGCACAGAATTATTAAGCACACAGCATGTGTGCCAAAGAAACAAAACCAGACACTTATCTTTGCTGATTTGACAGTAAGGCAGAAGGAACCAAACAAGGACCAAAACCTCCCAACAACCATGGACAACTGGCAAGGACTAATGAATCCTGCACGCCTAAATACCCCAGTCAGAACTGCAATCAGTAGATACACCTGACCAGGACTGCAACCCAGGGACAACTGCATTACCACCTACAACCACCGGAGGGAGCCCAAAAGCAGAATTCACAACAGGCCTCATAGTCACCATCTTGCTGTTGAGGGAGAGCAGCAATCGCCTCCAGAGCGTTGCCTCGTAGCCCTGGGGTCAGGTATCTGGCCCTGTCACGAATCTCACCTTGCTGCCACCAATATGTCACGGATCCAAACAATCTGTCACGGTTTACAGGGAAGTCACCTTTATCATCCCCACCACTCACACCAATTTGTCACGAACCGGGGTTGGTTGGTTGCCCCTGGTTCCTTCTGAAGGGGATTTATCTATATCCTACTTCCCAGTTCTGGTTGGGAACTTGCAGCTCTCTGGAACCCCCCCGTTACCCTCAGGTTAGTCAAGGTACTTCACCTAGGGTAATTAGTTGCCAGAACGGCTGCCTGCTATGTACTGGCTATTGGGCACGCTGCAGCGAGGGCAATATAACTATTCCCACCCAGGTGGGAATAATGATTATCAATGCCTCTGTTGCTACAAAGCCTCCCAAATGCACAGAACAAAGTATGCTGCCACCAGCTCCGATTTTCAAAGTATAGACGGGTCCAGAACCAACCCAAATCTGTAGCGTTATTCACTTCAGAAAACGCGACAGTTTGCTTAGAGCATGAAGAGACAAGCTAGTAATTTTATATTTTACTCCATAAAAAGGTAGGCAGTGTTTACAAGGTATAAAAAGATATTATAAAGAAGACAAAATCATCTGTACAATACAATTGCAAATACACAGGGATTCAAATTGAAAGAACACTTACATTTCGTTCAGATCATTTCATCTTTTGGCTGGCCTTGTGCAAAGGAGGGGGGGTCAAATCTAGATGCGTACCACACATCTAGACAGCAGCTAGACCCTGGACACCAAACTCGAGAAGACTCCTTGCTTCACTACTTGTTTCCTAGCCTAAAACCCAGGCACTCCGCCTGTGGTGACATCACTTAGGGGCTGAAACCTCCCCTTTACTTAGAGCTATGGTAACTATTTTTATGCATAACTTGCTGTGTGAACCTCGCATAAGTACGACACCATGCTCATGATGTTCCCCACGTCAGGGGAGTTCTTTTAAGTGTAAACACGGAATAATTACGTGAACCGCTTACTGAGAAATCCGCACTTTGCCCCCGTTGCGTTTAGCTGCTAGCGCTTTCAGTGAGTGATAGATCTATCGATGGACATCTGGAATATCTAATTCTTATATTTCTAGCCTGGATTGGTGCCACTATATATCACATTAATAGAACAAAGAATCTAACAGAAAGCACCTGTTGTGGCCAGTATTCGATGGGAGGGGGGAATGAGGAGTCTAAGGAGAATTGTCTGACCAGCATAGAGCTATAAAAATTCTTTTGGGAGGGGTGAAATGAGGGGTTTTGGATTCAGGCACACACAAGCAGCTGACACAGTGAGAAGGGGTGGGGTCGAGATAGCCCACAGCGTGTCTGGAAAGCCATGTAACCTGAAACTAAACTCACAACATGACATTTTTACATTATGGTGACAGGCTCATTGGTTCCCTGGCAGCCGGTACTGTCTGCAGGCTTTCTCAGAGGCCAGCAGAAAAGTGTCCAAGTTCCCATCCTTTTCCATCACAGGAAAGTGCTCTGGCCTGGGTTTAGGGATCTGAGTGCTGTTGGGCTCACGGTTCCACGTGGCAGATGGTACTGACCCAAGTTGGGCCATCTGCAGTTCATTGTCCCTCCAAGCTTGGGCCTCCTGCTCAGCTCTCTGCCTCTTGGAATTGCAGGACCAGCTGCAGACGTCTGTGTCATCTGCAGAGCATTGTTGCAGAGCCAGCTGCACACGGGGTTCCAATCCGCCCTGGTTGCTGGTAGGGCCGGCATTCTGTAGTTGGACCTCTGCCACAGAACCATTTTTGCTTGGGCCGGCTTCTGCATCCGATGGGCTCTGAGCAATTTCCCGTTGCACCAGAGCCGTGACCAGTTGGCTTTTGTTTTTGCCCATGGCGTCTATCTGCATCAACCTGCAGAGGGCAATAAGAGTGTCCTTTAGGGTGCCAAGGAAATGCATGGTAAAAATTGAGTAGCAAGTTTTAGAAGGTCTTACCTCCTAATGTTGATCCTTTTTGGTCATAGATATTTTATAATTTTCTTTTTTTAAGATTTGTTATCATTTACTGGATGCTCAATGGCACATCATATTGCAGTTTTAAATGTTTGTTTAGTATTTATCATCATGCATATTCCTCGTTATGTATGGTATGTTATGCCGTTTACCGATCAGATCAGTGGTTTGTGAATCACACACACTCCTCACTGAGCAATTTGAATACTTCCCTCACCTAACAGGTAAACACGCGCTGTGATTGTTTGATTAATGTGCTTACAGCTTATAGCGCAGTTAAAATTTTTTATATATATCGGTTTAGGATTCATTCCGGTGTGTGGTACGGAATATTACCTGCAGCTTCTGATTTCCATCCGCACTAGCGCCGCTATCTTGAACATCTTTTATCTTAAATCTAAATCTAGTGTGAACATGTTTTACATGGTGAATCCTTATGCCAAAATGAACAAATTTGAGGGGTAAGACTTACTAATTTGCAAAGTTCATTTTTCTAGGCACCCTAGTGTCCTTGTTATGCTGCTCATACCAGCCTTCTCCTCTTGCAGCCATCATTGCCAAATAAAAGATAGGATAGAAAAACAAAGAGAAGGGTAGGGGGTAATCGCAATACACACTATTGTCTCAGGACTAGTAAACACTGAGCTTGTTCTCCAAAACGTATTTGTGCAGATTCCTCTCCAGAACTGCGCAAGTTTTTAGTGAAAGGAATGATTGCTCAAACCCAGTCACTAATGCTCTATTATCCCACCGCTGCCACCAATATGTCAGGAATCCCACCATGCTGACACCACCGGATATGTCGGGAATCCCACCATTCTGTCACGGTTCACAGGGAAGATACCTTTATCATTCCCACCACTAACACCAATTTGTCAAGAACCGGGGTTGTTTGGTTGCCCCTGGTTCCTTCTGTAGGGGATTTAACTATATCCCTCTTCCCAGTTCCGCTGTGAAACTTGCAGCTCTCTGGCACCCCTTACCCTCAGGTCAGTCAGGGTACTGCACCTAGGATAATTAGTCACCAGAAGGGCTGCCTGCTATGTACTGGCTATTGGGCACTCTGCAACTAGGGCGATATAACTACTCCCACACAGGCGGGAACAATAATTATCAATGCCGCCAGTCGCTGCAAAGAAGCCCAATTGCACAGGACAAGGTATGCTGCCACCAGCTCCAATTTTCCGAACATTAATGGGGCCGGAGCCAACAGAAATCAGTAGCGTAATTCACTTCAGAGGACGCGACTGTTCATTTAGAGCATGGAGAGACAAGCTAGTAATTTTATATTTGACTCCAAATAAAAAGGTAGGCAGTGTTTACAAAGTATAAAAAGATATAAGAAAGACAAATCATATGTTCAATGCAATTACAAATAAAAAAGGATTACATTTGAAAAAGAACAGTTAAATTTCTCTGATATCACTTCAGATCATGGCAAACCATGTGATATGGAGGATACACACATATAGATGCATAAGGGCAGCTGGCAGAGCTGCTGTTAGCTCTCTTCCTGGGCCAAGACTCACAACCCAGCAGGGGTAAGATATGCCCTCTCGTCGTGACATCACTGAGTGGGCTGAGTTATGACGTGTACTCCTTTCTACTCTTTACAGTTTGGCTTCACCAAAGACATTCCTTGGGGAAGCGAAGGGGGAACGAGTGGCATGAATTCCATTGTGCTGCCAGCAGAGAAGAGAAGGGGGGTCAAACATGCAGCGGGTGTCTGTTCTCTGTTCTTGGATGTAGCAGAGCTCAGAGTGTGCGATAATAAACAATCTACTACCTCATGTTCCTGAGAGGCGGAGCTGAAGGAAGAGGTGAATCAGTAGGCAGGGCTTCACGGAGGAAGAGGGCTTTCATCCGCAGTCTGAGACCAGCCTTACAGAGACAGAAGTGGTAATCAATCATGTATACATACATATATGTGTGTGTAGCCCCTCCCACTCCACATGCAAAGCCCCGCGTAATAAACATCTAATATATATTGTGAACTGTGTGTGTGTGTGTGTGTGTGTGTGTATATATGTATATATATATATATATGTATGTATATATATATATATATATATATATATATATATATATATATATATATATATATATATATATATATATATATATATATACATATATATATATATATATATATATATATATATACATATATATAATGTGTGTGTGTGTGTGGCGAAATATGTACTGGTCTATATGTGTGACCAGCATTAGTTTAGCAATAGTTTAGCATCTGTCCTGAGAATGCAGGTCTCACAAAGGTCACAACATGTGTATCTGAGAAAGCAGTCTACTGTCTACAAATCTCACCAGGTAGTCTGCTGGGAACCAGGAAGAAAGGGAAACATTTCACACCTCCAAGCTCTTTGAAGAGAGATGCCTGATACTATCAGTGAGAACTTTTAGGCAAAGAGTGTTCAAAGGAAAATAATATATTCATTGGGGGAGCGGCCATGGTCCAATCAAAAACAAGCAAGTATAATATTTATCTGAAAGGCTGGTCTAGAAATTTGACCTCCAGAGTAACACTATAAATTAGGCTTGTATGAGTACAAAGTTCAGTTGACTGAGGTCAGCCCAGCTGATGTGTTCCAGTCCATCCATTCCCCCTCACGGAGCAGAAAGCAGACTACAAAGTTAGCTATTTTCTGTAAGTTTTCTCCTGTTTATTTTTATAACTGTTTTGCATACTTGTCTCTTATTACCATATTTTTATACTTTTTTCTTTACTGTAAGCACTATACTTTTTGAATAAAAGCATAAAACTTTAACAAATTGAACCTTGTATGTTCTAAAGAATCCATAGCCTTAAACTATGTGGGCCTTATGATTGGCAGACAGTAGTAGTAATATTTCCGGGACTCATTGCCCGTGTGTTCAGTGAGTGGTGGCAGCGTGTATGAGCTGGTGTGTGGCCTGGGTCGGTGTGTGATTTATGCTCCCATTACAGCATAGGACAGAGGCTGAATGCTGGACCGAGAGAGGGAAGATAGATTACCCCTTGCAGGCGCAAACACAAGTCACGTGCTGAGAGCGGATACGTGGCAAATTGGTGGCAGCACGGAAGGGATATGTGACATATATAAATATCTAATAAATATATATATATGTATATAACTAGATGGTTGCCCGATTCTAACGCATCAGGTATTCTAAAATATGTATGTCCTCGTAGTATATTGCCCAGCCACGTAGTATATTGCCTAGTTACGTAGTATACAGCACAGAGCCACATAGTATATTGCCCAGTGATGTAGTATATTGCCCAGCCACGTAGTATATTGCCCAGCCACATAGTATATTGCCCAGTTACATTGTATATTGCCCATTGACGTAGTATATTGCCCAGTTACATAGTATATTGCCCAGTGATGTAGTATACAGCACAGAGCCACATAGTATATTGCCCAGCTATGTAGTATATTGCCCAGCCACATATGACACAGGTTAAAAAAAATAAAAATAAACATATACTCACCTTCCGCAGGCGCATTGTAGCACTGTTGCCTGTGTGGGGTGCAGGCGGCAGCTTCCGGTCCCAGGGCGTCACGGCAGGTCCTTGTCGTGCAGGACCTGTCATGACGTCGCGGTCACATGACCGTGTAGCGGTCACATGACTGTGACGTCACGGCAGGTCCTTTCCGCGCAGGCACGCAGGACGTGTGATGACGTCGCGGTCACATGACCGTGACGTCACAGCAGGTCCTTCTGCCAGACCATCCGTGCCACCGGAACGTCCCGCTTGCATTGCGAGGAGCGGGAAAGGCGGCGTAGGTGAGTATATAATCATTTTTTATTTTTTTATCATTTTTAACATTAGATGTTTTTACTATTGGCGCTGCATAGGCTGCGTCAATAGTAAAAAACGTGGTCACACAGGGTTAATAGCAGCGGTAACGGAGTGAGTTACCCACGGCATAACGCGGTACGTTACCGCCAGCATTAACCCTGTGTGAGCGGTGAGCGGAGGGGTGTATGCGGGTGCTAGGCAGTGAGTGCGGGGAGTAAGGAGCGGCCATCTTCTTCCGGACTGTGCGCGTCGCTGATTGGTCGCGGCAGCCATGACAGGCAGCTGGCGAGACCAATCAGCGAACGAATAACCGCGACAGACAGGAGGACAGACAGATGGAAGTGACCCTTAGACAATTATATAGTAGATATCTATTTCATAGGCACATCTTCTTGACCACAGCAGCTTACACTGCCTGTGTTGCCCATAGCAACCAATCACTAAGCATCTTTCATTTCACCAGAGCTGTTTATAAGAAGCTAAGCTGTGATTGGTTGCTATGAGCAACAGTTTTCCTTGTAGACAGTTGTGGTAACTGAGGCCTATTATTCTTCTCATTTCTACGGTGTTATCGTCCTTCTGTAAAGCTGGAAATAACACAATTTATTACCGTGCCGACACAGACCCCCCCCTCTGCCACAGACTGCAGGGGGCCCAGAATCAGGAACTTCTCTTTGTCTGCCATGAAGCATCTCGTTAACTTCAACCACAGATTAAAAAAAGAAACACAAGACGGATTTCTCCAACCCAGGAACCATTTTACTCGGTGTAACAGCGTCACCCTGACAATGCCGGGTTCACTGTACACCTATTTATACAGCTACAACTAATGCCGCTCTACATAACTCCTTCTATACAATGTCTAACTACATGGGATTACTGAAATGCTCTGTGCTGCGGGGACACTGCGCCTCCACCATGTACAGACCAGAGGGACCTGGAGAAGACACACAGGAATATACTATATACAGGGGATAGGACACAGCTATATACTATATACAGGGGAGAGGACACACAGGTATATACTATATACAGGGGACAGGACACACAGGTATATACAAGGAAGGATACAGGGATATACTGTATACAGGGGAGATGACACACAGGTATATACTATACACAGGGGAGACGACATACAGGTATATACTATATACAGGGGACAGGACACACAGGTATATACTATATACAGGGGAGAGGACACACAGGTATATACAAGGAAGGATACAGGGATATACTGTATACAGGGGAGATGACACACAGGTATATACAGGGGAGAGGACACACAGGTATATACTGTATACAGGGGAGAGGACACAGGTATATACTATATACAGGGGAGAGGACACAGGTACATACTGTATACAGGGGAGATGACACACAGGTATATACTGTATACAGGAGAAGATGACACACAGGTATATACTATTTACAGGTATATACTATATACAGGAGGAGATGACACACTTATATACTATATACAGGAGGAGATGACATACAGGTATATACTATATACAGGAGGAGATGACGCAAGTGTATACTATATACAGGGGAGAGGACACACAGGTATATACTATATATAGGGGAGATGACGCACAGGAATATACTATATACAGGGGAGAGGACACAGGTATATACTATATATAAGGGAGAGGACACACAGGTATATACTATATACAGGGGAGGACAAAGGTATATACTATATACAGGGAAGATGACACACAGGTATATACTATACACAAGGGAGAGGACACAGGTATATACCATATACAGGGGAGAGGACACACAGGTATATACTATATACAGGAGAGATGACACAGGTACATACTACGTACAGGGGAGATGACACAGTTATATACTATATGCAGGAGGAGATGACACAGGTACATACTATATACAGGGGAGATGACACAGTTATATACTATATACAGGGGAGATGACACAGGTATATACGTATATACTATATACAGGAGTAGATGACATACAGGTATATACTATATGCAGGGGAGAGGACACACAGGTATATACTATATACAGGGGAGACAACACAGGCATATGCAATATACAGGGGAGATAATATACAGGTATATACTATATACAGGGGAGAGCACACACGTAAATACTACATACAGGGGAGACAACACAGGTATATACTATATACAGGGGAGATGACACACAGGTATATACTTTATACAGGGGAGATAACATACATGTACATACTATATACAAAAGGAGATGACACAGGTATATACTATATACAAGGGAGATGACACACAGGTATATACTATACACAGGAGGAGATGACACACAGGAACATACTGTATACAGGGGAGATGACACAGGTATATACTATTTACAGGAGGAGATGACACACAGGTATATACTATATACAGAGGAAATTACATACAGGTATATACTGTGTACAGGGGAAATGACACACAGGTATATACTGTATACAGGAGGAGATGACATACAGGTACATACTATATACAGGGGAGTTGACACATGTATATACTGCATGTAGGAGGAGATGACATACAGGTATATACTAGATACAGGGGAGATGACACACAGGTATATACTGTATGTAGGAGGAGATGACATACAGGTATATACTGTATACAGGAGGAAATGACATACAGTTATATACTATATACAGGGGAGAGCACACACAGGTATATGCTGTATACAGGGGAGAAAACACACGGGTATATACTATATACAGGAGGAGATGACACAGGTATATACTATATACTGAGATGACACACATATATACTGTGTACAAGGGAGATGACATACAGGTATATACCATATACAGGAGGAGATGACACACAGGTATATACTATATACAGGGGAGATTACACACATGTGTATACTGTTTGTAGGAGGAGATGACATACAGGTATATACTGTATGTAGGAGGAGATGACATACAGGCATATACTATATACAGGAGGAGATGACATACAGGCATATACTGTATGTTGGAGGAGTTGACATACAGGTGTATACAGGGGAGATGACACACGTATACTGTATACAGGAGGAGATGACACACATGTATATACTATATACAGGGGAGATGACATACAGGTATATACTATATACAGGGGAGATGACACACAGGTATATACTGTATACAGAGGAGAGGACACACAGGTATATACTATATACAGGGCAGATGACACAGGTGTATACTGTATGTAAGAGGAGATGACATATGTAAATCATATGGAATCAATGGTGCCATATAAATAAATAATAATAATGTAAACCATGTTCCAAATTATTATGCAAAAGATATTTTTCTCGGATTTTTCTAAATGGTTGACAGTCAGTCTAATAAAAGTCATCACCCCTTAGATTATACATCAAATTTTATTGAAGAAACCTCCGAATGATAACAGTATAATCTCCAAAATGAATAAAACCTCACAATGCACTGTTCTAAATTATTAGGCACAGTAGAATTTCTAAACATTTGATATGTTTTAAAGAACTGAAAATGCTCATTTGTGGAATTTGCAGCATTAGGAGGTCACATTCACTGAACAAAAAAGCTATTTAGCTCCAAAAGATTCTAACAGGCCAAGTTACATGTTAACATAGGAGCCCTTCTGTGATATCACCTTTAGTGATGAGTGAGCACTAAAATGCTCTTGTGCTCTTTGCTCGGTTCGAGCAGATTGGAATACTCGGGTACTTGGCCAGAACAACGAGCCCAATGTAAGTCTATGGGAGACCCAAGTATTTTTACCCCGATCCCCCCCGGGGGACCTTTTAAGGTCTAAAAATGTCTGAATATGATGGAAACACTGCTGAAATGACACAGGAACATCATGGGGATCGCCCCTGGAAGCATTCCTGACTCCTAGTTCACAGCTTTAAACCATTTTTTTCCGAGATTCATGCCATTTTTCCCAGTGCCACCAAAAACACACTAAAACAAAACCAAAACGGATTTTGCTGGGAAATATGTTAAGGTACATCGACTTCCCTGTAAGGCCAAATTATTAACCCCAGAATGAAAATTTCCTCCCCACTTAGGCTTATTTCAGACACCGCCTTTTTGAAGGATTTTTCAACTTTAACATTGCCTTCTACCACTACAAATGCGTTCACTGGGAAATGTGATTGTAACATTTAACAACCCTAGCTGGCCATGTGGTGTGTGCCCAATTCATGCCCAATTACCCAATGTGGGTTCCATTTTTTACAAAATAAGAGTGCCATCACGGCCCCCTTGCCCAAAATGCACCGTACAGAGCACTTTAACTCCTTTTGATCAAGTGGCAGTTAAAGGACACATTGCAGGAGACAGAATTAAGAAGTAGGCCCAATGTAATGCCATGCCCAGTTCCCCAATGTGGGGTCCCTTTTTTTACAAACTAAAATAGTGCCATCACAGCCCCCTTTCCCAAAATGAACCGTACAGAGCATGTTCACCCTGGTGATCTAGTGGCAGGTAAAGGACACATTGCAGGTGACAGAATTAAGAAGTAGGCCCAATGTAATGCCCAATTCCCCAATGTGGGTTCCTTTTTTTAACAAAATAAAATAGTCCCATCACAGCCCCCGTGCCCAAAATGCACCGTACAGAGCACGTTCACCCTGGTGATCTAGTGGCAGTTAAACAAGAGACATTGCAGGGGACAGAGTTAAGAAGTAGGCCCAATGTAGGGATGTGGGTCTCTTAGACTTGTAATGGATTGCCTGGCCTGACAAGCATTTGCTCATGTGTGGTTCATTTAAAAAAAAATCTTTCATATGGATCCTAGACACCCTTTCCCAAAAATTGACTGTCTGTAGCAGCACAGAACACATGAACCCTGGTGATCTAGTGGTGGAAAATGGTGAGAGGATGAGGAAGGCCTCATTAAAAAGTAGGCCCAATGTAAATGAGCGGGTCTCCTAGACTTGTAATGCCCATACACTAAGTGCATGGGCTGACAAACATTTCCCCATGAGGGGGGGGGCAATTTTTTTTAACAAAAATTGTTTACGGGCATCATAAACACCTTGCAAAACTGTAAAGTGGTTTCCTACACAGTTGCTGCTGGGAAGGTGCAGGTTTTTAGTAAAAATATGGCAGATGAATCGTTGGAAGAAGTGATCAGGAAAAGGGCCATGGTGATGACAGGAATGGGAACGTACATGATTAATAACAGCGGTGGCTATGGGAGGTATGAGATCCAGGATACAGCCTACAATGATTAGTCGTTTAGCCACCACCAATTACCAGAATGTGTTTCATGCCCATCAGAAGATCGGTGTAACAGATGCGCGTGTATGACTCGGCCTAAAAAATGCTTTTCACAAATATGTTGCCAAACCAAAGACGCACGTGTCTGTCTAAAGGGCAAGGTACAACATGTTCGTGAGATGTTGATTTATAGAAAGCAGATCAGAGTTGGAGGAAAAGCAAACAAACTGATGGATGCTTGTGAAAAACTAAGTTAAAAGAGGAGTGCACCGTCCGTAACTATAAACACACCCGTGGCACAAGCTTCTTCATCTTCACCCCTATATATGACCAATAATATCCAAATGTCACAGTCGAAAATTATTTGTTTTAGTGTAACGAACACTGTTAAAGGAATGGCAGTAAACGTAGATAACCACGACCCTGGGAAACAGAAGATTTCCTCTTTACAAGATATGGACGATGATGGTATTGATGACAACTTTGAAATTTACCACATCAACACCAAGAAGATGAAGATCACAGCTGCAAAAATGTGCAAAAAAAGCCGTGAATGTCTGGAAAATTATTTTCTCTTGGGCAAACTTTCCCTCTTACTAAAGTGGTACCGAATGATGCATCTACAGCTCTCATGTCTATTTAGCGTGAGATGGTTGAAAGATGTATTCTGTTTTGCCCATGTCCACTTTTTGAAAGTGAGCATAAAAGAAGGATAAAATAGCGGCAAGACGTGTGATTTCGGTCTGTAAGGAGGTAATGTCAGGTACAGATAGGTAGATCTGCATGTTATCGGCGTACTGATGATATTGCAAACCGTGCCATTACATCAGCTGTCCCAGGCCGAAGGTGTAGATGGAGAAGAGTAGGAGTCGAGGTGAGGAGGTGGTGTGGGAGAGGCAGACACTGAATGTCCCCATAACACCCTGGTTGTTTTTTTAAAGACTCTGCCGATAACCCCCAAAAGGCCATTTGCACCAACGGCCATGCCCGCATCAGCAAGGGTAGTAAAACTCCCATCCTAACCACCACAAGCATGATCAGGCACATGGCAGCAAAGCACCCGACTTTGTTGGCTGAACACAAGGCTCCATGAACAGTATCTGTGGGTGATACCACTACTTATTCCGATGTGCGTGCAAGCCAATCCCCTGTCCATGGTGCATGCAAAGATGCCTCATGCCCTGCATCTGCAGTTGTACACAAACTCAACTAGCACCATTAAGGGTATGTGCACACGTCCGGATTTCTTGCAGAAATTTCCTGAAGAAAACCGGAAATTTTCTGCAAGAAATCCGCATTTTTTTTTGCGTTTTTTTTCCGTTTTTTTCGCAGTTTTTTTAGCATTTTGCAAGCGTAATAAGCTTGCAGAATGCTAAAGTTTTCCAAGCGATCTGTAGCATCGCTTGGAAAACTGACTGACAAGTTGGTCACACTTGTCAAACATACTGTTTGACAAGTGTGACCAACTTTTTACTATAGATGCTGCTTATGCAGCATCTATAGTAAAAGATAGAATGTTAAAAAAAAATAAAAAAAAATAAAAAAATGGTTATACTCACCCTCTGCAGCCTCCGTTCCTATAGATGCCGGTGTGGTTCAGGACCTTCGATGACGTCGCGGCTTGTGATTGGTCGCGAGCGGTCACATGAGCGGTCACGCGACCAATCACAAGACAGTGACGTCATCGCAGGTCCTGAACCACACCATCTATAGGAACAGAAGCGGCAGCATGGAGCGGTGAGAGGCGGGAACACTCCGGGGGACATCGAAGGTGAGTATATGACTATTTTTTATTTTAATTCTTTTTTTTTGACCAATTATATGGTGCCCAGTCCGTGGAGGAGAGTCTCCTCTCCTCCACCCTGGGTACCAACCGCACATAATCTGCTTACTTCCCGCATGGTGTGCACAGCCCCGTGCGGGAAGTAAGCAGATCAATGCACTCCTTGGTGTGCGGAATCCCCGCAATTCCGCATTTTTAATGAACATGTTGCTTTTTTTCCGCGATGCGATTTTTTCGCGGAAAAAATCGCAACATTTGCACAAAAAATGCGGAATACACTGTAAATAATAGGAGGCATATGTAAGCATTTTTTTCGCGTTTTTATCACGTTTTTATAGCGAAAAAACGCGAAAAAAACGCGAAAAATCCTGAACGTGTGCACATGGCCTAACAAGCAAGTCCACGGTTTATGTCCCAGTGCAGCATGCAGTTGTCCATACCCCAGTCTTTGGAACGCAAGCGGAAATAAGCAGCCAATGCCACAGTACTAAATTCCCACATTTCTCGTCTGCTTGCGCTCGAAAAGTGGCATTTTACGCCTGTGGGAGACATAAGCTTTCTGCAACCTGATGCCGGTGACCATCATAAGGTGCTCGTTACCCAGCTGCCACAATTTTTCCTGGTCTTCCGTCGCAACATTACACAAGCAAGCAAGTGTCCCACAACAATACCTGGGCCATCTACAATGCTGTTACAGGGAAAGTGCACCTAAACACAGACACCTTGACAAGTGCATGTGGGCAGGGATGGTACAGTTGTGGCCAAAAGTATTGACACCCCTGCAATTCTGTCAGATAATACTCAGTTTCTTTCTGAAAATGATTGCAAACACAAATTTTGTTATTATCTTCATTTAATTTGTCTTAAATGAAAAAACACAAAAACAATTGTCCTAAAGCCAAATTGGATATAATTCCACATCAAACATAAAAAAGGGGTGGACAAAAGTATTGGCACTGTTCGAAAAATCATGTGCTGCTTCTCTAATTTGTGTAATTAACAGCACCTGTAACTTACCTGTGGCACCTAACAGGTGTTGGCAATAACTAAATCACACTTGCAGCCAGATGACATGGACTAAAGTTGACTCAACCTCTGTCCTGTGTCCTTGTGTGTACCACATTGAGCATGGAGAAAAGAAAGAAGATCAAAGAACTGTCTGAGGACTTGAGAAACCAAATTGTGAGGAAGCATGAGCAATCTCAAGGCTACAAGTCCATCTCCAAAGACCTGAATGTTCCTGTGTCTACCGTGCGCAGTGTCATCAAGAAAGCCCATGGCACTGTGGCTAACCTCCCTAGATGTGGACGGAAAAGAAAAATGGACAAGAGATTTCAATGCAAGATTGTGCGGATGTTGGATAAAGAACCTTGACTAACATCCAAACAAGTTCAAGGTGCCCTGCAGTCCGAGGGTACAACAGTGTCAACCCATACTATCCGTCGGCGTCTGAATGAAAGGAGACTGTATGGTAGGAGACCCAGGAAGACCCCACTTCTTACCCCGAGACATAAAAAAGCCAGGCTGGAGTTTGTCAAAACTTACCTGAAAAAGCCTAAAACGTTTTGGAAGAATGTTCTCTGCTCAGATGAGACAAAAGTAGAGCGTTTTGGGCAAAGGCATCAACATAGAGTTTACAGGAGAAAAACAGAGGCATTCAAAGAAAAGAACACGGTCCCTACAGTCAAACATGGCGGAGGTTCCCTGATGTTTTGGGGTTGCTTTGCTGCCTCTGGCACTGGACTGCTTGACTGTGTACATGGCATTATGAAGTGTTAAGACTACTAACAAATTTTGCAGCATAATGTAGGGCCCAGTGTGAGAAAGCGGGGTCTCCCTCAGAGGTCATGGGTCTTCCAGCAGGACAATGACCCAAAACACACTTCAAAAAGCACTAGAAAATGGTTTGAGAGAAAGCACTGGAGACTTCTAAGGTGGCCAGCAATGAGTCCAGACCTGAATCCCATAGAACACCTGTGGAGAGATCTAAAAATGGCAGTTTGGAGAAGGCACCCTTCAGGTATCAGGGACCTGGAGCAGTTTGCCAAAGAAG
This sequence comes from Ranitomeya variabilis, assembly GCF_051348905.1. NCBI lineage: Eukaryota > Metazoa > Chordata > Amphibia > Anura > Dendrobatidae > Ranitomeya > Ranitomeya variabilis. The sequence goes on along the minus strand of NC_135235.1, from coordinate 759,455,488 downwards.
AATGGTCTAAAATTAAAGCAGAGCATTGTAAGAAACTCATTGATGGTTACCGGAAGCGGTTGGTTGCAGTTATTTTGGCTAAAGGTTGTGCAACCAAGTATTAGGCTGAGGGTGCCAATACTGTTGTCTGGCCCATTTTTAGAGTTTTGTGTGAAATGATCAATGTTTTGCTTTTTGTTTCATTCTCTTTTGTGTTTTTTCATTTAAGACAAATTAAATGAAGATAATAATACCAAAGAATTTGTGATTGCAATAATTTTCAGGAAGAAACTGAGTATTATCTGGCAGAATTGCAGGGGTGTCAATACTTTTGGCCACAACTGTACATCTTGCTGATGGCACACTGGGTTAGCGTAGAGGAAGCCATGACCCAGTCGGACATTGGGAGACCATGTTGCAGATGTATGGAGACAGGTTGTGGAAGGCTTTGTCTGTCATAGTTAGGGTTTTGAACTGTAGCCTCTGGGCAATTGGAAGGCACTGAAGGGCCTGGCAGATAGAAGAGGCTGGGGAATAATAGGGACAGTTTGTTTACTCAGGCATCAGACTTTAGGATAGATTGGAGTGGTGCAAGAGTGGTAGAGGGGAGGCCAGAGAGTAGAAGGTTGCAATAGTGTAGGCGGGAGATCATGAGGGCTTGCACAAACATTTTTGCAGTTTCTTGGAATGTGCGGATCCTGGAAATGTGTTTGACTTGTAGTGGCCAAGCGCTTGGATATGTATCTTGAAAGAGAGGGCAGAGTGGAGGATCACCCCGAGGCCCCGAACATGCGGCCTATTTGTACCGGTGTGCCATCCCGGCATCACACAGGCACGTGTCCCACAACATTACCCATGCCCTCCACAATGCTGTTATTGGGAAAGTGCACCTAACCACAGACACGTGGACAAGTGCTTGTGGTCAGGGATGGTACATCTCACTAATGGCACACTGGGTTAACATAGTGGAAGCCAGAACCCAGTCCGACCTTGGGATCATGCACATCCAACCAACCCCGAGGATTGCGGGCCCTACGTCAATCTGGGATGCCACCACAGTCTACAGCTCCTGCACCTCCTCCTCCTTCTCATCCTCTTCAGCCTCCATCTCCGAAAGTAGCACATCAGTCTGTAATATGAATATAAAAATGAATAAAACAATATCACTGGCGCTCAGCACTGGTGCCCACCAAGTGAGTGGGAATAACTAGTGAAATCACCCAGCTGCTGGTATCCTCAGAAACTGTGCCACTTCTGTAAAGACCAAATAAAAATATACTAGTAACTGATACCACGCTAGGGTGATTAAGGTGTTCTATCCCTGACTGCAGGGATGCGATAAGCCTGAGTGTACTGATCTATCAGTACCCTCAGGCTTATCGCATCCCTGCAGTCAGGGATAGAACACCTTAATCACCCAAGCGCGGTATCAGTTACTAGTGAATATAAAAATGGCTATTTTGAGTCCATATTGAAATATACTGAATGCATACAGACAATTACAGAGCAGCATTTCTTGTCATACATTTACAGACAATGCTAATTGTGACACAACGTTGAGAGCTGTTTATTTATTGTCTGAAGCCCTTGCACCTCACAAACAGTTCTACGTTTCTGTTTGTTATTGTAAAACATTAGGGTTTATTTAACCTCTGTCTGCGGTGGTTTTATCTAACCCTTGTGGACTTTTATGTATCTATGGGTTTATGGCCCATTGTCTGATGTATGATGTATGACTGATATCTTAGTCTCATCTTATCTTGAAAGCTGTCCACTTGAAGGGCAGGGTGAAACCAGAGTTACACATAGTGCAAATCACTATATAAGACCAGAAAAACATGACTTAGGCCATGTGCACACGTTCAGGATTTTTTGCTTTTTCGCTATAAAAACGTGATAAAAATGTGAAAAAAATGCTAACATATGCCTCCTATTATTTACAGTGTATTCCGCATTTTTTGTGCAAATGTTGCATTTTTTTCCACGAAAAAATCGCATCGCGGAAAAAAAAGCAACATGTCCATTAAAATTGCGGAATTGCGGGGATTCCGCACACCTAGGAGTGCATTGATCTGCTTACTTCCCGCACGGGGCTGTGCACACCATGCGGGAAGTAAGCAGATTATGTGCGGTTGGTACCCAGGGTGGAGGAGAGGAGACTGGGCACCATATAATTGGTAAAAAAAAAAATAATTAAAATAAAAAATTGTCATATACTCACCCTCTGATGGCCCCCGGAGTGTTCCCGCCTCTCCAGTGCACGCTGCCGCTTCCGTTCCTTTAGATGGTGTGTGTGAAGGACCTGCGATGACGTCGCGGTCTTGTGATTGGTCGCGTGACCGCTCACGCGACCAATCACAAGCCGCGACGTCATCGAAGGTCCTTCACACTCCATCTATAGGAACGGACGCCGCCGAGGAGATCGGCTGTCGGCAGGTGAGTATAACCTTTTTTTTATTATTTTTAAACATTCTATCTTTTACTATTGATGCTGCATAAGCAGCATCTATAGTAAAAAGTTGGTCACACTTGTCACGCACTATGTTTGACAAGTGTGACCAACCTGTCAATCAGTTTTCCAAGCGATGCTACAGATCGCTTGGAAAACTTTAGCATTCTGCAAGCTAATTACGCTTGCAAAATGCTAAAAAAAAGGTGAAAAAAGCGCAAAAAAAAATGCGGATTTCTTGCAGAAAATTTCCGGTTTTCTTCAGGAAATTTCTGCAAGAAATCCGGATGTGTGCACATACCCTAAGATAGAAGCATAAACTGGTGTACCTGTACTTACATGTGTACAGTGTTGTGATACCTACATAAGTGGGGACGCCCGTGCAGTGTTGTGAATTTTCCAGGGGTTTCTCTGTCTTGATGTTGCTTCTCTGATTTTCCAGACGGATGATGTTTAAAAGCTCCTTGGTGACGGATGATGTGAGTATATGTACTTAATCATTATATGTATTTAATCCTTATATGTACTTTGTATCTTAAAATATACAAATGTGTATGCAATCATACTATCCAATCATATTATTCCTTTAATTTTGTATTTTAAAATAAAATTGCATTATATCACAAGTAGTAGCCTTCTTTAAAGCCGTATCCGAACCTTAGTGTTAAAAACTTGGCAATACAGCGTCACGGTCCGTTCCGATTGGCGTCTTGAGGGCAGAGCAAAGTACTGCAGTGTGCAAGTGCCAGGAAAGGTCAAAGAGGCCCGGCGCCTGCACAATGCAGTACTTTGCTCTGCCCTCAACAGGGCAAAGAACGCCTGCGCTGGAGCCGCAGCGTGAAGACAAGAGGACGTCTGTTGTGAAATTGGATTTTGGGCTCCCCCGGTGGCCACTGGTGGAATTGAACTTGTGTGCATCATCCCCTCTGTTCACCTGTTCCCATCAGGATGTGGGAGTCGCTATTTAACCTTGCTCCTCTGTCACTTCCATGCCGGTCAACATTGTAATCAGAAGCCTTTCTGTGCATGTTCCTGCTACCAGACAACTTCCAGCTAAGTCGGACTTTTGTCCTTGTTTGTTTTTTGCATTTTGTTCCAGTTCACAGCTGCAGTTTCGTTTCTGTGTCTGGAAAGCTCTTGTGATCTGAAATTGCCACTCTGATGTTATGAGTTAATACTAGAGTCTTAAAGTAATTTCAGGATGGTGTATTGATAGGGTTTTCAGCTGACCATGAAAGTACCCTTTCTGTCTTCCTGCTATCTAGTAAGCGGACCTCGATTTTGCTAAACCTATTTTCATACTACGTTTGTCATTTTTCATCTTAAATCACCGCCAATATATGTGGGGGCCTCTGTCTGCCTTTCGGGGAAATTTCTCTAGAGGTGAGCCAGGACTATATTTTCCTCTGCCAGGATTAGTTAGTCCTCCGGCCGGCGCTGGGCATCTAGGGATAAAACGCAGGTTACGCTACCCGGCTACTGTTAGTTGTGCGGCAGGTTTAGTTCATGGTCAGTTTAAGTTTCCATCCTTCCAAGAGCTAGTTCCTATGTATGCTGGGCTATGTTCTCTTGCCACTGAGAACCATAACAGTTTGACCGGCCAACAAAGGGTTAAATTAATTGGCAGAGAAAGGAGAGAAAAAAGAAGTCTGCTGAAAATTTTTTATTTTTTTTTTCCTTCAGTTCTGAGTGTGCTTTCAATTGAATCACTTGCAAGTCTGCCTATATTGCAGCCTTCCTCTCTCTCTCTCCTTCTAATCCTGGAATGGCTCTGTGTTCACCTGTTTAAAATGGATATTCAGAGTTTAGCTGCAGGTTTGAATAATCTCACCACGAAAGTTCAAAATTTACAAGATTTTGTTGTTCATGTTCCTATATCTGAACCTAGAATTCCTTTGCCTGAATTTTTCTCGGGGAATAGATCTTGCTTTCAAAATTTCAAAAATAATTGCAAGTTGTTTTTGTCCCTGAAATCTCGCTCTGCTGGAGATCCTGCTCAGCAGGTCAGGATTGTGATTTCCTTGCTCCGGGGCGACCCTCAAGATTGGGCTTTTGCATTGGCTCCAGGGGATCCTGCGTTGCTCAATGTGGATGCGTTCTTTCTGGCCTTGGGGTTGCTTTATGAGGAACCTCATTTAGAGCTTCAGGCGGAAAAAGCCTTGATGTCCCTATCTCAGGGGCAAGATGAAGTTGAAATATACTGCCAAAAATTCCGTAAATGGGCTGTGCTTACTCAGTGGAATGAGTGCGCCCTGGCGGCGAATTTCAGAGAGGGTCTCTCTGATGCCGTTAAGGATGTTATGGTGGGGTTCCCTGTGCCTGCGGGTCTGAATGAGTCCATGACAATGGCTATCCAGATCGATAGACGTCTGCGGGAGCGCAAACCTGTGCACCATTTGGCGGTGTCTACTGAGAAGACGCCAGAGAATATGCAATGTGATAGAATTCTGTCCAGAAGCGAACGGCAGAATTTTAGACGAAAAAATGGGTTGTGCTTTTATTGTGGTGATTCAACTCATGTTATATCAGCATGCTCTAAGCGTACTAAGAAGCTTGATAAGTCAGTTTCAATTGGCACTTTTCAGTCTAAGTTTATTCTATCTCTGACCCTGATTTGTTCTTTATCATCTATTACCGCGGATGCCTATGTCGACTCTGGCGCCGCTTTGAGTCTTATGGATTGGTCCTTTGCCAAACGCTGTGGGTATGATTTAGAGCCTCTTGAAACTCCTATACCTCTGAAGGGGATTGACTCCACCCCATTGGCTAGTAATAAACCACAATACTGGACACAAGTAACTATGCGAATTAATCCGGATCATCAGGAGATTATTCGCTTTCTTGTGCTGTATAATCTACATGATGTGTTGGTGCTTGGATTGCCATGGCTGCAATCTCATAACCCAGTCCTCGACTGGAACGCTATGTCTGTGTTAAGCTGGGGATGTAAGGGGATGCATGGGGACGTACCTTTGGTTTCCATTTCGTCATCTATTCCCTCTGAGATTCCTGAATTCTTGTCTGACTATCGTGACGTTTTTGAAGAACCTAAGCTTGGTTCATTACCTCCGCACCGGGAGTGCGATTGTGCCATAGATTTGATTCCGGGTAGTAAATACCCTAAGGGTCGTTTATTTAATCTGTCTGTGCCTGAACATGCTGCTATGCGAGAATATATAAAGGAGTCCTTGGAAAAGGGACATATTCGTCCTTCGTCATCTCCCTTAGGAGCCGGTTTTTTCTTTGTGTCTAAGAAAGATGGCTCTTTGAGGCCGTGTATTGATTATCGGCTTTTGAATAAAATCACGGTTAAATATCAATATCCGTTGCCACTGCTGACTGATTTGTTTGCTCGCATAAAGGGGGCCAAGTGGTTCTCTAAGATAGATCTCCGTGGGGCGTATAATTTGGTGCGAATTAAGCAGGGGGATGAGTGGAAAACCGCATTTAATACGCCCGAGGGCCACTTTGAGTATTTGGTGATGCCTTTTGGCCTTTCAAATGCCCCTTCAGTCTTTCAGTCCTTTATGCATGACATTTTCCGTGATTATTTGGATAAATTTATGATCGTGTATCTGGATGATATTCTGATTTTTTCGGATGACTGGGACTCTCATGTCCAGCAGGTCAGGAGGGTTTTTCAGGTTTTGCGGTCTAATTCCTTGTGTGTGAAGGGTTCTAAGTGCGTTTTTGGGGTTCAAAAGATTTCCTTCTTGGGATACATTTTTTCCCCCTCTTCCATCGAGATGGATCCTGTCAAGGTTCGGGCTATTTGTGATTGGACGCAACCCTCTTCTCTTAAGAGTCTTCAGAAATTTTTGGGCTTTGCTAACTTTTATCGTCGATTTATTGCTGGTTTTTCTGATGTTGTTAAACCATTGACTGATTTGACTAAGAAGGGTGTTGATGTTGCTGATTGGTCCCCTGCTGCTGTGGAGGCCTTTCGGGAGCTTAAGCGCCGCTTTTCTTCCGCCCCTGTGTTGCGTCAGCCTGATGTTGCTCTTCCTTTTCAGGTTGAGGTCGACGCTTCTGAAATCGGAGCTGGGGCGGTTTTGTCGCAAAGAAGTTCCGACTGCTCCGTGATGAAACCTTGTGCTTTTTTTTCTCGTAAATTTTCGCCCGCTGAGTGGAATTATGATATTGGGAATCGGGAGCTTTTGGCCATGAAGTGGGCTTTTGAGGAGTGGCGTCATTGGCTTGAGGGGGCTAGACATCAGGTGGTGGTATTGACCGACCACAAAAATTTAATTTATCTTGAGTCCGCCAGACGCCTGAATCCTAGACAGGCGCGCTGGTCGTTGTTTTTCTCTCGGTTTAATTTTGTGGTGTCATACCTACCGGGTTCTAAGAATGTTAAGGCTGATGCCCTTTCTAGGAGTTTTGAGCCTGACTCCCCTGGTAATTCTGAACCTACAGGTATCCTTAAGGATGGAGTGATATTGTCTGCCGTTTCTCCAGACCTGCGGCGGGCCTTGCAGGATTTTCAGGCGGATAGACCTGATCGTTGCCCACCTGGTAGACTGTTTGTTCCTGATGATTGGACCAGTAAAGTCATTTCTGAGGTTCATTCTTCTGCGTTGGCAGGTCATCCTGGAATCTTTGGTACCAGGGATTTGGTGGCAAGGTCCTTCTGGTGGCCTTCCCTGTCACGAGATGTACGAGGCTTTGTGCAGTCTTGTGACGTTTGTGCTCGGGCCAAGCCTTGTTGTTCTCGGGCTAGTGGATTGTTGTTGCCCTTGCCTATCCCGAAGAGGCCTTGGACGCACATCTCGATGGATTTTATTTCGGATCTTCCTGTTTCTCAGAAGATGTCTGTCATCTGGGTGGTGTGTGACCGTTTCTCTAAGATGGTCCATTTGGTTCCCCTGCCTAAGTTGCCTTCTTCTTCCGAGTTGGTTCCTCTGTTTTTTCAAAATGTGGTTCGTTTGCATGGTATTCCGGAGAATATCGTTTCTGACAGAGGAACCCAATTCGTGTCTAGATTTTGGCTGGCATTCTGTGCTAGGATGGGCATAGATTTGTCTTTCTCGTCTGCTTTCCATCCTCAGACTAATGGCCAGACCGAGCGGACGAATCAGACTTTGGAGACATATTTGAGGTGTTTTGTGTCTGCAGATCAGGATGATTGGGTTGCTTTTTTGCCTTTAGCGGAGTTTGCCCTCAATAATCGGGCCAGCTCTGCCACCTTGGTGTCTCCTTTTTTCTGTAATTCGGGGTTTCATCCTCGATTTTCCTCCGGTCAGGTGGAATCTTCGGATTGTCCTGGAGTGGATGCTGTGGTGGAGAGGTTGCATCAGATTTGGGGGCAGGTGGTGGACAATTTGAAGTTGTCCCAGGAGAAGACTCAGCTTTTTGCCAACCGCCGGCGTCGGGTTGGTCCTCGGCTTTGTGTCGGGGACTTGGTGTGGTTGTCTTCTCGTTTTGTCCCTATGAGGGTTTCTTCTCCTAAGTTTAAGCCTCGGTTCATCGGCCCGTACAAGATATTGGAGATTCTTAACCCTGTGTCCTTCCGTTTGGACCTCCCTGCATCTTTTTCTATTCATAATGTTTTTCATCGGTCATTGTTGCGCAGGTATGAGGTACCGGTTGTGCCTTCCGTTGAGCCTCCTGCTCCGGTGTTGGTTGAGGGCGAGTTGGAGTACGTTGTGGAAAAAATCTTGGACTCCCGTGATTCCAGACGGAAACTCCAGTATCTGGTCAAATGGAAGGGATACGGTCAGGAGGATAATTCTTGGGTGACTGCCTCTGATGTTCATGCCTCCGATCTGGTCCGTGCCTTTCATAGGGCTCATCCTGATCGCCCTGGTGGTTCTGGTGAGGGTTCGGTGCCCCCTCCTTGAGGGGGGGGGTACTGTTGTGAAATTGGATTTTGGGCTCCCCCGGTGGCCACTGGTGGAATTGAACTTGTGTGCATCATCCCCTCTGTTCACCTGTTCCCATCAGGATGTGGGAGTCGCTATTTAACCTTGCTCCTCTGTCACTTCCATGCCGGTCAACATTGTAATCAGAAGCCTTTCTGTGCATGTTCCTGCTACCAGACAACTTCCAGCTAAGTCGGACTTTTGTCCTTGTTTGTTTTTTGCATTTTGTTCCAGTTCACAGCTGCAGTTTCGTTTCTGTGTCTGGAAAGCTCTTGTGATCTGAAATTGCCACTCTGATGTTATGAGTTAATACTAGAGTCTTAAAGTAATTTCAGGATGGTGTATTGATAGGGTTTTCAGCTGACCATGAAAGTACCCTTTCTGTCTTCCTGCTATCTAGTAAGCGGACCTCGATTTTGCTAAACCTATTTTCATACTACGTTTGTCATTTTTCATCTTAAATCACCGCCAATATATGTGGGGGCCTCTGTCTGCCTTTCGGGGAAATTTCTCTAGAGGTGAGCCAGGACTATATTTTCCTCTGCCAGGATTAGTTAGTCCTCCGGCCGGCGCTGGGCGTCTAGGGATAAAACGCAGGTTACGCTACCCGGCTACTGTTAGTTGTGCGGCAGGTTTAGTTCATGGTCAGTTTAAGTTTCCATCCTTCCAAGAGCTAGTTCCTATGTATGCTGGGCTATGTTCTCTTGCCATTGAGAACCATAACAGACGTCATCGTAAGAAGATGGGAGGCCCGGGATCGGACCACGACACCCATCGGACCGGACCGCGCACCCATCGGACTGGACCGCCCCCCAGGTGAGCATAATCTAACCTCTTTTTCTTATCTTTCAGGATACATCGTAGGCTTATCTACAGCATTACAGAATGCTGTAGATAAGCCCCTGATGTCGGTGGGCTTAGCTCATCTTCCATTTTGGGGGTGACAGGTTCCCTTTAATCCTGGGTTAAAGATTCCAATTAGTAACAAACCCTTTTCCTTTTTCCCTATTAATATTTAGGTGTATGCATCAATATAATCACATACCGATAGGCACTTGAATTATTTTAGCACCTAGCACTTTACTGCACTCATAGCACTTTTTCTTACATTTAGAGCCATTAGGGAAATCCCTTCTTGATATCCCCCCTCATTTCAATATAGTGTTATGGTCCCAATGGCAGGGGACCTCAGAGATTACCGCAAAGTCTGCAAAACATAAATACTCGCTCATAGGGAAGTGGTAACTAGGCTGACCATATACCTGATCCTAGCGCAAACACTAACAGCAGCCGGGGAACGTGCCTACGTTGATCCTAGACGACTCGCGCCAGCCGGAGAACTAACTAACCCTATCAGGGAAAATAAGACCTCTCTTGCCTCCAGAGAAAAGACCCCAAAGTAATACAAGCCCCCAACAAATAATAACGGTGAGGTAAGAAGAAGAGACAAACGTAAGAATGAACTAGATTTAGCAAAGAGAGGCCCACTGACTAATAGCAGAATATAGTAAGAAGACTTATATGGTCAGCAAAAAACCCTGCAAAATATCCACGCTGAATATCCAAGAACCCCCAAACCGACTGACGGTGTGGGGGGAGAATATCAGCCCCCTAGAGCTTCCAGCGATATCAGGAATCACATTTTGTACAAGCTGGACAAAAAATAAGAACAATGCAAATGATCAAAAGTACGAAAGCAGGACTTAGCTTATCTTGCAAAGAACCAGGACCTGAAGACAGGAGCAAACAGAAGTGAACTGATTACAACGATGCCAGGCACTGGACTGAGAATCCAGGAAGTTTAAATAGCAACACCCATGGTATAACGAAGCAGGTGAGTACCAACCTGGTAAAAGACAATCCAAGTGCCAAATCACTAGTGACCACAAGAGGGAGCCAAAAGGTATAGTTCACAACAGTAACCCCCCTTTAAGGAGGGGTCACCGAACCCTCACCAAGACCACCAGGGCGACCAGGATGAGCAGCGTGGAAGGCACGAACCAAATCGGCCGCATGAACATCAGAGGCGGCCACCCAGGAATTATCCTCCTGACCATAGCCCTTCCATTTGACCAAATACTGAAGCCTCCGTCTAGAGAGACGAGAATCCAAGATCTTCTCCACCACATACTCCAACTCGCCCTCAACCAACACCGGAGCAGGAGGCTCAACAGCAGGAACCACAGGCACAACGTACCGCCGCAACAAAGACCTATGGAACACGTTGTGAATGGCAAATGACACGGGAAGATCCAAACGAAAAGAAACCGGGTTAAGAACTTCCAAAATTTTATAAGGACCAATAAAGCGAGGCTTAAACTTAGGAGAGGAAACCTTCAGAGGGACATACCAAGAAGACAACCAAACCAAATCCCCAACACGAAGTCGGGGCCCCACACCGCGGCGGCGGTTGGCAAAACGCTGAGCCTTCTCCTGTGACAACTTCAAGTTGTCCACCACATGATTCCAAATCCGCTGCAACCTATCCACCACGGAATCCACCCCAGGACAGTCAGAAGACTCAACATGACCCGAGGAGAAACGAGGATGAAAACCAGAGTTGCAGAAGAATGGCGAAACCAAAGTAGCGGAACTAGCCCGATTATTAAGGGCAAACTCCGCCAATGGCAAGAAGGTCACCCAATCATCCTGGTCCGCAGAAACAAAACATCTCAAATAAGCCTCCAGTGTCTGATTAGTTCGCTCCATTTGACCATTAGTCTGAGGATGGAAGGCAGATGAAAACGACAAATCAATGCCCATTTTAGCACAAAAAGATCGCCAGAATCTGGACACAAACTGGGATCCTCTGTCGGACACGATATTCTCCGGAATGCCGTGTAACCGAACCACATTCTGAAAAAACAAAGGAACCAGATCGGAAGAGGAAGGCAACTTAGGCAAGGGTACTAAATGTATCTATCTGCGCTGTAGATCACAAGGTAAAATAATTGATAAAATTATCTGCATGCGTTGTCCACCATAAAGTATATCCACAACTGCCTAGTCCAAAATAAATGAATTAATACGTTTTCGATACTTAATATATAATATATGAAAGATTTTACTATTTACCGGATGTTTCACGCTGAAGTTCTCCTGGATCTACCCCCAGCTTTCGGGTGTATTGCCGTAGGAGTCTTCTGGATGAGTGCAGGCGATGATATAAAAACTGATTCCTTTTCAAAATGTATATGAGAAAAAGGTGGAGAACTGTCCCGGCCGGTGACAGTCCCCCCTTAACTCACCGATAATGTTGCTAGGTTTACAGCGTGAGCCTGTGCTTCCACACGCTAGTTGCCGACGAGGTGCAGCAGAGCCGCTGCTGCTATCTATGGATAGATTCGTTTAGGTACTGAGTGCAATTCGTTGGCCGTTCACGTGTCACATCACGTGTAAGTGACGTCACACGAGGTCCTGCGGCTCTGCTGCACCTCGTCGGCAACTAGCGTGTGGAAGCACAGGCTCACGCTGTAAACCTAGCAACATTATCGGTGAGTTAAGGGGGGACTGTCACCGGCCGGGACAGTTCTCCACCTTTTTCTCATATACATTTTGAAAAGGAATCAGTTTTTATATCATCGCCTGCACTCATCCAGAAGACTCCTACGGCAATACACCCGAAAGCTGGGGGTAGATCCAGGAGAACTTCAGCGTGAAACATCCGGTAAATAGTAAAATCTTTCATATATTATATATTAAGTATCGAAAACGTATTAATTCATTTATTTTGGACTAGGCAGTTGTGGATATACTTTATGGTGGACAACGCATGCAGATAATTTTATCAATTATTTTACCTTGTGATCTACAGCGCAGATAGATATATTTATATACTTTACGGCTGGAATCTTCCATCCTATATCGGGCATTTTTGGTAGTTAGGTCCGTTTATCTGCAGCAGTAGAACCACTAATGCAAACATATTGTGTGCAGCGCCTATAGTTGTTTTTAGATTAAGGGTACTAAATGGACCATCTTGGAAAAACGATCACACACCACCCAAATGACAGACATTCCTTGAGACACCGGAAGATCAGAAATGAAATCCATGGAAATGTGTGTCCAAGGCCTCTTCGGGACGGGCAAGGGCAGAAGCAACCCGCTAGCACGAGAACAACAAGGCTTAGCCCGAGCACAAGTCCCACAGGACTGCACAAATGACCGCACATCCCGTGACAAGGAAGGCCACCAAAAGGACCTAGCCACCAAATCTCGGGTACCAAAAATTCCCGGATGCCCTGCCAACACCGAGGAATGAACCTCGGAAATGACTTTGCTGGTCCATTTATCAGGAACAAACAGTCTGTCGGGTGGACAAGAGTCAGGTCTACCAGCCTGAAATCTCTGCAACACACTTCGCAAATCAGGAGATATGGCCGACACGATTACTCCCTCTTTAAGAATACCAGCCGGCTCCGAGACTCCAGGAGAGTCAGGCACAAAGCTCCTAGAAAGAGCATTAGCCTTAACATTCTTCGAACCAGGCAGGTACGAGACCACAAAGTCAAAACGAGAGAAAAACAATGACCAACGAGCCTGTCTAGGATTCAGGCGCTTAGCAGACTCGAGATACATCAGATTTTTGTGATCAGTCAAGACCACCACACGATGCTTAGCACCCTCGAGCCAATGACGCCACTCCTCAAATGCCCACTTCATGGCCAACAACTCCCGATTACCAACATCATAGTTCCGCTCAGGGCCGGACTGGCCATAGGGCACTTCTGGCAAATGCCAGAAGGGCCGGTGCCAGTGGTGGGCCGCTCAATCCGCCGCCCCCGCCGTCGCATTCAACTATACCGGCGTATAGACGCCGGTACAGTTGAATGCAATGATGGAGGAGAGAGCGTCTACAGACGCTCCTCTCCCATCATTCCCCGCTCTGCCTCTGACACTGCCGGTGCGCGATGATGTCATATCATCGCGCACCTGCTGTGTCCCGGGCAGACTGCAGCTGCTGAGACAGGAGCAGGAACCAGGAAGCAACGCTGGGCACGAGGAGAGGTGAGGAGAGTTTTTTTTTTTTCTGGACTGTGGGGCCATTCTCGGAGGAGGTGAGGGGAGGAAGAGAAGAGATGTGGGCTGTATATAGTCCTCTGTGGGCTGTGCTCTGTGCTGTATACTGCTGTGGGCTGTATATAGTTCTCTGTGGGCTGTGCTCTGTGCTGTATACTGCTGTGGGCTGTATATAGTTCTCTGTGGGCTGTGCTCTGTGCTGTATACTGCTGTGGGCTGTATATAGTTCTCTGTGGGCTGTGCTCTGTGCTGTATACTGCTGTGGGCTGTATATAGTTCTCTGTGGGCTGTGCTCTGTGCTGTATACTACTGTGGGCTGTATATAGTTCTCTGTGGGCTGTGCTCTGTGCTGTATACTACTGTGGGCTGTATATAGTTCTCTGTGGGCTGTGCTCTGTGCTGTATACTGCTGTGGGCTGTATATAGTTCTCTGTGGGCTGTGCTCTGTGCTGTATACTGCTGTGGGCTGTATATAGTTCTCTGTGGGCTGTGCTCTGTGCTGTATACTGCTGTGGGCTGTATATAGCTCTCTGTGGGCTGTGCTCTGTGCTGTATACTACTGTGTGCTCTGTGCTATATATAGTTCTCTGTGGGCTGTGCTCTGTGCTGTATACTGCTGTGGGCTGTATATAGTTCTCTGTGGGCTGTGCTCTGTGCTGTATACTGCTGTGGGCTGTATATAGTTCTCTGTGGGCTGTGCTCTGTGCTGTATACTACTGTGGGCTGTATATAGCTCTCTGTGGGCTGTGCTCTGTGCTGTATACTACTGTGGGCTGTATATAGTTCTCTGTGGGCTGTGCTCTGTGCTGTATACTGCTGTGGGCTGTATATAGCTCTCTGTGGGCTGTGCTCTGTGCTGTATACTACTGTGTGCTCTGTGCTATATATAGTTCTCTGTGGGCTGTGCTCTGTGCTGTATACTGCTGTGGGCTGTATATAGTTCTCTGTGGGCTGTGCTCTGTGCTGTATACTGCTGTGGGCTGTATATAGCTCTCTGTGGGCTGTGCTCTGTGCTGTATACTACTGTGTGCTCTGTGCTATATATAGTTCTCTGTGGGCTGTGCTCTGTGCTGTATACTGCTGTGGGCTGTATATAGTTCTCTGTGGGCTGTGCTCTGTGCTGTATACTGCTGTGGGCTGTATATAGTTCTCTGTGGGCTGTGCTCTGTGCTGTATACTGCTGTGGGCTGTATATAGTTCTCTGTGGGCTGTGCTCTGTGCTGTATACTGCTGTGGGCTGTATATAGTTCTCTGTGGGCTGTGCTCTGTGCTGTATACTACTGTGGGCTGTATATAGCTCTCTGTGGGCTGTGCTCTGTGCTGTATACTACTGTGGGCTGTATATAGTTCTCTGTGGGCTGTGCTCTGTGCTGTATACTGCTGTGGGCTGTATATAGCTCTCTGTGGGCTGTGCTCTGTGCTGTATACTACTGTGTGCTCTGTGCTATATATAGTTCTCTGTGGGCTGTGCTCTGTGCTGTATACTGCTGTGGGCTGTATATAGTTCTCTGTGGGCTGTGCTCTGTGCTGTATACTGCTGTGGGCTGTATATAGCTCTCTGTGGGCTGTGCTCTGTGCTGTATACTACTGTGTGCTCTGTGCTATATATAGTTCTCTGTGGGCTGTGCTCTGTGCTGTATACTGCTGTGGGCTGTATATAGTTCTCTGTGGGCTGTGCTCTGTGCTGTATACTGCTGTGGGCTGTATATAGTTCTCTGTGGGCTGTGCTCTGTGCTGTATACTACTGTGGGCTGTATATAGCTCTCTGTGGGCTGTGCTCTGTGCTGTATACTACTGTGGGCTGTATATAGTTATCTGTGGGCTGTGCTCTGCTGTATGCTACTGTGGGCTGTATATAGTTCTCTGGGCTGTGCTCTGTGCTGTATATAGTTCTCTGTGGGCTGTGCTCTGTGCTGTATACTACTGTGGGCTGTATATAGTTATCTGTGGGCTGTGCTCTGTGCTGTATGCTACTGTGGGCTGTATATAGTTCTCTGTGGGCTGTGCTCTGTGCTGTATATAGTTCTCAGTGGGCTGTGCTCTGTGCTGTATACTACTGTGGGCTGTATATAGTTATCTGTGGGCTGTGCTCTGTGCTGTATGCTACTGTGGGCTGTATATAGTTCTCTGTGGGCTGTGCTCTGTGCTGTATATAGTTCTCTGTGGGCTGTGCTCTGTGCTGTATACTACTGTGGGCTGTATATAGTTCTCTGTGGGCTGTGCTCTGTGCTGTATACTACTGTGTGCTGTATATAGTTCTCTGGGCTGTGCTGTATATAGTACTCTGTGGGCTGTGCTCTGTGCTGTATACTACTGTGTGCTGTATATAGTTCTCTGTGGGCTGTGCTCTGTGCTGTATACTACTGTGTGCTGTATATAGTTCTCTGTGGGCTGTGCTGTATATAGTACTCTGTGGGCTGTGCTGTATATAGTACTCTGTGGGCTGTGCTGTATATAGTACTCTGTGGGCTGTGCTGTATATAGTACTCTGTGGGCTGTGCTGTATATAGTACTCTGTGGGCTGTGCTGTATATAGTACTCTGTGGGCTGTGCTGTATATAGTACTCTCTGTGCTGTGCTTTATATAGTACTCTGGGCTGTGCTGTATATAGTACTCTGGGCTGTGCTTTATATAGTTCTCTGTGGGCTGTGCTTTATATAGTTCTCTGTGGGCTGTGCTGTATATAGTTCTCTGTGGGCTGTGCTGTATATAGTTCTCTGTGGGCTGTGCTGTATATAGTACTCTGTGGGCTGTGCTGTATATAGTACTCTCTGGGCTGTGCTGTATATAGTACTCTCTGGGCTGTGCTGTGTATAGTACTCTGTGGGCTGTGCTGTATATAGTACTCTGTGGGCTGTGCTGTATATAGTACTCTCTGGGCTGTGCTGTATATAGTACTCTCTGGGCTGTGCTTTATATAGTACTCTGGGCTGTGCTGTATATAGTACTCTGGGCTGTGCTTTATATAGTTCTCTGTGGGCTGTGCTGTATATAGTTCTCTGTGGGCTGTGCTGTATATAGTTCTCTGTGGGCTGTGCTGTATATATTACTTTGTGGGCTGTGCTGTATATATTACTTTGTGGGCTGTGCTGTATATATTACTCTGTGGGCTGTGCTGTATACTACTGTGTGGACTGTGCTGTATACTTCTACGTGGGCTGTGCTGTATACTACTGTGTGGTCTGTGCTGTATACTACTGTGTGGTCTGTGCTGAATACTGCTGTGTGGGCTGTGTTATCTACTACGCGAGCTGTGCTATAGTATGCAGGCTGTGCTGTATACTATGCGGTTTGTGCTATATAATATGCGGGCTTTGCTATATACTATGGGGAGTATATTATATTCTATGGGGGAGGCCATGTTATGTACTATGTGGCTGTGTTATATACTATTGTGGGGGTATATTATATTCTATGGGGGAGGCTGCGTTATATACTATGGGGGGCTGCATTATATTCTATGGGGGGCTACATTATATATTATGGGGAGGTGGGCTGTATTATATTCTATGGGGGTTACATACTCTGGGGTGGCTGCATTATACTCTGGGGTGGCTGCATTATACTCTGGGGTGGCTGCATTATACTCTGGGGTGGCTGCATTATACTATATGTGGGCTGCATTATACTGTATCGAGGACTATGGGGAATACGTTATACTATATGAAGAACTATGGGGTGCATTATACTATGGGAAGTGAATTGTACTACATGGATGACTGTGGCGGTGCATTATACTATATGGAGCACTATGAGGATTGTATTATGCTATATGGAGGACTATGAGGAGTGTATTATACTATGTGGAGGACTGAGCAGTGTATTTTAATATATGGAGGACTATAGGGAGTGTATTATACTATATGGAGGACTATGGAGCACATTATAATATATGGAGGACTATGGGGTGTATTTTACTAAACAAGTAAAATGCTGCATATTCGGATTGTTTTTGCTGGAACAAAAAGCCTTGTTGTCAGCAGCACATTGCCAGTGTAAACTGTAGATGTGCTGCTGAAAACATGATACTGTATGGTGATCTATTAGTGATTGTTCTGTCTCATCATTATTCCTCAGCTGGTGGAAAGAGGCCGGGAAACAAGCGTTGAACAACTTCAGTATTGTCGATCAAACTCGTTTAGCGGCCTGAACTCAGCGCACGTAAATACAACAGAAAGGCTTCTGTGTGATGTGCAATATGTTAGCATTTGGGGACCCATTTTAAACTTTACCTAGGGCCCCACTTTGCCTAAAACCGGCCCTGCCTACAAGTGTACAAAGATATTATACAGTCACCATGTGACAAGTGGGCCTGTGTAACTTCAAATGCCAGGGCTGAATTTTAGTCCCAGTCCGGCCCTGGTTCCGCTCAGCAGGCGAAAACTTCCTAGAGAAAAAAGCACATGGTCTCATCACAGAGCAACCAGAGCCTCTCTGCGACAAAACAGCCCCAGCACCAATCTCAGAAGCATCCACTTCAACCTGAAAGGGAAGTGAGACATCAGGCTGGCACAAAACAGGTGCCGAAGTAAACCGGCGCTTCAGCTCCTGGAAGGCCTCCGCGGCTGCAGGAGCCCAATTAGCCACATCAGAACCTTTCTTGGTCATATCCGTCAAAGGTTTAACAACGCTAGAAAAATTAGCCATAAAGCGACGGTAGAAATTAGCAAACCCCAAGAACTTCTGAAGACTCTTAACAGAAGTGGGCTGAGTCCAATCATGAATAGCTCGGACCTTGACTGGGTCCACCTCCACAGCAGAAGGGGAGAAAATAAAACCCAAAAAGGAAACCTTCTGCACTCCAAAGAGACACTTTGAGCCCTTCACAAACAAAGCATTATCTTATCACGCAAAACCTGAAACACCATCCTGACCTGCTTTACATGAGAATCCCAATCATCCGAGAAAACTAGAATATCATCCAGATACACAATCAAAAATTTATCCAGATACTTCCAGAAGATATCATGCATAAAGGACTGAAACACTGAAGGGGCATTAGAGAGCCCAAAGGGCATCACCAAGTATTCAAAATGACCTTCGGGCGTATTGAATGCAGTTTTCCATTCATCTCCCTGCCTAATGCGCACAAGGTTGTATGCCCCACGAAGATCTATCTTGGTGAACCACTTGGCACCCTTAATCCGAGCAAACAAGTCTGACAATAGTGGCAAAGGATACTGAAACTTAACAGTGATTTTATTCAGAAGCCGATAGTCTATACAAGGTCTCAAAGACCCGTCTTTCTTGGCCACAAAAAAGAATCCCGCACCGAGAGGGGAAGAGGATGGACGAATATGCCCCTTCTCCAAAGATTCCTTGACATAAGAACGCATCGCGGCATGCTCGGGTACAGACAAATTAAATAATTATCCCTTAGGAAATTTACTGCCAGGAATCAAATCTATAGCGCAGTCACAGTCCCTATGAGGAGGAAGAGCACTGGACCTGGACTCACTGAATACATCCTGATAGTCACACAAATACTCAGGAACTTCTGAAGGAATAGAAGTAGCAATAGACACCGGCGGAGAATCGCAATGAATTCCCTGACAACCCCAACTTGACACAGACATAGCCTTCCAATCCAAAACAGGATTATGGGTCTGTAACCATGGCAGACCTAAAACGACCAAATCATTCATTTTATGCAGAACAAGAAAACGAATCACCTCCCGATGTTCAGGAGTCATGCACATGGTCACTTGTGTCCAATACTGCGGTTTATTTTCCGCCAGTGGCGTAGCATCAATTCCTCTGAGAGGAATCGGAACTTTTAAAGGCTCCAGGACAAAACCGCAGCGTTTGGCAAACGACAAGTCCATAAGACTCAGGGCAGCACCTGAATCCACAAATGCCATAACAGGGTAGGAAGACAATGAACAAATTAAAGTCACAGACAAAATAAATTTAGGCTGCAAATTACCAATGGTGACAGGACTGACAACCTTGGTTAGGCGTTTAGAGCATGCTGATATAACATGTGTAGAATCACCACAGTAAAAACACAGCCCATTCTGACGTCTGTGATTTTGTCGTTCGGTTCTAGTCAGGATTCTATCACATTGCATTGAGACAGGTGTCTGTTCAGACAACCCCGCCAGAGGTTTAGCGGATTTACGCTCCCGCAAACGCCGATCAATCTGAATAGCCAGCGCCATAGAATCATTCAGACTTGTAGGAATTGTAAAACCCACCATCACATTCTTAATGGCTTCAGAAAGGCCATTTCTGAAATTTGCGGCCAGAGCACATTCATTCCATCGAGTAAGCACGGACCACTTCCGAAATTTTTGGCAGTACACCTCAGCTTCATCCTGGCCCTGAGAGATGGCCAGTAGAGCTTTTTCTGCCTGAATTTCAAGATTAGGCTCCTCATAAAGCAATCCGAGCGCCAGAAAAAATGCATCAACATCCGCCAATGCCGGATCTCCTGGCGCTAACGAGAAAGCCCAATCCTGAGGGTCGCCACGCAAGAAGGAGATAACAATTTTTACTTGCTGAGCTGAATCTCCAGACGAACGAGGTTTCAAAGATAGAAACAATTTACAATTATTCCTAAAATTCCTAAATTTAAATCGATCTCCAGAGAACAGCTCAGGAATAGGTATCTTAGGCTCTGACATAGGACTGCTAACAACAAAATCCTGAATGCCCTGCACACGTGCAGCAAGCTGATCCACACTAGTAATCAAGGTCTGAACATTCATGTCTGCAGCAAAGTTTCAAGCCACTCAGAGATAAAGGGGAGGAAGAAAAAAAAAAAAAAAAAAAAAAAACCTCAGAACTTCTATTCTTTTAATCCCACTTCAGCAATGCATTAACTATTTATAGGCCTGGCATACTGTTATGGTCCCAATGGCAGGGGACCTCAGAGATTACCGCAAAGTCTGCAAAACATAAATACTCGCTCATAGGGAAGTGGTAACTAGGCTGACCATATACCTGATCCTAGCGCAAACACTATCAGCAGCCGGGGAACGTGCCTACGTTGATCCTAGACGTCTCGCGCCAGCCAGAGAACTAACTAACCCTATCAGGGAAAATAAGACCTCTCTTGCCTCCAGAGAAAAGACCCCAAAGTAATACAAGCCCCCAACAAATAATAACGGTGAGGTAAGAAGAAGAGACAAACGTAAGAATGAACTAGATTTAGCAAAGAGAGGCCCACTGACTAATAGCAGAATATAGTAAGAAGACTTATATGGTCAGCAAAAAACCCTGCAAAATATCCACGCTAAATATCCAAGAACCCCCAAACCGACTGACGGTGTGGGGGGAGAATATCAGCCCCCTAGATCTTCCAGCGATATCAGGAATCACATTTTGTACAAGCTGGACAAAAAATAAGAACAATGCAAATGATCAAAAGTACGAAAGCAGGACTTAGCTTATCTTGCAAAGAACCAGGACCTGAAGACAGGAGCAAACAGAAGTGAACTGATTACAACGATGCCAGGCACTGGACTGAGAATCCAGGAAGTTTAAATAGCAACACCCATGGTCTAACGAAGCAGGTGAGTACCAACCTGGTAAAAGACAATCCAAGTGCCAAATCACTAGTGACCACAAGAGGGAGCCAAAAGGTATAGTTCACAACATATAGAGAGTTATGCGCATGCGCGGGTCACGGACTCAAGGGGTTGACAGCTAGTGCTTTTAACGTGATACGGGGTGTTCACTGTTGTGAATTCTGCTCTTGGGCTCCCTCCGGTGGTTATAAGTGGTAGCGCTGCTGTCTTTGGATCATCAGGTGTGTCCACTTATTGCAATCCTGACTGGGCTTTTTAGTCTTGCTGGACCCTTTAGTCAGTGCCAGTTGTCCATTGTTCCTGGAGGATTCACATCCCTGCTTTGTCTCTCCTGCTTTGCTGTTCATTTCAACAAAGATAAGTTCTGGCTTTGTTTTTTGCAGTCCACATGCTGTGGGCCTATAGTTCAGTACATTTCCATGT
Source organism: Ranitomeya variabilis (assembly GCF_051348905.1). Taxonomy (NCBI): domain Eukaryota; kingdom Metazoa; phylum Chordata; class Amphibia; order Anura; family Dendrobatidae; genus Ranitomeya; species Ranitomeya variabilis. Next base: position 759,434,224 of record NC_135235.1, on the reverse strand, counting down.
TTTGTCTTGTCCAGCTTGGTCTGTATAAGGATTTGTTCAGCCAAGCTGGTATCTCTGGAGATGCAGATATACCCTCCATATCTTTAGTTAGATGTGGAGATTATGTATTTTCTGTGGTGGATATTTTCTAGTGTTTTAATACTGACCGCATAGTACTCTGTCCTATACTTTCTATTTAGCTAGACCGGCCTCCTTTGCTAAATCCTGATTTCAGTCTGCGTATGTTATTTCCCTCTCCTCTCACAGTCAATATTTGTGGGGGGCTGTCTATCCTTTGGGGATTTTCTCTGAGGCAAGAGTTTTCCGTTTCTATCTCTAGGGGTATTTAGTCCTCCGGCTGTGATGAGGTGTCTAGGGAGTGTCAGGAACATCCCATGGTTACTTCTAGTTGCGGTGTTAAGTTCAGGGTCTGTGGTCAGTACAGGTACCACCTTCTCCAGAGTACATCTCATGCTGCTCCTAGGCCACCAGATCATAACAGTTCACGTCATCTCATTGATGACCTGACATGCCCGCCACATGACCGCAAAGTGCCCAGTCCCCGTATATTGAGCCCGTAGTATCTGCGCATGTGCTAATATACTACGGATTTTAAATATACCTTGCTACATAAAGCATCTAAAAATATAAAGTGAGCGCCTCTAATCAGTTCACCTCTACTCATAAGACGGGCCATGCAAATATACACAAATGCGAAGTCCTCGTAGCGGCACCGTGAATTTATATTCACGTGACATTGGCACGGGTTGCGGGCTTTTTCTATTGGCCACAATACCCGTGGTCTAATCACTACGTCATGGGGTTCCCATAACAACATAGTTTACAATAGAACAGCGCAAGCGCGGGTCCAAGTTTTATATTGGTCACTCTATTTACTTACAGTCCAATCATCAAGCTAGGTTCTGCTATTTAAACCAACATAACCCCTGTCCTGACGCCTCCTGAAGAAGCACAGGGAAGCACAGGGAAACGTGCGTCGGGGCGAGGGATGCCAGGAGATCAACACGCTGCCATATAGGTAATATTCCTTATTGCGCTATTTAAGTGATATTTAGTCATAGGTATGGATAGCATTTACTAGCATAGGCAGGCAATCGTTCATTTAGTATTGTGCACATTATTATTCCAGGACAAATATCTTACTCTTATCATATACGTGACTATACAATATTTTTTTGTGAAATGGTCATTCTCATTATGGGCAGACATTTTTGTGAAGCCTTCATATAGATTGAATTTCATTAATTTATATATAATGCATCACCTTATATTTTAAAATTACTCATGAAACGTTTTGGCCGCTGTTTAGTGTTCATTCCATGGCAAAAAGGTCCCTATTATTGAACTCAGCACCTTTTCTATTATTTTTCATTGTAATGTTTTAAATAGTTTTTTAAATTACTATATTATTAAAATTATCTATTTTAGTACCAAAGAATGTTTGGGATCATTACTGAATTATGGCTGCAGTGACTTATTGTTTATCCACTGGCACACGCATCCCATAACACTCATGGGTTCAGTATATAGGGCACTCCTATTGTTACTAACAACCAAATACCTCATGTTCCTGACACCTGGTTACTGGTATAGTCCTCCGAGTCTCTTGAAAACTTCTTCTTTTTGATGTCCATAATATTTTTCTCCAGCTTGACAAGATTATTCATTAGTCCTTCTTTCAGACATTTGAATTCCTTCACATGTGCATATGATTCCAACGATTTCTGAAGATCTACAATTTCATCCTTTATTCGGCTCCATTTTTTCATGTTTTACAATGAACCGTATCAACTTGAGAGAACATTGGCTCAATATAGGATTCCATTCAATGTGAAATTCATCATTATAAATTGTCGTGGCAATCTTTATAATACGCAATCCTCTAAGTATCATCTCCTTTTCCAGGTAAGTTTTCAGCGTTTTATGATCCCACCAGATATTTACCGTATATACTCGAGTATAAGCCGAGATTTTCAGCCCACTTTTTGGGGCTGAAATTGCCCCTCGGCTTATACTCGAGTCATACCCGGGGGTCGGCAGGGGAGGGGGAGCGGGGGCTGTCTAATTATACTCACCTAGTCCAGGCGCGGTCCCTGCACGTCCCTGGCTTCCCCGGCGCCAGCAGCAGCAGCTTCAGCTTCTTCCTGTACTGAGCGGTCACATGGTCCCGCTCATTACAGTAAATGAATATTCGGCTCCACCTCCCATAGGGGTGGAGCCGCATATTCATTACTGTAATCAGCGGTACCATGTGACCACTGAGTACAGGATGAAGCGCTGCTGCTCTCAGGGAAGCAGGGACTACACAGCGCCAGGACCAGGTGAGTATACGGGGAGGGGAGCGCAGCGTTGCGTGATAGTCACCTGCTCCTCGTTCCGGGCGCCGATCTGTCTCCAGCACTGATGCTGAGGTCAGAGGGCGCGGTGACGTGGTCAGTGCGCGCCCTCTGCTGAACGTCAGTGCTGGAGACAGATCGGCGCCCGGAATGAGGAGCAGGTGTCAGGTGACTATTGAAAGTGCCGAGGACCTGAGCGACGGAGAGGTGAGTATGTGATTTATTTATTTTTTATTTATCGCAGCAAATGGGGCAAGTGTCTGTATGGAGCATCTATGGGGCCATAACGTTTCTGCAGCACTATATGGGGCCATAACATTTGTGCAGCACTATATGGGGGCCATAACATTTGTGCAGCACTATATGGGGGCCTTAATGTTTCTGCAGCACTATATGGGGGCCATAACATTTGTGCAGCATTATATGGGGCCATAATGTTTCTGCAGCACTATATGGGGCCATGACGTTTGTGCAGAACTATATGGGGCCATAACCTTTGTGCAGCACTATATGGCGGCCATAATGTTTCTGCAGCACTATATGGGGCCATAACCTTTGTGCAGCACTATATGGGGCCATAATGTTTCTGCAGCACTATATGGGGGCCATAATGTTTCTGCAGCACTATATGGGGCCATAACCTTTGTGCAGCACTATATGGGGGCCATAATGTTTCTGCAGCACTATATGGGGCCATAACATTTGTGCAGCACTATATGGGGCCATAATGTTTCTGCAGCACTATATGGGGCCATAACCTTTGTGCAGCACTATATAGGGCCATAATGTTTGTGCAGCACTATAAGGGGCCATAATGTTTCTGCAGCATTATATGGGGCCATAACTCTTGTGCAGCACTATATGGGGCCATAATGTTTCTGCAGCACTATATGGGGCCATAATATTTGTGCAGCACTATATGGGGTCATGTTTCTGCAGCACTATATGGGGGCCATAATGTTTGTGCAGCACTATATGGGGCCATAACGTTTCTGCAGCACTATATGGGCCAAGTGTCTGTATGGGGCCATAATTAACATTTGTAGGGCACTACGGTATATGGGGCAAGTGTGTGTATGGAGCATCTATGGGGCCATAACGTTTCTGCAGCACTATATGGGGCCATAACATTTGTGCAGCACTATATGGGGGCCATAACATTTGTGCAGCACTATATGGGGCCATAACATTCCTGCGGCACTATATGGGGCCATAAAATTTGTGCAGCACTATATGGGGGCCATAATGTTTCTGCAGCACTATATGGGGGCCATAACATTTGTGCAGCATTATATGGGGCCATAATGTTTCTGCAGCACTATATGGGGCCATGACGTTTGTGCAGAACTATATGGGGCCATAACCTTTGTGCAGCACTATATGGGGGCCATAATGTTTCTGCAGCACTATATGGGGGCCATAACATTTGTGCAGCATTATATGGGGCCATAATGTTTCTGCAGCACTATATGGGGCCATAATGTTTCTGCAGCACTATATGGGGCCATAACATTTGTGCAGCACTATATGGGGGCCATAATGTTTCTGCAGCACTATATGGGGCCATAACATTTGTGCAGCACTATATGGGGCCATGTTTCTGCAGCACTATATGGGGGCCATAATGTTTGTGCAGCACTATATGGGGCCATAACATTTCTGCAGCACTATATGGGGCAAGTGTCTGTATGGGGCCATAATTAACGTTTGTAGGGCACTACGGTATATGGGGCAAGTGTGTGTATGGAGCATCTTATAGGGCCATAACTTTTGTGCAGCACTATATGGGGCAAATATCTTTATAGAGCATCTTATAGGGCCATAATCAGCATTTGTGCAGCATTATATTGGTCAAGTGTGTCTATGGAACATCTTATGGGGCCCTTATTAACCTTTATGCAGGATTATATGGGGCATATTTTAATATGGAGCATCTTATGGGGCCATCATAAACTGCATGGAGCATTATATGGGGCTCCAAATTCAATATGGATATTCAAAAACATTTAACCTACTGATGTCTCAATTAATTTTACTTTTATTGGTATCTATTTTTACTTTTGACATTTACCAGTAGCTGCTGCATTTTCCACCCTAGGCTTATACTCGAGTCAATAAGTTTTCCCAGTTTTTTGTGGCAAAATTAGGGGGGTCGGCTTATACTCGGGTCGGCTTATACTCGAGTATATACGGTATTTCTTTAAACATTTTCTTTTCCAGTGCTAGCATAACTTTCCAATTCATCAGATTTATTCATATCTGGATGTGGATGATGGCCAAATACTGCCGCCAATTTGTTCAATCTATCAGTACAGTCAATAATATCATAAAAATTGGTACATGAAGGATTCAATGTTTATTGTATATTTATTACAAGCTGTGTGCTATTGTAATAGTAACCAATCCAATAGAGATGGGCTAAACGCTATTCTAGGTGCATGATGCTGGAAAGTGCTGTAATGGTTTACATTATCCTTCTTTTATATTTTTGGATAAACATGTGAAACTTTATTGAAGATAATAATTTCCCGCTGGATCACTCGCTTTTTTCTTCTTGAACTGGTTGCTCTGCCCTTTCCTTGCGGGACTAGATGTGGAGGAGTCTAGATGCAGGTGAGCGGACTTTTCTATTTGCTTTAAATCCAGTATCACCACATCCAGGTTGTATAGATGGAGGCTAAATGAATCCTTACTGACAGATCCAATTGTTAATACCCTAATTATAGAGGATATGAGTAGATTTTTTGAGGACAATACTACGGGAGAATCCTCCCCAGGAACAGTTTGGCTAGCACACAAGAAATATATGACTGGTTCCCTAATCAAGCTAGCGGCTAACAAGAAAAGGAAGAGAACAGACTTGAAAACAAATTTGGAAAACAAATTTCTAAAACTCAAACTAGCCAACCAACTTTCCACATCTTTGTACCTAACTAAACAAATACAGGACACTAAGCTACAATTAGAAGCCACTCTCACCACTAGGCCAGAGAGAGCCCTGACTTGGACCAAAGCTACATTTTATAGACAGGCCAACAAATCCAATAGAATATTAGCACGTAAACGTAGAATGAGAGAATCGCTTAACACCATAACCTCCGTAAAAGACACTACAGGACAGATATCAGCACACCCGGATACTATCTACAACACAATTCATGCCTATTATCGGAAACTATACTCCACTCCGCAGCCACCCCCACCACAACTCCTACAATCCTTACAAGACATGCATCGCCCCAAAATTACAGAACCCACAGTCCAACAACTTCATCTTGATATCTCTGAAGAAATAATCTCAGCAATTAAAAACATAAAAAAAGGAAAGGAACCTGGACCCGATGGCCTTACGGCAATCTACTATAAAAAAAATTCAAGGAGTCACTTACGCCCTACATTAAGTGTTTTTGTAACTCACTCTTAAATGGATCCCACATGCCCCCTGAAACCTAAAAGAGACCATCTACTAACAAAAAATTACAGACGTATTTCACTATTAAACATAGACCTAAAAATGTTCACATCAATCATTACTGATAGTCTTAATAAATTACTACCCTCTCTAATCCACCATGATCAGGTTGGTGTCATACCCTTGAGATAAGTGCCAGATAATATCATACCTCTTTATGGTCCTGTCTAAATTCGGCATCTCTCCCAAACTCATCTCTTGTCTTCAGCTATTATATGACAGTCCTGCATCTTATCTAAAGCTTCTGTCGACACATCTCCAATCCCCATAAATATACGAGGCACTAGACAAGGATGTCCTTTATCACCAGCCCTTTTTGCCCTAGCCATAGAACCCCTGGCTGAGGCCATAAGGAGAAATCCCAACATAACAAGCCCTGACAACTTAGGAGATCATTACAAAGTCTGGGGGTCTAAGGGGTGTCGTTTCTCCTTATGGAGAGTGAAATACCATCTCTGGCTTGTCAAGGTAAGGAGGCTTATTTGCCGTACAATGCTCCTCTGGGAATTTAAATATGCAAATTGCCTCTTCTGAGAAAAAGAGGACTTAGAGTTAAGTCCTCTTTTTCTCAGAAGAGGCAATTTGCATATTACAAAGTCTGTCTCTTTGCGGATGACCTCCTCTTGACCTTAACTAATCCTCATACCACCCTTCCCAATCTGTTCTCCCTCCTTCATGATTTTGATTTGATCTCGGGCCTTAAGATAAATATAGAAAAATCTGAAGCATTATTCGAAAACACTCCAAAAGATGTGCAAACCAATACAATCTCCCAATTGCTTTTTTTTGGAAGTGCATCTGAACAGCAAGGTGGATTGCTGTTGAGGGGAGATAGAGAGAAAAAAAAAATCCTATAAATCTTCAGCACAGCGTGAACGAGCTGAGTGTGACCTGAGCGTAAGTGCGAACGGCGGTAAGTGTGTGACTTGTGATTCAGTGACTTTGGAATCAGGGAGTTTCCAAGGGAGGACTTGCTTCTGTTTTTTTTTTAATTAATACTTTGTATTTATTTTTAATTAACGTTTCTGTGTGCTGCAATCCCCATTAGGAAATGTGCTCCACAATTGTTAATGCCATCCAGTGCACATCTTGCCACATGTATGCAGTCCTTGATCAGCCGGTCGAGGGTGCATACTGCTGTGCGAGATGTGAGCACATTGTGCATTTGGAAACCCAGATACTGGATCTAAATGTGCAGCTGGCAACACTGAGATCCATAGACAATATGGAGAGGAGTCTTCTGCTCACAGAGCAGACGCTCAATGGGATAGATGAGGAGGGGGATGGCAGGATGGAGCTGCAGGACAGTGTGGCAGTTAGCTGGGTGACAGATAGAAGGCGGGGTAGAGGGAAGAGTGCCAGTGAGGCTAGTCCTGATCTGGCACACCCCAATAAGTTAGCTAAGTTGGCAGATGAGGGGGTGCCAGTACTGGGGTAGCACTGCTGCAGCCAGTCATGTCTTCTGAAAGCCGGAGGAGTGACTGCTACAGTAAGGAGGGAAATAGGAGATCAAGGCAGGCCAGACAGGTGCTGGTAGTGGGGGACTCAATTATTAGGGGAACAGATAGGGCAATCTGTCCCAAAGACTGATCGTCGAACGGTGTGCTGCCTACCTGGCGCTTGAGTCCGACACATCGCTGATCGGGTGGACAGATTACTGGGAGGGGCTGGTGAGGACCCAGCGGTCATGGTGCACATTGGCACAAATGACAAAGTTAGAGGTAGGTGGAAGGTCCTTAAAGATGATTTCAGGGAATTAGGCTGCAAGCTGAAAGCAAGGACCTCCAACGTGGTATTTTCCGAAATACTGCCTGTACCACGTGCCACGCCAGAGAGGCAACGCGAGATTAGGGAGGTTAATAAGTGGCTCAAGAATTGGTGTAGGAAGGAGGGGTTTGGGTTCCTGCAGAACTGGGCCGACTTCTCAGTTGGCTACAGGCTCTACGCTAGGGACGGGCTGTACCTCAATGGGGAAGGTGCAGCTGTGCTGGGGGAGAAAATGGTTAGAAGGTTGGAGGAGTGTTTAAACTAGGGATTGGGGGGGAGGGTATTCATTTTATAGGAGGGGAAGATAGTGCAGATAGAGACCTGGGCACAAATAAGGAAGTTGGGGGTGGCGGTGGCATGGGGGGTGGGGTTAGAACAGTTAGTAATTTAAGAAAGAAGAGAGGTACAGAGATGAACATAAAGTGCATGTATACTAATGCCAGAAGCCTCGCCAACAAAATGGACGAATTAGAACTAATATTGTTGGAGCATAATTATGACATGGTGGGGATATCTGAGACGTGGCTGGATGAGAGCCATGACTGGGCTGTTAACTTGCAGGGCTATAGCCTGTTCAGAAATGACCGTACAGATAAGCGAGGGGGAGGGGTGTGTCTATATGTAAAATCTTCCTTAAAACCCATCCTGCGTGATAATATAGGTGAATTTAATGAAAATGTAGAGTCCCTGTGGGTGGAGATAAGGGGAGGGGGAAAAAATAATAAATTACTGATAGGGGTTTGTTATAAATCTCCAAAACTAATGGAAGCAATGGAGAATATCCTCGTAAAGCAAATAGATGAAGCTGCGACTGAAGGAGAAGTCATTATTATGGGGGACTTCATCTACCCTGAAATAGATTGGGGAACAGAAACCTGCAGTTCCAGTAAAGGTAATCGGTTTTTGACAACTATGAGAGACAATTACCTTTCACAACTGGTTCAGGACCCAACAAGGAGGGGGGCACTGCTAGACCTAATATTAACCAACAGGCCAGACCGCATATCAAATATAAGGGTTGGGGGTCACTTGGGGAATAGTGATCACAAAATAATAAGTTTTCATGTAACCTTTAATAAGACGTGTAGTAGGGGGGTGACAAGGACACTAAGCTTCAGGAGGGCAAATTTCCAACGGATGAGAGGATCTTGGTGCAATTAACTGGGACGATATCCTGAGACACAAAAATACACAAAGAAAATGGGAGACGTTTATTAGCATCCTGGATAGGACCTGTGCACAGTATATACCGTGTGGGAATAAACATACTAGAAATAGGAGGAAACCAATATGGCTAAATAGAGCTGTAAGGGGCGCAATAAGGGACAAAAAGAAAGCATTTAGAGAATTAAAGGAAGTAGGTAGTGAGGAGGCATTAAATAAATACAGAAAATTAAATAAATTCTGTAAAAAGCAAATCAAGGCAGCAAAGATTGAGACAGAGAGACTCATTGCCAGAGAGAGTAAAAATAATCCCAAAATATTCTTTAACTATATAAATAGTAAGAAACTAAAAAATGACAGTGTTGGCCCCCTTAAAAATAGTCTGGGTGAAATGGTGGATGAGGATGGGGAAAAAGCCAATCTGCTAAATGACTTTTTTTCATCAGTATTTACAAAAGAAAATCCCATGGCAGCCAATATGACTAGTGATAAAAATTCCCCATTAAATGTCACCTGCTTAACCCAGCAGGAAGTACAGCGGCGTCTAAAAATAACTAAAATTGACAAATCTCCGGGCCCGGATGGGATACACCCCCGAGTACTGCAGGAACTAAGTACAGTCATTGATAGACCATTATTTTTAATCTTTAAAGACTCCATAATAACAGGATCTGTACCACAGGACTGGCGTATAGCAAATGTGGTGCCAATATTCAAAAAAGGGGCAAAAACTGAACTCGGTAATTATAGGCCAGTAAGCTTAACCTCTACTGTGGGTAAAATCCCGGAGGGCATTCTAAGGGATGCTATGCTGGAGTATCTGAAGAGGAATAACCTCATGACCCAGTATCAGCACGGGTTTACTAGGGACCGTTCATGTCAGACTAATTTGATCAGCTTCTATGAAGAGGTAAGTTCCGGACTGGACCAAGGGAACCCAGTGGACGTAGTGTATATGGACTTTTCCAAAGCTTTTGATACGGTGCCACACAAAAGGTTGTTACATAAAATGAGAGTAATGGGGATAGGGGAAAATATGTGTAAGTGGGTTGAGAGCTGGCTCAGGGATAGGAAACAAAGGGTGGTTATTAATGGAGCACACTCGGACTGGGTCGCGGTTAGCAGTGGGGTACCACAGGGGTCAGTATTGGGCCCTCTTCTTTTTAACATATTTATTAATGACCTTGTAGGGGGCATTCAGAGTAGAATTTCAATATTTGCAGATGACACTAAACTCTGCAGGGTAATCAATACAGGGGAGGACAATTTTATATTACAGGATGATTTATGTAAACTAGAAGCTTGGGCTGATAAATGGCAAATGAGCTTTAATGGGGATAAATGTAAGGTCATGCACTTGGGTAGAAGTAATAAGATGTATAACTATGTGCTTAATTCTAAAACACTGGGCAAAACCGTCAATGAAAAAGACCTGGGTGTATGGGTGGATGACAAACTTATATTCAGTGGCCAGTGTCAGGCAGCTGCTACAAAGGCAAATAAAATAATGGGATGTATTAAAAGAGGCATAGATGCTCATGAGGAGAACATAATTTTACCTCTATACAAGTCACTAGTTCGACCACACTTAGAATACTGTGCACAGTTCTGGTCTCCGGTGTATAAGAAAGACATAGCTGAACTGGAGCGGGTGCAGAGAAGAGCGACCAAGGTTATTAGGACTGGGGGGTCTGCAATACCAAGATAGGTTATTACACTTGGGGCTATTTACTTTGGAAAAACGAAGGCTGAGGGGTGATCTTATGTTAATGTATAAATATATGAGGGGACAGTACAAAGACCTTTCTGATGATCTTTTTAATCATAGACCTGAGACAGGGACAAGGGGGCATCCTCTACGTCTGGAGGAAAGAAGGTTTAAGCATAATAACAGACGTGGATTCTTTACTGTAAGAGCAGTGAGACTATGGAACTCTCTGCTGTATGATGTTGTAATGAGTGATTCATTAATTAAATTTAAGAGGGGACTGGATACCTTTCTGGAAAAGTATAATGTTACAGGGTATATATACTAGATTCCTTGATAGTGCGTTGATCCAGGGAACTAGTCTGATTGCCGTATGTGGAGTCAGGAAGGAATTTTTTTTCCCCATGGTGGAGTTACTCTTTGCCACATGGGTTTTTTTTGCCTTCCTCTGGATCAACATGTTAGGGCATGTTAGGTTAGGCTATGGGTTGAACTAGATGGACTTACAGTCTTCCTTCAACCTTAATAACTATGTAACTATGTAATTTAAGTTCACAAGAAAGGAGCATTACCTGACCTACCTTGGAATTAACCTTACAATCAATAAGTCGACACTGTTCACATGAAACTACACCCCACTAAAGGTACCGTCACATTAAGCGACGCTGCAGCGATAGCGACAACGATGTCGATCGCTGCAGCGTCGCTGTTTGATCGCTGGAGAGCTGTCACACAGACCGCTCTCCAGCGACCAACGATGCCGAGGTCCCGGGTAACCAGGGTAAACATCGGGTTGCTAAGCGCAGGGCCGCGCTTAGTAACCCGATGTTTACCCTGGTTACCAGCTTAAAAGTAAAAAAAACAAACAGTACATGCTCACCTGCGCGTCTCCCAGCGTCTGCTTCCTGACACTGACTGAGCTCCGGCCCTAACAGCACAGCGGTGACGTCACCGCTGTGCTTTCACTTTCTCTTTAGGGCCGGATCTCAGTCAGAGCAGGAAGCAGACGCTGGGAGACGCGCAGGTGAGCATGTACTGTTTGTTTTTTTTACTTTTACGCTGGTAACCAGGGTAAACATCGGGTTACTAAGCGCGGCCCTGCGCTTAGTAACCCGATGTTTACCCTGGTTACCAGTGTAAAACATCGCTGGTATCGTTGCTTTTGGTGTCAAACACAACGATACACGGCGATCGGACGACCAAATAAAGTTCTGGACTTTATTCAGCGACCAGCGACATCACAGCAGGATCCTGATCGCTGCTGCGTGTCAAACTAAACGATATCGCTAGCGAGGACGCTGCAACGTCACGGATCGCTAGCGATATCGTTTAGTGTGAAGGTACCTTTAGGCTAGTTTCACATTTGCGTTAGAATCCGCAGCGTTTAAATTGCATCCGCAAGTGCAGGAAAAAATGCATATAAACACGGCGTTTTTTAGATGCATGCGGGAACGCATGCAGTTAAAAAAAAATGCCGCGTTTGCACGCTTTTCCATGCGTTTTTTCCTGCGTTTGCGTTTTTGGTGCACATGGTGACAAGTTTTACAGGAGAAAAGTCTAGATAACCAGACACCGCCAATGTGACTACAGAGGGCGTGTATTATGGGATCTCTATATATAGACCATAGGACTGCTGAAATCTTAACAGTGTGCTACTGTATCCTGTGTCATGATGGATCTTCGCATGGAGAGCTTTTATTTCAACCTGGATTTAGGCATCAAGCTGTTTCTTGCCTGTGCGTTTGCTTGGGAGCAAGACAGAAATCGCGAAAGATGGGAGGAGACGGCATAGGCGTTTTTGGAGACACCCCATTATTGAACTACGTGAGAGTCATGGAGCCTATGACACGCTGTATGGTGAGCTTAATGCCAACCTGGACAAATTCCCAGAATATACAAGGATGTCGCAAGACTCGCTCCGGGATTTGCTTGCTCGTGTCCAAGGAGCCATACGGAGACAGGACACCCAGCTCCACCAGGGATTCCACCAGAGGAACATATGCTGGTTACATTAAGGTAAGTAACAAATCTAAACAAATGCCAGTGCTAATTTTGGGTGTTCTGACATGTATTTTTTTGGTATTTTCCTATATGTCTTTAGCATAACAACAACATAAATAGAATTGATTGTGATTTTTTTTTTTCTTTCAGATTTCTGGCAACCGGAGAGAGTTTATCAATTATCATCCCTCCACTTCCAATACCGGCTTGAAATTTCCACCCTGTCTGGAATAGTTGCGGACACCTGCCGGGCTTTGTGGAATGTTCTCCAGGATGAGTTTATACCCCTACCCACCGCGGACATGTGGATTGAAATTGCGGAAAAATTCTGGAGTGTGTGTGATTTCCCCAACTGTTTGGGAACGGTGGATGGAAAGCACATCCGCATTATCAAACCAGCCAGAACAGGATCAGAGTACTTCAATTATAAAAAATATTTTTGTGTTGTGCTCATGGCAATAGCCGATGCGGACTGTCGCTTCATCGCCGTGAACATTGGAGGTTTTGGCTGTGGCAACAATTCCCGGACTTTTAAGAACTCGGATATGGGCCTCTGTGTGTATGGCAAAATTTTAATTTTCCACGGCCACGACCTCTCCCCAACACTCAAGGGTCCACCAATGCCATTTGTTATGGTTGGGGATGAGGCCTTCAGATGTGTGAAAACCTACTGAAGCCATATTCCAGTCGGGACTTGAACCACACTAAAAGGATCTTTAACTACAGACTGACCAGGGCCCGAAGAACAGTAGAGTGTACCTTTGTCATTCTAGTCTCAAAATGGCGCATTCTTGCAACAGCCATTAATCTAAAACTGGAGACAGTCGACAAGGTGGTCAAAGCCTGTGTGGTTTTCCACAATTACATAATGGCTAAGGAGCGACCCAACATTGAACTGGATGAACCAGTTGGAAACCCATTGCCAGATTACCAGCATCACCCGCTGCAGTCAACTGCTGAAGTTGGCCACATGCGGGACCAATTTGCTGCCTTTTTTGAATCAGATATTGGACGTGTGTCATGGCAGGACAATGTTGTGTAAATGTCCTGTTGGCATTGGGTCTGTACGTTATTTTCTTAAATGTTACTAATATTTGTTGTTAATAAACTTTATTTTTTGGTATGTTGACCGTGTCTCCTATGTATTTCCTCTACAAACCAAGGCTGCCATCACACTACCACTATTTGGTCAGTATTTTACATCAGTATTTGTGCTATGATGTGGCCAAAAAATAAAGTGTGCGGCGCACGATGTGTGTTGCCAGCGGCAAAGTACACAATGAAACCACACATAATTGGGGGCAAAAAACAATATTATTTATTTTCTTATAAACCAAATTTTTATTTAACTGCGCCTGCTTGGGGTAGAGTGATGGAAATGGGAGGGGGGGGTGAAGCTGTGAGGCCTGGCTAAGTGTGGACAACGCAGGGGTGGCAGGAGAAGGGGTGTGATGGGGTGTGCGACAGAGCAAGCAGGGACAGCAGACCGATGAATAATCCAAGAAACCTTTATTGCAACTGAGAGAATATTTCAGCAAACAGTGGCCGCAACAAAATAACAAATCCAGGGCAACACCCGATAATCCGACTCCAGGGAAAACAAAACACTAGTTCATAGACAGGCACCAGGATCTGGCCGCAGCAGCAGATCCTAGCTCCTCACACCACACAGGTCCCAGAAGAATGATAGTATATCCATGGGCTTATTGTTCCACCCTCTAGGGATCAGCCCCTTGGGAGGGGCTCACACCCACCCTCAAACATTTGTTACCTGGAGCTGAAAGTACAAAAGAGGCTCCAGATGTCCAGTCCCACTGTCCCAGCCAGTCTGAGAAGCCCCCTGCAGAGAGCAACAAATGAACACAATGCCCCCCACCAGAATCAGGGTACGAAATGTTACTGAAGTATGGTCTATGAAATCAGGGCGGGGGTGGTACTTCGTTACAACCCCTTCCCCTCTCATATTGTGTACAGACTAGTGACCTCAACAGGTCACTTGTCAAGTACACTTAGACATGGCCAACATGACTTATGACTCCTCCTGCCTGGACAATCCATCAGCACTTGTGTCGACTGCCTCATCTTTATTTTATGGTGCAGCTGTTGTTGTGAACTATACCTTTTGGCTCCCTCTTGTGGTCACTAGTGATTTGGCACTTGGATTGTCTTTTACCAGGTTGGTACTCACCTGCTTCGTTAGACCATGGGTGTTGCTATTTAAACTTCCTGGATTCTCAGTCCAGTGCCTGGCATCGTTGTAATCAGTTCACTTCTGTTTGCTCCTGTCTTCAGGTCCTGGTTCTTTGCAAGATAAGCTAAGTCCTGCTTTCGTACTTTTTGATCATTTGCATTGTTCTTATTTTTTGTCCAGCTTGTACAAAATGTGATTCCTGATATCGCTGGAAGCTCTAGGGGGCTGATATTCTCCCCCCACACCGTCAGTCGGTTTGGGGGTTCTTGGATATTCAGCGTGGATATTTTGCAGGGTTTTTTGCTGACCATATAAGTCATCTTACTATTTTCTGCTATTAGTCAGTGGGCCTCTCTTTGCTAAAATCTAGTTCATTCTTACGTTTGTCTTTTCTTCTTACCTCACCGTTATTATTTGTTGGGGGCTTGTATTACTTTGGGGTCTTTTCTCTGGAGGCAAGAGAGGTCTTATTTTTCCTGATAGGGTTAGTTAGTTCTCCGGCTGGCGCGAGACATCTAGGATCAACGTAGGCACGTTCCCCGGCTACTGTTAGTGTTTGTGCTAGGATCAGGTATATGGTCAGCCTAGTTACCACGTCCCTATGAGCTGGTATTTATGTTTGCAGACTTTGCTGTAATCTGTTGAGATCCTTGCCATTGGGATCATAACAGTATGCCAGGCCAATGAATAGTTAATGCATTGCAGAAGTGGGATTAAAAGAAAAGGAGTTCTGAGGTTTTTTTTTTTTTTTTTCTCCTCTTTCTTCCTTCCCCTTTTTCTCAGAGTGGCTGTAAGCTTTGCTGCAGACATGAATGTTCAGACCTTGATTACTAGTGTGGATCAGCTTGCTGCACGAGTGCAGAGCATTCAGGATTTTGTTGTTAGCAGTCCTATGTCTGAGCCTAAGATACCTATTCCTGAGCTGTTCTCTGGAGATCGATTTAAATTTAGGAATTTTAGGAATAATTGTAAATTGTTTCTATCTTTGAAACCTCGTTCGTCTGGAGATTCAGCTCAGCAAGTTAAAATTGTTATCTCCTTTTTGCGTGGCGACCCTCAGGATTGGGCTTTCTCGTTAGCGCCAGGAGATCCGGCATTGGCGGATGTTGATGCGTTTTTTCTGGCGCTCGGATTGCTTTATGAGGAGCCTAATCTTGAAATTCAGGCAGAAAAAGCTCTACTGGCTATCTCTCAGGGCCAGGATGAAGCCGAAGTGTATTACCAAAAATTTCGGAAATGGTCTGTGCTTACTCAATGGAATGAATGTGCTCTGGCCGCAAATTTCAGAAATGGCCTTTCTGAAGCCATTAACCCCTTCCCGACATGTGACGGTATAGTACGTCACATGTCGGGACCCCCGCTTTGATGTGCGCTCCGGCGGTGAGCGCACATCAAAGCCGGGACATGTCAGCTGTTTTGAACAGCTGACATGTGCCCGCAATAGGCGCGAGCAGAATCGCGATCTGCGTGCGCCTATTAACTAGTTAAATGCCGCTGTCAAACGCAGACAGCGGCATTTAACTACCGCATCCGGCCGTGCGGCCGGATATGAGCGCATCGCCGACCTCCGTCACATGATGGGGGGTCGGCGATGCTCCTCCTTTGTAACCATAGAGGTCCTTGAGACCTCTATGGTTACTGATTGCCGGTGGCTGTGAGCGCCCCCCTGTGGTCGGCGCTCACAGCACACCTGCAAATCTGCTGTGTAGCAGCGATCTTATGATCACTGCTGCATAGCAGAGCCGATCGGGCTGTGCCTGCTTCTAGACTCCCATGGAGGCTATAGAAGCATGGCAAAAGTAAAAAAAAAAAGTTTTTAAAAATGTGAAAAAAATAAAAAAAATATAAAAGTTTAAATCACCCCCCTTTCGCCCCAATCAAAATAAATCAATAAAAAAAAAACCCAACCTACACATATTTGGTATCGCCGCGTTCAGAATCGCCCGATCTATCAAAAAAAAAAAGCATTAACCTGATCGCTAAATGGCGTAATGAGAAAAAAATTTGAAACGCCAGATTTACGTTTTTTTGGTCGCCACGACATTGCATTAAAATGCAATAACGGGCGATCAAAAGAATGTATCTGCACCAAAATGCTATCATTAAAAACGCCAGCTCGGCACGCAAAAAATAAGCCCTCACCTGACCCCAGATCACGAAAAATGGAGACGCTACGAGTATCGGAAAATGGCACAATTTTGTTTTGTTTTGTTTTTTGCAAAGTTTGGAATTTTTTTTCACCACTTAGGTGAAAAATAACCTAGTCATGTTAGGTGTCTATGAACTCGTAGTGACCTGGAGAATCATAATGGCAGGTCAGTTTTAGCATTTAGTGAACCTAGCAAAATAGGCAAGCAAAAAACAAGTGTGGGATTGCACTTTTTTTGCAATTTCACTGCACTTGGAATTTTTTCCCCGTTTTCTAGTACACGACATGCTAAAACCAATGATGTCGTTCAAAAATACAACTGGTCCCGCAAAAAATAAGCCCTCACATGGCCAAATTGACGGAAAAATAAAAAAGTTATGGCTCTGGGAAGGAGGGGAGCGAAAAACGAAAACGGAAAAACGGAAAAAGCTCCGGGGGTGAAGGGGTTAAGAATGTGATGGTGGGTTTCACAATTCCTACAAGTCTGAATGATTCTATGGCGCTGGCTATTCAGATTGATCGGCGTTTGCGGGAGCGCAAATCCGCTAATCCTCTGGCGGTGTTGTCTGAACAGACACCTGTTTCAATGCAATGTGATAGAAACCCTGATCCAGCAATGCAATGTGATAGAATCCTGACTAGAACCGAACGACAAAATCATAGACGACAGAATGGGCTGTGTTTTTACTGTGGTGATTCTACACATGTTATATCAGCATGCTCTTAACGCCTAACCAAGGTTGTCAGTCCTGTCTCCATTGGTAATTTGCAGCCTAAATTTATTTTGTCTGTGACTTTAATTTGTTCATTGTCTTCCTACCCTGTTATGGCGTTTGTTGATTCAGGTGCTGCCCTGAGTCTTATGGACTTGTCGTTTGCCAAGCGCTGCGGTTTTGTCCTGGAGCCTTTCAAAATTCCTATTCCTCTCAGAGGAATTGATGCTACGCCACTGGCGGAAAATAAACCGCAGTTTTGGACACAAGTGACCATGTGCATGACTCCTGAACATCGGGAGGTGATTCGTTTTCTTGTTCTGCATAAAATGAATGATTTGGTCATGTTAGGTCTGCCATGGTTATAGACCCATAATCCTGTTTTGGATTGGAAGGCTATGTCTGTGTCGAGTTGGGGTTGTCAGGGAATTCATTGCGATTCTCCGCCGGTGTCTATTGCTACTTCTACTCCTTCAGAGGTTCCTGAGTATTTGTGTGACTATCAGGATGTATTCAGTGAGTCCAGGTCCAGTGATCTTCCTCCTCATAGGGACTGTGACTGCGCTATAGATTTGATTCCTGGCAGTAAAGTTCCTAAGGGACGATTATTTAATTTGTCTGTACCCGAGCATGCCGCAATGCGTTCTTATGTCAAGGAGTCTTTGGAGAAGGGGCATATTCGTCCATCCTCTTCCCCTCTTGGTGCGGGATTCTTTTTTGTGGCCAAGAAGGACGGGTCTTTGAGACCTTGTATAGACTATCGGCTTCTGAATAAAATCACTGTTAAGTTTCAGTATCCTTTGCCACTATTGTCAGACTTGTTTGCTCGGATTAAGGGTGCCAAGTGGTTCACCAAGATAGATCTTCGTGGTGCGTACAACCTTGTGCGTATTAGGCAGGGAGATGAATGGAAAACTGCATTCAATACGCCCGAAGGTCATTTTGAATACTTGGTGATGCCCTTTGGGCTCTCTAATGCTCCTTCAGTGTTTCAGTCCTTTATGCATGATATCTTCCGGAAGTATCTGGATAAATTTATGATTGTTTATCTGGATGATATTCTGGTTTTCTCGGATGATTGGGATTCTCATGTAGAGCAGGTCAGGATGGTGTTTCAGGTTTTGCGTGATAATGCTTTGTTTGTGAAGGGCTCAAAGTGTCTCTTTGGAGTGCAGAAGGTTTCCTTTTTGGGTTTTATTTTCTCCCCTTCTGCTGTGGAGATGGACCCAGTCAAGGTCCGAGCTATTCATGATTGGACTCAGCCCACGTCTGTTAAGAGTCTTCAGAAGTTCTTGGGGTTTGCTAATTTCTACCGTCGCTTTATCGCTAATTTTTCTAGCGTTGTTAAACCTTTGATGGATATGACCAAGAAAGGTTCTGATGTGGCTAATTGGGCCCCTGCAGCCATGGAGGCCTTCCAGGAGCTGAAGCGCCGATTTACTTCGGCGCCTGTTTTGTGCCAGCCTGATGTCTCACTTCCCTTTCAGGTTGAAGTGGATGCTTCTGAGATCGGTGCTGGGGCTGTTTTGTCGCAGAGAGGCTCTGGTTGCTCTGTGATGAGACCATGTGCTTTTTTCTCTAGGAAGTTTTCGCCTGCTGAGCGGAACTATGATGTTGGTAATCGGGAGTTGTTGGCCATGAAGTGGGCATTTGAGGAGTGGCGTCATTGGCTCGAGGGTGCTAAGCATCGTGTGGTGGTCTTGACTGATCACAAAAATCTGATGTATCTCGAGTCTGCTAAGCGCCTGAATCCTAGACAGGCTCGTTGGTCATTGTTTTTCTCTCGTTTTGACTTTGTGGTCTCGTACCTGCCTGGTTCGAAGAATGTTAAGGCTGATGCTCTTTCTAGGAGCTTTGTACCTGACTCTCCTGGAGTCTCGGAGCCAGCTGGTATTCTTAAAGAGGGAGTAATCGTGTCGGCCATATCTCCTGATTTGCGACGTGTGTTGCAGAGATTTCAGGCTGGTAGACCTGACTCTTGTCCACCCGACAGACTGTTTGTTCCTGATAAATGGACCAGCAAAGTCATTTCTGAGGTTCATTCCTCGGTGTTGGCAGGGCTTCCGGGAATTTTTGGTACCCGAGATTTGGTGGCTAGGTCCTTTTGGTGGCCTTCCTTGTCACGGGATGTGCGGTCATTTGTGCAGTCCTGTGGGACTTGTGCTCGGGCTAAGCCTTGTTGTTCTCGTGCTAGCGGGTTGCTTTTGCCCTTGCCCGTCCCGAAGAGGCCTTGGACACACATTTCCATGGATTTCATTTCTGATCTTCCGGTGTCTCAAGGAATGTCTGTCATCTGGGTGGTGTGTGATCGTTTTTCCAAGATGGTCCATTTGGTACCCTTGCCTAAGTTGCCTTCCTCTTCCGATCTGGTTCCTTTGTTTTTTCAGAATGTGGTTCGTTTACACGGCATTCCGGAGAATATCGTGTCCGACAGAGGATCCCAGTTTGTGTCCAGATTCTGGCGATCTTTTTGTGCTAAAATGGGCATTGATTTGTCGTTTTCATCTGCCTTCCATCCTCAGACTAATGGTCAAACGGAGCGAACTAATCAGACACTGGAGGCTTATTTGAGATGGTATGTTTCTGCGGACCAGGATGATTGGGTGACCTTCTTGCCATTGGTGGAGTTTGCCCTTAATAATCGGGCTAGTTCCGCTACTTTGGTTTCGCCATTCTTCTGCAACTCTGGTTTTCATCCTCGTTTCTCCTCGGGTCATGTTGAGTCTTCTGACTCTCCTGGGGTGGATTCCGTGGTGGATAGGTTGCAGCGGATTTGGAATCATGTGGTGGACAACTTGAAGTTGTCACAGGAGAAGGCTCAGCGTTTTGCCAACCGCCGCCGCGGTGTGGGCCCCCGACTTCGTGTTGGAGATTTGGTTTGGTTGTCTTCTCGGTATGTCCCTCTGAAGGTTTCCTCTCCTAAGTTTAAGCCTCACTTTATTGGTCCTTATAAAATTTTGGAAGTTCTTAACCCGGTTTCTTTTCGTTTGGATCTTCCGGTGTCGTTTGCCATTCACAACGTGTTCCATGGGTCTTTGTTACGGCGGTACGTTGTGCCTGTGGTTCCTGCTGTTGAGCCTCCTGCTCCGGTGTTGGTTGAGGGCGAGTTGGAGTACGTGGTAGAGAAGATCTTGGATTCTCGTCTCTCTAGACGGAGGCTTCAGTATTTGGTCAAATGGAAGGGCTATGGTCAGGAGGATAATTCCTGGGTGGCCGCCTCTGATGTTCATGCGGCCGATTTGGTTCGTGCCTTCCACGCTGCTCATCATGGTCACCCTGGTGGTCTTGGTGAGGGTTTGGTGACCCCTCCTTAAAGGGGGGGTACTGTTGTGAACTATACTTTTTGGCTCCCTCTTGTGGTCACTAGTGATTTGGCACTTGGATTGTCTTTTACCAGGTTGGTACTCACCTGCTTCGTTAGACCTGGGGTGTTGCTATTTAAACTTCCTGGATTCTCAGTCCAGTGCCTGGCATCGTTGTAATCAGTTCATTTCTGTTTGCTCCTGTCTTCAGGTCCTGGTTCTTTGCAAGATAAGCTAAGTCCTGCTTTCTTATTTTTTGTTATTTTGCTTTGTTCATATTTTTGTCCAGCTTGTACAAAATGTGATTCCTGATATTGCTGGAAGCTCTAGGGGGCTGATGTTCTCCCCCCTCACCGTTAGTCGGTTTGGGGGTTCTTGGATATTCAGCGTGGATATTTTGCAGGGTTTTTTGCTGACCATATAAGTCATCTTACTATTTTCTGCTATTAGTCAGTGGGCCTCTCTTTGCTAAAATCTAGTTCATTCTTACGTTTGTCTTTTCTTCTTACCTCACCGTTATTATTTGTTGGGGGCTTGTATTACTTTGGGGTCTTTTCTCTGGAGGCAAGAGAGGTCTTATTTTCCCTGATAGGGTTAGTTAGTTCTCCGGCTGGCGCGAGACGTCTAGGATCAACGTAGGCACGTTCCCCGGCTACTGTTAGTGTTTGTGCTAGGATCAGGTATATGGTCAGCCTAGTTACCACGTCCCTATGAGCTGGTATTTATGTTTGCAGACTTTGCTGTAGTCTCTTGAGATCCTTGCCATTGGGATCATAACAGGGACGTTTGGTAGTTAGTCCAGGCTTGCAAATGCATGGTAGTTAAATGTCTATGCATGCAACTTTTATTTAGACTTTTAAGATTCTGACCTCTGCTTAAGGTAGTTGAACATTTTTGACAGGTGACTTTGCGCTGATCATTTGGATGTTGTTTAAAAAAATGCCAGACTGCACTCTTTCTACTATCGGATACCTTTTCAGGCATTGCAGACTGAGCTTCTGTAACCGGATGGCCACGCTGTCCTCCAACTGGTTTTGGTTTTGCCACGCGCTTTTGGCCAGATACGGGCACGGCATATGGAACCTGTTGCGATGTTGATGCCTGCTGCGGCTCCTCCTCCTCCGCTTCAGAACTACTGCCGCCTGCACCCTGTTCCCCCAGTGGCTGCCAATCGGGGTCAACAACTGGGTCATCTATGACCTCCTCTTCTATCTCATGTGCAACTTCGTCTGTGTCACCGTGTAAGCCGGTGGTATAGCGTTCGTGACGGGGCACCATAGTCTCAGCTGGGTTTAATTCTGGCTCAGTACACTGCGAGGGCAATGTTCTGGTCTGAGTCAAAGGAACAGCATAGTAATCTGGCTGTGGCTGTGCATCTGTGCACTCCATGTCCGATTCAACTTCTAATGGGCATGGCCTGTTAACTGTTTCACTTTCTAACCCAGGAACGGTATGTGTAAAGAGCTCCATGGAGTAACCCGTTGTGTCGCCTGACGCATCCTTCTCTCTTGTTCTGGTTGAAGAAGACAAGGAAGTGACTTGGCCCTGACCGTGAACATCCAGTAACGACGCGCTGCTTTTACATTTAGCAGTTTCAGAAGAGGAGGCAAAAGAGCTAGAGGCTGAGTCAGCAAGGAAAGCCAAAACTTGTTCTTGCTGCTCCGGCTTTAAAAGCGGTTTTCCTAATCCCAGAAAAGGAAGCGTTCGAGGCCTTGTGTAGCCAGACAACGAGCCTGGCTCAACAACTCAAGACTTAGGTGCTATATTGCTTTTCCCACGACCAACTGATGCTGCTCACCACTACCATCATTACCAGCTGACAATGACCGCCCACGGCCACGACCTCTTCCACCAGACTTCGTCATTGTTTGCAAAACGTAACCAAAGTAACGGTATTTGTTACTGTAGAACCAGTTACAAGGTGAACTCAAACTTATGTAGGATTTATATATCCCTTTGTAGGTGGGTGAGACTGCAGGGAAAATCAGGCCCAATGTATAACAGTGCACAGCTTATGTGGCAGACAGATATGCCACTAACAGGACTGACGCTGATGCAGACACTACCAATAAAAATCTCACCCTTTTTAGTTTTTCTGGGAGAATATTTAAGAAATGTGGGCCACTCTTATACAGTATACGTTCTGTGGCATAAAATGAAAGACAGATGCCACACACACGACTTGCACTGAGGCAGAATTGCCAATCTTAATCTTCCCCTTTTTTTTTACTTTATTGTGGGAGAATTGTCAAGAAATCAGGCCCAGTATTACACACTAGGTTTTCTGTGGCACTAAATGAGAGACAGATGCCAAACACAGCACTGGCACAGAGGCAGACTTGCCAATCTTTATCTCCCACTATTTTTTTTTTTCAGGGAGAATGAAAAAAAAAAAAATGACCCAGTATTACACACTAGGTTTTCTGTGGCACACAATGAGAGACAGATGACACACAGCACTGGCACAGAGGCAGAATTGCCAATCTTTATCTCCCACAATTTTTTTTTTTCAGGGAGAATTAAAAAAAAATAAAAATGGCCCAGTATTACACACTAGGTTTTCTGTGGCACACAATGAGAGACAGATGCCACACACAGCAATGGCACAGAGGCAGACTTGCCAATTTTAATCTGCACCCTTTTTTTTTTTTTTCTTCAGGGAGACTAGTGAATAAATCTGGGCCACTGTATTAGAGTATATTTTATGTGGCAGAAAGTGGCTTGAAGAGCTATAATGAGAAAAAAAAACAAGGGACTTTTCTACAATTACTATCTCCCGGCAGTAATCTCAGAAAAGTCCTGCAGTAATCTCAGAAAAGTATGGCAGGCAGCTATAAAAAGGACTGCTGAACACTAAACAAGATAGCTGTGCAGAAAGGAAGGAGCAACAGGATTTGTGCTTTGAAAAAAGCAGTTGGTTTGCACAGCGGTGTACAAAGAGCAATGCAGCTATCAGGGAGCTTTCTAGGGCAGCCCAATGAGCTACAGCGCTGAGGAAAAAAAAAAGTAGCCTCCACTGTCCCTGCAAACAAAAGGTGGTGATGGACAGTGGAAATCACTACAGCACAAGCGGTTTGGGGGTTAAATGTACCCTGCCTAACGCTATCCCTGCTTCTGAAGAAGCGGCAGCAACCTCTCCCTATGCTCAGATCAGCAGCAGTAAGATGGCGGTTGGCGGGAACGCCCCTTTATAGCCCCTGTGACGCCGCAGAAAGCAAGCCAATCACTGCCATGCCCTTCTCTAAGATGGTGGGGACCAGGACCTATGTCATCACGCTGCCCACACTCTGCGTCCACCTTCATTGGCTGAGAAATGGCAGTTTTCGCATCATTGAAACGCGACTTTGGCGCGAAAGTCGCGTACCGCGTGGCCGACCCCACACAGGGATCGGATCGGGTTTCATGAAACCCGACTGTGCCAAAAGTCGGCGACTTATAAAAATGACTGATCCGTTTCGCTCAACCCTATTTCTGACTGATAGCTTGCTAGAGCAGGGGTGTCAAACTGCATTCCTCGAGGGCCTCAAACCATGCGTGTTTTCAAGATTTCCTTCTCATTGCACAAGGTGCTGGAATCATTCTGTGCAGGTGATTAAATGATCACCTGTGCAATACAAGGAAATCCTGAAAACATGACCTGTTTGCAGCCCTTGAGGAATGCAGTTTGACACCCTTGTGCTAGAGCATATTGTCCTACAAACAAATTCATATATAGTTACATAGTTACATAGTTACATAGTTATTAAGGTTGAAGGAAGACTTTAAGTCCATCGAGTTCAACCCATAGCCTAACCTAACATGCCCTAACATGTTGATCCAGAGGAAGGCAAAAAACCCCATGTGGCAAAGAGTAAGCTCCACATTGGGGAAAAAAATTCCTTCCCGACTCCACATACGGCAATCAGACTAGTTCCCTGGATCAACGCCCTATCAAGGAATCTACTGTATATACCCTGTAACATTATACTTTTCAAGAAAGGCATCCAGTCCTCTCTTAAATTTAAGTAATGAATCACTCATTACAACATCATACAGCAGAGTTCCATAGTCTCACTGCTCTTACAGTAAAGAATCCGCGTCTGTTATTATGCTTAAACCTTCTTTCCTCCAGACGTAGAGGATGCCCCCTTGTCCCTGTCTCAGGTCTATGATTAATAAGATCATCAGAAAGGTCTTTGTACTGTCCCCTCATGTATTTATACATTGAAATAAGATCACCCCTTAGTCTTCGTTTTTCCAAACTAAACAGCCCCAAGTGTAATAACCTATCTTGGTATTGCAGACCTCCCAGTCCTCTAATAACCTTGGTCGCTCTTCTCTGCACCCGCTCCAGTTCAGCTATGTCTTTCTTATACACCGGAGACCAGAACTGTGCACAGTATTCTAAGTGTGGTCAAACTAGTGACTTGTATAGAGGTAAAATTATGTTCTCCTCATGAGCATCTATGCCTCTTTTAATGCATCCCATTATTTTATTTGCCTTTGTAGCAGCTGCCTGACACTGGCCACTGAATATGAGTTTGTCATCCACCCATACACCCAGGTCTTTTTCATTGACTGTTTTGCCCAGAGTTTTAGAATTAAGCACATAGTTATACATCTTATTACTTCTACCCATGACCTTACATTTATCCCCATTAAAGCTCATTTGCCATTTATCAGCCCAAGCTTCTAGTTTACATAAATCATCCTGTAATATAAAATTGTCCTCCCCTGTATTGATTACCCTGCAGAGTTTAGTGTCATCTGTGTTGTGAACTCTGTTTTTGGACTCCCTCCTGTGGTCGTGAGTGGTACTGTGTGAGTTCTATCTTTGGGCTCCCTCTGGTGACTCTTTTGTTATTCTGCAGGTCTGTGGCTGGGACCACCTGTCTCGTTACCTGCTATTCAGGTTTCCTATTTATTTCACCTGGACCTTCACTTTTTGCCTGCTGTCGTTGTATTCAGTACTGGTTTGGATTTCTCCTGACTTCATTCGTTACCTGTCTCTTCTGAGAAGCTAAGTTTTGCTAGTTCATTTTTGCTCATCTTGTATAATATGTTTTTCAGTATATGATGAGTTCAGTCCAGCTTGCTAATATGTGATATTCTCGCTTGCTGATAGCTCTGGGGTGCAGAGTTTCTCCCCTCACATCGTTAGTTGGTGTGGGGGTTCTTGCATTCTCTGCGTGGATATTTTTGATAGGGTTATTTACTGACCGCACAGATTCTTTGCTATCCTCTTTCTATTTAGCGATTAGCGGGCCTCATTTGCTGAACCTGTTTTCATTTCTATGTTTGTGCTTTCTCCTTAACTCACCGTTATTATTTGTGGGGGGCTGTTCTAAACTTTGGGGTTATTTCTCTGAGGCAAGTAGGCTTTTATTTCTCTCTAGGGGTAGCCAGTTTCTCAGGCTGTGAAGAGACGTCTAGGAATTTTAGGTACGTTCCACGGCTGCCTATAGTGTGTGCGGTTAGGATCAGGTTTGCGGTCAGTCCAGTTCCCACATCCCCAGAGCTCGTCCTATGTTCTCCTACTTAGCTGGTCAGATTTGTGATCCTAAGCCACTAAGGATCATAACAGTACAGCAGGCCTTAAAGTGTTAATGCATCGCAGAAGCGGGATAAGAGAAGTCCTGAGTGCATTTTTTTTTCTTTGCTGCAGTTTCTCTAGCTTCTCTCCTCCCCTTAGTCTCTGGGTGGCTCTGAGTTCAGCTGCAGACATGGATATTCAGAGTTTGACTTCTAGTATGGATCATCTTACTACAAGGGTACAAAGCATTCAGGATTATGTCATTCACAGTCCTATGTCAGAGCCTAAAATACCTATTCCTGAGTTGTTTTCTGGAGATAGATCAAGGTTTTTGAATTTTAAGAATAATTGCATGTTATTTCTTTCTTTGAGACCTCGTTCCTCTGGTAACTCTGCTCAGCAAGTTAAAATTATTATTTCCTTGTTACGTGGTGACCCTCAAGATTGGGCATTCTCCCTGGCGCCAGGATCTCCTGCATTGCTTAATGTGGGTGCGTTTTTCTGGCGCTTGGATTGCTGTATGAGGAACCTAATCTTGTTGACCAGGCAGAAAAAGCTTTGCTGGCCCTCTCTCAGGGTCAGGATGAAGCAGAGGTTTATTGTCAGAAATTTAGAAAGTGGTCGGTGCTTACTCAATGGAATGAGTGTGCCCTGGCAGCAATTTTTAGAAAAGGTCTTTCTGAAGCCCTTAAGAATGTTATGGTGGGGTTCCCCACGCCTGCGAGTCTGAATGAGTCAATGGCTTTGGCCATTCAGATTGATCGGCGTTTGCGGGAGCGCAAACCTGTGCACGATCTGGCGGTGTTTTCTGAACAGAAACCTGAGTCTATGCAATGTGACAGGATTCTGACCAGAATTGAACGGCAAAATCATAGACGTCGGAATGGGTTGTGCTTCTACTGTGGTGATTCTGCTCATGTCATCTCAGATTGTTCTAAGCGTACAAAAAAGTTCGCTAAATCTGTCACCATTGATACTGTACAGCCTAAATTCATTTTGTCTGTTACGTTGATTTGCTCTCTGTCTTCCTACTCGGTTATGGCTTTTGTAGATTCAGGTGCTGCCCTGAATCTTATGGATTTGTCATTCGCCAAGCGCTGTGGTTTTGTCTTGGAGCCTTTGCAGTTCCCTATTCCATTGAAGGGAATTGATGCTACACCATTGGCCAAGAATAAACCTCAGTACTGGACTCAAGTGACCATGTGTATGACTCCTGCACATCAAGAGTTGATTCGCTTCCTTGTGCTATATAATCTGCATGACGTTGTCGTGTTGGGTCTGCCATGGCTGCAGGCTCATAATCCAGTCTTGGATTGGAAAGCAATGTCTTTGTTAAGTTGGGGTTGCCAGGGAATTCATGGCGATGCTCCTTTGGTATCAATTGCTTCCTCTACTCCTTCTGAAGTCCCAGAATTTTTGTCAGACTACCAGGATGTATTTGATGAGCCCAAATCCAGTGCCCTACCTCCTCATAGGGATTGTGATTGTGCTATAAATTTGATTCCTGGTAGTAAGTTCCCTAAGGGATGACTGTTTAATTTGTCTGTACCAGAACATGCCGCTATGCGAAGTTATATAAAGGAGTCTTTGGAGAAGGGACATATTCGCCATCCTCGTCCACTCTTGGTGCAGGATTCTTTTTTGTGGCCAAGAAGGATGGTTCTCTGAGACCCTGTATAGATTATCGCCTTCTAAATAAAATCACGGTCAAATTTCAGTATCCTTTGCCATTGTTGTCTGATCTGTTTGCTCGGATTAGGGGGTCTAGTTGGTTCACCAAGATAGATCTTCGTGGTGCGTATAATCTGGTGTGTATAAAGCAGGGTGACGAATGGAAAACAGCATTTAATACGCCCAAAGGCCATTTTGAATACTTGGTGATGCCTTTTGGACTTTCTAATGCCCCTTCTGTGTTTCAGTCCTTCATACACGACATTTTCCGAGAATATCTGGATAAATTTATGATTGTGTATTTAGATGATATTTTGGTCTTTTCTGATGATTGGGAGTCCCATGTGAAGCAGGTCAGGATGGTATTTCAGGTCCTGCGTGCCAATGCCTTATTTGTGAAGGGCTCAAAATGTCTCTTTGGAGTCCAGAAGGTTTCCTTTTTGGGCTTTATTTTTTCTCCTTCTACTATTGAGATGGACCCAGTCAAGGTCCAGGCTATTCATGACTGGACTCAACCTACATCGGTTAAGAGTATTCAGAAGTTCTTGGGTTTTGCTAATTTTTACCGTCGCTTCATCGCTAATTTTTCTGGTGTGGTTAAGCCTTTGACGGATTTGACCAAGAAGGGTTCTGATGTAACTAATTGGTCTCCGGCGGCCGTGGAGGCCTTTCGGGAGCTGAAGCGCCGGTTTTCTTCAGCTCCGGTCTTATGTCAACCAGATGTCTCTCTTCCCTTCCAGGTCGAAGTTGATGCTTCTGAGATTGGAGCAGGGGCTGTTTTGTCGCAGAGAAGCTCTGATGGCTCTGTGATGAAGCCATGTGCTTTATTTTCAAGAAAATTTTCGCCTGCCGAGCGGAATTATGATGTTGGTAATCGAGAGTTGTTGGCAATGAAGTGGGCATTTGAGGAGTGGTGACATTGGCTTGAGGGAGCTAAACATCGTGTGGTGGTCTTGACTGATCACAAAAATTTGATTTATCTCGAGTCTGCCAAGCGGTTGAATCCTAGACAGGCTCGCTGGTCGTTGTTTTTCTCCCGTTTCGATTTCGTGGTCTCGTACCTTCCTGGTTCAAAGAACGTGAAGGCTGATGCTCTTTCTAGGAGTTTTGTGCCTGATTCTCCTGAAGTTTCAGAGCCGGCTGGTGACCTCAGAGAGGGGGTGATTTTGTCTGCCATTTCCCCAGATTTGCGACGGGTGTTACAGGAATTTCAAGCGAATAGACCTGACCGTTGTCCACCTGAGAGACTGTTTGTCCCAGATAGATGGACCAGCAGAGTTATTTCCGAGGTTCATTCTTCGGTGTTGGCAGGTCATCCTGGGATTTTTGGTACCAGAGATTTGGTGACTAGGTCCTTCTGGTGGCCTTCCTTGTCGCGGGATGTGCGTTCCTTTGTGCAGTCCTGTGGGATTTGTGCTCGGGCTAAGCCTTGCTGTTCTCGTACCAGTGGATTGCTTTTGCCTTTGCCTGTTCCTAAGAGGCCTTGGACGCATATTTCCATGGATTTCATTTCGGATCTTCCAGTCTCTCAGAGAATGTCTGTCATCTGGGTGGTTTGTGATCGTTTTTCTAAAATGGTCCATTTGGTGCCCTTGCCTAACTTGCCTTCCTCCTCCGATTTGGTTCCGCTGTTTTTTCAGAATGTGGTTCGTTTGCATGGCATCCCTGAAAACATTGTGTCTGACAGAGGATCCCAGTTTGTGTCCAGATTTTGGCGGTCCTTTTGTGCTAAGATGGGCATTGATTTGTCTTTTTCGTCGGCCTTCCATCCTCAGACGAATGGCCAAACCGAGCGAACTAATCAGACCTTGGAAACTTATTTAAGATGTTTTGTTTCTGCTGACCAGGATGATTGGGTGACTTTTTTGCCATTGGCCGAGTTTGCCCTTAATAATCGGGCTAGTTCTGCTACTTTGGTTTCGCCTTTTTTTTGTAATTCTGGTTTTCATCCTCATTTTTCCTCGGGTCAGGTTGAGCCTTCTGACTGTCCTGGGGTGGATTCTGTGGTGGATAGGTTGCAGCAGATTTGGAACCATGTAGTGGACAATTTGACGTTGTCACAAGAGAAGGCTCAGCGCTTTGCTAACCGCCGTCGCTGTGTGGGTCCCCGACTTCGCGTGGGGGATTTGGTGTGGTTGTCTTCTCGTTATGTGCCTATGAAGGTTTCTTCTCCCAAGTTTAAACCTCGTTTCATTGGTCCTTATAAAATTTTGGAAATCCTCAACCCTGTGTCATTTCGTTTGGACCTCCCAGCATCGTTTTCCATTCATAATGTGTTCCATAGGTCTTTGTTGTGGAGGTATGTGGTGCCTGTGGTTCCTTCTGTTGAGCCTCCTGCTCCGGTGCTAGTTGAGGGAGAATTGGAATATGTGGTGGAGAAGATCTTGGATTCTTGTATTTCAAGACGGAGGCTTCAGTATTTGGTTAAGTGGAAGGGCTATGGTCAGGAGGATAATTCCTGTCGCCTCTGATGTTCATGCGGCCGATTTGGTTCGTGCCTTCCATGTGGCTCATCCTGATCGCCCTGGGGGTTCTGATGAGGGTTCGGTGACCCCTCCTCAAGGGGGGGTACTGTTGTGAACTCTGTTTTTGGACTCCCTCCTGTGGTCGTGAGTGGTACTGTGTGAGTTCTATCTTTGGGCTCCCTCTGGTGACTCTTTTGTTATTCTGCAGGTCTGTGGCTGGGACCACCTGTCTCGTTACCTGCTATTCAGGTTTCCTATTTAACTCACCTGGACCTTCACTTTTTGCCTGCTGTCGTTGTATTCAGTACTGGTTTGGATTTCTCCTGACTTCATTCGTTACCTGTCTCTTCTGAGAAGCTAAGTTTTGCTAGTTCATTTTTGCTCATCTTGTATAATATGTTTTTCAGTATATGATGAGTTCAGTCCAGCTTGCTAATATGTGATATTCTCGCTTGCTGGTAGCTCTGGGGTGCAGAGTTTCTCCCCTCACATCGTTAGTTGGTGTGGGGGTTCTTGCATTCTCTGCGTGGATATTTTTGATAGGGTTTTTTACTGACCGCACAGATTCTTTGCTATCCTCTTTCTATTTAGCGATTAGCGGGCCTCATTTGCTGAACCTGTTTTCATTTCTATGTTTGTGCTTTCTCCTTAACTCACCGTTATTATTTGTGGGGGGCTGTTCTAAACTTTGGGGTTATTTCTCTGAGGCAAGTGAGGCTTTTATTTCTCTCTAGGGGTAGCCAGTTTCTCAGGCTGTGAAGAGACGTCTAGGAATTTTAGGTACGTTCCCCGGCTGCCTATAGTGTGAGCGGTTAGGATCAGGTTTGCGGTCAGTCCAGTTCCCACATCCCCAGAGCTCGTCCTATGTTCTCCTACTTAGCTGGTCAGATTTGTGATCCTAAGCCACTAAGGATCATAACACATCTGCAAATATTGAAATTCTACTCTGAATGCCCCCTACAAGGTCATTAATAAATATGTTAAAAAGAAGAGGGCCCAATACTGACCCCTGTGGTACCCCACTGCTAACCGCGACCCAGTCCGAGTGTGCTCCATTAACCCCTTCATGACCCAGCCTATTTTGGCCTTAATGAACTTGCCGTTTTTTGCAATTCTGACCAGTGTCCCTTTATGAGGTAATAACTCAGGAACGCTTCAACGGATCCTAGCGATTCTGAGACTGTTTTTTTGTGACATATTGGGCTTCATGTTAGTGGTAAATTTAGGTCAATAATTTCTGAGTTTATTTGTGAAAAAAATGGAAATTTGGCAAAAATTTTGAAAATTTTGCAATTTTCACATTTTGAATTTTTATTCTGTAAAACCAGAGAGTTGTGACACAAAATAGTTAATAAATAACATTTCCCTCATGTCTACTTTACATCAGCACAATTTTGGAAACAATTTTTTTTTTTGCTAGGAAGTTATAAGGGTTAAAATTTGACCAGTGATTTCTCATTTTTACAACAAAATGTACAAAACCATTTTTTTCAGGGACCACCTCACATTTGAAGTCAGTTTGAGGGTTCTATATGGCTGAAAATACCCAAAAGTGACACCATTCTAAAAACTGCACCCCTCAAGGTGCTCAAAACCACGTTCAAGAAGTTTATTAACCCTTCAGGTGTTTCACAGCAGCAGAAGCAACATGGAAGGAAAAAATTACCATTTAACTTTTTAGTCACAAAAATGATCTTTTCGCAACAATTTTTTTATTTTCATAAGGGTAAAAGGAGAAACTGGACCACGAACCTTGTTGTCCAATTTGTCCTGAGTACTCTGATACCTCATATGTGGGGGTAAACCACTGTTTGGGCGCACGGCAGGGCTCGGAAGGGAAGGAGCGCCATTTGACTTTTTGAATGAAAAATTGGCTCCAATCTTTAGCGGACACCATGTCGCGTTTGGAGAGCCCCCGTGTGCCTAAAAATTTGGAGCTCCCCCACAAGTGACCCCATTTTGGAAACTAGACCCCCCAAGGAGCTTATCTAGATGCATAGTGAGCACTTAAAACCCCCAGGTGCTTCACAGAAGTTTATAACGCAGAGCCATGAAAATAAAAAATAATTTTTCTTTTCTCAAAAATGATTTTTTAGCCCACAATTTTTTATTTTCCCAAGGGTAACAGGAGAAATTGGACCCCAAAAGTTGTTGTCCAGTTTCTCCTGAGTACGCTGATATCCCATATGTGGGGGTAAACCACTGTTTGGGCGCACGTTGGGGCTTGGAAGGGAGGGAGCACCATTTGACTTTTTGAAAGCAAGATTGGCTGGAATCAATGGTGGTGCCATGTTGCGTTTGGAGACCCCTGATGTGCCCAAACAGTGGAAACCCCTCAATTCTAACTTCAACACTAACCCCATCACACCCCTAACCCTAATCCCAACTGTAGCCCTAACCCTAATCACAACCCTATCCCCAACACACCCGTAACCCTAATCCCAACCCTAACCCTAATCCCAACCCTAACCCTAATCCCAACCCTAACCGTAATCCCAACCCTAACCACAACTGTAACCCCAACACACTCCTAACCCTATCCGTAACCCTAACCACAAGCCTAATCTTAACCCTATTTCCAACCCTAGCCCTAATTCCAACCCTAACTCTAATTCCAACCCTAACCCTAAGGCTATGTGCCCACGTTGCGGATTCGTGTGAGATTTTTCCGCACGATTTTTGAAAAATCTGCAGGTAAAAGGCACTGCATTTTACCTGCAGATTTACAGCAGATTTCCAGTGTTTTTTTCTGCGAATTTCACCTGCAGATTCCTATTGAGGAACCGGTGTAAAACGCTGCGGAAACCGCACAAAGAATTGACATGCTGCGGAAAATACAATGCAGCGTTTCCTCACGGAATTTTCCGCACCATGGGCACAGAGGATTTGGTTTTCCATAGGTGTACATGGTACTGTAAACCTGATGGAAAACTGCTACAAATCCGCACTGTGTGCACATGCCCTAACCCTACCCCTAACCCTACCCCTACCTCTAACCCTAACCCTAGTTCTAACCCTAGTTCTAACCCTAACCCTAGTGGAAAAAGAAAAAAAAAATATTTTATTTTTTTATTATTGTCTCTACTTATGGGGGTGATAAAGGGGGGGGGGTCATTTACTATTTTTTTTATTTTGATCACTGTGAGGTTTTATCACAGTGATCAAAATGTACATGGAACGAATCTGCCGGCTGGCAGATTCGGCGGGTGCACTGGGCATGCGCCCGCCATTTTGGAAGATGGCGGCGCCCAGCGAGGAGACGTACGGACACCGGGAGGATTGGTAAGTATGAAGGGGTGGTGGGGGGGTGGATCGGAGCACAGGGGGGGTGATCGGAGCACAGGGGGGGTGGATCCGAGCAAGGAGAGAGCGGACAGGAGGACGGGGGAGCGGGCAGGCGGACGGAGGGGACCGGACCACATAACGGAGGACAGGGGAGGAGATCGGTGGGTGTGGGTGTGGGGGCAGATCAGGTTTTCCAGCCATGGCTGATGATATTGCAGCATCGGCCATGGCTGGATTGTAATATTTCACCACTTTTCATAGTGAAATATTACAAATCGCTCTGATTGGCTGTTGCACTTTCAACAGCCAATCAGAGTGATCGTAGCCACGGAGGGGGTTAAGCCACCCCCCCTGGGCTAAAGTACCACTCCCCCTGTCCCTGCAGATCGGGTGAAATGGGAGTTAACCCTTTCACCCGATCTGCAGGAACGCGATCATTCTGTGACACAGCATATGCGTCACAGGTCAGATTGGCACCGACTTTCATGACGCATACGCTGTGTCACAGGTCGGGAAGGGGTTAATAACCACCCTTTGTTTCCTATCCCTGAGCCAGCTCTCAACCCACTTACACATATTTTCCCCTATCCCCATTATTCTCATTTTATGTAACAACCTTTTGTGTGGCACCTTATCAAAACCTTTTGAAAAGTCCATATCCACTACGTCCACTGGGTTCCCTTGGTCCAGTCCGGAACTTACCTCTTCATAGAAGCTGATCAGATTAGTCTGACATGAACAGTCCCTAGTAAACCCGTGCTGATACTGGGTCATGAGGTTATTCCTCTTCAGATACCCCAGTATAGCATCCCTTAGAATGCCCTCCAGGATTTTACCCACAGTAGAGGTTAAACTTACTGGCCTATAATTACCGAGTTCAGTTTTTGACCCCTTTTTGAATATTGGCACCACATTTGCTACACGCCAGTCCTGTGGTACAGACCCTGTTGTAATGGACTCTTTAAAGATTAAAAATAATGGTCTATCAATGACTGTACTTAATTCCTGCAGTACTCGGGGGTGGATCCCATCCGGGCCCGGAGATTTGTCAATTTTAGTGATTTTTAGATGCCGCCGTACTTCCTGCTGGGTTAAGCAGGTGACACTTAATGGGGAATTTTTTTTATCACTGATCATATTGTCGGTCATGGGATTTTCTTGTGTAAATAATGATGAAAAAAAGTAATTTAGCATATTGGCTTTTTCCTCATCCTCATCCACCATTTCACCCAGACTATTTTTAAGGGGGCCAACACTTTCATTTTTTAGTTTCTTACTATTTATGTAGTTAAAGAATATTTTGGGATTATTTTTACTCTCTCTGGCAATGAGTCTCTCTGTCTCAATCATTGCTGCCTTGATTTGCATTTTACAGAATTTATGTAATTTTTTGTATTTATGTAATGCCTCATCACTACCTACTTCCTTTAATTCTCTAAATGCTTTCTTTTTGTCCCTTATTGCGCCCCTTACAGCTCTATTTAGCCATATTGGTTTCCTCCTATTTCTAGTATGTTTATTCCCATACGGTATATACTGTGCACAGGTCCTATCCAGGATGCTAATAAACGTCTCCCATTTTCCTTGTGTATTTTTGTGTCTCAGGATATCGTCCCAGTTAATTGCACCAAGATCCTCTCTCATCCATTGGAAATTTGCCCTCCTGAAGTTTAGTGTCCTTGTCACCCCTCTACTACACATCTTATTAAAGGATACATGAAAACTTATTATTTTGTGATCACTATTCCCCCAGTGACCCCCAACCCTTATATTTGCTATGCGGTCTGGCCTGTTGGTTAATATTAGGTCTAGCAGTGCCCCCCTTCTTGTTGGGTCCTGAACCAGTTGTGAAAGGTAATTGTCTCTCATAGTTGTCAAAAACCGATTACCTTTGCTGGAACTGCAGGTTTCTGTTCCCCAATCTATTTCAGGGTAGTTGAAGTCCCCCATAATAATGACTTCTCTTTGAGCCGCAGCTTCATCTATTTTCTTTACGAGGATATTCTCCATTGCTTCCATTATTTTTGGAGATTTATAACAAACCCCTATCAGGAGAACTCAGCTAGTCAGATGCATGGTATAGTAAAACAAAAGAAAAAGAGGCTAAGCCTCTGCCTGCTCACCGATACCACAGGTGCGCGGAACTCATCCTGACCCGACGTGCGGTGGATACAATATATGGAATGAAGTGGTAGTTCCAGCTCCTTAAAATTCAAAGTCTTTATTTTCCAAGTTAAAACTTCATAGTCATCAAAGAATCCTTGTACATCATGGATGCATAGGCAGCGAAAAAGAAAGGTATAAGCAACGCGTTTCGATCAACTAAGATCTTTATCACAGCTTAATCCTACATCTACCTTCTAGTTCTTATAAGGTGTGCCATATACTCTTACACAGCTGATTTGATCACCTGGTATTAACTGCAGAGTCTGCACCTATCAATCTAGAAACAAGATGTCCAAATGGCCTGAATAGGAGAAATGAATTAATGTACCATTATTTGTAAATAGTTGTTGTATTATGTCATTTGTATGTATTATGACGTTTTAAAGATTTGTAATTTTTCTGTGACATTTTGATAGGCGCAGACTCTGCAGTTAATACCAGGTGATCAAATCAGCTGTGTAAGAGTATATGGCACACCTTATAAGAACTAGAAGGTAGATGTAGGATTAAGCTGTGATAAAGATCTTAGTTGATCGAAACGCTTGGCTTATACCTTTCTTTTTCGCTGCCTATGCATCCATGATGTACAAGGATTCTTTGATGACTATGATGTTTTAACTTGGAAAATAAAGACTTTTTTAAGGAGCTGGAACTACCACTTCATTCCATATATTGTATCCACCGCACATCGGGTCAGGACGAGTTCCGCGCACCTGTGGTATCGGTGAGCAGGCAGAGGCTTAGCCTCTTTTTCTTTTGTTTTACTATACCATGCATCTGACTAGCCGAGTTCTTCCGATTATTATCCTGTCTATAATAGAGATGTGGATGTAAGCAGCGAATTTTGTCCTTTTTTTTTTTTTTCTATGATGGCCACTATGTTCACCAAAAACAGATCAGAAAAGGTCGCACATGTGTTTGGAGGTATCCCAGGGAATATAACTGACCCCATAGAGTTTACTAATAACATGATGGAGCTGGAAAAACTCTCTAAACAAGAAACCAGAATTTGGTGGAATTATACCACATTAAAAAACTATGTAGCGAAGGGCATGATACCAAGGCGCTTGAGGATAAAAAAGTACCGACAATCGTATATACAGGAGAGTTTATAAAAGAGTGGAACCAAATACTGACAAACTGCTCTACAAATTTAATGCAACTCTTAATAAAACATGATGAAGCAAAACTTTCAGAAATTCAAAAAAGTATTGAAGAAACTAACGGTTTGATAAATGAAGATAAGAGTTTGCCACAATTTGAATCCTCTCTTTCCAAAAGGAAAGAGAATGTAACTACATTAGAGGAGGATATAATGAGCAGGAAAAAACGCAAGTTTGGAAGAGACTTAAAGGATTACTCCACAAATAAAGTCTATGATTGGGGTCAGTGGGAAAATATATACAAAACCCCTAGATCTATGCTAAACACAGCCAGTCTCACAAAAAAATCTACTCAAAGACCACAGGTGGGGTTCACATTGTCTGACCCTGACTCTTCAGACGCAAACTTCAGTGCATCAGATTTATCCCTGAACAACACAACAATGGATAATAAAAAGAAAAGCCATAAGCGGTCAAAAAACGCCAAAGGCGAGGAGGGAGGAAACATAAGAAATCCATCGGGAGTAACAACCCACTACAAAAAGAAACTGAAGTATTGAATCAGACTAGTTCCCTGGATCAACGCCCTATCAAGGAATCTAGTGTATATACCCTGTAACATTATACTTTTCCAGAAAGGCATCCAGTCCCCTCTTAAATTTAATTAATGAATCACTCATTACAACATCATACGGCAGAGAGTTTCATAGTCTCACTGCTCTTACAGTAAAGAATCCGCGTCTGTTATTATGCTTAAACCTTTTTTCCTCCAGACGTAGAGGATGCCCCCTTGTCCCTGTCTCAGGTCTATGATTAAAAAGATCATCAGAAAGGTCTTTGTACTGTCCCCTCATATATTTATACATTAACATAAGATCACCCCTTAGCCTCCGTTTTTCCAAACTAAATAGCCCCAAGTGTAATAACCTATCTTGGTATTGCAGACCCCCCAGTCCTCTAATAACCTTGGTCGCTCTTCTCTGCACCCGCTCTAGTTCAGCTATGTCTTTCTTATACACCGGAGACCAGAACTGTGCACAGTATTCTAAGTGTGGTCGAACTAGTGACTTGTATAGAGGTAAAATTATGTTCTCCTCATGAGCATCTAAGCCTCTTTTAATGCATCCCATAATTTTATTTGCCTTTGTAGCAGCTGCCTGACACTGGCCACTGAATATGAGTTTGTCATCCACCCATACACCCAGGTCTTTTTCATTGACGGTTTTGCCCAGAGTTTTAGAATTAAGCACATAGTTATACATCTTATTACTTCTACCCAAGTGCATGACCTTACATTTATCCCCATTAAAGCTCATTTGCCATTTATCAGCCCAAGCTTCTAGTTTACATAAATTAAATCATCCTGTAATATAAAACAAATAGAACAAATAAAAAAATCACCGCGCGGTGGAGATATAAAAAGACGCCTCTTAACCAGAGAGGCATTTTGAATTTATAATCTAGAAACAAGATGTCCAAATGGCCTGAATAGGAGAAATGAACTAATGTACCATTATTTGTAAATAGTTGTTGTATGTATTATGTCATTTGTATGTATTATGACGTTTTAAAGATTTGTAATTTTTCTGTGACATTTTGATAGGCGCAGACTCTGCAATTAATACAAGGTGATCAAATCAGCTGTGTAAGAGTATATGGCACACCTTATAAGAACTAGAAGGTAGATGTAGGATTAAGCTGTGATAATGATCTTAGTTGATCGAAACGCGTTGCTTATACCTTTCTTTTTCGCTGCCTATGCATCCATGATGTACAAGGATTATTTCATGACTATGAAGTTTTAACTTGGAAAATAAAGACTTTGAATTTTAAGGAGCTGGAACTACCACTTCATTCCATATAATGAAGATACAAGGTTAGTGAAATAGGTCTGTTTAGCAGAGGTGAGGGCTGATTTGAAGGCAAGTGTAGCTTGTTTGAAAGCAGTGAAGTCGTCTGGCAGACATATTTTCTTCCAACGCCGCTCCGCAACCCTGGATGCTTGTCAAAGGTTTTTGGTTAGATTGTTATGCCAGGGTTGCCTATCGATTTGTCGCACTTTGCCATGCATGAGAGGGGCGACTGAGTCTATGGCTGATGTGAGGGTTGAGTTATAGAAAACGTTGGGGCTGTCTGTGTCATGGAGTGAAGATATGGAGGACAGGGGTAGAAGAGAGTCTGAATGTCTAGGTGTGCAAGGTTTCTGTGAGGATGTGGTAGTGGCTGGACATAGAGGGTGGGTGAGGTGGACAAGGATGAGAAGGTGAGTAGATGGTGGTCAGATAGGGGGGAGGGAGAGGTTGTGGGATTAGATAATGAACAGAGGCGGGTTTAGATGAGGTCTACTGTATGTTCGTCTGTGTGGGTGGCTGTGGAGGACAACTGAGTAAGTCCAAAGGATGAATTAAGGGCCATGAGCGTGGAGACTGCTGGCTGGTGGGTGTCAGTAGGGATATTAAAGTCACTCATTATGATGGTGGGGATGTCAGTAGAGTGAAAGTGAAGAAGCCAGGTGGAGAATTGGTCAATGAAGGCAGTGGCTGAGCCCTGTGGTCGGTATATGACAGCTATTTGGAGAGTAGATACGGACAGAATGAACCTCGAAAGAAGGGAGGATAAGGGAGGGTGGGGGTTAGATAGGGGTGAAAAAGCAGTTTTTAGAAAGAAGGAAACCCACTCCTCCACCATGTTTGTTGCCAGAGCGAGGAGTGTGGGTAAACTGGAGGCCACCATAACTCAGTGCAGCAGGGGAAGCCGTGTCATCAGGCATCAGCCAGGTCTCAGTGAGGGCCTGGAAGGAGAGGTTGCGGGAAGTAAAGAGATCATGGATCATGTGGAGCTTGCTGCAGATGGAGTGGGTGTAAGAATGTCCTTACTGAGAGCTGGAAGAGCCGGGAAAAATATGTAGACAATCCTCTTTTCAAGCAGAGACTGTGGTTTATTCAGAGATTCGCAGCAGAACAGTTCATAGAAGTTAGAAAGATGAAGCATGCAGGCACGAACAGAAGTCTAGACAGACAAAGTAACGCTGGGATGTCTGGCGATGGTCTGGCCCTAGCCTAGCCAGGGTGTGGCACAGCGGCAGAATGGCGATGGAATGGCCATGTTGTGGCACGGCAGCAGGTTGGCGATGTAATGGCCCCGACCAACAGTAACAAGGGCTTTTTATACATTGTTGAGACAAAGCTGCACCTTGCAGCAAAGGGCGTATACATGATAACCTCATATTGCAGAGAGAAACATGTGTTTTAGAACAAAGAATACAATGACACAATATGACAACATTAATTAACGCTTCCCCAAACAACATTACAAAATCATAAATCTCCATGTCCCTCTTAGCTAACCTTATTATTCCCATCATGCTTTTAGCATGCTGCTATAGCTCTTCATACACTGACAGCTCTTGATTCTGGTTTCTATCTGAACTCAATATATATACTATTCACTACCATATAATATCACTTACAGTGGGGCAAAAAAGTATTTAGTCAGTCAGCAATAGTGCAAGTTCCACCACTTAAAAAGATGAGAGGCGTCTGTAATTTACATCATAGGTAGACCTCAACTATGGGAGACAAACTGAGAAAATAAAATCCAGAAAATCACATTGTCTGTTTTTTTATCATTTTGTTTGTGGAGCGCCCCCACACCGCCGCAGGGCCGAGGGGTACCCGGAGCCGGGCCTCTAGGTCTCAGTCCTGGGGTTGTCACGGTGGCTAGACCCGGTCCGTGGCCCTGTCTGTCAGTGGGGGACGTCCGGTGCAATAAGTGATGTTGTAGCGGTGCAGTTGTGGGGTGCAGGTCGCGGTAAATAACGAGGACACCAGGTTGCAGTCTCTTTACCTCTTTACTGAAGCTCTCTGGGTCCTCAGTCCGGAATACGGCTCACCAGGCTGCGCAAGTCCGGCCGGTCCAATGGCACTTCCAGAGCTCTCCTTGCAGGTGGAAATCGGTGCCTTCCTTCTAGCGCTATGTGTTGCAGTCCTTCCCTGCTGTGCTTACGGAAAGTACCCCACAACTGTTGTGTCTGTTTCTCGTGTTCCCTCACAACAACTTAATTCGCAATGATCTTCCTCGTCCCTCCAGATACTATGGTAGGAACGCACCCGTATGACGGGGAGGCTCGGAGATCTTCCGGGACTCTATCTGCGCCCCTCTCCTGTTGGTACCCCCCTTTGCCTTCCTGGGTGATGCGTGAGACAGTCCGCCTCAAGCTAACTGCCCTGCCGTAGGTCTGAGGTATGGCTTGAAACTCTTTACCTCCTCGGCGTTCCGGCCACCGGTAGTGCGCCTCAGTAAGGTGCTGCCTCTTTCAGCACAACCCTCACTGGTATCTCCTTTCGCTTGATTTCGTTTCTCACTCAGCACAATCTATCTCGCTTCTTAGTCCTTCCTTGGGCACCGCCGCTATGCTGAGCAGGCACGGTCCCTTTACGTTCTTTCCATGCCAAGCCTCTGCCAGGATCCCACCCCTGGCAGAGACCCTACAGTCTCTCCCTTCACAACACCCTCTGCCACCAGGTGTTGCTCCGTTCAATCCCGTCAGCGTTCTCTCTAACTTTCTGCCTGACCCCCAGTTTACCCACTATGGTGGGGAGTGGCCTAATGAATAGCACCCTTAGCTCCCCCCGGAGGCCCAGCTGTGAAATGTCTTGGTGACTGTGATACCTGCTCAGAGAACTCCTTCCGTGCCATCGAACGCAGCATGGCCCCCCTTAGTGGCTGAACCATGCTACTGCAACGACCAGGACTCTGGGGCGCTGCACTCCCCCCTGGTTAAACACAGTACTCCGGGACTGGGAAGAAAAACAACAATACAGGTTAGCAAAAAGACATACAATTTTGTTGAGTGCAAATAACAATAAGTATACTTAAGTAGGCTTCCCTTTATGGGAGGTGAGGACACTTGTAACGTTACAAACATAATTAACCTTATAATTTACAGAGTATAAATAACTTCTGTTACCCAACCGGGTATTCTATTTAGTGCAATTTTTGAAATAATAACTTAACATTGCCTTTAAGAAACTCACACTCTTAGTTTATCAAAGGCCTTCCTATAATCACATTATAAGGCATTTCAACTTTACATTCTCCTTCTTGTGAACCTGCAGGACCGCCTGTCCCTACGGCACCAGACCTACTGCCTCTCCTTTCTTCTACAGGACCGCCCTGTTCAGCCAGGGCCTACTGCCTTTCGCCACTATACACAGTATAGACATAACATTCCTTTCGGTTGAAGAACTCTGAGCCAGCTCTACTCGGCCCCTTTAAGGACTCACTCTCTAACCCCTACGGGTTCACTCTCTGTCCTTAGTAACAAAGTAACTTTTCAATGGGGACGCAGGGTTTACCTTCTATCCTCACCCTCATTATTACTTCTCTTACTTTCAACTATGCAGACCTCCACTTCTACCCCTACGGGCTCTCTGCATCCTTCCTGTCTTCAAAACATTATTCAAATTTCACATTTTAACAAATTCAACACATATAACTCGGCATGTAAAACAGTTACATTTTCTTTTCAAGGCATCATTACCACATTACTGTTCTGTAACAGTATCGCTTTCAAGTACAATTCTTCACATCCCCTTTAAGAGGGGACCAGGTCTCTCTGAGGTAGCTCGTCTTCTCAGCCTACCAGTCTCATGCAAAGTTCCGGTCCGGTATCTTCACAAAGTGTCTTTAACTAGGACCAGTAGGAACGGTTTCTTCGCAAAGTGTCTTTTGACTAAAACCAGTAGGGAGCACCTTTAAGAAAGTGCAAACTATTTACAAGGGAAAGTTTGAATCATGCGCAGTTCATGATTTCTGCAGTTCTCTTTTTTTTTTTTAAACTGTATAAACTTCAGGAAAACAACAGTGACCCCGGGTCAACAAAGGGGTCACCTTTAACCCTAGACGGGTTTAGCAGCAAACAGGAACAGTTAAAGGAATGAACAGTTAACTATTTACATTTTCATGGTATCGAGGTTTATTCTCCTTCCGGTGGCTGGGGCTCCGCGCCCCCGGCCACTACAGCGCCAGTGTCCTCGGTTCGAACATGCAGATGGACTCGACTGGCCAACTCCGGGGCTGCCACTAGGCGTACCGTCGCGATAGTGACAAGTTCAGGCGCTCCCGGGACCAGATCTGGGGCTGCAGGTGCCGCAGGCCCAGACATACACCGCCGAACATTTCGTGCATACCACCCGAGTGGGTTCAAGTGGCGGCTGTAGGTCACTGGATCCCCCTTTTGTAACGGTTCTCCGCTTCGGCCACAACAGGGAGCCCTCACGTTACAGTGCGCAACGAAAACATCAGTATCCAGTCCCGGCTCGTGTATGAGGCCCCACCCCCTTTTTACATGGTAGGCCAACACAGTGCCCCGCCTTACCGCGTCTCTGTCATCCCATGCCGGGGGGGGTTGTTGTACTTTCGTTGGGCCCATCGACTCAGCTCCTTTCCGTCCTTTCCACTGCAGAATCAAGCACTGTCTATATTGTTCCCACGTAAGCACCGCAAGAGTGGACCCGTTCTCCCGGGATCCATCTGCTCTAAACCAGGGGGTGTCCCACCGAAGAACTACTCCATC
This sequence comes from Ranitomeya variabilis, assembly GCF_051348905.1. Lineage (NCBI taxonomy): Eukaryota > Metazoa > Chordata > Amphibia > Anura > Dendrobatidae > Ranitomeya > Ranitomeya variabilis. The sequence continues at coordinate 759,390,642 of NC_135235.1, read as the reverse complement.
TAAGCTCACATCCACAGGCTCCCCCACTCCAGTCGACAGCGGTGGCACCATCCTCCCCAGGTCATCGGGGGATAGCACCATTAGCCCTGCCGAGATAAGTCGCTCCCTACTGCGATAGAGGTGGGTCATGGAAGTGGGCTCGCGGAGGGGAGCAGGGACGTCGGCCATACCTGCGCCTAATATGGTTCCATCGGTGTCGCTCCGGTCCGTTAACAAGGACGCTGGAATCTGCTGCAGCCCGGACCGGGGCTCCTCCAATGGGATGCTCGGATTCGGCCCCGCTAGCCGTGGTTCCCCCTCCTCTAACTCCGAGGTCGGGATTGGTGGACGTAGCTCTGCTGTCGGGTCCGCGGCCTTCCGGTCCATCTCCGGTGAAGAAAGGCAGGCCTGAACCGCTTCTTCCTCGCTCAGGCACTCGCCGTTCATCATCGCCGCCTGATAGTCGCTGGCAGTGCATGCACCTAACTCCGCCATTTCTCCGAGGTCGGGCTTCTCCGTCGCCAGCTTCCCGCCGTTGCATCTCAGGGGGTTGTCTTCTGTTTTGGGGCAGGTCATCTCTTTGCAGCCAGAAGTGCAGGGGGCGGTAGCCATTTCTCGCGCCACACTGGGAGTCTCCGCCCATAACACACCCTCCTTCTCCTGGGGTGTAGCAATGGCGGCGCCTTTTGGCGGGAACTTCTGGCGGCCAATGGCGCAGCACAATCTTGCAATAAAGTACAGTAAATCACAGTCTCTAGGCACACATGACCTGATTCTTCAGGCTTAAGTAGATCCTGTTCGTGACGCCAAATTGGAGCGCCCCCACACCGCCGCAGGGCCGAGGGGTACCCGGAGCCGGGCCTCTAGGTCTCAGTCCTGGGGTTGTCACGGTGGCTAGACCCGGTCCGTGGCCCTGTCTGTCAGTGGGGGACGTCCGGTGCAATAAGTGATGTTGTAGCGGTGCAGTTGTGGGGTGCAGGTCGCGGTAAATAACGAGGACACCAGGTTGCAGTCTCTTTACCTCTTTACTGAAGCTCTCTGGGTCCTCAGTCCGGAATACGGCTCACCAGGCTGCGCAAGTCCGGCCGGTCCAATGGCACTTCCAGAGCTCTCCTTGCAGGTGGAAATCGGTGCCTTCCTTCTAGCGCTATGTGTTGCAGTCCTTCCCTGCTGTGCTTACGGAAAGTACCCCACAACTGTTGTGTCTGTTTCTCGTGTTCCCTCACAACAACTTAATTCGCAATGATCTTCCTCGTCCCTCCAGATACTATGGTAGGAACGCACCCGTATGACGGGGAGGCTCGGAGAGCTTCCGGGACTCTATCTGCGCCTCTCTCCTGTTGGTACCCCCCTTTGCCTTCCTGGGTGATGCGTGAGACAGTCCGCCTCAAGCTAACTGCCCTGCCGTAGGTCTGAGGTATGGCTTGAAACTCTTTACCTCCTCGGCGTTCCGGCCACCGGTAGTGCGCCTCAGTAAGGTGCTGCCTCTTTCAGCACAACCCTCACTGGTATCTCCTTTCGCTTGATTTCGTTTCTCACTCAGCACAATCTATCTCGCTTCTTAGTCCTTCCTTGGGCACCGCCGCTATGCTGAGCAGGCACGGTCCCTTTACGTTCTTTCCATGCCAAGCCTCTGCCAGGATCCCACCCCTGGCAGAGACCCTACAGTCTCTCCCTTCACAACACCCTCTGCCACCAGGTGTTGCTCCGTTCAATCCCGTCAGCGTTCTCTCTAACTTTCTGCCTGACCCCCAGTTTACCCACTATGGTGGGGAGTGGCCTAATGAATAGCACCCTTAGCTCCCCCCGGAGGCCCAGCTGTGAAATGTCTTGGTGACTGTGATACCTGCTCAGAGAACTCCTTCCGTGCCATCGAACGCAGCATGGCCCCCCTTAGTGGCTGAACCATGCTACTGCAACGACCAGGACTCTGGGGCGCTGCACTTGCATATTATGGTGGAAAATAAGTATTTGGTCAGAAACAAACAATCAAGATTTCTGGCTCACACAGACCTGTAACTTCTTCTTTAAGAGTCTCCTCTTTCCTCCCCTCATTACTTGTAGTAATGGCACCTGTTTACACTTGTTATCAGTATAAAAAGACACCTGTGCACACCCTCAAACAGTCTGACTCCAAACTCCACTATGGTGAAGACCAAAGAGCTGTCAAAGGACACCAGAAACAAAATTGTAGCCCTGCACCAGGCTGGGAAGACTGAATCTGTAATAGCCAACCAGCTTGGAGTGAAGAAATCAACAGTGGGAGCAAGAATTAGAAAATGGAAGACATACAAGACCACTGATAATCTCCCTCGATCTGGAGCTCCACGCAAAATCCCACCCCGTGGGGTCAGAATGATCACAAGAACGGTGAGCAAAAATCCCAGAACCACGCGGGGGGACCTAGTGAATGAACTGCAGAGAGCTGGGACCAATGTAACAAGGCCTACCATAAGTAACACACTACGCCACCATGGACTTAGATCCTGCAGTGCCAGACGTGTCCCACTGCTTAAGCCAGTACATGTCCGGGCCCATCTGAAGTTTGCTAGAGAGCATTTGGATGATCCAGAGGAGTTTTGGGAGAATGTCCTATGGTCTGATGAAACCAAACTGGAACTGTTTGGTAGAAACACAACTTGTCGTGTTTGGAGGAAAAATAATACTGAGTTGCATCCATCAAACACCATACCTACTGTAAAGCATGGTGGTGGAAACATCATGCTTTGGGGCTGTTTCTCTGCAAAGGGGCCAGGACGACTGATCCGGGTACATGAAAGAATGAATGGGGCCATGTATCGTGAGATTTTGAGGGCAAACCTCCTTCCATCAGCAAGGGCATTGAAGATGAAACGTGGCTGGGTCTTTCATCATGACAATGATCCAAAGCACACCGCCAGGGCAACGAAGGAGTGGCTTCGTAAGAAGCATTTCAAGGTCCTGGAGTGGCCTAGCCAGTCTCCAGATCTCAACCCTATAGAAAACCTTTGGAGGGAGTTGAAAGTCCGTGTTGCCAAGTGAAAAGCCAAAAACATCACTGCTCTAGAGGAGATCTGCCTGGAGGAATGGGCCAAAATACCAACAACAGTGTGTGGCAACCTTGTGAAGACTTACAGAAAACGTTTGACCTCTGTCATTGCCAACAAAGGATATATTACAAAGTATTGAGATGAAATTTTGTTTCTGACCAAATACTTATTTTCCACCATAATATGCAAATTAAATGTTAAAAAAACAGACAATGTGATTTTCTGGATTTTTTTTCTCAGTTTGTCTCCCATAGTTGAGGTCTACCTATGATGTAAATTACAGACGCCTCTCATCTTTTTAAGTGGTGGAACTTGCACTATTGCTGAATGACTAAATACTTTTTTGCCCCACTGTATTTCTATCACAGTGCCCTGCAGCTGTTCCAATAGTCTCCCTGGACTCCATCCATTCTTACTAATGGCACTGAGGTCATTTTATACCTTTATTCTGGGGAGAGCCTCAGTTATTTTAGCAAAGTTAGTTGACTACAGTTTGTCCAAGATGGCTGCTAGAGCCAACATGGATTCTCGGTATATTATGGCTGACCATTCTCTTACAAGTCCCCCTCTTGTACTCTATCCAGAGTACAACATACAGTGCTGTAATATTCATGGCTGAATTATTGAAAATAAGATTATTGAGGTAATTCATCACTTTATGCACTTTTGTGTGTGCGTAAGGGCAAAAACTCCTAAAAAAGTAAAAAAACACAATAAAAGTCATTAAATATTAGCCCCCCAAAAATAAGTTGCATATTAGTTAAGTCCGTGTTTTGTCTTTTTCTTTTCATTCTTTGGTTTCCAGATTTTCCTGATCTTCTCCCCTCTCACACTATCATAGTCCCACTGTATAGTGTGATACACCTTCTCCCAATCATCCAGTAGGTTCATGGTCCCAGGAGTCGAATATGAAAAACTTTGGCTGACCTGGGGAGAAGAAAAAAGTGGAGTATCAGTCCTTACCAGAAATCTCAGTAAGCTAATTAAGAAGTGTCCACTGATCAATATGAAGAATTTTAACACCTTTGTAGCTTGATTTGTTAACACTGCACACTCCTAAAGCTGTGGGACTTTCAGTGGGTTCTGTAAAATGATGGCAGCAAATTCCACTATGTTTTACTTGATTCAGTCTAGTGTTTGCTCAGTAGGTGCTTCATGCACAAAGTAAATCCTTTCTCCATGGGAGTGAGCAACCTAGAGTAGTAGCCTAGGGCATACAGCTGACTGGACACTTGGGGCTATCTTTGGGCCATTGTTGTAAAAGCACTGAGGAAATGGATATATCACTGGTGTGAACTTGGATGTAAAAGGGTTGGGAAGGATCAGGGTTAACCAATGCAGTGGCCACCATAAGGGCGCGCTTCAAACCTTCAAAAGCCTGCAAAACTTCTCCCTCAACAATGACAGGAGCGAAATCATTATCAACATCTTTTAGTAAATCACACAGTGGTTCAGCCAGAAGAGCAAAATCTTCAATAAATTCTCTGGAAAAATTAATAAGATCCAAAAATGTTCTAAGCTCCGTAATATTAGTTGGTATGGGGACAGCTTGAATAGCTTTAACCCTATCATACATGGGCTTCTTTCCTTCTGCAGAGACAGACACACCCAGAAATTTAACCGCTATCTTCATCTATTGTACTTTAGATTCATTTCACCGGAATGTGAGTATGTGTTTTTTTTTTTTTACATTTACAATGGTAACCAGGGTAAACATCGGGTTACTAAGCGCGGCCCTGCGCTTAGTAACCCGATGTTTACCCTGGTTACCAGTGAAGAAATCGCTGGATCGGTGTCACACACACCGATCCAGCGATGTCTGCGGGAGAGCCAGCGACGAAATAAAGTTCTGGACTTTCAGCAACGACCAGCGATATCACAGCAGGATCCTGATCGCTGCTGCCTGTCAAACACAACGATATCGCTATCCGGGAAGCTGCAACGTCACGGATCGCTATCGTTATTGCTGCAAAGTCGTTTAGTGTGAAGGTACCTTAAGACTTTGTCTCCATAGCCAAGGGGTTCTAACACTTGAGCCAATGCCTGATGGAATACACAGGAGAACTGTGAAATCCCATGGGCAACCATGTGAACAAGTATTGCACATTCTCAAAGGTGAATGCAAAGCGGAGGCAGATTCAGGTGTTAGGGGTACTGAGAAAAAGCCATTTGCAATGTCCAAACAAGAAAACACTTTACAATCACTCCTCAGTTGTGACATAACTTCAGGGACAGATGCAACAAGGTGAGCTGCCGAGGGAATGTACTTATTTACGAGTCTCAAGTCTACAACCATACGAAAGCTGCCCTCTTCCTTTTTTACAGGTAAAATGGGACTGTTAGGCCGGCGTCACACTCAGCGTAAGACAATACGGTCCGTATTTTACGGCCGTAATACGGAGAAATGTTCCCAAAATATTGATCCGTAGTCAGGGTGTGTCAGCGTATTTTGCGCATGGCATCCTCCGTATGTAATCCGTATGGCATCCGTACTGCGAGATTTTCGCGCAGGCTTGCAAAACCGACATCTAATGGATTTATGTGCTCAAATGTTCGGTAAAACATATATACAGTATATATATATGTCATTGAGACACATATATATATATTCTGTATTTATATTTAATTCAGCGCGATATATGTGAAAAGCCGGTAATTCAATTGCCGGCTTTTCATTTCTCCTGCCTAAACCCGACAGGATATGAGACATGATTACATACAGTAAACCATCTCATATCCCCTTTTTTTTTGCATATTCCACACTACTAATGTTAGTGGTGTGTATGTGCAAAATTTGGGCGCTGTAGCTGCTAAAATAAAGGGTTAAATGGCGGAAAAAAATTGGCGTGGGCTCCCGCGCAATTTTCTCCGCCAGAATGGTAAAGCCAGTGACTGAGGGCAGATATTAATAGCCAGGAGAGGGTCCATGGTTATTGGCCCCCCCGTGGCTACAAACATCTGCCCCCAGCCACCCCAGAAAAGGCACATCTGGAAGATGCGCCTATTCTGGCACTTGGCCACTCTCTTCCCACTCCCGTGTAGCGGTGGGATATGGGGTAATGAAGGATTAATGCCACCTTGCTATTGTAAGGAGACATTAAGCCAGATTAATAATGGAGAGGCGTCAATTATGACACCTATCCATTATTAATCCAATAGTATGAAATGGTTAATAAAACACACACACATGATTACAAAGTATTTTAATGAAATAAACACACAGGTTGTTTTAATATTTTATTGCTCTCGATCCATTTGAAAACCCTCGCTTGGCAAAATAATAAACGCACAAGATACATACCCTCAGATGAACCGTCACGTCCCACGAGGTAATCCATCTGAAGGGGTTAACTCAATTTACAGGCAGGAGCTGCGCTAAAGCACTGCTCGTGTCTGTAATCCCCCGGGTAATGAAAGGAAATCTGAGTGATCTGTACTTACATTGAGTTGCGGTGAGGCGCCCTCTGGTGGATAGAAACCGTATAATACTGAACCGTAATATATGGCTGATAGGAGCAGCCCCATTGAGAATAATTGTGCCGTTTGTTTGGCGAGTTTTACGGACGTATTTTCTGCGCTCTTACGTCCGTAAAACTCGCTAGTGTGACGCCGGCCTTACATGGAGAGTTACCTTTTACAACACCCTGTTTTTTCAGTTCGCTGACCGCAACCCTTATGTAAGGGATTGCGTCCTCAGGAATACGATACTGGCGCTGGAAAGGTGGCAGATTTTCACCTTGAATTTTAACGAGTTTGCATTAACCCATAATTAGTTTTCTTTGAGATCCACAAATCAGGGAACCTTTGCATCAATTCATTTTTTAAAACATCATTGTCAACATTTTCATTAGTACATGGTCCTAAACTGGCAATGGGTAATTTGTGCCTCTCCTCTTCCTCCTCCATAGGTACAATTACAGAATAGTCACTTCTGGGTTCCACCACAAAACTTTGTTACACAAATCAACAACAATTCCCATTGCTCCCAAAACATCAGTACTAGTGTTGAGCGATACCGTCCGATACTTGAAAGTATCGGTATCGGAAAGTATCGGCCGATACCGGCAAAGTATCGGATCTAATCCGATACCGATACCCGATACCAATACAAGTCAATGGGACTCAAGTATCGGACGGTATCCCTGATGGTTCCCAGGGTCTGAAGGAGAGGAAACTCTCCTTCAGGCCCTGGGATCCATATAAATGTGTAAAAGAAAGAATTAAAATAAAAAATAGGGATATACTCACCTGTCCGGAGGCCCCTGGACTTTACCGCCGTAACCGGGAGCCTTCTTTGCTTAAAATGCGCGCGTTTAATGGCTTCCGTGATGTCACGGCTTCTGATTGGTCGCGTGCCGCCCATGTGACCGCGACGCGACCAATCACAGCAAGCCGTGACGTAATTTTCAGGTCCTGAATGCCTTATTCTAGGCATTCAGGATTTGAAAATTACGTCACGGCTTGTGATTGGTCGCGTCGCGGTCACATGGGCGACGCGACCAATCACAAGCCGTGACGTCACGGGAGGCAGTAAACGCGCGCATTTTAAAATTACGTCCCGGCTTGTGATTGGTTGCGTGCCGCCCATGTGACCGCGACGCTACCAATCACAGCAAGCCGTGATGTAATTTCAGGTCCTGAATGCCTGCTGGTGACTCTACGGTACATAATGTAGTTGTATTTGAACGACTGATCTGTTCTTGCATTTTTTTTTTTTTAAATGTTTGGGTGGTTATGGCTTTTATTTTTATTCTTTTTATCACAATGTACTTGACTAAAAAAATTTTATTTATCTTCTTGGCAGTTTCCTGGCTACCGGAGAGACCTTGAGATCCCTGCATTTCCAATTCCGGATTGGAGTTTCAACACTGTCTGGAATTATTGCGGACACATGCCGCGCTTTGTGGGACAATCTGCGTGAAGAATTTTTACCCCTCCCTATAAGTGAAATCTGGGAGGCCAACGCCAAAAAATTTGAGCAAGTTTGTTCTTTCTGCAGCGCCCCAGAGTCCTGGTCGTTGCAGTACTGTGGCTCCGCCACTAAGGGGAGCCATGGTACGTTCGATGGCACCGAAGGAGTTCCTCCAATCAGGTATCACAGACACCAATATGTATCACAGCAGGGCCTCCGGGGGGAGCTAAGGGTGCTATTCATTAGGCCACTCCCCACCATAGTGGGTAAACTGGGGGTCAGGCAGGAAGTTAGAGAGAGAACGCTGACGGGATTGAACGGAGCAACACCCTGTGGCAGGGGGTGTTGTGAAGGGAGAGACTGTAGGGTCTCTGCCAGGGGTGGGATCCTGGCAGAGGCTTGGCATTGAAAGAACGTAACGGGACCGTGCCTGCTCAGCATAGCGGCGGTGCCCAAGAAAGGACTAGAAGCGAGACAGATTGTGCTGAGTGAGAAACGAGATCAAGCAGAAGGAGAATACCAGCAGGGGTTTTGTTGAAAGAGGCAGCACCTTGCTGAGGCGCAATACCGGTGGCCGGAACGCCGAGGGAGTGGATTAGAATACAGCTTCAAGCCATACTCCAAACAGCGGCAGGACAGTCGGTCTCAGGCGGGCTGTCTACCACTTATCACCTATGAAGTCTTGGGGGGCAATTGCGGGAGAGGGGCGACTCTAGGGTCCCGGAAGAACTCCAGGCCTACCTGACAAACGGGTGCCATTCCAACCTGAATACAGGGAGGGGTGGATTACAGAGGAACATCAAATCGAGTTGTGAGGGAACTTAAGAAACAGACACAACCGTTGTGGGGTTACTTTCCGTGAGCACAGCAGGGAAGGACTACAACACATAGCGCTAGAAGGAAGGCACAGATTTCCACCTGAGAGGAGAACTCTGGAGGTGCCATTGGACCGGCCGGACTTGCGCAGCCTGGTGAACCGTATTCTGGACTGAGGACTCAGAGATCTCCAGTAAAGAGGTAAAGAGACTGCAACCTGGTGTCCTCGTTATTTACCGCGACTTACACCCCACAACTGCACCGCTACATCGCTACCATTACTACCACCTATTACACCGGACGTCCCCCACTGACGGACAGGGCCACGGACCGGGTCTAGCCACCGTGACAACCCCGAGACTGAGAACTAGAGGCCCGGCTCCGGGTACCCCTCGGCCCTGCGGTGGTGTGGGGGCGCTCCGCATTTCCCTAACTGTATTGGAGCAGTGGATGGGAAGCACATTCGGATTACAAAGCCTGCAAGAAGTGGATCTCTCTTTTTTAATTATAAAAAATATTTTTCTACCGTGCTTATGGCAATTGCAGGTGCGGACTGCAGGTTTCTAGCCGTGGACATTGGAGCTTTTGGCCGGACAAATGACTCGCGGACATTTAAAGAGTCTGATATGGGCCAAAGGTTATATGGTAACAATTTTAATTTCCCCCAGCCACGACCTCTTCCCAACACCGAAGGCCCGGCGATGCCATTTGTTGTGGTTGGGGATGAGGCATTCCAAATGTGTGCCAACCTAGTGAAACCCTACTCCAGTCGGGGCTTGGACCACACCAAAAGTGTTTTTAATTACAGACTGTCCAGGGCCAGAAGAACAGTGGAGTGCGCCTTTGGGATCCTGGTGTCCAAATGGCGTATTTTAGCATCCGCCATCAATTTGAAAATTGAGACAGTGGATGAGGTGGTGAAGGCTTGTGTGGTTCTACACAATTATGTTATTGCTAAAGAGAGAGTCAACGTGGAAATAGATGAACCCATACCCAACCCTTTGCCCGACTACCATGATCATCCTCTGAGGACAAGTGTTGAAATTGGGCAGATGAGGGACCGATTTGCTTCCTATTTTGTTTCTGATGTTGGCCGTGTGTCATGGCAAGATCAATTGTTGTAGTGTTTATGTTTCAGTTCAACTTTATCTGTCTATTTTACCATACATTTATTGTGATTAAATTCAAATAAAACTGTCATTTTATCTACTTTAACACAATTGTGTCTATACAATTTAACCAGTTGGGTTCCTAATGTCCTGTTCTTCTACTTTTGTATGGTACCTGGAATATCTACTGTGTGTTGTTTTTTACCAAAAAATTATTGTATTTCCTTTATAAAAACGGTTCCACTTTTTGTACCACAAAATTTTGTAAATAAAATTTTTTGTAAAATATTACAATGTCCATTTTTATACCAAATGTGTTAACACTAAAAAAAGGTACTCCGGTGATCACCGTATCCCAAACACACTGCCTAACCACCCCTTATGTTCACATCGGTGTGTTGCATAGTTGAGCAAACATGATCGCCTCCATCCTTGGCAAGCTCTAAAGCTTGCATACTATTTGCATATTGAATGCGGCTTATGAAGCGCGCTGGTTGTAGCATTTTTCCACCCCCGCAACTGCTTGTGACGCTGCTATGTGACAGGCACTACACATGCATGGGAAGGCCAACAAAAATGCTTTGGTTGTGCATGTGTTCTTGCTGTCACACAGCCTCGGAACATGCGGCTGCGGAGAGTGAAACAAATCCACACTGTAGGAAGCTGGCTTCCATATTCTACTAGTCTGCAAGTGTTTTTTTTGGCAAGGAGGGAGCCGATCATGTTTGCTCAACTTTAGTTAACACTCTTGGACTATGGATGCTGGAAAACATCCTGAGTCAAATAGTGGCGACACTTGGCCACGTGGCAATTGCTAAAACACCTCACCTGACCCATTACCTTCAAGTATGTTTAGGCTGCCGTCACACTTGCAGTATTTTTACAGTAATTAACATCTGTAATTGTAGCCAAAACAGGGAGTGGATGATAAATACATAAGTGTTGCATATGTTTCTATTATACTTTTCCTCTATTTTTTCAAAATCTGGTTTTAGTTAAAAAATACAGAAGTAAAATACTAACCAAATACTGTGAGTGTGACGGCAGCCTACAAATTGTAATATTTTCTATGTTTGTGTTTCACACCTCCTAGTACAATGATAGACACCCAAAAAGGCAAAAAATGACAACAATTTATAAAATAGTGTCTGACATTGCAATTATCAGGTGTGAGAAACCTTACATATATGTGTACACGGCGCACGGTGTGATTTGCCGGCAATAAAATTAAAAATAAATTTTGTTTGAAACATAAAATTTTTTATTGCGGGAACAAAAGAAAAAAGGGGGAAAGATTAAGGGGTATCAACTTCCACAACTAGGGGAGATTCGTATCCACCGGTTTGTGAGTATGTAGGGGAGGGGGTGAAGTAGGAGGAGGTAGGAGCATAGTCAAGTATACTTGATGGTATCTCCGACCACCCTGTGGCCGTCGGTGGTGTTGCCATCGGTGGTGTGGCCCTGGCCGGTGTGGCCGTCGGTGGTGTGGCCCTGTCTGGTGTGGCCCTCGGTGGTGACATTCCGAACTCATGAAGGGGGGGAGGAGGCACAACCAGTGTCCTATTTCCGGTGGACAGGCTATGGCTACTCAAGGTCCGGCTGGAACCCAGACGAGAGCTCGGTGTGGTAGTAGGAGCTGCCATAGCCGCCGTAGCTGCACGTGTCCTCCTTTTTCTCCTTGGTCCCTCTTGTTCTTCCTCCACAGGCCGTCTTCTGTGTGAACTTGAGGGCCTGGCAGGAGCAGGCCTCGGCAGCTCGGTTCTCTGGTGTCGGTGGCGGCGGCGGTGGCCCTCAGCACGCGGAGCTCTGTGTGGCTGCTCTGCAACAGGAGTCGGAGTCAGGCTAGCCAGCGATGGTACTACGGGCATTGTAGTCGCTGACTGCATGACCCGAGCCTGCTGCAGAACAGTCACGTAGGCATTGTTGCAGGCCTGCATCACCGAAATCTGGAGTTCCAGCGTAAGATGTTCCACCATGCCCTTCGCAATGGCACTAAAAAAATGTTTTGCCGGCTCGGATTCCATATTGTCAAGGCGCCGGTCGATATTGGACAGAGTTGTGTCCATTCTATCGCCCAGCGCCTTGAAGCAATTCTGGAAGACCGTGCTCAAATGCAAAAATGCGGGCATTAGCGGCCTGTCCGAGGCCCGCTGACGCTGTCGGGAATACCCGAAGGAAGGAGCGCCAGTGGCCTCGGCCAGGGGAACACCTGATGGACCGGCTGCCGGTTCTCCAGAAAGTGGTGCAAGCCTGCTCTCGCTGTGGGATGGCTGTGACGGGTCAGATGGCGATTCATGAAGGACCGCTCCAGATGAGGCAACAGGCTCGAGGGTGCTGCTGTGTGTACTGTGGAAACATAAGCAAAACATTAGTATACAAAATCAAAAATTTTTCATTCACCACCTCCTGTGTAATAAAAAGTTAACATTGCATCACACAACACTATTGTTAAGGGTCAGGTCTGTCTGTCAGTCTGTCTGTCCTTCAGTAACCGTTATTCGCAGATTGTTCGGTCCAGCTGGCTGTCATGGGAGACCAGACCAATCAGCAATGGGCACAGTCCTGATCGGCCGCTCCTTACTCCACGCAGTGAATGCCTGTCACCCGCATACTCACTTCGCCGTGGGTGACATCCGTTGCCGGCATTAAACCTAGATGTCACCAACGTTTTAATATTGACGCTGCCTAAACAGCCTCACTATTAAAAAATGGTAAAATTTGGATTTTAAAAATAAAGGGTACACTCACCCTCCGTAGACGTTTGTGACGGGCGTCATGGTTTACGCTTATCGTCGGATGTGCCATGACGTCACGGTCAATAGACTACGCCACTGTGAAATATTGTACGTGGCTGGGCAATATACTATGTGTCTCTGTGATATAGACTACGTCACGGGGCAATATACTACGTGGCTGGGCAATATACTACATGGCTGGACAATATACTACGTGAACATGTGTTGTACAATACCCGATGTGTTTGAATAGGTAAAATACTTACTGTCGGCGGCCAAGGATCGGTCTCATGAACTGTAATAGTCGTGCGAACTTGTATGTTGACGGTGCCACCGCACCAGCACCACTTCGAGCCTGTTCCTCCTCCTTCCGCAGGAATTTATTGAAACGGTCCTTCATGGAACAACATCTTGTCTTCAATTTTTTGACTGTGAAAAAGGCAACATAAAATTTAGAGATTGTACCTTTTCAAAGGATAAAAAAAAACATGTGTGATGCAACAAACTTGCATGAGTTGATCACATCGCACACGGTTGTGTATCCTGGCCTGTAGGGTCATAGCGGCGTTTCAGCAATACTTACCAAAGTTTCCTTTGTCCGTGGCCGAAGCGCTGTCAAAGCCATGCCACAGCGATTTTGCCACCTGATTCCACAGGTGCCTCAAAACAACCTGGTCCCCGTGCCGAGGGTCACGGCTGTCCCACAACGGGCCTCGCTCCTGGATACAGGCGACCATCATATCGATGTCTATTGACTCCTGTGGGTCCTGTCGTGGAACCTACATTAATTGTAAAACATTAATGTTTGCAAGCTAAATACAAATATTCCCCCACCTCCCCACACCACCCAAAAAGAAAAAAAAAAAAAAAAAAAAAAAGTTTAACCATTGAAAACATTCCTATGTTGTTTTGAAAAATACTTACTCGCCGGCTTGCCACCACAGCTTGGCCCCGAGGTCGCTGCTCCTGCTGGTTCTCTTCCTCCTCATTTGAAGAAGCCTGTAAAATAGTTTACAAAAAATGTACTGAGACGTGTACAAATACAACGAATAGTTAAACTTGAACAACAGTAGATCATGTACTCACCGAACTCCCCTGCGGTGTTGGTGTTGTGTGGTTTGAATCACTGGCCATGGTCAAGATAAATTCTGCAAGGAAAAATTCAAAATTTTTACATTTACAGAATGCACAATAAGCCACATAGCAGAAAATCTTTGGAAAACCATACATAAATATTACGACCACAATGAACAGTGCACTCATAGTACAATGCCAACTGAACACGCGCTGAGCAAACAACACCGCCATACACTGAAAAAAAAACAATGGCAGAGACGACACAATGGCAGACTATAGCAAAAACAGAACACAACAGTCCCAGATGAGACAAAAAAAACATACAGCCCCTATGTACAAATCATTTAAAAAATATATATATATTTTAAACCAAAAAAGGCACAAGGCAAGGCAATACATTATAAAACACCATATTTTACAATTGTCTTTAAAAAAATAGAAAACCAAGATAACGTAAACAAAGAACCCCAGAAATACATCAGAACCTGATAAGAAAAAATACATTTCTATTAAACACAAAAAAAAAAAGTGGAACAACCGCATGCAAAACATAGCAACTCCAAAAAAATATTAAGCACCATAAAATCATTGACAAATCCAAAATAAAACACCCAACAAAAAAAAGGAAAAGAAAAGTAAATCCTGGATAGACCACCATACTTTACAATAAAACCAACAAGGCCGGAGACAATGAAACGCCATCATATAACGGCAGAAATACATCACAGCTAGAATAAAAAAACACCAATTTGCATTACACACAAAACAGTATAGCCGGAATAAAGTACAGTACAAGATCCACAACTTGCAATAAAAATTTTCATAGAATAAAACACAAATAAAATGCACAGAATCCATTCTATACATCTCTTGAAAATATTAAGCACAACTCATAGAAAAAACCCAAAATAAAACACACAAACTAAAAAGGGAAAAGAAAAGTCAATCCTGGATAGACCACCATACTTTACAATAAAACCAACAAGGCCGGAGACAATGAAACGCCATCATATAACGGCAGAAATACATCACAACCAGAATAAAAAAACACCAATTTCCATTAACACACAAAACAGTATAGCCGGAATAAACTACAGTACAAGATCCACCAATTGCAATGAACATTTTTTGAAAATAACACAAAGAAAATGCGCAGATTCCATGCTATATACTTACATCTCTTGAAGAGAGCTTGTCTGGTCTGTCTTCAATGCTGGAGGCAAACTGGCAAACAATGCATCAACCTTTATTTATTATCTCTGTTGTTTGTCACTGTCTAGACACCGTTTAGACACTTTATTTGGTTATTTTATTGAAAGACGCATGCGTCGTTTGCGTCGTCAATTGATTTCAATGGGGAAAAAACGCATTCACGACGCAAAACCGACGCATGCGTTTTTTTAATAATTTTCGCCGCTACAAAAATGCAACATG
Organism: Ranitomeya variabilis; assembly: GCF_051348905.1. Taxonomy (NCBI): domain Eukaryota; kingdom Metazoa; phylum Chordata; class Amphibia; order Anura; family Dendrobatidae; genus Ranitomeya; species Ranitomeya variabilis. Next base: position 759,375,551 of record NC_135235.1, on the reverse strand, counting down.
TAGCGTCGGCCGCGCCCCGGCAGGTGCGGCAAAACGACGCATGCGGCGGACAACGCATGACAACGCATACAAACGCATGCCCTTGCGTCCCCAATGTTAAAGATAGGGGTGCACGACGCATGCGTTGATATGCGTCGACGACACTGCGGCGAAAGACGCAAATGTGAACGTAGCCTAACACAGCTGTTACAATACCAAACTAGAGCAGTCCCTATAGGAGAAAAAAACACAAGAATTATACTGTATTGTCACATATTATCTATTCCTGACACTGGAGTGGCGTATAAACTTACGAAGTATATAGTTTGAGGTCTGGGATCTGCCAATATGTGGCTGGTTTTCTGACTGTTTCGGATAACATGATACATGATTTTAGTTTTTTTTGTCTAGTCTCGCTTGAATATAGTTCAATATTAAATAGTCTCCTGATGAGTCGCCTTTGGTGAGGACGATGAAACCCGTAGAAATGAGAGGCTTGGAGAGTGAGTGTGTATACGTCACCTCACCCTATATACTGAACTGTGGGGTACATGTTTTTTCTATTAGTCACCAACTGACTAACCTTCAGGGGGTAAATTATGGGTATAGTTTTACATTTGGAGTTAATAAAGTTTAGTTTTATCCTTTTGTCAGCAAACATGAATGACAAGAGACAACAAATGTAAGTAGATTTAATTTTGGTTAAAACTATTCCAACATTATGAACATAAAAAAGGCTTCTCCCCTATGTGACGTCTCTGATGTTTATTAACAGTTAATTTCTAAGTAAAATATTTCCGACATTAAGAAAATGAAAAAGGTTCTCCTCTGTGTGACTGCTCTGATGTCTAACAAGAAGCACTTTCCATTTAAAAGATTTCCCACATTCTGAACAGGAAAAAGGCTTCTCCCCTGTGTGGGTTCTCTGATGACTAACCAAAAGTGATTTCTGGATAAAACATTTCCCACATTCTGAACATGAAAAAGGCTTCTCCCCTGTGTGAGTTATTTGGTGTCTAACAAGATTCACACACTACCACGTGCTTGAACACATATATCATCCTCATCACACATTTCACCACACATACACCAACCTCACCACATAAAAGTCGAAACACAAGTCGCCGCTCAAAACTCGCCACACGCAAAACTCGCCACATGCAAAACTCGCCACACGTGCAAAACTCACCTCATGGAAAACTCACCACACGCAAAACTTGCACACGCGGAAAAATTGCCACATGCACAAAAGTTGCAACACATGCAAAAGTTGTCTCACACAAAACTTGCACATACTCAAAACGCACCACACATAAAACTCGCCACGCGCAAAACTCGCCATGCGCAAAACTTGCTGCACACAACTTGCTACACTAACCTGTAACAAGCAACTCGACACACAAAAAGTTGCTACACACGTCACCATACAAAACTCATCTCACAAAAGTCATGCATGTCGCCACACGCAACTCAACACATACAACTTGACACATGAAACTCGCCCTAAAACACACACAAGTCTGGTATTATCGTTGAAAAATAAAAATCTGATTAATAAGCAGACAAACTACAAGAGCAACAAATGTACCATTTAGGAAATATGTCAGCTGTCAGTCACATGACCTGTCTAATATGTGTATGTGTGAGCTAATATATACTGCCAGGGGGGAGGGCTTCCTGTTGGCTGGGGATTTATCAGGCTGCCAATTTAGCTTACAAATACTGAGGTAAAAATACTGAGCAAATAACGTGTGAACGAGGTCTAATACAGGAGGAGATGACACACAGATATATACTATATACAGGGGAGATGACACACAGGTATATTCTATATACAGGAGGAGATGACATACAGGTATATACTATATACAGGGGAGATGACACACACATATATACTATACACAGGGGGGATGACACACAGGTATATACTATATACAGGAGGAGATGACATACAGGTATATACTATATACAGGATGAGATGACATACAGGTATATACTATATAAAAGAGGAGATGACACAGGTATATAGAGGAGGAGATGACATACAGCAGGTATATACTATATACAGGGGAGATGACATACAGGTATATACTATATACAGGAGATGACATACAGGTATGTACTATATATAGGAGGAGATGACATACAGGTATATAGTGTATTCAGAAGAGATGACATACAGGTGAATACTATATACAGTAGGAGATGACACATAGGTATATCCAATATACAGGAGGAGATGACATACAGCAGGTATATACTATTTACAGGGAAGATGACATACAGGTATATACTATATACAGGAGATGACATACAGGTATGTACTATATATAGGAGGAGATGACATACAGGTATATAGTGTATACAGAAGAGATGACATACAGGTGAATACTATATACAGGAGGAGATGACATACAGCAGGTATATACTATTTACAGGGAAGATGACATACAGGTATATACTATATACAGGAGATGACATACAGGTGTATACTATATATAAGGGAGATGACAAACATGTATATACTGAGGGGAAAATGAGAGGTGTGAGGTGAAAATGAGGGGTGTGAGGTGAAAATGAAAAGGTGTGAGTGCAAAGTGAGAGGAGTGAGGGAAAATAGTGGAGTGATTGGAAAATGACAGATGTGAGGTCGAAATGACAAGTGTTAGGGGGGAATGAGAGGAGTGAGAGGGAAAATAAGAGGAGTGAGGGGGAAAATGAGAGGTGTGATGGGAAAATAAGAGAAGTGAGGTGCTATAACTAACCACAAATATTTACTATGCCCAGGCAACGCCGGGCTCTTCAGCTAGTATTGAATAAAAAGAAACCAATCAATGTTATGTAGGCGAAAATAATACCAATTCTTATCTCTCAAAAACAAGTCCCCACTCAGGTCCATCATCTGCCAATGGAAAAAAACAGAGGTTCCCACACTATTAGTGGCTCAAAGACGTTTGAAAAGCAACAGCGTTTCCATAAGCCAATCCAGCAAAATCCGCTCTCACTTCTGAGTCTTGCAGTGTGCTCAAACAACATTTAGGATCCCTGTATTTAGCAATATTATAGTGAGAAGAATCCACTTAATTTGCAGTGTGTGTCTCCTGGAGCACAATTTGGGCATTATGTGCTGGGTAATAAAATTACAAATGTATACTTTTCACTCTCCAACATCCACTGCGTGTTAATTTCAGGAAAGTTGCTGTGGAGTCATAATATTAATTCCTCTTACACACGTGGCCTAAATTGTTTTTTTTTTTTTAATCAGATTTTTTTATTGTGCATAGGAAAAACAATAATATCCACTTAAATAACACTGTACATTTGTGTTTTTGATTTAACAAGAAACAACCCCTCCCCCCCCCCCCCCTCTGAAGACCAACTCCAACCATGCAATACTCTTGGAAAGAAGAGAATAAACATTACATACATGTTGTACTATTAGCATCATTGTTCCACAATCCCTCAATTATTCCCGTCCAGCCATGGCTGCCACAGCTTATGAAAAAAACCCATCCTATTCCTTTTATTATATATACTTTTTTCGAGCTGGACAATGTAATTCGCTTGCGCAATAAACTCTCGTCTAGTAGGAGGTTCCTCCCTAATCCAATACCTTGCAATCACCTTTCTTGCAATGAATAATAATCTAGCAATTGCCATTTTAGCAGTTTCATCGGTCAGGATTTCCTCCACATACCCAAGTACACAGACCACTGGATCCCTGGGAATCGAGCACCCATAAATCACCCCAATCTGGTTCAGTACGCAAATAATCTGGGACAAAGCCATAGCATGTGCAATATTCCCGCCTGAGACTGGGAACATCTAGGGCACCCAGAATCTGCTCTCAGCTCAGCTTTAAATAACATGTCAGGTGTCCTATAGGCTCTATTTATCACATACAGTTGTGACAATCTCCCAGGTTCACTCATCGATAACTTGGGTACGTATTCTAAGATAGACTCCCACCTATCATCGTCTATTTCTCCCAACTCAGCCTCCCACTTCCCTCTGGCCTTAATAGGGTAATCTAGTAGAAAGGTGTGTAGCAAATCATCATATACTTCGGATATTGCCCCCTTTGTTCCATTGTTATTTAGTATAAAGTCCAACATTAGATCCGTCTGAATCATTATAGGCCCTCTCCTTTTTTGTGCATGAAATGCGTGCTGAACCCGTCTATATTGATACAACTTTAACCCTGGGAACTGAAATTCCTGCTGCAGCCAATGCCTTTTTCCCTCCACTCTCCCATTCCTTCCATATGATTAAATTCTTCAAAAGAGGGGTTATCCCAAATGGGTGAAAATTCTGTGAACCCTATGAATTAAATTTATGGTGTGAAAACAAGTTCCCAATTTCTTAAATAGTCCTGTTTCTAGAACCCAGCATAGGGGCCATAAGCCAATAATATATACCAGACTACTATGACCCTGACCTTTCTCGAGTCCTTCCCCCCATCCCCTAAGATGCTGGCTCTGCGCAGACAAAAAATATAACCAGAGCAAGTCCCCCTGCATCTTTAGGTCTCTGCAGTATCTCCTGCCTAATTCTAGGACTCTTCCCACCCCACACCAATTCTCCAAATAATGATCTTAGTCTACGGAATCTGGTCAGTGGGATCCATACCGGGGAATTATGTAAAATATACAAAACCTGTGGCATCACAACCATCTTGAGGAGATTTACTCTACCCACCACCGACAGATGCAACTTATTCCAAGCTGAGATTTTGGCGCGTAACTTGGTTATTAGTGGCTCAAGATTAAGCTCCTCAAATCTTGTTAAGGGGAGAGACACCTGGATCCCTAGATATTTAAATTGTGAAACCACCCTTAATTTTGTACTTTCTTCCACCTCTCTCGTACGATCCACTTCTTTATCTACCTGGAAAACACTTGATTTATCCCAGTTGATGATCAACCCTGAAATTTGCCCGAATCCTTCAATCAATGATATTACATTTCTTAAAGGTTCCCCAGGACTCTCAAGAAAAAGCAAGATGCCGTCGGCATACAGAGCAACTTTTTCTTCCATTTCCCCATACACAAACCCCTTTACTTTCTGTGACCCTCTAATAGCCGCTGCCAGAGGCTTCACCGCTAGGGCAAACAGCAACGGAGACAACGGGCACCCCTGCCGCGTACCCCGAAACAGTTGAAAACCATCCGACAGTGCATTATTCACCCTGATTTTAGCCACTGGAGAGGAGTATAGTAGTCTCACCCACGATATAAAAACTGGTCCAAACCCACAGCGAATCAGCACCAACCACAGGTATTGCCATTCTATACTATCGAAGGCCTTATGTGCATCGAGGGAAACCACCACCCTCCTACCAGCATTCTCCGCCGGTATCTGCATATTGAGAAATAGCCTTCTCAAGTTGATGGCAGTGGATTTATTAGGCATAAAGCCCGATTGGTCCGAATGAACCACTTTTCCCATCACCCGAGTCAGTCTGTTCGCCAAGGCCTTAGCCAAAATCTTAACGTCTGTTGTTAGGAGTGATACTGGTCTATATGACTCCGGCAACCGTGGATTTTTATCGGGTTTAGGAATGACCACAATAATGGCCTCCCTCATGGAAGCAGGTAATATTCCCCTCTCCAGTGACTCTTCAAATACCCCCAACAATCTGGTCAGCAACTGCTCAGTAAGGACACCATAGATCTCAACAGGGATGCCGTCAGCCCCCGGAGCCTTCCCCCCCGCCATGGACCCCAAGGCACCCTCTAACTCTTCCACCGTAAGCGGCCTATCTAACCAATCTCTATCTTCAACTTCTAGTCTAGGTACATTTGCCTCTTCTAGAAATCTGTCAATTTCACCTTCTCTCTGCCCTATGTGTGATGAATATAATTTACTATAAAATCCCTTAAATCCTTCCAGGATTTGGGCCCCCTGTGTTGCAATACTACCATTCTCTAATTCTAGGGCATGTACATGTGTCGAATCCCTCTGTGCAGACACCACCACTGAGAGCAGGTGACCCACCTTCTCTCCTTCCGCGTAAAAGGCTTCTCTTTGGAAAGCTCTCGCCCTCTCTGCTTTGCGCAAATGTAATTTGTTTACCTCTTCCTGAGCCATCTTCATGTGATTCATGGTGTCCTGTGAGCGCAAATTACTCAGTGCAGCCTCCGCTACCCTCAATTCCTCCAATATCACTTTGTCAGATTCCCTTGTGTGTGTTTTATGTCTAGATATCTCCTTAGATAATATCCCCCTCAAATAGGCCTTCATGGTATCCCAAACTACTTGTTTCACTGCACTATGATCATTGAATTTAAAGAATTCCTTTATCTCCTCCCCGATCTTTCCCATGTCAAGAATTTGTAACCAGAAGGGGTTAATCTTCCAACCCAATTTAGCCAGCTCCCCAAGGCCTTCAATTTGCAGTGTTAGTACCAATGGACTGTGATCTGACACTACTCTAGGCATATAATCCACCTCCTGTACCAACCTATCCATTCCTTCGTTACCTAGGGCCATGTCAATACGAGTTAGAGAGCCATATGTTGCTGAGTAACAGGAGAAACAGTATGTATCAGTATTACGAACTCTCCATAAGTCCTTCCATGCCACTTCTTTCAGATAACTACCGAACGCTGTCACATTCCCCTCCTTCCTCAACATAGCATGCTGCCCCTTATCCCAGTGGTCATTAACAATATTGTTAACATCTCCTATTATGAGCAATGGAACTCCTCCCCACCTACCAGATAAATTTAGGATTTCCTGTAGTTTTTTCCCCGAGTATGGTGGAGGAATATACACCGACACAACACACATCAGTTTAGAGAATATTTTACACACCAGGAATACATACTATCCATCACTATCTATTACCACCTCTACCTCTTTAAACGGTACGCTTGTATGCACAAGGATTGACACTCCTCTAGCATAGGCTGAAAATGTCGCATGATAAGCCTTCCTCACCCATCTTTTGTGCAATATACCCGTTTTTTCTTTAACTAAATGAGTTTCTTGAAGGCATACCATCGAGGGTCTCTGTTTCAAAATATACTGTAAAATAGCCTTACGTTTTGTATCATTCGATAGACCCCTAATGTTCCAGCTCAAAATTTTTACACTACCTCCCATCATTTTGCATAATAGTGAAACTTCTCTTCTTCCTTCCATTGGTCTCCCTTACCCCCCTAACCTGGACGCACCTACCCCAAACTCCCCCCCCAAACCCTCATTATTACAAAATAAACCCTAACCTTACCTTTCCTCAATAACTCCCTCCCCCAAAACGTTATAACAATCAACGTATAATCTCCTACTCCCTCTCTGTATGAGAAAGGGGAATGCGCTGTCGCAATCCCAGCAGTGGCTCAAAAGCCGACACCAACCACTAATAGGTTTACCACTCTCCTTCAGTCGTTCCTCCCCCCGCCCTTTAGAAACAGAATATAGAAACAGTTGCGCCGCCGAACACAACCTTAGCGCACAGGAACCACATATCAGATTCCACTAGTAATATATCAGAATTAACCAACAACTCAATTTTCCCCCCCAAACTAGCACAACAGCCAGAAGTCCACGTCTGATCCTCCTCAGCGGGTCTTTTCTGCTTCAATACGTTTTGCATTCAAATCCAGCCAATGTGACACTTCCTCAGGATTTTGAAAAAAGTGGACCCTTTCCATGGCCACCACACGTAATTTAGCCGGATACAGCATAGAATAAGCTAGTCCCAGTTCACGTAGGCGTCTTTTAGCCTCTCCGAACTTCATCCTGAGCTTCTGTACAATTGTAGAATAATCAGGGTATATAGATATTCGGTTGCCATCAATAGTTAATTCCTCCATATTCCTGGCCCTCCTTAGCAGAATATCCCGGTCTCTGTAATTTAGGATTTTGGCTAGAAAGGTCCGTGGGGCGGAGCCAGGAGGCAGAGGTCTGGTCGGCACCCGGTGAGCTCTTTCGACCGCAAATAGTTTAGTGAGACTGTCCCCTCCAACCTTAGTTTTCAGCCATGTCTCTATAAACTCAGTGGGGTTATTTCCTTCTGCCTTTTCAGGCACACCAATAGTTCTCAAGTTGTTCCTGCGCGAACGATTCTCCAAATCATCAGTTTTAAGCTCCAACTCCGCAATGCGCTGGACATATTTTTTCTCTCTTTTTGCCAGTTCAGCAATCTGATCTTCCGCACCTCCCACACGTTCCTCCAACAGTTCAACTCTCCCCTCCATCTTATGCATAGCTGAGCGAAAAGAGGCAACTTCCCCCTTCAGGTCGTCTACCTGACCAGTTAGGGTTGTCAAAGCAGTCTTGCAGAACAGTACTGCAGAAAATATATCCTTCAGGGTTGGCTCCCCAGCCCCATCAGCACACACATTCCCCATTTGTGCAGCATATTCCGGGGTCAGCTCAGCTATCTCAGTCAGTGGGGCATTTCTCATAACTGGTACAGTGATGGGTGTTATGGGGGATCCGCTCATCCTCCCCTCTGCCTGTGCCCCAGCCTGCTCACACACCTGTTCCCCTGAGTCCGCCGCTCCTCCTGTCACCGGTTCCCTGCATCAGCCGTCCTGCACCCTCTGTCCTGGCAAACTGCTCCAGCCTGGCGATCACCTCCAGCCGCATCTGATAGGCAGCGCTTGCCTTTGCCGCCTCTTCCACAGCGCTGTCGGCGCCATCTTGGGAGCGCGTACTGCCCGCCATCCTGACTTCTTTCTGCCTCCTGCGCGTTATTCTGTGGCTTCCGCGCTGTGCGGCTGGTGCTCACCGCTCCCCCGGATACTCAGGAGCTCCTCCACCGGTAATTGGCGTTCGGCGGCGCCTCTAATATGTCCGGATCACCGTTCGGGCAGCGGGAGAGGTCCGGCACACGTCCTCTTACATCTCCTGCTAGGCCACGCCCCTTGGCCTAAATTGTTGGTCCCCCTCGTTTAATGACAAAAAAACCCACAATGGTCACAGAAATAACTTGAATCTGACAAAAGTAATAATAGATCAAAAATCTATGAAAATGAACAAATGAAATTCACACATTGCTTTTCAACCATGCTTCCACAAAATGTAAAAAAAATAAAGCTCAGGAAATAGGCCTGGACAGAAATTATGATACCCTTAATTAACCGCTTCGTGACCGCCAATGGTAGATAAATGTCAGCGCTAGCAGGGTTTTGTACACCACCGACGTTTGTCTATGGTTTTGTGCTCATCGGGACCCCCACGATTCCGGCGCACAGCACTTCCTGTGACCCCTGCCCTCATCGAGCCCTGATTGGTTTAGCTCCTGATGACGTCAGCATCACAACAGCCAATTAGACAAATCACTAGGAAAGGTTGTTGTAGGTTGTTGTAGCAACAAACTTTCCCGGGCGATCTGCCTCATAAAAACGCTGTTTCTCCTCAGATCTCCTGTCAGTGAGAGATTAGAGGAGAAACAGTGTTACAAGTGCTGCTGGCAACAGCTGTGTCAGTCAGCCATCTTTTTATAAGGTAAAAAAAAAAACATATAAGGCAGGTTAGGGTTAGTGCTATAGTTAGGGTTAGTGTTGGCGCTAAAGTTAGGGTTGCTGTTAGGCTGAAAGTTAGGGTTAATGTTAGGCTAAAGTTAGTTACTGTTAGGCTAAAGTTAGAGTTTATTCTAAAGTTAGGGTTAGGCTTAGAATAAGGCTTTTCTCAATTGTGTCCCCAATATTTTGGTCACCTCAGTCATGTCACGTCAGAGTTTTCTATTTAAAAAAAGAAAAAAGAAAAAAGAGTAAAAATGGCCCATCAGTGTTATAGTGCAGAGGAGGCTTATGCACTTTTATGTTCCGACAGTGAAGAAAGTGCAGTGCCAGGAGGTGATGTGGATTTCATGGGCTTTAGCAGCAGTGACAGTGATAGCTCAGAAATGAGCAGTGATTCTGGTCCATCCTCACACACAAGGACCAATACAACAAGAAGGACAAATAGCGCTTCTGGAGAAATGTCTCCAACTCAGATGTGCAGTGGACTATGTATAGATGTATTGTGTCACTGGCAATAATGTTATAGAAAATGTTCAGCACAGCCTAAAAGAGGGGGTGCATAGATATAGGTTGCCAAACCTTAATACGTGGAATAGTTACAACTAGCACACTCCAATGTGAAGCAAAAAGGGGGGTGTTTAATATATATACAGTAGTCACAAACGTTTTGGTCTGCACTGGACCTTCATCAGTGTGCTAAATATAGCGTGAATGGTATATATAGTAGAACCCCAGTAGGAATTAACTGATTCGCATCAAAATGTAAGTTTAACTGGAAAAATTGCACTGAAAACAGTCCGGCTAGCGGTAGAGGAAGAGGCACGAGAGCCACGCGGGCTCTTTTGAGGGTGAAAAGTTCATTTGTTGTGGAAAAAATATGATTTTTTTTTTATTTTCATGGCTCTACCTAATTAACTTCTATGAAGCACTTGGGGGTTCAAAGTGCCCACCACACATCTAGATAAGTTCCGTGGGGGGTCTAGTTGGAAAATGGGGTCACTTGTGGGGGGTTTCCACTGTTTAGGCACATCAGGGGCTCTGCAAACGCGACATGGCAACCGCTAATTATTCCAGCATATTTTACATTCAAAAAGTCAAATGGCGCGCCTTCCTTTCCGAGCTCTGGCGTGCACCCAAACAGTAGATTTCCCTACATATGGGGTATCGGCATGCTCAGGAGAAATTGCAAAACAAAATGTATAGTCCATTTTCTCCTGTTACTCTTGCATAAGTAAAAAAAATAGGTCTAAAGGAACATTTTTGTGAAAGAAAAGTAAATGTTTATTTTTTCCTTCCACCTTCCATTCATTGCTGTGAAGCACCTGAAGGGTTAATAAACTTCTTGAATGTGGTTTTGAGCACCTTGAGGGGTGCAGTTTTTAGAATGGTGTCACTTTTGGGTATTTTCTGTCATATTGACCCCCCAAACTCACTTCAAATGTGATGTGGTCCCTAAAAAAATGGTTTTGTAAATTTTGTTGCAAAAATGAAAAATTGCTGGTTAACATTTAACCTTTATATTTTCCTAACTGAAAAAAAATTTGTTTTTTTTTGGGCTGATGTAAAGTAGACATGTGGGAAATGTTATTTATTAGCTATTTTGTGTGATATGATTCTCTGATTTAAGAGGATAAAAATAAAAATTTTAAAAACTGCTACATTTTTGCCAAATTTCCATTTTCATAACAAACAAATGCAAGTTATATCAAAGACATTTTTATAACAATCTTAAAGTACAATATGTCACAAGAAAACAGTCTCCGAATCACCAGGATTTGTTGAAGCTTTTTAGAGTTATGACCTCATAAATTGACACTGGTCAGAATTGAAAAAATTGGCCCGGTCACGAAGGCAAAAACAGGCTCTGGCGCGAAAGGGTTAATATTTTCCAGCACAACCTTTGGAATCACTACAATCGAACGATTCCTGTAACTGTCAATGAGACTTCTGCACCTCTCGACAGGTATTTTGGAACACTCCACAAGAGCAAACTGCTCCAGTTGTCTCGTGTTTGAAGGTTGCCTTTTCCAGACGGCATGTTTCAGTTCTTTCCAAAGATGCTCAATAGGATTTATGTCAGGGCTCATAGATGGCCACTTCAGAATAGTCCAATGTTTCCCTCTTAGCCGTTCTTGGGTGTTTTTAGCTGTGTGCTTTGGGTCATTATCCTGTTGCAAGACCCATGACCTGCGACTGAGACCAAGCTTTCTGACACTGGGCAGCACATTTCTCTCTAGAATCCCTTGATAGTCTTGAGATTTCATTGTACCCTGCACAGATTCTAGACACCCTGTGCCAGATGCAGCAAAGTGGCCCCAGAATATAACAGAGCCTCCCTGTCCTGATGGCGGTTGGATCCCCTCTCTCATTGGGAGCTGTTGTGGCGATAGGAAAAAGTTCAATTTTTTCTCATCTGTCCATAGAACATTCTCCCAGAAGCTTTGGGGCTTGTCAACATGTAGTTTGGCAAATTCCAGTCTGGCTTTTTTATGATTTTTTTTCAACAATGGTGTCCTCCTTGGTTGTCACCCATGAAGTCCACTTTGACTCATACATCGAAGGATGGTGCGATCTGACACTGATGTTCCTTGAGCTTGAAGTTCACGTTTAATTTTTTTAGAAGTTTTTCTGGGCTCTTTTGTTACCATTCGTATTATCCGTCTCTTTGATTTGTCATCAATTTTCCTCCTGCGGCCACGTCCAGTGAGGTTGTCTACAGTCCAATGGATCTTACATTTCTGAATAATATGTGCAGATGTAGTCACAGGAACATGAAGCTGCTTGGAGATGTCTTATAACATTTACCTTTAACATGTTTGTCTATAATTTTCTTTCTAATCTTCTGAGACAACTCTTTCCTTCGTTTCCTCTGGTCCATGCTGAGTGTGATACACACCATGTCACCAAACAGCACAGTGAGTATCTGTAGCCCTATATACAGGCCACTCACTGATTCCAAGATTGTAGACACCTGTGATGCTAGTTAGTGGACACACCGCGATTCAACATGTCCCTTTGTCACAATTTTTTCAGGGGTACCATCATTTCTGTCCAGGCCTATTTCCTGAGTTTTATTTATTTTAAATTCTGTGGAAGCATGGCTGAAAAGGAATGTCTGATATTCATTTGTTCATTTTCATAGATTTTTTTATTTCTTATTACTGTATATACTCGAGTATAAGCCGACCCGAGTATAAGGCGACCCCCCTAATTTTGCCACAAAAAACTGGGAAAACTTAATGACTCGAGTATAAGCCTAGGGTGGGAAATGCAGCAGCTACCAGAAAATGTCAAAAATAAAAATAGATACCAATAAAAGTAAAATAAATTGACACATCAGTAGGTTAAGTGTTTTTGAATATCCATATTGAATCAGGAGCCCCATATAATGCTCCATACAGTTCATGATGGGCCCCATTAGATGCTACATAGAGATATTTGCCCCCTATAATGCTGCACAAATGCGGATTATGGCCCCATAAGATGTTCCATATTAAAATATCCCCCATGTAATGCTGCACAAAGGTTAATAATGGCCCCATAAGATGCTCTATAGAGATATTTGCCCCATATAATGCTGCACAAATGTTGATTATGGCCCCATTAGATGCTACATAGAGATATTTGCCCCATATAATGCTGCACAAATGCTGATTATGGCCCCATTAGATGCTCCATAGAAACATTTGCCCCATATGCTGTTGCTGCGATTAAAAAAAAAAAAAAAAATTACATACTCACTTCTCGTCGCTCAGCCCCCCGGCACCTCTCCCCTTTCCACCGCCGTGCGCCGCTCTGTCTTCCGCGTCCTCTGCACTGACGTTCAGGCACAGGGCGTGTACTAACCACGTCATCGCGCCCTCTGACCTGAGCATCACAGCCAGAGGACGCGGAAGACGGAGCAGCACCCGGCAGTGGAACGGGGACATGTGAATATTGTGCAGTGCTGCTCCCCCTCTCCATTATACTCACCTGCTCCCGATGCGGTCCCTGAATCTCCAGTCTCCAGGCACTGACAGCTTCTTCCAGCGTTGAGCAGTCATCGGTACCGCTCATTACAGTAATGAATATGAGGCTCCACCCCTATGGGAATGGAGTCACGTCCAGATTAATTACTGACTACTCTTGTGTCTTCTGATTCTGTATTCTGTCCTTTTGGTTCTGACCCAGCTACCTGACTATTCTTCTTGCCATCTAATACCACAGAATAGCAGGTAACACCATGGTCCAAGCCTAGGGGTCCCAGTGTAAGTCCAGATCCATGTAATGGTGTTAAAGGGCGATGAGCAAGGCAATCCTTGGGATATGGAAAGCAGAGAAGATAGTGCCAAGCATGTTCATGGTGGAGATCTTTTGAGCTGCCAGTTGACCACGAACAATGATCCCAATACATTGTGTCTACAAACTATTCCAGCTAGATCTGCATTCAAACAGCTAAATGGCGCTCCTTCCCTTCTGAACACTGCCATGTGTCCAGAGAGTAGTGTACAATCGTATGTAGGGTATTGTGAGAAGCTGGAAAATAATTTGTAAGATCCATTTGTTTTCTATTATCCTTTGTGAATAATTCCCAAATTCTCACCACATAAAGTGACACACGTCAGATTGTAAAAATGGGGCCTGATTAAGAACAGAAAACTGGCTGCGGGAAGAGGATAAATCAGAGTATTGTGGACACTACTGTAATCAAAAACTGACTATAGACAATAACATCTACTGAAATGCTCAAACTGAACAGTCTCCATCAGTAATAAATGAGGAGCTAGTGGTGAAACCTCTCTGGGTAATTAGAGCACGGGGCTCGGTGACTTCACAATCTAAACTATCAGAAGCTCCAATATTTTCTGTCAGATGAGTTTCAAGAAGAAATATTACACATTTAAAGAGAACTGTGTATAATAGTGCAGAGCGGAGATGTCTTAAAGGGAACCTGTCAGCAGGATTGTGCTCAGTGACTACAGACACTGTCAGGTCGGTGCCGTTATACTGATTACACTGATACCTGGTGATTAAATCCGTCTTGTGGTTGTTGTTTAATCTGTATTTGTAGCTTTCTGTTAATGAGATTCTCGTGCTCTGGGGCGGGGCTGTGGGCGGGGTTGTGGGCTGGGCTTTATGTGGTGCTCTGGGGCGGGGATGTGGGTGGGGCTTTATGTGGTGCTCTGGGGCGGGGCTTTATGTTGTGCTCTGGGGCGGGGCTGTAGGTGGGGCTTTATGTGGTGCTCTGGGGCGGGGCTGTGGGCGGGGCCTTATGTGGTGCTTTGATTACATATTCATCTATATTGGCTTATGACAGGTCGCTGATCCCTCACTGACCTGCCCCATTTTTACATAATACATATAATAGTGTTGATATTATTGTTGATAATACCTATAATATTGTGGCTATTGAGGCTTAGAAAAAAAATTACATCCAGCAAAATGTCATCAGCGACGCCTGCGCAGTAGAATCTATAAGTAAGAGATAGATGCTACTGGACAGGCGCCGCTGGTGACATTTTGCTGGATGTAATTTTTTTTCTATGCCTCAATAGCCACAATATTATAGGCATTATGAACAATAATATCAACACTATTATATGTATTATGTAAAAATGGGGGGCAGGTCAGTGAGCGACCGGATCAGGATCAGCGACCGGTCATAAGCCAATACAGATGAATATGTAATCAGAGCACCACATAAAGCCCTGCCCACAGCCCTGCCCTCAGAGCACCAATAAAGCCCCGCCCAGTGCACCACATAAAGCCCCGCCCCAGAGCACGAGAATCTCATTAACTGAAAACTACAAATACAGATTAACCCCTTAGTGACAGAGCCAATATGGTACTTAAAGGGAACTTGTCACCCCAAAAATCGAAGATGAGCTAAACCCACCGGCCTCAGGGGCTTAACTACACCATTCAGTAATGCTGTAGATAAACCCCCGATGTATCCTGAAAGATGAGAAAAAGAGGTTAGATTACGCTCACCTGGGCGGGCGGTCCGGTCCGATGGGCGTCGTGATCCGGTCCTGGGCCTCCAATCTTTTTACGATCATGTCCTCTTCTTCTCTTCTTACTGTGGCTCCGGCACAGGCGTACTGATCTGTCCTGTTGAGGGCAGAGCAAAGTACTGCAGTGCGCAGGCGCTGGGCCTCTCTGACCTTTCCTGACACACTGCAGTACTTTGCTCTGCTCTCAACAGAACAGATCAGTACGCCTGCGCCGGAGCCTCAGAAGAAGCCAAGAAGAGGACGTCATCGTAACAAGATGGAAGGCCCCGGACCTGAGACGCCCATCGGACCGCCCGCCCAGGTGAGTATAATATAACCAGTTTTTCAGGATACATCGGGGGCTTATCTACACCATTACAGAATGCATTACAGAATGCTGGAGATAAGCCCCTGATGCCGGTGGGCTTAGCTCATCTTCAATTTTTGGGGGGTGACAGGTTCCCTTTAATGACCCAGTCAATTTATACAATTCTGACCACTGTCACTTTATGAGGTAATAACTCTGGAACGCTTTAACGGATCCCGCTGATTCTGAGACTGTTTTTTCATGATATATTGTACTTCATGTTATTGGTAACATTTCTTCGATATCACTTGCGATTATTTATGGAAAAAATGGAAATATGGCGAAAATGTTTAAAATTTTGCAATTTTCAAACTTTGTATTTTTCCCCTAAATCAGAGAGATACAGTACAGACCAAAAGTTTGGACACCTTCTCATTTAAAGATTTTTCTGTATTTTCATGACTATGAAAATTGTACATTCACACTGAAGGCATCAAAACTATGAATTAACACATGTGGAATTATATACTTAACAAAAAAGTGTGAAACAAGAGAAATTATGTCTTATATTCTAGGTTCTTCACAATAGCCACCTTTTGCTTTGATGACTGCTTTGCACACTCTTGGCATTCTCTTGATGTGCGATCACATCAGAGGACAGAGAATGACAGACATCACATTTTTTTTCTTTGCGGTTGCAGGTAAACGGTTAATTACCGGCGATCGCAACCCGGAGATCGGTAAAAACCAACCCGAGTCATGTTCTCTGGGGTCTCAGCTACCCTCGGGTCCTGAAGTGAGGTGGTTAGAGCAGACGCTGGAAAGCTTCCTGCACTGCCTGTCAGACCGCTGATCTGACACAGCTCTATGCACAGTGTCAGATCGGTGATCTGATCTAATATAGTGATGCCCCACCCTGGAACAATGTTAGAAAGTAAAAAAAAAAAAGAAAGTAGAATGTACAAAAATAAATAAATCCCCAAATAAAGAAAAAAAAAAATCCCAATAAATCCATTTATTTATGTAAATAAATGAAAAAACAATAAAAGTACACATATTTGGTATCGCCGCGTCCGTAATGACCCGACCTATAAAACTGTCCCACTAGTTAACCCCTTCAGTGAACACCGCAAAAAAAAAAAAAAAAAAAACGAGGCAAAAAACAACGCTTTATTATCATACCGGCGAACAAAAAGTGGAATAACACGCGATTAAAAAGACGGATATAAATAACCATGGTACCGCTGAAAACTTCATCTTGTCCCGCAAAAAAAAAGCCGCCATATAGCATCATCAGCAGAAAAATAAAAAAGTTTTAGCTCTCAGGATAAAGCAATATATAAAATAGTTTTTATTGTGTAAAAGCACCAAAACATACAAAAAATGATATAAATGAGATATCGCTGTAATCGTACTGACCTGAATAAAACTGCTTTATCCATTTTAGCACACGTGGAATGGTATAAACGCCTCCCCCAAAAGAGATTCATGAATAGCTGGTTTTTGGTCATTCTGCCTCACAAAAATCGGAATAAAAAGCGATCAGAAAATGTCACGTGCCCGAAAATGGTACCAATAAAAACGTCAACTCGTCCCACAAAAATCAAGACCTCACATGACTCTGTGGACCAAAATATGGAAAAATTATAGCTCTCAAAATGTGGAGACGCAAAAACTATTTTTTGCCAATCTTAAAAATCCGCCAAAAAAAGCTATAAAAGTAAATCAAACCCCCCTTCATCACCCCCTTAGTTAGGGAAAAAATAATAAAATTTTAAAAAATGTATTTATTTCCATTTTCTTATTAGGGTTAGGGCTAGGGTTAGGGTTGGGGTTGGGGCTAAAGTTAGGGTTTGGATTACATTTACGGTTGGGATTAGGGTTAGGGGTGTGTTTGGGTTAGGGTTTCAGTTAAAATTGGGGGGTTTCCACTGTTTAGGCACATCAGGGGGCACATCCAATCTCAATTCCAGCCAATTCTGCATTGAAAAACTAAAGCAGTGCTCCTTCCCTTCTGAGCTCTCCCGTGCGCCCAAACAGGGGTTTACCCCCACATAAGGGGTATCAACGTACTTAGGACAAATTGGACAACAAATTTTGGTGTCCAATTTCTCCTGTTACCCTTGGGAAAATACAAACCGGGGGCTAAAAATAATTTTTGTGGAAAAAAAAGTTTTTTTATTTTCACGGCTCTTCGTTATAAACTGTAGTAAAACACTTGGGGGTTTAAAGTTCTCACAACGCATCTAGATAAGTTCCTTGAGGGGTCTAGTTTACAATATGGGATCACTTGTGGGGGGTTTCTACTGTTTAGGTACATCAGGAGCTCTGCAAATGCAACGTGACACCTGCAGACCAATCTATCTAAGTCTGCATTCCAAACGGCTGTTGTGAACTCTGTGCTTGGGCTCCCTCTTGTGGTCACAACTGGTACTGTGTGAGTGTTGTCTTTGGGCTCCCTCTGGTGGCTTTGTTTATCTTCCTGCGGGTTTGTGGCTGGGATCAGCTGTCTCGTTATCCACCAGTGAGGTTTCCTATTTAGCTCAGTTGCAACTTCACTTGTTGCCTGCTGTCAATGTGTTCAGACCTACTCTGATTTCATCTGACTACGTTCGGTCTCAGTCTCTCCAAGACAAGCTAAGTTTCTGTTGTTCAGTTTTTACTCATCAGTTATCAATATGTGCTCTGTGTATGATGAGTTTAATCCAGCTTGCTAACATGTGATTTCCTGCTTGCTGGTAGCTCTGGGGTTCAGAGTTGCTCCCCTCACACCGTTAGTTGGTGTGAGGGGCTCGCGCATTCTCTGAGTGGATTTTACAGAGGGTTTTTTACTGACCGCATAGATCCCTTTCTATTTTCTGCTATCTAGTATTAGCGGGCCTCCTTTGCTAAATCTGATTCATCTCTGTGTTTGTACCTTCCCCTTAACTCACCGTTATTATCTGTGGGGGGCTTTTCTATATCTTTGGGGTCATTTCTCTGAGGCAAGGGAGGTCTTGCTTTCTCTCTAGGAGTAGTCAGTTTCTCAGGCCGTGAAGAGACGTCTAGGATGTTAGGTACGTTCCACGGCTACCTATAGTTGTGTGCGGTTAGGATCAGGTATGCGGTCAGTCCAGTTACCACTTCCCCAGAGCTGGTCTTTTGTTTAGTTACTTAGCAGGTCAGATTTCGATCCTCAGCCACTAGGATCATAACACAGCTGTACCCGCACACAGTGGCCGGGCACGGTTTCCATCCTGTCCACTGATGCCGCTGGTTACACTACTACAGCGCGGTGAGCGGCTTCAGAGGAGAGAGAGTTTTGTCACTACCCTTCCCTAAGGCTACTTTCACGCATGCATTACTTAGGCCACAAATCCATTTTGGACATTAATTTCTTTTATCTGGTCCAGAAAAGGTAATAGATAACCAGAATGTCAGAACACAAATGTGCATGTCGCCTTATTTTACGACGTCTGCCTTACAGGGAACCTGTTGTTAAGTCCTTCTCAGTCCCTGGCTTACTAGAGGTAGGGATCCGAGTAAAATGACATGCAGCACAAAAGGTTGTGTGATTATATACAGGGGAAGCCCAGGAGCACGTCTGACTCACTGGGCTCTACCCCTCCTTTATATAGAAAAGAGTTATACATTTACAGACATGCGCACAAGCGCTCATATTTCACATCCTTTTACAAAAACAGTCTATACTAGAGATAAGGTACAGCTTCTGGTATGTAGGTAAAAGGTTACAATATCAAGAAGGAATGCGTCCATAAAAGGAAATGTCAACTTTGCTTAAGTTTCCTGATATAAGCCAGATGTCTCAGGAGAAAGACACAATGGATTCTTTCAGTCTGATCTCCACAATTCCCCCCTTTGACATATTCTTTTTTTATTACCACAGGGCCAAAGACAAAGCCTTTATTTTTGGTATTACACATGCACACACTTATATTATTAATAAGAGAATCAAATCTAGTATTAATTCTTCTATCGCAAATTATTTTCTTCTTTAGCAGTATACTAAAATATAAAAACAAAAATTAGTACGGTAATATTAATTAGAATCACTAGAGGATAACATAAGAATAAAGAAAAAAAATTTATACTCTTGCATCTATTACACAAAGTTTATCTGTGCATACTGAGATACCCTTGAGCACAATCTGGAATAGTACGTATATGACTACAATAATCATAACTATATGTATTATGCTCTGCATAATCCCAGCAACCCACCCACCGATTCCTCTGAACCAGTTGGCTGGGTTAAGAAAAGAAAAGGTATCTGACCACCAGCTATCCTTATTCTGGTCATTATCTTTGTCATACTGATCTCTGAGTCGTTGTACGTCCTTTAATTTAAATGTCATACTCATAGTACTATTCGGGTCTATATAATGACAGCAGGTGGGTCCGATGATTTGACACATACCCCCTTGTGAGGCAGTTAGGTAATCCAATACCAGGGTATGTTGGTTGATGACTATTATAAGCTGATTCTGTACAGCTATACTAGTGTTTAGTATATCCAATATATCCCAGATCTGATCATCTAAATAATCCGTGGCTCTAACTAATTTATCCCACATTTGTGTTAACATAGGATAAATAAAAATGGTACTAGCAATTTTGTTAGGAATTCCCATTTGTACTATATGTGGCCTCCCCGAGGGACGTGGTGAGTTATCTGCAGCTCTTTTATATAGTGTGTGCTTGGGCACGGCTTGCATATTCACTTGTTTATTTGAAATTATGAATGTAGCTGGGGTTAGGCGTCCTAATGTACAAGTACCCTTTATACCTACGGGAAGCCATTTATATGCTCCTTCTCCGCATATCCAAAATGTACCTTCAGGCAGATCCCATAGAGCTGAGTGCTGCAATACCAATCTGTGAGCCAAATCCACAAATCTAGATACATCCTGAAGCATACACCAAGAGGGTTTTTGTCCCAAGGGGCTACAGTACCCGGCTGCGGGATTTCCACATACAGGCATTCCATTGACATACTCATCAGATTCATTACAAACCAGGTTCCCCGGTTTGCTTGTACAATCGCTTGCATTACCTTGAGGGAACAACTCAGAATGTTCCCAATTTCTATTGTGTATGTATCTTTCCAATACTACAGGTTTGAAAGCATCAGAGGAAGGGGTGGTTGTACTGAAACTGAGCTGTAGATTTTCAGTGGGGACCTGTCCTAGATCAGTTAATCCAGTCTTATTCCTAGGTACCCATTTTCCTCCCTTAAATGCTAAATATTGTAGACGTGTACTAGTCCCTGAAAGATTACCCTGCCACCAAGGAAATTCTACCCATCCCACAATTGGTATGGCGATTGTAGTATTCCACAGCCTAGCATTACCAGTTTGGTTGTTGGCCAGGTTGTCTGAACAATTAGGCCAAGCGAATATTTCTTCTGCTGATACGGGAACTGCTAGAAAAGGTATACTTGTGGCTGATACCGGTGAATGGGTACAGATCCAACAATCTGTCAGGGTTTGTGTATTGTTTAACAAGTCATGCACTAATTTTCTATGATGTTGTACGAATCTATTGTTCAAAGGGGCTAGAGAATTCAATCTTTCCCATGCCTCCGTTGAGGTTATCATTATTAACATCAATATCATGAGTTTATACTGTTTTTTTTGCAATGGCTTGCATGTATCCATGATGCCTTTCCTTCAAGCTTGACTGATGTAGGTGTTGTCAACAGGACTTGGAAGGGTCCGTCAAACCTTGGTTCTAGAGCCTTTCTGGTGTGTCTTTTTAAATAGACTTGATCACCTGGTTCCAACTTGTGACTTCCTTCTGTGTTGTCAGGATCTGGAAGGGAAGCAAAAACTTGTGCATGCACCTTAGTTAATTGTTTCTGAAGATTTTGCACATAAGAAGTCAATGACTCAATATTTAACACAAGTTGCTGTGGAAAATAACATCCTAAATTGGCAGTCCTGCCAAACAAAATTTCATATGGAGACAGTTTAGTCTTACCCCTTGGGGTATTGCATATTGAGTAAAGGGCCAGTGGAAGGCATTCTGTCCAAGGCTTTCCTGTTTCAGCCATGGCTTTCTGTATTTTTAATTTTAAAGTTCCATTCATGCGTTCCACCTTACCAGAACTTTGAGGATGGTACGGAGTGTGTAACTGACTTTCAACACCCAACATTTTCAGTACATTTTGAAATATTTCTCCAGTGAAATGAGTACCCCTATCTGACTCGATCACTTCAGGGAGACCGTAACGGGGTATCAGTTCGGCAACTAGCTTTACAGCAGTGTTTTTAGCTGAAGCCTTCCGAACTGGATAGGCCTCTGGCCACCCTGAGAACATGTCCACACACACCAACACATACTCATACCCATTACTTTTTGGCAGCTGGATAAAGTCTATTTGTAATCGCTGAAACGGATAGAGAGGTCGGACGTGGTGCTTCATAGGGGTCTTTGTTGTCTGTCCGGGATTATGTGCCAGGCATATAACGCATGCAGCACAATAGTCTCTTGCGTAGTTGCCAAAACCTGGAGCCAACCAGACTTGCTTTGCCAGTAGTGTCATTGCATTTGCAGACACATGAGTAGGGTGGTGTAGTCCACCAACTACAATCGGGTACCAGGCTCTAGGTAGACATATTAGTCCATCTTTCTTCCAAATTCCCGCTTGTTCTTCTGCCCCTTCCTTTTTCCACCTGTCCCTCTCCTCTTCTCCTGCATCTTCCTGTGCTTGTCTCAGTCTATCTTCAGTATTTTCTGTGAGGTTTACAGTATGAACCTGTTGTAAGGGTTTGACTGCTGCTGCTTTGGCTGCTTTATCAGCCCTATCATTTCCCCTAGATTCCCTAGTGTCGAGTCTCACATGTGCAGCTACCTTAATTACTGCTACTTCTTTTGTTTCTTGTGCAGCCTCTAAGATCTGTTTGATCAAAGAAGCATGTTTTACAGGTTGTCCTGACGCTGTCATGTAACCTCTAGCTCTCCAGATTACTCCAAAGTCAAACACAATACCATGTGCATACCTAGAATCAGTGTATATATTAGCTGTCTGATTCTCAGCTATTTTTAGCGCTTCGATCAATGCTGTTAGTTCTGCTTCTTGTGCAGACTGTTTTGGTGGAAGTGGTTCTGCTTTGAGAGTTTCAGATTCTGACACAACTGCATACCCTGTATGGAAGTTACCTGTGTCATCTGCAAACCTACTACCGTCTATAAACAGCTCTAAATCTGGATTTTGAAGTGGTGTTTCGGATACATTGGGTAAGCCTGCCGTTTCTTGTAAAATGAGCTCTGTACAATCATGTGTGTCTGTAGGGAAAAAATTTGCGTGTGGATCAGTGTCCTTATTCCCCCCTTCAGACTCGAGAGGTAGCAGTGTTGCTAAATTAAGAGTCTGAAGCCTTGCAAATGTGATAGTAGAGGGGAGCAGCAAAGAACACTGTAGCCGCAAATGTCTGGCCATGGAAATGTGTTTTGGTTGGACCTGGTTTAATATCCCATAAACATCATGCGTAGTTTGAACTGTGAGTGGATACTCTAGGACAATTTCTGATGCTTTGTCCAACAATAGTGAGACAGCAACAACTACACGTACACAGGTTGGCGCTGCTCTAGCTACGGGATCTAACCTTGCTGAAAGATATGCAATTGGTCTTTGTTTCCCTGCATGCTTCTGGGTAAGAACTCCTGTAGCATGAGAATCAACTTCTGCAGCCATAAGCTGAAATGGTTTGGTGTAGTCTGGTAGCCCTAACGCTGGAGCTGAAACAAGGGCATCTTTTAATTGTTGGAACGAAATCTGACCTTCTTTTGTCAACAAATAAGGTTCACTTTTTACACAGTCATACAGTGGTTGCATTAGTTGACTGGCATGTATAATCCATTGTCTACAATGAGACACTATTCCTAAAAATGCTCGTAGCTGTTTATGATTTCTAGGCTCATTCATCTGTCTTATTGCTTCAGTTCTTTGAGGTGTAAGATGCTTTTTACCTTGAGAAATGCAATGACCTAGAAAGACCACTTTGGTCTGACAAACTTGTAGCTTTTGTCTATTCACTTTACACCCTTCTTTTTCTAGAAAACATAGTAAACTTACAGTGGACCTTTCTGCGGTTTCTAGATCTGGGCAGCAAAGTAGTATGTCATCCACATACTGTAAAATTACTACCTGTGGTTCAGGTTCAAACCTTTGAAGAACTGTTTGTAGGGCATTTGAATAAAGAGTAGGGGAGTGTATCATTCCCTGTGGAAGGCGTGTCCACGCCAACTGTTTGCCCTTAAATGTAAATGGAAACAAATGCCAACTATCTTGGTGTAAAGGAACCGAGAAAAATGCATTTGAAAGATCTATTACAGTAAATACTTGAGAACTGGCTGGTATCTGTGATAGTAACGTATGAGGATTGGGTACAACTGGGGTGATTGGATCTAGAACTTTGTTTATTTCTCTTAGATCATGTACCATACGATATTTGGGCATAGAACCCTTATCAAGAGTTCTCTTCTTGACTGGATACAGAGGAGTGTTAGCAGGTGATTGTATCTCTACCAAAACTCCTTTCTCTCTATATCCCTCTATCTGTTTTGTAATCGCTAATTCCTGCTGGGCACTCACAGGGTATTGTCTGAGCTGTGGGAGAACAGTTCCTGGTTGCACAGATAATTTTACAGGGGAGATATGTAATAATCCCACATCAGTGTCACCCTGTGCCCACAGTGTTTCTGGGATCATTGAGAGGTCTAGATCTGTGGTGTACTCTTTTTCTTCAGTATAATCCTCAAAAGCCTGAATTCTGACATATTGTTCTAATGATTCTGCATCATCAGGGATAGTCAGCATAACTGTGCCATCTTCCCTAAAATTGATGTTAGCTTCTAATTTCTTTAGTACATCAGTTCCTAACAGACATGTTGGGGCACCTCTGGCATACAAAAATCTGGATGCAAAACATTTAGGTCCTAATGAGACCTCTAGGGGCACAGTATATGGCAGTGTTCGAATTACCCCATCATAACCCTCAGCAAAAGTTGTTTGTTCTGAAATATCTTCCGGATTCGGAAGAAAATCTTGATTCAAAATTGAGGAAGTTGCACCTGTATCTATCAAAAATGGAATCTCTCTCCCCCCCACATTCACCTGTATCATAGGTCTTCTAGCTGGTAGGGAAGTTTGTAACACATCGAGTCAATCTGAATCTGGTATGGGACCATCTATGATGGTAGATTTCTGCTGGTTGTCCGTTTGGGGAGGGTTATTTCTGGGAACAAATTTGCCTGACTTTATATCTGCCAACTTCTTCCTGCACTCTCTTTGAAAATGACCTGGCTTTTTACAGTAGTGGCAAGGAAAATTGTGTCTCACTCTTCCTCCTGTATTAGCTTGTGCTATTCTAACAGGCTTACGATTCTCTCTCATATCCATGGCTATTTCTAAACATCGTTGTTTCACAATATTTGGTTGTTCAATTGCTCTCCAATCTGGAGTAGAGGATTTAAATTTTTCTCTGATTTTCGGATCTAGCCCCTCTATTAATTGTTTTGTAAAAAGTCTCCTTACTGAAGCATCAGTCAAATCCAATCCTTCATCCCTAAAGCTATTTTCTAGTTCTTGACTATATTCTTCAATACTTTGCCCAAATTTCTGCATAATCACACCTGTAGACCCCCTTTCCCTCTGTTTTCCTCTCATGAAAATTATTAATGCCTCTGTGAACTGGGTACCTGATGCTTCTGTCTGTAAGGCACCCCCTTCTGCCACTGGTCTATTGGGCTGTAGGTGTGTCAATAATTCCTGAAAAAGTCCGGGGGACATTTTCATTCTACATAATTCTTCCCCGTCCGCCCAGACCCCAGCATGAGTCTGCATGATTTGTTGTATGTATTGTGCAAATCGGATAGGATATTGAGTGGGATCAGGCGCATTATGCAGGAGGGACATACCCTCGGCTGGAGACCATGGAAAATACTGTCGGGTCTGATGATATCTAGTTCCCATTACCCCGTCAGCACCAGGTTCCCTAAAGGGTCTTGGTACTACCCTAACAGGGGCAAGTACAGCGCCATATCTAGGTGTACCACAGGCTAGGCAATCATTTCTCCAATCTGGATTTTGTTGTCCACAGTGTGAACATTCCCATCCTCCTACCCCACCAAGATTGGGATACAAGGCTGGAAATTGTTTTCCTCTTTAGCTGTTTTTGAGACCTCTATCATACAATGTATGATTTCTTCCCACCCATTGTCTTTGATAATTCCACCTCGTTCTTTACTCAGTTTTTCCCATTCTGTACTGAACATAAGTGCTTCTGAAATTCCCAATTTTTCTCTTACCCTTCTAATCTGACTTCTGACTGTCTTTCCACATCTTTCCTGTATGATATCTGCTGCTTCCACTTGTCCTAAGACGGTTTTTGTCTGTTTATTTCCCATTTTTCTTTTTCAATATTAGCTATTTCTACCCCAGGTGACGTTTGGACAATCACTTACTCTATGGTGATGTCTCGTTGCCTTCTCTCCTAGGGAGCTAAAATATTGAAAGGCTTGTCTGCTCCGTTCTTCCTAACGTGCAGAACGTACTTAAGTGCTATTATACACGCAAACAGACCCAGCAACACCATACAGATCACGAAACTTTCTGTGTCAGTTAGCATACTTGTCCCAGGCTCATGAAACCGCGTCCTGGGCTCATTCTATCAAACCTTATCCAGAAATGAAGGAGGTTAAGCACTTAATGAGAGTCAAGCATGGGCGGAGGTCTCCCAGAAGGACGCAACCACATGACCCAGTTAGGCTGACTTCCGTGTATAAGGCTTATACCCCAACTATTTCGGCTTATTTTTCTACGCACTTTTGCTCTTCTTTCACAACATACCACAACCTTCACACTGTTCACACACTGCCAGGGACAGGACTCATAAATCTATACAATATGGTAACCCGAGTTTTATAGGTATCTACTCACTACTAGACTAACCCAGCGTGACACGGCTCATAGAGATCTTTCGGATAATACAGGGCAGATAAAAGAGAACTAATAATGTCTCTTACCTGGCCAGGTTTTTCAGTTCATTTGCCGTCCATTATCCCAGATCTCCGTTGTCCGTATCCGCAGGTAAATCTCGAGCAAATACTCTCACCTCGGGTCCCTGTTCGGTGCGCCAAAGAAATGTTAAGTCCTTCTCAGTCCCTGGCTTACTAGAGGTAGGGATCCGAGTAAAATGACACGCAGCACAAAAGGTTGTGTGATCATATACAGGGGAAGCCCAGGAGCACGTCTGACTCACTGGGCTCTACCCCTCCTTTATATAGAAAAGAGTTATACATTTACAGACATGCGCACAAGCGCTCATATTTCACATCCTTTTACAAAAACAGTCTATACTAGAGATAAGGTACAGCTTCTGGTATGTAGGTAAAAGGTTACAATATCAAGAAGGAATGCGTCCATAAAAGGAAATGTCAACTTTGCTTAAGTTTCCTGATATAAGCCAGATGTCTCAGGAGAAAGACACAATGGATTCTTTCAGTCTGATCTCCACACTGTCATCTGATTCATGCTGAGCAAATTGTGGGCAACATGAATCAGAGTCAGGAATAGATTGCTCTGAAATACGCCATTATTTCAGAGAAAAGATACTTGAAAGATCCTGCCGGTGATCATAGCCGGAGACCAAACTAGTCCAGCGGTGATTGACAGGTCTCCCCCATATACACACGAGGTTTCCTGACAGATTGGTAAAGCTTATTTCTCTTTGAAACGCTCAATCGTGCAGCCAGGCTCTGATTCCTGCTGCCCACAATTTCCCATTTATACACTATGCAGCAGTGCAGTGTCAACGCACAGTTTGGGCTCCTTTAGAAGCACCTTTTAAATGCTGCTCGGCTAGATCGGTACACTGTAACCAATCAGTATACATTGCTTTCCATGCATGCTCTCTACTCTTGTACTCAGACAAGGAAATTCTCATATATAAACTATTGGAGTATAGTGTACCAATCTCTTCTAAAGTAGCATGTCTGGAGGCGAATTCCATAACAAATAGTTTAGTTACTCTTTAAGCTTTACTTAGAGGATTATTCCGTAAAATGTGTGCAGTCTGTAGGGAGCCAGAATAATGTAACCCTGGGAGAGAAAGGGACAATGAGCCGCATAATGGCCTTTTGTGCAATAAGTCGGTTTTGTATCAAATTACTCTGTAAGACAGGGGTGGGCAATTAATTTTGCCATGGGGCCGCATGAGTAATTGGGATGGTTTTAGAGGGCGGGACTAATACAATTAACTCATTTTTACCCAATACTGTAGTATACATATGCTATCTTTTCATAAACAGTATGTTAAACAATGCAAAGAGAATATGGAAGACATACTTACATCATTATTTAATGATGAGATGATGAACTGCAACGAGCTTGTTTACTGTAGAAAACTTGCTGTTGTAGATCAAGATATGTTAGTTTTTTTAAAGACCGGCATCCCTTTATCTTGGTAAATAACAGTAAATGAAACCTTTCAGTAACATGGGAATCTTCCATGAGAGTAATCTAGCCTGTTTTGGGCCCGAACAAGTTCAGTGAAGTTAAGTCCAATATCTGAGGTGGACATGCGAAGAACAGCACACAAGTGACCATCACAGAGAGAGGATCTGTGTCTGGATTTGTGGAACTTCATCAGTGAGAATGTTTGTTCACATACGTAGGTAGATCCAAAGAGAACAAACATCTTCGGAGCATGCCTCCTTATGTGTGGAAAGTTTCCTCTTTGAGAGAAGAATAAAACTCCAGCAGTGATACTGATGTAAAAATCTCGGCCAGTAGAGTAGAGTTCTAACTGGATATCACTGGGGGCAGCAAGTAACAGGAGAAGAAATCATCGGCATTTCACTCTCAACTGCTTTGAAGTCTTCAAATCTTCTGGAAAATTCATCATGTGAAGCCGCAAACATGGATGAATACTTGTCGAGGTGATCAGCTGATGATGTGACTTCTTTCAGTGTTGGCATGTGAGTGAGAAGATTGATCTTCAATTGGCTCGAAAGAAATTTCAATTTTCTCATGAAAGCTGTCACCAAGGAGAACATTTCATGGGCAGAGAGGCCTTTGCCTTGCCGCTTGGTATTCAGCTCATTCATTAGTGTAGTCACATCAATGGCAGAGGCCAGATCTGCTATCCAGTGCTTATCTGAGAACTCTGGGATGTCTTTGCCTTTCATTTGACAAAATGTCTGAATCTCAGCTCTCAGGTCCCACACTCTGCACCTTCCCAAGGCTGAGCCATCTCACAGCTGTGTGGTAGCCTCTGTCACCATGGTCACTTTCTCACTCCTCCAACAGTGAAACAAATTGTCTGTGATTCAGTGCTCTTGCCCTGATGAAATTAACTATCTTGGTTACAACATCAACAACATGGCTGATTTGTAGCACTGACTTGCACAGCACTTCTTGATGAATAATGCAATGCAAAAATATCAATTTCTGTTCTGGGTTTATTTTATTCACTTTATCTTGCATCCGCTTCAAAAGTCCAACATTTTTCCCTGTCATATTTGGACATCCATCGGTTATAACACTAAGGCTGGGTTCACATTGTGTTAATGGTGTCCGTTAGACGGACTACATTACACAGCGGCATAACGCGGTGTAACGTAGTCTGTTTAACGCCGCCATTAACTGCAATGTCGGACGCATCGCTAGCGCATGTCCACAATGGGCGTACGCTAGGGATATGCCGTCATTGAGTGATGGATCCCGAGACACGGGCTGCAGCGCTTCCAGGTCCGTCACTGCTAGCGCAGAAAGAGCTACCAGAGCTCTGCGCTAGCGGGATTTATAACGTCGGCACTTGCGTTACAGCAGCCCGTTAGCGTATGTGCTGAACGGGCTGCTGCTAACGCAGTGTGAACCTAGCCTTACTAATTTGTTCCATTTTAGGCGCAGTTTGTCCACGGATGCTTTTACTTCGGTGAACAAATCACTCCCTATCGTGGTACCTTTCAATGATTGCAAAGCTACCAGCACTTCAGTCATCTCAAAGTTATTTGTTATTCCGCGTACAAAGATAAGTAACTGGGCGGTATCACGGACATCACAGCTCTCGTCCAGAGCCAGGGCAAAAAAAAGAAAATGGTCAACTTTGTTTTTAAGCTGAAACTCCAAATTCCCCGCAATGTCTTCTACCCGCCTTGTTACGGTTCGCCTGGAGAGGGGCACATTTGAAAACGCTTCTTTTTTTTCAGGACAAATTATTGCTACAGAGTCCACCAAACATTCTTTCCCAAACTCCCCATCAGAGAACGGCTTACTGTTTCTCGCTATTTTGTGGGATATTCCAAAGCTTGTCCTGATGGCTGCATCCCTGGATGCGTGGAGCTTTGTAAATAATCCTTTCTGCCTTTGCAGTTTTGATAGCAGATCTTCAGATGCCCACGCCCGCTCGGCCTCTGCCAAGTTCTTGTATTTCTGTGCATGTTTTGTTTCGTAATGGCGATTTACATTATAATCTTTACACACCGCTATTTGCTCTCCACAAACTAAGCGCACAGCTTCGCCTTTGGTTTCAGTAAAGATTTAGAAGTCCATTCCTTGTTAACAACTCTGCATTCTCCATCAATCTTCCTTTTTTAGCAGACATATTTAAGGGCTACCGTATATACTCGAGTATAAGCCGAGATTTTCAGCCCAAATTTTTGGGCTGAAAGTGCCCCTCTCGGCTTATACTCGAGTCATGATCGGTGGTGGGGTCGGCGGGTGAGCACTGTCATATACTCACCTAGTCCCGGCGCTCCCCCTGCCTGTCACACTGTCTTCAGTGCCGCAGCCTCTTCCCCTGAGCGGTCACGTGGGACCGCTCATTAGAGAAATGAATAGGCTGCTCCACCCCCCATAGGGGCGGAGCCGCCTATTCATTTCTCTAATCAGCGGTGCCGGTGATCGCTGACAGAGGAAGAGGCTGCGGCACCGAAGACCAGCTGTCCGGGGGAAGGAGCGGGACGCCGGGAGCAGGTAAGTATCGCATATTCACCTGTCCGCGTTCCACACGCCGGACGTCGCGCCATCTTCCCGGCGTCTCTCCGCTCTGACTGTTCAGGCAGAGGGCGCGATGACGCATATAGTGTGCGCGCTGCCCTCTGCCTGATCAGTCAGAGCGGAGAGACGCCGGGAAGATGGCGCCGAGGAGCTGCAAGCAAGACAGGTGAGTATGTGTTTTATTTTTTTTTATTGCAGCAGCAGCTATGGGGCAATAATGGACGGTGCAGAGCACTATATGGCACAGCTATGGGACAATGGTGCAGAGCACTATATGGCACAGCTATGGAGCAATAATGGTGCAGAGCACTATATGGCACAGCTATGGGGCAATGGGGCAGAGCACTATATGGCACAGCTATGGGGCAACGGTGCAGAGCACTATATGGCACAGCTATGGGACAATAATGGTGCAGAGCACTATATGGCACAGCTATGGGGCAATGGGGCAGAGCACTATATGGCACAGCTATGGGACAATAATGGTGCAGAGCACTATATGGCACAGCTATGGGGCAATGGGGCAGAGCACTATATGGCACAGCTATGGGGCAACGGTGCAGAGCACTATATGGCACAGCTATGGGGCAATAATGGTGCAGAGCACTATATGGCACAGCTATGGGGCAATGGGGCAGAGCACTATATGGCACAGCTATGAGGCAACGGTGCAGAGCACTATATGGCACAGCTATGGGGCAATGGTGCAGAGCACTATATGGCACAGCTATGGGGCAATGGTGCAGAGCACTATATGGCACAGCTATGGGGCAACGGTGCAGAGCACTATATGGCACAGCTATGGGGCAGAGCACTATATGGCACAGCTATGGGGCAATGGTGCAGAGCACTGTATGGCACAGCTATGGGGCAACGGTGCAGAGCACTATATGGCACAGCTATGGGGCAATGGTGCAGAGCACTATATGGCACAGCTATGGGGCAATGGTGCAGAGCACTGTATGGCACAGCTATGGGGCAATGGGGCAGAGCACTATATGGCACAGCTATGGGGCAACGGTGCAGAGCACTGTATGGCACAGCTATGGGGCAACGGTGCAGAGCACTATATGGCACAGCTATGGGGCAATGGTGTAGAGCACTATATAGCACAGCTATGGGGCAATGGTGCAGAGCACTATATGGCACAGCTATGGGGCAATGGTGCAGCGCACTATATGGCACAGCTATGGGGCAACGGTGCAGAGCACTATATGGCACAGCTATGGGGCAACGGTGCAGAGCACTATATGGCACAGCTATGGGGCACCGGTGCAGAGCACTATATGGCACAGCTATGGGGCAATGGTGCAGAGCATTATATATATGGCACAGCTATGGGGCAACGGTGCAGAGCACTATATGGCACAGCTATGGGGCAATGGTACAGAGCATTATATATATATGGCACAGCTATGGGGCAACGGTGCAGAGCATTGTATATATAGCACAGCTTTATGTGGAGCATCTATGGGGCCATAATGAACGGTATGGAGCATCTATTTTTAATTTTGAAATTCACCGGTACCTGCTGCATTTTCTACCCTAGGCTTATACTCGAGTCAATAAGTTTTCCCAGTTTTTTGTGGCAAAATTAGGGGGGTCGGCTTATACTCGAGTATATACGGTAATTCTTCTGATGGGAGTCACGATTCTCTGCCCCAGTGTCAGAAGAACAGAGCACTAGTAGCTGATGATACACTTTTTAACACTTTCTTTTCCACTCCTGGCTGGATGCTCTCTGCTGAGACACGTTAATCAGAGTCTAATTCAGGAATAATACCTAGAGGTGTAGAAAACACATTATCAGCCACAAATATAACAAAATGTAGCA
Source organism: Ranitomeya variabilis (assembly GCF_051348905.1). NCBI lineage: Eukaryota > Metazoa > Chordata > Amphibia > Anura > Dendrobatidae > Ranitomeya > Ranitomeya variabilis. The sequence goes on along the minus strand of NC_135235.1, from coordinate 759,342,979 downwards.
AAGGTGTGCTTTTATGCATAGGGTTTGATATTTACGCAATGATTAGAGATGAGTGAACTTACAGAAAGTACGGGTTCTTGCAAATGCAAATTTTCCACTGGATTCCACTGCCTGGAGAAAATGGATGCAGCCCTAGAGCCAGGAAAACAAGGATACAGCCATGTATAGCTATGGAAATAAATAAACTATGGGCCAGGTGGGGGTGTGGATGCAGGAAAAAATAGTATTTAGGACCCCTCTATCACATAGTAAAAGTGCCCCATCTGTGCCCTCATACCCCACTGTGCCTCTATATAGAAAATAGAACCCCTATGTCCCTGCATATAGGGATCAGACCCCTCTGTGCCTCTAGCAATCCCCCCCGTCCCCCTCCCCAGTATGTGATATCACCATTTTAGGTAGTATTCTCCATGTAGCACCCAATATGCAGTATCCCTTAATGTAGCCATCCCTTGTAAGTAACCCCCATTGGTAGCAATCCCCCATCCCCCTCCCCAGTATGTGATATCCCCCACTTTAGGTAGTATTCTCCATGTAGCCCCCAATATGTAATATCCCTTAATGTAGCCATCCCTTGTAGGTAATCCCCATTGGTAGCAATCCCCCCATCCCCCTCCCCAGTATGTGATATCCCCCATTTTAGGTAGTATTCCCCATGTAGCCCCCAATATGCAGTATCCCTTAATGTAGCCATCCCTTGTAGGTGATCCCTATTGGTAGCAATCCCTCCTGCCCCCCCTCCCCAGTATATGATATCACCATTTTAGGTAGTATTCCCCATGTAGCCCCCAATATGCAGTATCCCTTAATGTAGCCAGCCCTTGTAAGTAATCCATATTGGTAGCAATCCCCCCTGCCCCCCCTCCCCAGTATGTGATATCCCCCACTTTAGGTAGTATTCCCCATGTAGCCCCCAATATGTAATATCCCTTAATGTAGCCATCCCTTGTAAGTAACCCCCATTGGTAGCAATCCCCCCGGCCCCCCCCCTCCCCAGTATGTGATATCCCCCACTTTAGGTAGTATTCTCCATGTAGCCCCCAATATGTAATATCCCTTAATGTAGCCATCCCTTGTAGGTGATCCCCACTGATAGCAATCCCCCCGGCCCCCCCCTCCCCAGTATGTGATATCACCATTTTAGGTAGTATTCCCCATGTAGCCCCCAATATGTAATATCCCTTAATGTAGCCATCCCTTGTAAGTAATCCCCATTGGTAGCAATCCCCCCTGCCCCCCCTCCCCTCCCCTCCCCTCCCCAGTATGTGATATCCCCCCATCTGTGCCCTCATACCCCACTGTGCCTCCATATAGAAAATAGAACCCCTATGTCCCTGCATATAGGGATCAGACCCCTCTGTGCCTCTAGCAATCCCCCATCCCCCCATCCAGTATGTGATATCACCATTTTAGGTAGTATTCCCCATGTAGCCCCCAATATGTAATATCCCTTAATGTAGCCATCCCTTGTAGGTGATCCCCACTGATATCAATCCCCCCTGCCCCCCCTCCCCAGTATGTGATATCCCCCCACTTTAGGTAGTATTCCCCATGTAGCCCCCCAATATGCAGTATCCCTTAATGTAGCCATCCCTTGTAGGTGATCCCTATTGGTAGCAATCCCCCCTGCCCCCCCTCCCCAGTATGTGATATCCCCCACTTTAGGTAGTATTCCCCATGTAGCCCCCAATATGCAGTATCCCTTAGTGTAGCCATCCCTTGTAAGTAACCCCCATTGGTAGCAGTCCCCCCGTCCCCCTCCCCAGTATGTGATATCCTCCTATTTTAGGTATTCCCCATGTAGCCCCCAATATGCAGTATCCCTTAATGTAGCCATCCCTTGTAAGTAATCCCTATTGGTAGCAATCCCCCCCGTCCCCCTCCCCAGTATGTGATATCACCACTTTAGGTAATATTCCCCATGTAGCCCCCAATATGCAGTATCCCTTAGTGTAGCCATCCCTTGTAAGTAATCCCTATTGGTAGCAATCCCCCTGCCCCCCCTCCCCAGTATGTGATATCACCATTTTAGGTAGTATTCCCCATGTAGCCCCCAATATGCAGTATCCCTTAGTGTAGCCATCCCTTGTAAGTAATCCCTATTGGTAGCAATCCCCCCGTCCCCCTCCCCAGTATATGATATCCCCCCATTTTAGGTAGTATTCCCCATATAGCCCCCAATATGTAATATCCCTTAGTGTAGCCATCCCTTGTAAGTAATCCCTATTGGTAGCAATCCCCCCATCCCCCTCCCCAGTATGTGATATCACCATTTTAGGTAGTATTCCCCATGTAGCCCCCAATATGCAGTATCCCTTAATATACCATCCCCTGTAAGTAATCCCCATTGGTAGCAATCCCCCCTGCCCCCCCTCCCCAGTATGTGATATCACCATTTTAGGTAGTATTCCCCATGTAGCCCCCAATATGCAGTATCCCTTAATGTAGCCATCCCTTGTAAGTAATCCCTATTGGTATCAATCCCCCCCGTCCCCCTCCCCAGTATATGATATCCCCCCATTTCAGGTAGTATTCTCCATGTAGCCCCCAATATGTAGTATCCCTTAATGTAGCCATCCCTTGTAGGTGATCCCCACTGATAGCAATCCCCCCTACCCTGCCCCCCAGTATGTGATAGCCACGGCAGCCCCATGTAGTAGCCCCCCTCCCTCACACTCCCCAGCAACACAGGGACCCCCTCTCCTCCCGACCGCGTGGATACTCACCCGAAGGAGACCGCCAGCCAGCAACTTGCTTCACTGCAGCACATCCCGCGCGGCGCTGGAGTGACGTACACAGGTGACGTACAGGGCCGATGCGGAGCTCAGTCTCTTGTGACCGGTGGCATAATGCTGCCTCCGGTCACAAGAATGATTGACACAGCCGGGAGCCAATGGCTCCTGATGCTGTGTCAGTCACATCCTGACCCTGGAGGAACTGTATGCGCTGCAAGCATGGATGAGCTCGGGGCCTTCACTCCAGCCACCAGTGGTCCTCCTCAGAAGTGTCTGGCGGCTGGCCGAGCGGTGCCGGGGGCGGCTGTCAGAAGTGACAGTTTAAAATCATCAGGTGGGCCGCATCTTGCCCAGGTCTGCTGTAAGAGGTCACTGAAAAATGAAAACACTGCAAAAAAGTGCAGCAAGATGTCAGCTGTCAATCAAACACAAAAAACTAAACACTATTTCTGTAACACTTTATGTTCCCTAAATTATTTAAAAATACCAGAAAACCTCATTAATATTAACACAGAGGCTCATATTTATTGCCCTAGATTCTTACAATAATAATAATAATCTTTATTTATATAGCGCTGACATATTCCGCAGCGCTTTACATTATAGAGGGGACTTGTACAGACAATAGACATTACAGCATAACAGAAATATAATAATTAGAGCACAATAAGCCGCCCCTGCTCGTGAGAGCTTACACTCTACAATGAGGTGGGGAGATACAAAGTACAGGTGTGTATCTACAATGATGTATTTACAATGATGGTCCAGCCATCTTCAGGGGGTGGGGGGTAGATGGAGATAGTGAATGGGCTACACACACACACATAAAATGACTGATTAGTGAACATGATAGGCCGCTCTGAACAAACGAGTGCCTAAAACTTTGCAAATTGTGGCTGGTCCTAATACCCTGGGGTAGAGCATTCCAGAGGATTGGCGCAGCATGGGAGAAGTCTTGGAGTCGGGAGTGGGAGGTACGGATTAGTGCAGAGGTTAGTCAAAAGTCATTTGTAGAGCGCAGCAGTCGGCTAGGCCAATAGACAGAAATGAGGGAGGAGATGTAAGGGGGTGCCGCACTGTGGAGAGCTTTGTGGGTGAGAACAAGTACTTTCAATTATATCCTGTAATGAATGGGCAGCCAGTGTAACGACTGGCGAAGAGCGGACGCGTCCGAGTAATGATTAGCTAGATGGACAACCCTGGCTGCTGCATTAAGGATGGACTGGAGAGGGGAGAGTCGAATAAGGGGGAGGCCAATTAATAGAGCATTGCAGTAGTCCAGGCGGGAGTAGATCAGGGCGACAGTGAGGGTTTTTGTTGTTACCATGGTGAGAAAAGGGCGGTTTCTAGAGATGTTCTTTAGGTGTAAGTAGCACGAGCGGGTAAGAGATTGTACATGAGATGTGAAAGAGAGATCGGAGCCAAACATAACACCCAGACAGCGCGCCTGCTGCCGGGTTGTTATTATGGTGCCACCCACGGAGAGGGAAACATCAGATTTAGAGAGGTTAGTAGAAGGCGGGATCAGAAGAAGTTCGGTTTTGGAGAGGTTGAGTTTCAGATAGAGTGGACATGATGTTGGAGACTGCAGATAGTCACTGGCATTCTGTAGTACAGCGGAGGTAAGGTCAGGCATGTCATGTACAACCCCTGGCAAAAATTATGGAATCACTGGCCTTGGAGGTTCAATCAGTTGTTTAATTTTGTAGAAAAAAAGCAGATCACAGAAATGGCACAAAACTAAAGTCATTTCAAACGGCAACTTTCTGGCTTTAAGAAACACTAAAAGCAATCAAGAACAAAAAATGAGGTAGTCAGTAATGGTTACTTTTTTTTAACCAAGCGTAGACGGAAAATTATGGAATCACTCAATTCTGAGGAACATCCTTCAAGGCCGGTGATTCCATAATTTTTGCCAGAGGTTGTATAGTTGTGAGTCATCAGCATAAAGATGGTACTGAAAGCCAAATCTGCTGATGGTCTGTCCCATTGGGGCAGTGTAGAGGGAGAAGAAAAGGGAGCCAAGGACTGAGCTTTGAGGTACCCCAACAGTGAGAGGAAGAGGAGATGAAGTGGAGCCAGCGAACAGAACTGTTATGATCCTTAGTGGCTTAGGATCACAAAACTGACCAGCTAAGTAAAACAAAGTCGGACGAGCTCTGGGGATGTGGGAACTAGACGGACCGCAAACCTGATCCTAACCGCACACACTATAGGCAGCCATGGAACGTACCTAAAAATCCTAGACGTCTCTTCACAGCCTGAGAAACTGGCTACCCCTAGAGAGAAAGCAAAGCCTCACTTGCCTCAGAGAAATAACCCCAAAGTTTTAGACAGCCCCCCACAAATAATAACGGTGAGTTAAGGAGAAGGCACAAACGTAGAAATGAAAACAGATTTAGCAAAGGAGGCCCGCTAATCACTAAATAGACAGAGGATAGCAAAGAGTCTGTGCAGTCAGTATAAAACCCTATCCAAAAATATCCACGCAGAGAAAGCAAGAACCCCCACACCAACTAACGATGTGAGGGGAGAAACTCTGCACCCCAGAGCTTCCAGCAAGCGAGAAAATCACATATTAGCAAGCTGGACTGAACTCATCATATACTGAGAAACATTTTGTACACAGATGAGCAAAAGTGAACTAGCAAAAAACTTAGCTTCTCTAGAAGAGACAGGACACGAATGAAGTCAGGAGAGATCAGAACCAATACTGAATACAACGACAGCAGGCAACAAGTAAAGGTCCAGGTGAGTTAAATAGGAAACCTGAATAGCAGGTGACGAGGCAGCTGATCCCAGCCACAGACTCGCAGAATAACAAAAGAGCCACCAGAGGGAACCCAAAGACAGAACTCACACAGTACCACTAATGACCACAGGAGGGAGCCCGAGAACAGAGTTCACAACACAGAACACTGAAGGAGCGGTCAGAAAGATAGGAGAACCAGGAGAGAGCAGTGTCCTTAGTGCCTAGTGACTGGAGCCTAGAGAGTAGGAGAGGGTGGTCAATAGTGTCGAAAGCTGCAGAGATGTCGAGAAGAATGAGCAGAGAGTGGTCACTGTTAGATTTCACTGTCAGAAGGTCATTGGTCACTTTGATGAGTGCAGTTTCTACATTACAGACAAGAGACAAATGGCAAGCTAGTAAGCCCAATATGGAACCTGGAAACACTCAGTCTAAAAGGAACAAGTGGCCTCTAGGATTGGTAACCAAACACTTCCCAAGTCAAGATGGACAGGTCCGGAAGGTGGAGATCAAGATCCCCAAGCAAAACGGAAAACTGTTTCCACTGGACACCAGACGGGGAGTGTCAAGCCTTTATACAAATGCATATAATCAGTTTACAATGCTTTGTATTATTGAAGTGTGGTGTATTGTGATAACTTATCCAACAATGTTCTCCTTGTAGTTTACTTTCTGTTTCATTGCTTACTGTGCAATTCAATCTTTACGGCTCATCAAGGCCTCCGTAGTTTCCCATCAGCCTGCAATAGTCTTGCCCCCTTCTTCTCCAGCAGCCATTTTGGCCTCATGGATGCTGACATGCTGATTATCTCTCCCTGATTTTCAGCCCATCTGGTTGTTACCTCCACATAGCACAGTCGGTGAGTTATTGTTTTCCCCTTGTTAGAGCTCACCATGTTGTATTATATAGCTACTCTGTTCTATATATGTTTTATACCGAAGTAGCCTTTTGATATTACAGATGTTTATTCTACCGCCATGTTGTGCACTTACACTGTGAATGTCTTGTACCATACATAATGCTGTGTATGTAGATATGTTGTATGCCTTGTACTGAGTACTTTCATCTTTTCTTATAGTTTTACACTGATCCTATCAATAAAAGTTGTAACGGACCCCCTGCGTCTACCTCAATGCATAGACAGGAGTTTAGCTGTCTGTCAAGTCGCTTTTCTTACGCACAAAGTTGAGGATGCCAAAACAACTGGTGGGATAGTTTTATAGGTCGGGGCGTTACCAAATATGTGTATTTTTATTGTTTAGATTTTTATCATTCAAATATTTATTTAGAGATAGAATATATATTGATTTTGAATTATTATTTTAGAATAAAAAAAAAATTCTAACTTTATACTTTGTCCCACTATGGGACAATCATTTTTGCAGGCTGATCACTCCTATAGCATGCAGATGAAGCAGCATCACCAGCCATAGAAGCTGTCAGCGCTGCTGCACTTACACAGGGAGACTTCCTGACATGCACTGCGCATGATCACCAAGTTTCCTAGCTGTGGTGACCCGGATGTCGTCATGATGATATTGAGTCACCATGGTAACGATCTGGAGCCGCGTTACGCCGCAGGGCCTCCGACCCAAAGGCAGAGGGGCTGTCAGCTTCCGGAATGCTGCGCTCGTGCTCGATTGCAGTATTTCAGGGGTTAAAGTGCCGGGAGCGTCTCTGACTGCTTCTGCCACCTAGCGCCGGGTGTCAGCTGTCAGAATCAGCTGACACCTGTGGTGATCGCACGCACGCACCCAGTGTGCATGGCCAATTGTGATGACGTAATATTACGTACCAGGTCAGATAAGCCCAGGTCACATGGACGGAATATTACGTCAGATGCCAGAAAGGGGTTAAAAAGTATTTTGGGTTAAAAAAATGGCTGAAGATATCCTGATTGTGTAGCACTATACTGTAAATTGTGCTGTGGCTTGCCACATCATGGGCCTAAGAGAAAAAGTCTATGTTGCCCATAGCAACCAATCACAGCACCGCTTTAATTGTTGTAACCCGCTGTAGTAAGATGAAAGCTGCGCTGTGACGAGTCTCTACCTGCTGGATCGGGGTCACTTAGTAATTTGCGCAGTGATGTAGATGTAACGGACATGATGTCAGTTTTCTAGTACAAGTTAGAAATCATCTGATAGAGATTCAGCAGCGGTAAGTTGCCGATAGGCTGTAATTCCAGCCATGGACAATAACGGGCCCAGGCCAGCCTCCCCCTGGACAGGATGGGAAAGGTTGGAGGAGCTGGTATTAATCATTCTGATGGTAAACGATCTTTATACAGATTTCTGAGCTATAGATATACACTCACCGGCCACTTTATTAGGTACACCATGCTAGTAACGGGTTGGACCCCCTTTTGCCTTCAGAACTGCCTCAATTCTTCGTGGCATAGATTCAACAAGGTGCTGGAAGCATTCCTCAGAGATTTTGGTCCATATTGACATGATGGCATCACACAGTTGCTGCAGATTTGTCGGCTGCACATCCCAAAGATGCTCCATACAAGGCAGGATGGATCCATGCTTTCATGTTGTTTACGCCAAATTCTGACCCTACCATCCGAATGTCGCAGCAGAAATCGAGACTCATCAGACCAAGCAACGTTTTTCCAATCTTCTACTGTCCAATTTCGATGAGCTTGTACAAATTGTAGCCTCAGTTTCCTGTTCTTAGCTGAAAGGAGTGGTACCCGGTGTGGTCTTCTGCTGCTGTAGCCCATCTGCCTCAAAGTTCGACGCACTGTGCGTTCAGAGATGCTCTTAGGCCTACCTTGGTTGTAACGGGTGGCGATTTGAGTCACTGTTGCCTTTCTATCAGCTCGAACCAGTCTGCCCATTCTCCTCTGACCTCTGGCATCAACAAGGCATTTCCGCCCACAGAACTGCCGCTCACTGGATTTTTTTTCTTTTTCGGACCATTCTCTGTAAACCCTAGAGATGGTTGTGCGTGAAAATCCCAGTAGATCAGCAGTTTCTGAAATACTCAGACCAGCCCTTCTGGCACCAACAACCATGCCACGTTCAAAGGCACTCAAATCACCTTTCTTCCCCATACTGATGCTCGGTTTGAACTGCAGGAGATTGTCTTGACCATGTCTACATGCCTAAATGCACTGAGTTGCCGCCATGTGATTGGCTGATTAGAAATTAAGTGTTAACAAGAAGTTGGACAGGTGTACCTAATAAAGTGGCCAGTGAGTGTATATTATGATGGAAAAGCCAGGAGTAGTTACCAAGAGGGCTCATAATAAACATCCTTTATTTTCTACAAGTGTAAAGATCGATGTTCACAATATATTCCTATGTAACAGTGTATGTATTTTACATGTGCGTCAGGATAGGCTGGTAAATAGTAAGCCAGATTTATTGGTACTGATTTTACTACGGGGGGCGCAGTTCATCTCAGGCAGCAGAGGCTAGGTTCACCCCTGTATGTATTTATCTTATACGGTGCACTTAATCTCATTTCAACCTTGATAGTGACGCTCTCTTAGGATACATTTTACTCTATGATGGCATTTTTGCACATAGCCATTAGATGGAGCTATAACATTTGACATTTGCCTGAATTTGTATTGCTACACATGGTTTATACAAATTAAATTTTCTTGTCTTAACTATACCTCCAGCAGACCTCTATGGTGGTCACTGCCAGATTGCTAGGAGCACTGCCTGCTAGCCGAAACAGCATGGACAAGGGATCGTCCCGCCGAACTCCCGCTCTCCTTTTAACATGGGCAAAACGCTACTAAGACAACACAGGATGAGGGTAAAGCAGTGTGGCAAAGCTTTATTGTACCACTAAACAGGCAGATAACACATAGAACAGTCCCAGCAAACATTCCAAGATGGGGCACATTACAGAGTCTCGCTCTTCCGGGATAATAGTAGCCGTGACTTCAGATCTTCCACGGTCGCCAACCCACCTGTGGCACACACACAGAGAGGATAGCTAGCATAGGAAGATGACAGTCCATTCAGTCCATACAAGGCCAGTTGATCTGAGGATCATAAACTGGCTTCATCTTCCAGGGTCGGTTACTCTACCAGTGGCACGCGCACAGAGAGAAGGTAACGAGTGTAGGAAGATGACAGTCTATTGAGTCCATACAAGGTACAAGGCCATTTGATCTGAGGATCACAACCTGGCTTCTCCAAATGGATCCATGGTTCAGAGATGGTCAATGGAGCAGATCTGTATTCTTCCAACCGAGGCTGAAAACCCCTAGGTTGTTTCCTATAGAATGCTAGATCTGTGTCCCTCGTAATGGAGCCATGGTGTAAAATGGCTGCTGTCCTGTCTCTGGTCCTTTTGAGATGTATGGATGTCTTGGCAGAATCTTTCTGGCTGTTTCTCTCTCAGTCTCTTTATACAGAGGCATGTAACTTATTTTTAGACTTAACAAGTGTCCCTCATTCATTATTTACATAAAAGGTAAGAATGAAGATGAGATCAAGTAGCATTACTTGATTATTTAAACTATTTGCATAGTTTTATCCTCTCTGCTTTAGAAGTCAACAAACTGGATCCATAATACAATGCATAATTAGCATATCAGCAAACATCAGTAGTGATTAAGGATAAGCGCACAATAAAAGTCAATATTACCGTCCTACACAAACAAAAGTCTGTTTTCTTGACCAACCAGAAATCAACACTTACATTTGAAAGCCAACATACAGATAACATTCTATTATTCTTCGCTTGCTAAAAATAGTTGTCTGGTTAATTAAGATACAATGCTGTATGTCTTCACAATGCCAAAAGTGAAAAAAAAAAATTAAAAAAATATAAAAAAAATAAAAATATATAAAAGTTCACATCACCCCCTTTCGCCCCATTCAAAATAAAACAATTAAAAAAAATCAAACATATACATAATTTGCATCGCCGCGTTCAGAATTGCCCGATCTATCAATGCAAAAAAAATTACCCCAAGAATGGTATCATTAAAAAAATCAGCTCAGCACGCAAAAAATGAGCCTTCACCCAACCCGAGATCATGAAAAGTGGAGACGCGACGGGTATCAGAAAATGGCGCAATTCTTTTATACTTAATAAAGATGAGTTATTTTTACTGATAAATGTTTGTTTTGGGTCATTTGTTTTCTGTTGGTATTTTGTTTATTCTATAAAACTCCCATATACGGTAATATTCGATTCTTGAATGCACGCATCATGTTTTTGTACAATTTGTCAATAACATATATCGTTTCTCGCAGTCTGGGGAAAATACAATTTTCCTGTAATTCATTTCTCACCCTCTAGGTATAATAATGGCTTTTCCCTGTGTGGGATTTTTGCTGTTTATAAAGGTTGACAACTAGTTGGACAAGCCCTTCTCATTTCTTATGTTTGGTCCTGTTAAACTAAAAACACTTATACAAACCTCACATGGTGGCGCCGTTTCACTGGTGTTGGCGCTTGTGTTCTTGGGGCTCTTTTGAGGATTTTACGTCATGTGAGCCCTGTGCCCAATCAGCACTGACGTCACTGTCCCCACCTTCGGACAAATCAAGCATCATGAGGCAGAGAGCAGCCGCGGCCCTGGCTTCCTGTTCATGTTCAATACGTCCGAAGGAAGGAACAGTGAAGCTGCCGCTGATCGGGTGCAGGGCTCGTGTGATGTAACAACCTCACATAAGCCCTGGGACAGTGAGCCTCAACACCGCTGAAGTGGAGCCGGCCGCCAGCGGAGTATGAGTGGTTTTATTTTAATGAGGCCAAACATGAGGATTGAGTTCACTGAGAAAAAAAATTCTAAGATATAATTATATATAAAATGATCCCTTGATTAGAAGATTCACTGACAAAAGGATAAAACTAAACTTTATTAATTCCAAATGTACAAATACCCATAATTCACCCCCTGAAGGTTATTCAGTAGGTGACTAATAGAAAAAACATGTACCCCACAGTTCAGTATATAGGGTGAGGTGACGTATACATACTCGCTCTTCAAGCCTCTCATTTCTATGGGTTTCATCGTCCTCACCAAAGGTGACTCATCAGGAGACTATTTAATATTGACCTATATTCAAGCGAGACTAGACAAAAAAAACAACTAAAATCATGTTATCGGAAACAGTGAGAAAACCAGCCACATATTGGCAGACCCCAGACCTCAAACTATATACTTCATAAGTTTATACGCCACTCTAGTGTCAAAAATAGATAGTATGTGACAATACAGTATATACCGCTCAGGGAACACTGAACTTTCAGAGATAATTTTCATATTCATACTAAATAATGGCACAGATCTTCCAGACATTATGGTTGCACACATCCCTAGTCTTTATAACGATACTGCACTCATTCCTTGACAGACCGCAGCATGGCCATTAGTTAGAAGCTGCTATTGATCTTTGGAGCAGGTAAGTTCTCCCTGAGTGGTACATATTGGGCCGTCTGAAAACCGGAGTTTAGTCCCGGACAATTTGTCTGCACTACTAATTAACAGCTGTTACAATACCAAACTAGGGCAGTCCCTATAGGAGAAAAACGCAAGAATTATACTGTTATATGAATAGGAGGACACAGAGTTAAACTGAACATACACTTTATTTAAATTTTAAGATAAATACAAGAAACATAACCAATATTGCATGATAAAAATGGATAATACATATCAAGATGTAAATAGTGAACTACCCAGGTGAGTATATATGACCTATGGGCCACACAAAAAGCCGAGGAAAAGTCTGCTAATACTCATTGGTGAATTATAATTAGCAAGATTAAACCTTACACCTATACTTAGGCATTCAATTGGCAGGCTGCTAATCACCACATCAATATCCTATCAACTTCCTAGGCAAAAATATCCACTTGCACAGTGCATTTGTCTCAATATTTACCCATGTGGTGATTCTCAGCTTCCTGTGTGGGCCTCAGTCACCCCAACGCGCGTTTCGAGTGCTTATAGATAGCCTCGCTTCCTCAGGGGGCGTGGCTTAATTCCCATCCTAGTCCTGTTTAAATATAGCGCCGTTCCGGTCACCTGACCGTACGGCCGCCTATTAGTGTAAACTTCAAGTGCGCTTGCGTATGTATGGTGTACAATTTCCATGGTAACCCATGGTCTAGTACGCTGCCCCCATATTGATATACATCTATTGCCAATAAATCATCAACATGAGTGCGGTAGAATGCGGTAATGTGAATGCGGTACAATACCGCTCTAGGCATCATCACACTTTTCTAACCGCTAAGAACACAACCTACCATGGAGCACTAATCAGGCGTGTCCACGCGTCATCCCCCCACACACACGTCGCAACCCCGCCCACCTAGGTCACGTGAGCGAGCCGGCGCCAGGCTCGCACCACGCCCCCAGAGGGACCGAGGCTCACAGCGTGCGAAGGGAACTGCAGCGGCCAAGTCTGATAAACCATACTACAAGACATGTGAGCAATAAAGTGATATAGTGCCAATATATGCCATTATGATACACGTGCGATATACTTAAAATATAAATAATAAGATACAATATGTGCCATTTCAATATAACAGTTACAAAGAAAAAACAACAAATTCATATAATGTATGGGTAATAAAGTGCAATTAGTGCCATTACATAAATAGTGACATTACAAATTTACCATTGATACCATTATCCATACAACAATGAAAAATGACATACAAATGATGGAATACATTCAGATGTAATTGCGGAGAAGATCACTTTTATGGATTCCCTCAATTTCGTCAGTACAAAGAATTATTCACCAACAGTTGTGGCCATAATATCCAGTGATGTGACTTTAGTGTCCAAAATGTCCCTTTCTGACCACCTCCTTATTTATGACACGAAAATTTACTGCATCTTCCTTGTTACAATGGAGCGTCTTCCGATTACATCCACCAACATTCATGGTGTATCCATCCTTTCTAAGTAAACTAAAAAAAAATGAACTAAAGAAAAGCAAAAACACTATTAAAATCACTTTAAAACACTTAAAAACTAGGACAAACAGTAAACTCTGAGTGGAGTATATTCTAGTGGACTGGGCTATTTAAAAGAGAGAGAGAGAGTTATCTAAACCATTATAGGTAGGAAGAGAAGCCATACGCCTCATTCAATTGCTCACATGTCTTGTAGTATGGTTTATCAGACTTGGCCGCTGCAGTTCCCTTCGCACGCTGTGAGCCTCGGTCCCTCTGGGGGCGTGGTGCGAGCCTGGCGCCGGCTCGCTCACGTGACGTAGGTGGGCGGGGTTGCGACGTGTGTGTGGGGGGATGACGCGTGGACACGCCTGATTAGCGCTCCATGGTAGGTTGTGTTCTTAGCGGTTAGAAAAGTGTGATGATGCCTAGAGCGGTATTGTACCGCATTCACATTACCGCATTCTACCGCACTCATGTTGATGATTTATTGGCAATAGATGTATATCAATATGGGGGCAGCGTACTAGACCATGGGTTACCATGGAAATTGTACACCATACATACGCAAGCGCACTTGAAGTTTACACTAATAGGTGGCCGTACGGTCAGGTGACCGGAACGGCGCTATATTTAAACAGGACTAGGATGGGAATTAAGCCACGCCCCCTGAGGAAGCGAGGCTATCTATAAGCACGCGAAACGCGCGTTGGGGTGACTGAGGCCCACACAGGAAGCTGAGAATCACCACATGGGTAAATATTGAGACAAATGCACTGTGCAAGTGGATATTTTTGCCTAGGAAGTTGATAGGATATTGATGTGGTGATTAGCAGCCTGCCAATTGAATGCCTAAGTATAGGTGTAAGGTTTAATCTTGCTAATTATAATTCACCAATGAGTATTAGCAGACTTTTCCTCGGCTTTTTGTGTGGCCCATAGGTCATATATACTCACCTGGGTAGTTCACTATTTACATCTTGATATGTATTATCCATTTTTATCATGCAATATTGGTTATGTTTCTTGTATTTATCTTAAAATTTAAATAAAGTGTATGTTCAGTTTAACTCTGTGTCCTCCTATTCATATAATTTATGTATGAGTTGTTTGAACAAACTGGATGGCAATATATAGCTGGTATTCTGTTTAAAGAATTATACTGTATTGTCACATACTATCTATTCCTGACACTGGAGTGTCTCATAAACTTATGAAGTATATAGTTTGAGGTCTGGGGTCTGCCAATATGTGGCTGGTTTTCTGACTGTTTCGGATAACATGATACCTGATTTTGTTTTGTTTTTTTGTCTAGTCTCGCTTCAATATAGGTCAATATTAAATAGTCTCCTGATGAGTCGCCTTTGGTGAGGACGATGAAACCCATAGAAATGAGAGGCTTGGAGAGTGAGTGTGTATATGTCACCTCACCCTATATACTGAACTGTGGGGTACATGTTTTTTCTATTAGTCACCTATTGACTAACCTTCAGGGGGTGAATTATGGGTATAGTTTTACATTTAGAATTAATAAAGTTTAATTTTATCCTTTTGTCAGCAAACATGTGGAATGACAAGAGACAACCCCTTTAAGAAGATTAAGTTTTGGTTAAAATTATTCCAACATTATGAACATAAAAAAGGCTTCTCCCCTATGTGACGTCTCTGATGTTTATTAACAGTTGATTTCCAAGTAAAATATTTCCCACATTAAGAAAACGAAAAAGGCTTCTCCTCTGTGTGACTGCACTGATGTCCAACAAGAAGCACTTTCCATTTAAAACATTTCCCACATTCTGAACAGGAAAAAGGCTTCTCCCCTGTGTGAGTTCTCTTGTGACTAACTAGACTCCCTTTCTGGTTAAAACATTTCCCACATTCTGAACAGGAAAAAGGCTTCTCCCCTGTGTGAGTTCTCTGGTGACTAACTAGACTCCCTTTCCGGTTAAAACATTTCCCACATTCTGAACAGGAAAAAGGCTTCTGTCCTGTGTGATTTCTCTGGTGGCTAACTAGATTCCCTTTCTGGCTAAAACATTTCCCACATTCTGAACAGGAAAAAGGCTTCTCCCCTGTGTGAATTCTACGGTGATTAACCAAATCTGATTTCTGGTTAAAACATTTCCCACATTCTGAACAGGAAAAAGACATCTCCCCTGTATGAGATCTCTGGTGACTAACTAGACTCCCTTTATGGTTAAAACATTTCCCACAATCTGAACAGGAAAAAGACATCTCCCCTGTATGAGTTCTCTGGTGACTAACTAGACTCCCTTTCTGGTTAAAACATTTCCCACATTCTGAACAGGAAAAAGGCTTCTCCCCTGTATGAGTTCTCTGGTGGCTAACTAGATTCCTTTTCTGGCTAAAACATTTCCCACATTCTGAACAGGAAAAAGACATCTCCCCTGTATGAGTTCTCTGGTGACTAACTAGACTCCCTTTATGGTTAAAACATTTCCCACAATCTGAACAGGAAAAAGACATCTCCCCTGTATGAGTTCTCTGGTGACTAACTAGATTCCCTTTCAAGTTAAAACATTTCCCACATTCTGAACAGGAAAAAGGCATCTCCCCTGTATGAGTTCTCTGGTGACTAACTAGATGCCCTTTCTGGTTAAAACATTTCCCACATTCTGAACAGGAAAATGGCTTCTCCCCTGTATGAGTTCTCTGGTGACTAGCTAGATTTCCTTTATGGCTAAAACATTTCCCACATTCTGAACAGGAAAAAGGCATCTCCCCTGTGTGAGTTCTCTGGTGTCTAACTAGACTCCCTTTCCTGTTAAAACATTTCCCACATTCTGAACAGGAAAAAGGCTTCTGTCCTGTGTGATTTCTCTGGTGGCTAACTAGATTCCCTTTCAGGCTAAAACATTTCCCACATTCTGAACAGGAAAAAGGCTTCTCCCCTGTGTGAATTATACGGTGATTAACCAAATCTGATTTCTTGTTAAAACATTTCCCGCATTCTGAACATGAAAATGACTTCTTTGCTTTAGGAGCAGTTTGTTTTTTAATGCCTCTTTTGTGACTTTGATTTTCCTTAGTAGACAGTAATGAATCAGAAGATGGGACCTGTTTCATAGGATCGGATGACAGATCTTTGCTGTGAATGGATGTGGATGTCGATATATCTGGAGTAACAGCAATCACTTTAGTTGTATCTTGTAGGATCTCAAGATTATCAGATTTAAAAATTGATGATGTCAGCTGTCCCTCTGATCTCCTGGTACAGTCATCTGCCAAGACAAAAAACATTTTTTTTTTTTTTTTTATAAAATATCCTTGAGTTTTATATTTTTGAACATTTCTACTTAAACTGTCCATAAAAATGGCAAGCTATGTAAAAAACTTTAAAGGGAACCTGTCACCCCCAAAATGGAAGGTGAGCCAAGCCCAGTCATCAGTGGCTTATCTATAGCATTCTGTAATGCTGTAGATAAGCTCCCAATGTTACCTGAAAGATGATAAAAAGAGGTTAGATTATACTCACCTAGGGGAGGTCCCGCTGCGGTCCGGTCTGAAGGGCGTCGCTGTTCCGGTCCAGCGCCTCCTATCTTCATTCCATGATGTCCTCTCCTGGTCTTCACGGCGTGGCTCCGGTGCAGGAGTACTTTGTCTGCCCTGTTTAGGGCAGAGCAAAGTACTGCAGTGCGCAGGCGCTGGGCCTCTCTGACCTTTCCCGGCGCCTGCACACTGCAGTACTTTGCTCTGCCCTTAACAGGGCAGAGAAAGTATGCTTGTGCCAGAGCCGCGGTGTGAAGACCAGAAGAGGATGTTATGGAATGAAGATAGGAGGCGCCGGACTGGACCAGTGAAGCCCACCGCAGCGGGACCGCCACTGGGTGAGTATAATCTAACCCCTTTTTATTATCTTTCAGGTAACATCGGGGGCTTATCTACAGCATTACAGAATGCTGTAGATAAGCTCCTGATGACAGTGGACTTAGCTCACCTTCCATTTTGGGGGTGACAGGTTCCCTTTAATTATTCATCAAGACAATGACAGTCCACCTTGTTGGATGAGCCAGTAGTGCGTGATGTTCAACTGTTTGTTCATTCTGCCTCCCAACTATCAAATAAAAAGAAACCAATCAATGTTATGTAGGCGAAAATAATACCTATTCTCATCTCACAAAAAGCCAAGTCCCCACTCAGGTCCATCATCTGTCAATGTAGAAACAGAGGTTCCCACACTACTAGTGGCTCAAAGGCTGTTGAAAAGTAACAGAGTTTCTATAAACCAATCCATCAAAATCCGCTCTCACTTCTGAGTCTTGCATTGTGCTCAAACAACATTTAGGATCTCTGTATTTAGTAATATTATATAGTGAGATGAATCCACTTAATTTGCAGTGTGTGCCTCCTGGAGCACAATCTGGGCACTATGTGCTGGGTAATAAAATGGCAAATTGTAATTTTCACTCTCCAACATCCACTTCGTGCTGATTTCCAGAAAGTGGCTGTGGAGTCAAAATATTCATTCCTCCTACACACGTGGTCAAAATTGTTGGTATCCCTGGTTTAATGACAGAAAAACCTACAATGGTCACAGAAATAACTTGAATCTGACAAAAATAATAACAAATCAAAAATCTATGAGAATGAACAAATGAAAGTCAGACATTGCTTTTTAACCTTGCTTCCACAGAATTTAAAAACAAAAAAAAAAATCATGAAATAGGCCTGCACAGAAATGATGGTACCCTTATCTTAACTGCTTCGTGACCGCCAACGATAGATAAACATGAGCGCTAGCTATAACGATGGGATTTCGGCGCACAACCCTTACTGTGACCCCCGACCTTATCGAGACCCGATTGGTTCAGGTCCTGATGACATCAGCATCACACCAGCCAATGAGACAAATCACTATGAAAGTGTGTTGTAGCAATGAACTTTCCCGGGCAATCTGCCTCATAAAAACGCTGTTTCTCCTCAGATGTCAGTGAGAGATTAGAGGAGAAATAGTGTTACAAGTGCTGCTGGCAACAGCTGTGCCAGTCAGCGATCTTGTTAAAAAGTAAAAAAAACAGATAAGGCAGGTTAGGGTTAGTGCTATAGTTACGGTTAGTGTTGGGGCTGAAGTTAGGCCTCTTTCACACTTTCGTCGGTACAGGGCCGTCGCTAAGCGTCGGCCCGACGTACCGACGACATGCAAATTCGCCACAACGTGGGCAGCGGACACAGTGTTTCAACGCGTCCGCTGCCCACTGTAAAGTCCCGGGGAGGAGGGGGCGGAGTTCCGGCCGCACATGCGCGGTCGGAAATCCAGGACCCGACGTGCGAAAAAACATTCCCTTGAACTTTTTTTGCAATGACGGTCCGCCATATACCGACGCATCCAGTGCACGACGTATGGAACGTGTGTCCATAGGTCGTGGTGCGTCAGTAATACAAGTCTATGTGCAAAAACACATCCTGCGGGCAACTTTGCAAGATGTGTTTTTTGCACAGAACGACGCATAGCAACGTTCACATTCTGACGGAAATGTGAAAGAGGCCTTAGGGTTACTGTCAGGCTAAAGTTAGGGTTACCGTTAGGGTATGTGCACACGTTGCAGATTTGCCTGCAGATTTTTCTGCACTGAATCTGCATCTCTTGGCAGAAAACGCAGGTGCGTTTTTGATGCGTTTTTGCACGTTTTTAAGTCGTTTTTGAAAGCTAAATAAAGATGTATTATTGAACAAAAAAAAAAGATTTGTTATGTAATTTCTTGTCCAACCTCCTCTTTTACATTTGTCCAACCCACACTCCATTATACACACAGATAGATAGGTAGATAGATGATAGATAATAGACATAAATATAGATAGATAATAGATAGAAGGAATGAGATGGATAGATAGATCTATACATAGATAACAAGCATGTATTCTTCCTACAGTTATGTTGATCCACCCAGCTCTCCTGCTCCGTCTGTCTATGAAGTGCATATACTACATCACCCAGCTTTGCACACAGACTCGCCCCTGCACCTAGCAGTCACATATGTTGATCCACCCAGCTCTCCTGCTGTCTGTCTATGAAGTGCATGTAGTGTCATCCATCTTTCCACACAGACTTGCCTCTACTCCTATCTTCCACTTGGTATGTCTCTCAACCAACCCCAGCTTCACCCAAACACCCCCTCCACCCGTGCTATTTATGACATGGTTTACTTTGGCTTGATTATATGCATCTGGTCCACTCTTAATTCTCTGACCAAGATGAACAGAGACCACTCCTCTCTGGTTCACACCTGAATGCACTTTGTGGCAGATATATTGCATAGCTCAAGTCTGCAAAGACTTTAGTCTGCAGTGTGATTCCTATAAGTGTGTCCTAGAAGTGTGAAGATTACAGTAGAATTAAAACCAGAATTGAACCTGAAGGGAACTGAAGATAACTGCCCAGTCACTGTAAACAATGTTTCTGTTTGTTTTCACTCTCACCCCTATAATCCTTCACTTTCTGCTAACTCCCCTAATCCCTACACCAAGTAAGGAACTGTTCATCTCTTCCTCAATCCTCCCCCATCCATCTCACCTCCTCCTCAGAACTATTCCTCAACATACAATCCTCTGTCTCCAAACACAGACAGCCACCTCATGCCCTCTCCTGCTCCCACCTGCTAACACTTTCTCTGCTCCTTCTCACTGCTGGTGATATCTCTCCAAATACTGGCCCTCCTCACCACATCCGCACAGTCATTTCTACCTCCTATCCACGCTCTATTACAAACTTCCGTAACCTCTCTAACCTTATACCCATTCACACAGCCCCTGCTTCCCCAGTCCCACTAACAGGAGCTCTGTGGAACACTTGCTGTCTGCAACAAGCTTTCCTACATCCATGATCTTTTGTTGCTACCAAACTTTCCTTCCTCGACATCACCGAAACCTGGCTCACCCCTTCTGACACAGCCTCCCCTGCTGCACTTTCACATGGTGGCTTCCACCTTTCTCAAACACCCTGCCCTAGCAGCA
This sequence comes from Ranitomeya variabilis, assembly GCF_051348905.1. Classification (NCBI taxonomy): domain Eukaryota; kingdom Metazoa; phylum Chordata; class Amphibia; order Anura; family Dendrobatidae; genus Ranitomeya; species Ranitomeya variabilis. The sequence goes on along the minus strand of NC_135235.1, from coordinate 759,322,626 downwards.
AACATGGACGAGGAGTTGGTTTTCTCCTGTCAGATAACTGCTCCTTCACCCCAATGCCACTGCCACCCTCTGTTACCCTCCCTTCCTTTGAGGTGCACTCTGTGCGCATCTACTCCCCCTCCAACCTCCAACTGGCTGTCATTTACCACCCCCAGGGCCAGCCACCATCTTCTTTGACCACTTAACCACCTGGCTACTTCATTTCCTTTCCGGGGACATCCCCACTATCATCATTTGTGACTTCAACATCCCCATTGACACTTCCCTCTCAGCTGCCACTAAACTTCTATCTCTCACTTCCTCCTTCGGCCTCACTCAATGGTCTTCTGCAGCCACCCACAAAGGCGGTCACACACTGGACCTCATCTTCCCCCGCCTCTACTCCATATCTAACCTCTCTAACTCACCTCTTCCTCTTTCTGACCACAACCTTCTCAAATTCTCTTACCTCTCCACTCCATGTCTACAATCCCCACCCCACAAACTTCCATACCCTCGCAGAAATCTTAAACTCCTTGACCTACACTCATTCTCCGAATCCCTCCTCCCTCTCACAGACATAAGTTCCCTACACAATGCGGATGATGCTGCCGCTCTATATAACACCACAATAGCTGTACCTTTGGAATCTGCTGCCCCATTTACACATACCAAAGCTCGCAATATCAACAGACAGCCCTGGCACACCAGCCTGACCAAAGAACTGAGGCAAGCTTCCAGGGCTGCTGAGCGGAGATGGAAAAGATCCCACTCCAACGAGTACTTCATCGCATTCACACAGTCCCTCACTGCTTTCAAGACCACACTCGCCACAGCTAAACAAACCTACTTCTCATCTCTCATATCCTCCCTGTCTCACAACCCTAAACAGTTCTTCAACACCTTCAATTCTCTCTTCAGTCCCCTGTTATGACCTGGTGGTTAAGGAGCAACACTGATATGACCTGGTGGTTAAAATGAAACACGGACAAGCTCTGAGGAGGTGGCAACTTTACTGACCGCAATCCCTAATCCTAACACCAACACTAGAAATAGCCGTGGGACGTTCCTGTCGCTCCCTAGACGCCTCATCACGGCCTAAGAAATAACTACCCCTAAAGATGGAAACAGAAAACTATCTCGCCTCAGAGAAACTCCCAAAAGGAAAGATAGCCCCCCACAAATATTGACTGTGAGTTAAGAGGAAAATGACAAACACAGAAATGAAAACAGATTTTAGCAAAGGAGGCCAATTCTAAACTAGATAGACAGAAATAGGAAAGGATCACTGTGCGGTCAGTATTAAAAACTAAAAATCCACGCAGAGTTTACAAAAATGGTCTCCACACCGACTCACGGTGTGGAGGGGCAAATCTGCTTCCCCAGAGCTTCCAGCTAGCCTGAATATATCATAATGACAAGCTGGACAAAAAGAAACATAACATGAGCTGAGCAATAAAGTCCAAAGCAAATGGACAACAAGAACCAGCAAGAACTTATCTTTTGCTGAAATGGGCAGGCCACCAGAGAAATCCAAGTAGAGATCTGAATCCAACCCAGAAAACATTGACAGCTGGCATGAACTGAAGACCAGAGCCAAGTTAAATAGCAAGGCCAGGAGAGACGATAAGTGAACGCAGCTGCTACAGCAGAACTTCAAGGAGCAGCAGATCCACTCAAACCCACCAGAGGGAGCCCAAGAGCAGAACTCCCAAAAGTACCATTCACAACCACAGGAGGGAGCCCAAGAATGGAATTCACAACAGTACCCCCCCCTTGAGGAGGGGTCACCGAACCCTCACCAGAGCCCCCAGGCCGATCAGGCCGAGCCAAGTGAAAAGCACGAACCAAATCGGCAGCATGGACATCGGAGGCAACAACCCAAGAATTATCCTCCTGGCCATAACCCTTCCACTTAACCAGATACTGAAGCTTCCGCCTCGAAAAACGAGAATCCAAAATCTTCTCCACCACATACTCCAACTCCCCCTCAACCAACACTGGAGCAGGAGGATCAACGGAGGGAACCATAGGCTCCACATATCTCCGCAACGAAGATCTATGGAACACATTATGAATGGAAAAAGAAGCTGGAAGGGCCAAACGAAAAGACACCGGATTGATAATTTCAGAAATCTTATAAGGACCAATAAAGCGAGGCTTGAACTTAGGGGAAGAAACCTTCATAGGCACATGACGAGAAGACAACCAGACCAAATCCCCAACACGAAGCCGGGGACCAACACACTGACGACGGTTAGCAAAATGTTGAGCCTTTTCCTGAGACAATGTTAAATTGTCCAACACATGAGTCCAAATCTGCTGTAACCTGTCCACCACAGAATCCACACCAGGACAGTCAGAAGGCTCAACCTGCCCTGAAGAAAAACGAGGATGAAAACCAAAGTTACAAAAGAACGGCGAAACCAAGGTAGCCGAACTAGCCCGATTATTAACCCCTTCCTGACATCTGACGTACTATCCCGTCGAGGTGGGGTGGGCCCGTATGACCGCCGACGGGATAGTACGTCATACGCGATCAGCGGCGCTCACGGGGGGAGCGCCGCCGATCGCGGCCGGGTGTCAGCTGATTATCACAGCTGACATCCGGCACTATGTGCCAGGAGCGGTCACGGACCGCCCCCGGCACATTAACCCCCGGCACACCGCGATCAAACATGATCGCGATGTGCCGGCGGTGCAGGGAAGCATCGCGCAGGGAGGGGGCTCCCTGCGGGCTTCCCTGAGCCCCCCGCAGCAACGCGATGTGATCGCGTTGCTGCGAGGGTCTTACCTCCCTCCCTGCAGCTCCCAGACCCGGATCCAAGATGGCCGCGGATCCGGGTCCTGCAGGGAGGGAGGTGGCTTCACAGACGCCTGCTCAGAGCAGGCACTGTGAAGCAGCCTGCACTTTCCTCAGATCGGTGATCTGTCAGAGTGCTATGCAAACTGACAGATCACCGATCTGTATTGTCCCCCCCTGGGGCAAAGTAAAAAAGTTAAAAAAAAAATTTTCCAAATGTGTAAAAAAAAAAAAAAAAAATATTCCAAAATAATGAAAAAAAAAATAAAATATTATTCCCATAAATACATTTCTTTATCTAAATAAAATAAAAAAAACAATAAACGTACACATATTTAGTATCGCCGCGTCCGTAACGACCCAACCTATAAAACTGCCCCACTAGTTAACCCCTTCAGTAAACACCGTAAGAAAAAAAAAAAAAAAACGAGGCAAAAAACAACGCTTTATTACCATACCGCCGAACAAAAAGTGGAATAACACGCGATCAAAAAGACTGATATAAATAACCATGGTACCGCTGAAAACGTCATCTTGTCCCGCAAAAAACGAGCCGCCATACAGCATCATCAGCAAAAAAATAAAAAAGTTATAGTCCTGAGAATAAAGCGATACCAAAATAATTATTTTTTCTATAAAATAGTTTTTATCGTATAAAAGCGCCAAAACATAAAAAAATTATATAAATGAGATATCGCTGTAATCGTACTGACCCGACGAATAAAACTGCTTTATCAATTTTACCAAACGCGGAACGGTATAAACGCCTCTCCCAAAAGAAATTCATGAATAGCTGGTTTTTGGTCCTTCTGCCTCACAAAAATCGGAATAAAAAGTGATCAAAAATGGTCACGTGTCCGAAAATGTTACCAATAAAAACGTCAACTCGTCCCACAAAAAACAAGACCTCACATGACTCTGTGGACCAAAATGTGGAAAAATTATAGGTCTCAAAATGTGGAGACGCAAAAACTTTTTTGCTATAAAAAGCGTCTTTTAGGCTGGTTTCACACTTGCGTTTTTATCTGCATGCGTTTTTTAAAAAAACGCATGTGTGAAAAAACACATGTAAACGTGGTAAAACGCATGCGTTTTTAGACGCATGCGTTTTTATAGAAAAACACAAGAAAACAAACAAAACAAAAAAAACCCTACCCCTAACCCTACCCCTAACCTGAAATACGTGGCACTAAAATATACGTTTATATACGTATATAAGTGCCACGATATTTCAGTGGCCACGTATATAAGTGCCACGTATATAAGTGCCACGTATATAAGTGCCACGTACTTAAGTGCCACGTACTTAAGTGCCACGTACTTAAGTGCCACGTACTTAAGTGCCACGTACTTAAGTGCCACGTATTTACGTGCCACGTATTTACGTGCCACGTATTTACGTGCCACGTATTTAAGTGCCACGTACTTAAGTGCCACGTACTTAAGTGCCACGTATTTACGTGCCACGATATTTCAGTGCCACGTATAACCACATAGTTATAGTATTTATAGTACGTGGCACTGAAATACGTGGCACTGAAATATCGTGGCACTGAAACACGTGGCACTGAAACACGTGGCACTGAAACACGTGGCACTTAAATATGTGGCACTTAAATATGTGGCACTTAAATACGTGGCACTTAAATACGTGGCACTTATGACTGTCAGAAAATGTTCATTAAACGGTTAGAGGTGAGGTTAGGGGTAGGGTTAGGGTTACCGTTGGGATTAGGGTTAGGGGTGTGTTTGGGTTAGGGTTTCAGGTAGAATTGGGGAGTTTCCACTGTTCAGGCACATCAGGGGCTCTCCAAACGCGACATGGCGTCCGATCTCAATTCCAGCCAATTCTGCGTTGAAAAAGTAAAACAGTGCTCCTTCCCTTCCGAGCTCTCCCGTGCGTCCAAAAAGGGGTTTATCCCAACATATGGGTTATCAGCGTACTCGGGACAAATTGAACAACAACTTCTGGGGTCCAAGTTCTCTTGTTATCCTTGGGAAAATAAAAATTTGGGGGGCTAAAAATCATTTTTGTGGGAAAAAAATATGTTTTATTTTCACGGCTCTGCGTTGTAAACTGTAGTGAAACACTTGGGGGTTCAAAGTTCTCACAACACATCTAGATAAGTTCCTTGGGAGGTCTAGTTTCCAATATGGGGTCACTTGTGGGGGGTTTGTACTGTTTGGGTACATCAGGGGCTCTGCAAATGCAACGTGACGCCTGCAGACCAATCCATTTAAGTCTGCATTCCAAATGGCGCTCCTTCCCTTCCGAGCTCTGTCATGTGCCCAAACAGTGGTTACCCCCCACATAGGGGGTATCAGCGTACTCAGGACAAATTGGAAAACAACTTTTAGGGTCCAATTTATTCTGTTACCCTTGTAAAAATACAAAGCTGGGGGCTAAAAAATCATTTTTGTGAAAAAAAAAAAGAATTTTTATTTTCACGGCTTTGCGTTACAAACTGTAGTGAAACACTTGGGGGTTCAAAGTTCTCACAACACATCTAGATAAGTTCCTTGGGAGGTCTAGTTTCCAATATGGGGTCACTTGTGGGGGGTTTGTACTGTTTGGGTACATCAGGGGCTCTGCAAATGCAACGTGACGCCTGCAGACCAATCCATTTAAGTCTGCATTCCAAATGGCGCTCCTTCCCTTCCGAGCTCTGTCATGTGCCCAAACAGTGGTTACCCCCCACATAGGGGGTATCAGCGTACTCAGGACAAATTGGACAACAACTTGTAGGGTCCAATTTATTCTGTTACCCTTGTAAAAATACAAAGCTGGGGGCTAAAAAATCATTTTTGTGAAAAAAAAAAAGAATTTTTATTTTCACGGCTTTGCGTTACAAACTGTAGTGAAACACTTGGGGGTTCAAAGTTCTCACAACACATCTAGATAAGTTCCTTGGGAGGTCTAGTTTCCAATATGGGGTCACTTGTGGGGGGTTTGTACTGTTTGGGTACATCAGGGGCTCTGCAAATGCAACGTGACGCCTGCAGACCAATCCATTTAAGTCTGCATTCCAAATGGCGCTCCTTCCCTTCCGAGCTCTGTCATGTGCCCAAACAGTGGTTACCCCCCACATAGGGGGTATCAGCGTACTCAGGACAAATTGGACAACAACTTGTAGGGTCCAATTTATTCTGTTACCCTTGTAAAAATACAAAGCTGGGGGCTAAAAAATCATTTTTGTGAAAAAAAAAAAGAATTTTTATTTTCACGGCTTTGCGTTACAAACTGTAGTGAAACACTTGGGGGTTCAAAGTTCTCACAACACATCTAGATAAGTTCCTTGGGAGGTCTAGTTTCCAATATGGGGTCACTTGTGGGGGGTTTGTACTGTTTGGGTACATCAGGGGCTCTGCAAATGCAACGTGACGCCTGCAGACCAATCCATTTAAGTCTGCATTCCAAATGGCGCTCCTTCCCTTCCGAGCTCTGTCATGCGCCCAAACAGTGGTTACCCCCCACATAGGGGGTATCAGCGTACTCAGGACAAATTGGAAAACAACTTTTAGGGTCCAATTTATTCTGTTACCCTTGTAAAAATACAAAGCTGGGGGCTAAAAAATCATTTTTGTGAAAAAAAAAAGAATTTTTATTTTCACGGCTTTGCGTTACAAACTGTAGTGAAACACTTGGGGGTTCAAAGTTCTCACAACACATCTAGATAAGTTCCTTGGGAGGTCTAGTTTCCAATATGGGGTCACTTGTGGGGGGTTTGTACTGTTTGGGTACATCAGGGGCTCTGCAAATGCAACGTGACGCCTGCAGACCAATCCATTTAAGTCTGCATTCCAAATGGCGCTCCTTCCCTTCCGAGCTCTGTCATGCGCCCAAACAGTGGTTACCCTCCATATATGGGGTATCAGCGTACTCAGGACAAATTGGACAACAACTTTTGGGGTCCAGTTTATTCTGTTACTCTTGTAAAAATACAAAAGCTGGGGGCTAAAAAATCATTTTTGTGAAAAAAAAAAAATAATTTTTATTTTCACGGCTCTGCGTTATAATCTGTAGTGAAACACTTGGGGGTGCAAAGCTCTCAAAACACATCTAGATAAGTTCCTTAGGGGGTCTAATTTCCAAAATGGTGTCATTTGTGGGGGGTTTCAATGTTTAGGCACATCAGGGGCTCTCCAAACGCAACATGGCGTCCCATCTCAATTCCAGTCAATTTTGCATTGAAAAGTCAAATGGCGCTCCTTCCCTTCCAAGCTCTGCCATGCGCCCAAACAGTGGTTTACCCCAACATATGGGGTATCTGCGTACTCAGGACAAATTGCACAACGTTTTTTGGGGACCAATTTCTTCTCTTACCCTTGGGAAAATAAAAAATTGGGGGCGAAAAGATCATTTTTGTGAAAAAATATGATTTTTTATTTTTACGGCTCTGCATTATAAACTTCTGTGAAGCACTTGGTGGGTCAAAGTGCTCACCACACATCTAGATAAGTTCCTTAGGGGGTCTACTTTCCAAAATGGTGTCACTTGTAGGAGGTTTCAATGTTTAGGCACATCAGGGGCTCTCCAAACGCAACATGGCGTCCCATCTCAATTCCAGTCAATTTTGCATTGAAAAGTCAAATGGCGCTCCTTCACTTCCGAGCTCTGCCATGCGCCCAAACAGTGGTTTACCCCAACATATGGGGTATCTGCGTACTCAGGACAAATTGCACAACATTTTTTGGGGACCAATTTCTTCTCTTACCCTTGGGAAAATAAAAAATTGGGGGCGAAAAGATCATTTTTGTGAAAAAATATGATTTTTTATTTTTACGGCTCTGCATTATAAACTTCTGTGAAGCACTTGGTGGGTCAAAGTGCTCACCACACATCTAGATAAGTTCCTTAGGGGGTCTACTTTCCAAAATGGTGTCACTTGTAGGGGGTTTCAATGTTTAGGCACATCAGGGGCTCTCCAAACGCAACATGGCGTCCCATCTCAATTCCAGTCAATTTTGCATTGAAAAGTCAAATGGCGCTCCTTCCCTTCCAAGCTCTGCCATGCGCCCAAACAGTGGTTTACCCCAACATATGGGGTATCTGCGTACTCAGGACAAATTGCACAACATTTTTTGGGGACCAATTTCTTCTCTTACCATTGGGAAAATAAAAAATTGGGGGCGAAAAGATCATTTTTGTGAAAAAATATGATTTTTTATTTTTACGGCTCTGCATTATAAACTTCTGTGAAGCACTTGGTGGGTCAAAGTGCTCACCACACATCTAGATAAGTTCCTTAGGGGGTCTACTTTCCAAAATGGTGTCACTTGTAGGGGGTTTCAATGTTTAGGCACATCAGGGGCTCTCCAAACGCAACATGGCGTCCCATCTCAATTCCAGTCAATTTTGCATTGAAAAGTCAAATGGCGCTCCTTCCCTTCCAAGCTCTGCCATGCGCCCAAACAATGGTTTACACCCACATATGGGGTATCAGCGTACTCAGGACAAATTGTACAACAACTTTTGCAGTCTATTTTCTCCTGTTACCCTTGGTAAAATAAAACAAATTGGAGCTGAAATAAATTTTGTGTGAAAAAAAATTAAATGTTCATTTTTATTTAAACATTCCAAAAATTCCTGTGAAACACCTGAAGGGTTAATAAACTTCTTGAGTGTGGTTTTGAGCACCTTGAGGGGTGCAGTTTTTAGAATGGTGTCACACTTGGGTATTTTCTATCATACAGACCCCTCAAAATGACTTCAAATGAGATGTGGTCCCTAAAAAAAAATGGTGTTGTAAAAATGAGAAATTTCTGGTCAACTTTTAACCCTTATAACTCCCTAACAAAAAAAAATTTTGGTTCCAAAATTGTGCTGATGTAAAGTAGACATGTGGGAAATGTTACTTATTAAGTATTTTGCGTGACATATGTCTGTGATTTAAGGGCATAAAAATTCAAAGTTGGAAAATTGCAAAATTTTCAAAATTTTCGCCAAATTTCCGTTTTTTTCACAAATAAACGCAAGTTATATCGAAGAAATTTTACCACTATCATGAAGTACAATATGTCACAAGAAAACAATGTCAGAATCGCCAAGATCCGTTGAAGCGTTCCAGAGTTATAACCTCCTAAAGGGACAGTGGTCAGAATTGTAAAAATTGGCCCGGTCATTAACGTGCAAACCACCCTTGGGGGTGAAGGGGTTAAGGGCAAACTCGGCCAACGGCAAGAAGGTCACCCAATCATCCTGATCAGCAGACACAAAGCATCTCAAATAGGTTTCCAAGGTCTGATTGGTTCGCTCCGTTTGGCCATTTGTCTGAGGATGAAATGCTGAAGAAAAAGACAAATCAATGCCCATTCTAGCACAAAAGGACCGCCAAAACCTAGAAACAAACTGGGAACCTGTCAGACACAATATTCTCTGGAATGCCATGCAAACGAACCACATGCTGAAAAAACAATGGAACCAAATCAGAGGAAGAAGGCAACTTAGGCAAAGGTACCAAATGGACCATCTTAGAAAACCGATCACAAACCACCCAGATGACAGACATCTTCTGAGAAACAGGAAGATCAGAAATAAAATCCATGGAAATATGCGCCCAGGGCCTCTCAGGGATAGGCAAAGGCAAAAGCAACCCACTGGCACGAGAACAGCAAGGCTTGGCCCGGGCACAAGTCCCACAAGACTGCACAAAAGAACGCACATCCCGCGACAAGGAAGGCCACCAAAAGGACCTAGCAACCAAATCTCTGGTACCAAAAATCCCAGGATGACCAACCAATACTGAACAATGAACCTCAGAAATTACCTTGCTAGTCCATCTATCAGGAACAAACAGTTTCCCCACTGGACAGCGGTCAGGTTTATCAGCCTGAAACTCCTGAAGCACCTGCCGCAAATCAGGGGAGATGGCAGAAAGAATCACCCCCTCCTTGAGAATACCAGCCGGCTCAAGGACTCATGGAGAATCAGGCAAAAAACTCCTAGAAAGGGCTTCAGCCTTCACATTCTTAGATCCTGGAAGGTACGAGACCACAAAATCAAAACGGGAGAAAAACAAAGACCATCGAGATTGTCTAGGATTCAACCGCTTGGCAGACTCGAGGTAAATCAGATTCTTATGATCGGTCAAGACCATCACGCGATGCTTGGCTCCCTCAAGCCAATGTCGCCACTCCTCAAATGCCCACTTCATAGCCAACAACTCCCGACTGCCGACATCATAATTACGCTCAGCAGGTGAAAACTTTCTGGAGAAGAAAGCACAGGGTTTCATCGAAGAGCCATCAGAACTTCTCTGAGACAAAATGGCCCCTGCCCCAATCTCAGAAGCGTCAACCTTAACCTGAAAAGGGAGAGAAACATCTGGCTGACGCAACACAGGGGCAGAAGTAAAACGACGTTTAAGCTCCTGAAAGGCCTCAACAGCCGCAGAGGACCAATTCATCATATCAGCGCCTTTCTTTGTCAAATCGGTCAGAGGTGTAACCACACTGGAAAAATTAGCAATGAAGCGGGGATAAAAATTAGCAAAGCCCAAAAATTTCTGAAGGCTCTTCACAGATGTGGGTTGAGTCCAATCATGAATGGCCTGGACTTTAACAGGGTCCATTTCAATAGCCGAGGGAGAAAAATTGAAGCCCAAAAAAGAAACCTTCTGAACTCCAAAGAGGCACTTAGACCCCTTCACAAACAATGCATTAGCACGAAGGACCTGAAATACCATCCTGACCTGCTTCACATGAGACTCCCAATCATTGGAAAAAAACAAAATATCATCCAAATAAACAATCATGAATTTATCCAGATAACTCCGGAAGATATCATGCATAAAGGACTGAAACACAGATGGAGCATTAGAGAGCCCGAACGGCATCACAAGATATTCAAAATCTCCTTCGGGCGTATTAAATGCTGTTTTCCATTCATCACCCTGTTTAATACGAACAAGATTATACGTCCCTCGAAGGTCAATCTTGGTAAACCAACTAGCCCCCTTAATCCGAGCAAACAAATCAGAAAGCAAAGGCAAAGGGTACTGGAATTTGACCGTGATCTTATTGAGAAGGCGATAATCTATACAGGGCCTCAAGGAGCCAACCTTCTTGGCAACAAAAAAGAACCCCGCTCCCAACGGTGACGAAGACGGGCGAATATGCCCCTTCTCCAAAGACTCCTTTATATAACTCCGCATAGCGGCATGCTCTGGTACAGGCAGATTGAAAAGTCGGCCCTTAGGGAACTTACAGCCAGGAATCAAGTTAATAGCACAATCGCAGTCCCTATGAGGAGGTAGGAAACTGGACTTGGGCTCATCAAATACATCCTGGAAATCTGACAAAAACTCAGGAACTTCAGAAGAAGGGGAGGAGGAAATTGACATCAAAGGAATATTACTATGTATCCCCTGACAACCCCAACTAGTCACAGACATAGATTTCCAATCCAGCACCGGATTATGTACCTGTAACCATGGAAAACCCAGCACAACAACATCATGCAAATTATGCAACACCAGAAAGCGAATATTTTCCTGATGTGCTGGAGCCATGTACATGGTCAACTGTGTCCAGTACTGAGGTTTATTCTTGGCCAATGGCGTAGCATCAATTCCCCTTAAGGGAATAGGGCTCTGCAAAGGCTCCAAGGAAAAACCACAGCGTTTGGCAAATTCTAAGTCCATTAAGTTCAAGGCAGCGCCAGAATCCACAAATGCTATAACAGAAAAGGACGACAATGATCAAATCAGGGTAACAGACAAGAGAAATTTGGGCTGTACAGTACTAATGGTAACAGACCTAGTGACTCTCTTAGTACGCTTCGAACAATCAGAAATAGCATGAGTAGAGTCACCACAGTAAAAACACAGCCCCTTCTGACGTCTGAATTCCTGCCGTTCTGCTCTAGTCAAAATCCTATCACATTGCATAGGCGCAGGACTCAGCCCAGAAGACACCGCCATATGGTGCACCACCTTGCGCTCGCGCAGGCGCCGATCAATCTGAATGGCCAAAGACATAGATTCGTTCAAACCAGCAGGCGTGGGGAACCCCACCATAACATCTTTAAGGGTTTCAGAAAGACCCTTTCTGAAAATCGCTGCCAGGGCATACTCATTCCATCTTGTGAGCACAGACCACTTTCTAAATTTCTGGCAGTATATTTCTGCTGCTTCCTGACCCTGACACAGAGCCAGCAAAGTTTTTTCTGCCTGATCCACAGAATCAGGTTCGTCATACAGCAATCCGAGCGCTTGAAAAAATGCGTCTACATTGAGTAATACAGGATTTCCTGGCTCAAGGGAGAATGCCCAGTCCTGCGGGTCGCCACGCAGCAGAGAAATGACAATCTTCACCTGCTAAATGGGGTCACCAGAGGAACGGGGTCTCAGAGCAAAAAACAATCTGCAGTTATTTTCAAAATTCAAAAATTTAGATCTATCCCCAGAAAACAAATCAGGAATAGGAATTCTAGGCTCTAAAACCGGAGTCTGGACAACATAATCTTGGATACTCTGTACCCTTGCAGCGAGTTGATCCACACGTGAGGACAGACCCTGAACCTCCATGTCAGCACCAGAATCCTGAACCACCCAGAGATTAAGGGGAAAAAAAGACAAATCAGGCTGCAAAGAAAAAAAAAATGGCTCAGAACTTTCTTTTCCCGCTTTTGAGATGCATTTAACACATTGTGGGCCAGCTGTACTGTTATGACCTGGTGGTTAAGGAGCAACACTGATATGACCTGGTGGTTAAAATGAAACATGGACAAGCTCTGAGGAGGTGGCAACTTTACTGACCGCAATCCCTAATCCTAACACCAACACTAGAAATAGCCGTGGGACGTTCCTGTCGCTCCCTAGTCGCCTCGTCACGGCCTAAGAAATAACTACCCCTAAAGATGGAAACAGAAAACTATCTCGCCTCAGAGAAACTCCCAAAAGGAAAGATAGCCCCCCACAAATATTGACTGTGAGTTAAGAGGAAAATGACAAACACAGAAATGAAAACAGATTTTAGCAAAGGAGGCCAATTCTAAACTAGATAGACAGAAATAGGACAGGATCACTGTGCGGTCAGTATTAAAAACTAAAAATCCACGCAGAGTTTACAAAAATGATCTCCACACCGACTCACGGTGTGGAGGGGCAAATCTGCTTCCCCAGAGCTTCCAGCTAGCCTGAATATATCATAATGACAAGCTGGACAAAAAGAAACATAACATGAGCTGAGCAATAAAGTCCAAAGCAAATGGACAACAAGAACCAGCAAGAACTTATCTTTTGCTGAAATGGGCAGGCCACCAGAGAAATCCAAGTAGAGATCTGAATCCAACCCAGAAAACATTGATAGCTCGCATGAACTGAAGACCAGAGCCAAGTTAAATAGCAAGGCCAGGAGAGACGATAAGTGAACGCAGCTGCTACAGCAGAACTTCAAGGAGCAGCAGATCCACTCAAACCCACCAGAGGGAGCCCAAGAGCAGAACTCCCAAAAGTACCATTCACAACCACAGGAGGGAGCCCAAGAACGGAATTCACAACAGTCCCCCAACACATCCTCCCTCCCCACTCATCTCAGCTGAAGACTTTGCCTCATTTTTCAAGCAGAAGATTGATAACATCAGAGACAGTTTTGGCCAACAACAACCAGAGCCCTTCCTCCCGACTTCCCAGCCCTCCACCTCCAAAACCAACTTCTCCACCATTACAGAAGATCGACTCTCCACTCTACTCTCAAGATTGCATCTCACCACCTGTGCACTTGACCCCATCCCATCCCACTTCATCCCAAACCTCGCCACAGTCTTCATCCCAACCCTAACCCATCTCTTCAACTTATCACTAACAACTGGTGTTTTCCCCTCAAGTTTTAAATATGCCTCAATCACACCTATCCTCAAAAAGCCCTCTCTTGACCCATCCTCTGTATCTAGCTATCGCCCTATATCACTTCTCCCCTATGCCTCAAAACTACTGGAACAACACGTCTACCTTGAACTGTCCTCCCATCTCTCTTCTTGCTCCCTCTTCGATCGCTTACAATCTGGCTTCCGGTCACACCATTCCACTGAAACTGCCCTAACTAAGGTCACCAATGACCTCTTAACCGCCAAGAGCAAGCGACACTACTCTGTCCTCCTCCTCCTCCTGGACCTGTCCGCTGCCTTTGACACAGTGGACCATTCCCTATTATTACAGACCCTCTCATCTCTTGGCATCACAGACTTGGTCCTATCCTGGATCTCGTCATACGTAACAGACCGGACATTCAGCGTCTCCCACTCACACACCACATCCTCACCTCACCCTCAGTCCGCAAGCCCCTGCTCTTCTCCATTTACACATTTGGCCTGGGACAGCTCATAGAATCTCACAGTTTTTAGTTTCACCTCTATGCTGATGACACACAGATCTACATCTCTGGACCTGATATCACCTCCCTACTAACCAGAATCCCTCAATGTCTGTCCACTATTTTATCCTTCTTCTCCGCTAGATTTCTGAAACTTGACATGGACAAAACAGAATTCATCATCTTTCCCCATCTCACGCGACCCCCCCCCCCCCCAACGAACCTATCCATTACAGTAAACGGCTGCCCACTGTCCCCAGTCCCACAAGCTCGCTGCCTCGGGGTAATCCTTGATGCTGATCTCACCTTCAAACCACATATCCAAGCCCTTTCCACTTCCTGCCGACTTGAACTCAAAAATGTTTCACGGATCCGTACATTCCTCAACCAAGAATCTGCAAAAACCCTAGTCCATGCCCTCATTATCTCTCGCCTTGACTACTGCAACCTCCTGCTCTGTGGCCTCCCCTCGAACACTCTCGCACCCCTCCAATCTATTCTAAACTCCGCTGCCCGACTAATCCACCTGTCCCCCCGCTATTCCCCGGCATCTCCCCTCTGTCAATCCCTTCACTGGCTCCCCATTGCCCAGAGACTCCAGTACAAAACCCTAACCATGACATACAAAGCCATCCACAACCTGTCGCCTCCATACATCTGTGACCTCGTCTCCCGGTACTTACCTACACGCAACCTCCGATCCTCACAAGATCTCCTTCTCTACTCCCCTCTTATCTCCTCTTCCCACAATCGTATACAAGAATTCTCTCGCGTATCACCCCTACTCTGGAACCCTCTACCACAACATATCAGACTCTCGCCTACCATCGAAACCTTCAAAAAGAGCCTGAAGACCCACCTCTTCCGACAAGCCTACAACCTGCAGTAACCACCGATCGACCAAACCGCTGCATGACCAGCTCTACCCTCGCCTACTGTATTCTCACCCATCCCTTGTAGATTGTGAGCCTTCACGGGCAGGGTCTTTTCTCCTCCTGTACCAGTTATGACTTGTATTGTTTAACATTATTGTACTTGTTTTTATTATACCAAGCAAAAAAAGCGGTCACACCTTAAAGGTAGCCACAATGAAGAGATCCAGATTAAGGGGAATTTAAGGCTTTTATTGGAAAAAATTATAAGAAATGCATAAATGCTCTAGCACCATAACATAAGGTGGAAAGCTGGATATTGTACACCATAAAATAATGATAAATGCAAAGTAGTTGTAACAACTCTGCTGGCATCACGGCATGGCCTCGTATTTCTCACACTATCTTACCCACTGCTCCAGGTCATGATGTGGTTTCTGTTTCTTGCCAGCTCCATGTTCTGTGTCTCTGCTCTCTGCATGCTTCATAGTTCTGTGTATAGAGGGGCGGCGCCTGAACTCTCTGGTTCTTATAGGAATCAGGTGCATCTGTCCAATCTGTTCCTGACCAATTGCCAGGAGACCTCCAGTATTTAGTTCAGCTCCAACCAGTGGTCTGCGCCTGTGCAATGTGTTAGCTCAGTTAGTGTCTTGCTTCTGAGTTTGCCTGGCCTTTCTCTGAGTTACTCCCTCTCTGGAGGATTTTCTGTGTTATTTCCTTGGTCTTGTTGTCCGCCCACCAGGAGGCAGAATATCCTGGTCCCAGTGTCTTTGTCCTTGTGTCTTGTTCCATTGCCTTGTCTGCACTTAGTCTTACCTCGGTCTCCTAGTCTTTGGCTTCCTTCCCTGTTGTCTTTCCTTGTATTCTCAGTCTGCTTACACTCCGCACTCTTCCAGCTCTGTCTGCTCTGAACCTTTGTGACTTTACCTCTGCTCCTCCCTTCTGCGTTTCTGCTCCTTTCTACTCTGCTTATCTTCTGCTGTTGCAGTTATCCCTTGCTGCAGCTTCTCTCCACATTCCTTGTGGCTCTGCTCAGCTTTGCTGCAGAGACCTCTCCCGCAGCTCCTCTCCGCTCCTTGCGGTTCTACCTGGCTCCGCTCCTTGCGGTTCTACCTGGCTCCGCTCCTTGCAGTTCTACCTGGCTCCGCTCCTTGCGGTTCTACCTGACTCCGCTCCTTGCGGTTCTACCTGGCTCCGCTCCTTGCGGTTCTACCTGGCTCCGCTCCTTGCGGTTCTACCTCCCCTGCACTTGGCTCCGCCGCCAGCCCTTGGCTCCGCCTCCTGCCTGTCTGCACTTGGCTCCGCCTCCAGCTCTTGGCTCCGCCTCCTGCCTGTCTGCACTTGGCTCCGCCTCCAGCTCTTGGCTCCGCCTCCTGCGGTTTTGCACTTGGCTCCGCCTCCTGCTCTGGGCTCTGCCTCCTGCATTTCTGTTCTTGGCTCTAGCTCCTGTGCTTTCGCTCTGCATCCGCTCTTGCGGTCTTTATCTACTTATTCCTAGGTCCTCGTGTCTGAACAGGTTCTTACCTGTTCTACATGCCTGCAGACCGGTCCCTACCGGTTCTTCCAGTGTACCAGTCTTTCCCACCAGTCCTGCCAGAGAGCCAGCCATGCCCGCCTACCTTGCCAGAGAGCCAGCCGTGCCCGCCTGCCTACCAGAGAGCCAGCCGTGCCCACCTGCCTGACAGTGTTCCTGTTGTACCCGTCTGCCTGCCCATGTGCCAGCCGTGCCCGCTTGCTTGTCTATGTTCCGTTCCCCGGTGGGATCAGCAGCCACAACCAGACTCCACCCTGGAGTGGTACCTGGTAGCTTCCTATTGCACAAGTCTGACCTCACCATCAGAGGCTCCAGCGAACACCTAGGAAGCTACTTAGTTACGCCCCTTCCAGGGAGGTTTGGTCTGTGGCACAGTGGGGCCACACACCTCCGCACGCCCGCGCCAACCAGTCTGGGCGCGAGCATGACAGTAGTAACTATATAACTCCCTACTGCCCGATGTACCTCTAGCTGCCTAAGCATGCTCATAATACAGAAAAAATCCTAGTGCATATACATCCAGACATTGTAATGATATCTACCTGCAGTCAGCACAGCGTTCCACCTCACCCCAACGCGCGTTTCGCAATAAGCTTCTTCCGGAGTTGTTTTTATTATGTATACCCCTCCTTACATGTAAAGCGCCATGGAATAAATGGCGCTATAATAATAAATAATAATAATAATAGATCAATAGATATTATCTATCTATAAATCTATCATCTATCTATCTCATTCCATCTATCTATTCTATCCATCATATATATATATCTATCTCATTCCTTCTATCTATAGATAGATAGAACGAATGGGATAGATATGGGATAGATAGAAGGAATGAGATAGATCTATAGATAGATATATGAATAGATATATCTATCTATCTATGGATAGATGTAGATAGATATATGAATAGATATATCTATGTATCTATCCATATATCTATCTACATCTATCCATAGATAGATCTATAGATAGATATATGAATGGATATATCTATCTCATTCCTTCTATCTATCTATCCCATATCTATCTATACATAGAAGGAATGAGATAGATATATAGATAGATCTACATATAGATAGATCTATAGATACATAGATCTATCTATTCATATATCTATCTATCTATAGATATCTCTATGGATAGATATATATGTATAGATAGATATATCTATGGATAGATGTAGATAGATAAATGGATAGATATATCTACAGTATAGACCAAAAGTTTTGACACACCTTCTCATTTAAAGATTTTTCTGTATTTTCATGACTATGAAAATTGGAAATTCACACTGAAGGCATCAAAACTATGAATTAACACATGTGGAATTATATACTTAACAATACACTATGTTCCAAATTATTATGCAAATTAAATTTTTAAGAAAGAAGGAGTACCAGCGGAGCAAAAATATGGTGCAAAAGTTCAAAAGTTTATTAATAATTCATTATAAAGTGCATGAGTACAAGACATATACTTAGAAAAGGGATGGTTAAAACATGGATCACTACCAGTTCCCCCACCGTGATCTCCCACAGCTAAGTGCAAGTAAGGAAGCAGCCGAATGTATTAATTAAATGGGAACCGTGGGAGACAATGCAAACACCACAGTACAGGTAAAGTGCTTGAACGATGCTTACCACTGGAGAGGAGCAAGGTGGGGTGTACTGGGTAGGGACCGATCCGTACGAGACCCCCGACGCGCGTTTCGCCACGCAAATGTTCTGGCTTTCTCAAGGGGAGGTGCCCCAAGGCAGATCAGGACGGTTTAAATAGTGCGGTAACCAGTCCATGTGATCATATCACACGGGGAACGCGGACCAATGATCGCCGTGAATTCGGCGCATGCGCACCCGCGGCACCCCGTCCCACGTCAGAGCCGGCGTCAGGCGTTGCTGCGGGCGTCGCTGGGAGTAAGGCCCAGCGGCGCCTGCGCAAGACCAAGGTGACACCGCCCTGACTGGGAGCAGATGGAGCCGCGAGCAGCGCATGCGCACTGTGGCAGTCCTGGGCCGCGGTAAATAGAAAAGATTGTTTTGCCTAAATATATCTACATGCCAATAAGCCCATATATACAGATAGAGACCGCAGGAAGTGATAGCTGTATCAGAGAGACATATTATATAAAGTACATATACAAGATGTATAAACTGCAGTGCCAAGATACAAAAATATTCCTTCTTCATATAATACATGTATGTCCTTATCATGTCTGTATAGATCATGCTTGGGCTGGATGTAACGGCATGTTGATGTCATAATCTTCAAACGAAGTCCACATAAGCGAAGTGTCCTGAGAGCCGGGGCAGAACGCAGGTAAGAAATAACTACAAGATAACACAAAAAAATAATAAAATTATTTTTTTGTGTTATCTTGTAGTTATTTCTTACCTGCGTTCTGCCCCGGCTCTCAGGACACTTCGCTTATGTGGACTTCGTTTGAAGATTATGACATCAACATGCCGTTACATCCAGCCCAAGCATGATCTATACAGACATGATAAGGACATACATGTATTATATGAAGAAGGAATATTTTTGTATCTTGGCACTGCAGTTTATACATCTTGTATATGTACTTTATATAATATGTCTCTCTGATACAGCTATCACTTCCTGCGGTCTCTATCTGTATATATGGGCTTATTGGCATGTAGATATATTTAGGCAAAACAATCTTTTCTATTTACCGCGGCCCAGGACTGCCACAGTGCGCATGCGCTGCTCGCGGCTCCATCTGCTCCCAGTCAGGGCGGTGTCACCTTGGTCTTGCGCAGGCGCCGCTGGGCCTTACTCCCAGCGACGCCCGCAGCAACGCCTGACGCCGGCTCTGACGTGGGACGGGGTGCCGCGGGTGCGCATGCGCCGAATTCACGGCGATCATTGGTCCGCGTTCCCCGTGTGATATGATCACATGGACTGGTTACCGCACTATTTAAACCGTCCTGATCTGCCTTGGGGCACCTCCCCTTGAGAAAGCCAGAACATTTGCGTGGCGAAACGCGCGTCGGGGGTCTCGTACGGATCGGTCCCTACCCAGTACACCCCACCTTGCTCCTCTCCAGTGGTAAGCATCGTTCAAGCACTTTACCTGTACTGTGGTGTTTGCATTGTCTCCCACGGTTCCCATTTAATTAATACATTCGGCTGCTTCCTTACTTGCACTTAGCTGTGGGAGATCACGGTGGGGGAACTGGTAGTGATCCATGTTTTAACCATCCCTTTTCTAAGTATATGTCTTGTACTCATGCACTTTATAATGAATTATTAATAAACTTTTGAACTTTTGCACCATATTTTTGCTCCGCTGGTACTCCTTCTTTCTTAAGTGATTTATATGGAGCTGGTTTGCTTTCTTGGTAGTGGGTCTTTTGAGCACGATTGAGTGTCTTGACTGCCCCATTGTCTGATTATGCCTTGTTTTGTTCTAAATTAAATTTTTATCAGATTTTCCTAAATGGTCAGTGCAAATGACAGTCAGTCTAATAAAAGTCATCACCCGTTAGATTATACATCGAATTTTATTGAAGAAACCTCCCATTTATAACAGTTTAATCTCCAAAATGAATAAAAACTCAAAATGCACTGTTCCAAATTATTATGCACAGTAGAATTTCTAAACATTTGATATATTTTAAAGAACTGAAAATGCTCATTTGTGGAATTTGCAGCATTAGGAGGTCACATTCACTGAACAAAAAAGCTATTTAACGCCAAAACATCCCAACAGGCCAAGTTACATGTTAACATAGGACCCCTTCTCTGATATCACCTTCACAATTCTTGCATCCGTTGAACTTGTGAGTTTTTGGAGAGTTTCCACTTGTATTTCTTTGCATGAAGTCAGAATAGCCTCCCAGAGCTGCTGTTTGGATGTGAACTGCCTCCCACACTCATAGATCTTTTGCTTGATGATCCTCTAAAGGTTCTCTATAGGGTTGAGGTCAGGGGAAGATGGTGGCCACGCCATGAGTTTATCTCCTTTTATGCCCATAGCAGCCAATGACTCAGAGGTATTCTTTGCAGCATGAGATGGTGCATTGTCATGCATGAAGATGGTTTTGCTCCTGAAGGCACGTTTCTGCTTTTTAGACCATAGAAGAAAGTGGTCAGTCAGAAACTCTATATACTTTGCAGAGGTCATTTTCACACCTTCAGGAACCTTAAAGGGCCTTACCAGCTGTTTCCCATGATTCTGGCCTAAAACATGACTCCTCCACCTCCTCGCTGACGTTGCAGCCTTGTTGGGACATGGTGGCCATCCACTACTCCATCCATCTGGACCATCCAGGGTTGCTCAACACTTATCAGTAAACAAGACTGTTTGGAAATTAGTCTTCATGTATGTGTGGGCCCAATACAACCATTTCTGCTTGTGAACACTGTTTAAGGGTGGCTGAATAGTAGGTTTATGCACCACAGCAAGCCTTTGAAGGAGCCTACACCTTGAGGTTCGAGGGACTCCAGAGGCACCAGCAGCTTCAAATATCTGTTTGCTGCTTTGTAATGGCTTTTTAGCAGCTGCTCTCTTAATCCGATGAACTTGCCTGGCAGAAATCTTCATCATTATGCCTTTATCAGCCAAACACATTTGTGCTCAGATACAGTCACAAATCTCTTAACAGTACGATGATCACGCTTATGTTTTTGGAAAATTTCTAATGTTTTCATCCCTTCACCAAGGCATTGCACTATTTGATGCTTTTCATCAGCAGAGAGATCCTTTTTCTTTCCCATGTTACTTGAAAACTGTGACCTGCTTAATAATGTGGAACATCATTTTTAAGTAGTTTTCCTTTAATTAGAATCACCTGGAAAACCAATTATCACATGTGTTTAAGATTGATTTCAGAGATCCATTGAGCCCTGAGACACAATACCATCCACGAGTTTATTTGAAAAACAAAACAATTAAATCTTTATGACACTTAAATCCAATTTGCATAATAATTTGGAACACAGTGTAAAGTGTGAAACAACTGAAATTATGCCTTATATTCTAGGTTCTTCAAAGCAGCCACCTTTTGCTTTGATGGCTGCTTTGCACACTGTTGGCATTCTCTTGATGAGCTTCAAGAGGTAGTCACCGGAAATGGTCTTCCAACAATCTTGAAGGAGTTCCCAGAGATGCTTAGCACTTGTTGGCCCTTTTGTCTTCACTCTGCGGTCCAGCTCACCCCAAACATCTCGATTGAGTTCAGGTCTGGTGACTGTGGAGGTCAGGTCATCTGGCGTAGCACCCCATCACTCTCCTTCTTGGTCAAATAGCCCTTACACAGCCTGGAGGTATGTTTGGGGTCATTGTCCTGTTGAAAAATAAATGATGGTCCAACTAAACGCAAACCGGATGAAATAGCATGCTGCTGCAAGATGCTGTGGTAGCCATGCTGGTTCAGTATGCCTTCAATTTTGAATAAATCCCCAACAGTGTCACCAGCAAAGCACTTCCACATCATTACACCTACTCCTCCATGCTTCACGGTGGGAACCATACATGTAGAGTCCATCCGTTCACCTTTTCTGCGTCACACAAAGACAGGGTGTTTGGAACCAAAGATCTCAAATTTGGACTCATCAGACCAAAGCACAGATTTCCACTGGTCTAATTTCCATTCCTTGTGTTCTTTAGCCCAAACAAGTCTTTTCTGCTTGTTGCCTGTCCTTAGCAGTGGTTTCCTAGCAGCTATTTTACTATGAAGGCCTGCTGTACAAAGTCTCCTCTTAACAGTTGTTGTAGAGATGTGTCTGCTGCTAGAACTCTGTGTGGCATTGACATGGTCTCTAATCTGAGCTGCTGTTAACCTGCGATTTTGGAGGCTGTTGACTTGGATAAACTTATCCTCAGAAGCAGAGGAGACTCTTGGTCTTCCTTTCATGGGGCCGTCCTCATGTGAGCCCGTTTCTTTGTAGCGCTTGATGGTTTTTGCAACTGAACTTGGGGACACTTTCAGAGTTTTCCCAATTTTTCGGTGTGACTGACCTTCATTTCGTAAAGTAATGATGGCCACTCGTTTTTCTTTACTTAGCTGCTTTTTTCTTGCCATAATACAAATTCTAACAGTCTATTCAGTAGGACTATCAGCTGAGTATCCACCAGACTTCTGCACAACACAACTGATGGTCCCAACCCCATTTATAAGGCAAGAAATCCCACTTATTAAACCTGACAGGGCACACCTGTGAAGTGAAAACCATTTCCGGTGACTACCTCTTGAAGCTCATCAAGACAATGCCAAGAGTGTGCAAAGCAGTCATCAAAGCAAAAGGTGGCTACTTTGAATAACCTAGAATATAAGACATATTTTCAGTTGTTTCACACTTTTTTGTGAAGTACATATAATTCCACATGTGTTAATTCATAGTTTTGATGCCTTCAGTGTGAATGTACAATTTTCATAGTCATGAAAATACAGAAAAATCTTAAAATGAGAAGGTGTGTCCAAACTTTTGGTCTGTACTGTATGTATCTATAGATATATCTATCTAGAAATATATCTATACATATATCCATAGTTATATCTATAGATATATCTATAGATATCCATCTATAGATATATAGATATATAATAGCAAGGCCGATGTTTATCAATCAACATGTTTAATTGAAAAAAAAAAAAATTAAAACGGGAAAAAAATGGCAGGGGCCAATATTCGTAGGCTGGGAAGGGGGCAATATCCATGGCCCCTTCACAGACTATGAATATCCGCCCGCAGCTGTCTGCGTAGCCTTTACTGGCTATTAAAATAGGGGGACCCCATGTCATTGTTTTTGGAGGGGGTCCCCCTATTTTAATAGCCAGTAAAGGCTACACAGGCAGCTGTGGGCTGATATTCATAGCCTGGGAAGGGGCCATTGATATTTACCCCCCCCCCCCGGCTACAAATACCAGCCCCAGCCGCCCCAGTAATGGCACATTGTAAGATGTGCCAATTCCGGCACTTAGCCCCTCTCTTCCCACTCCCGTGTAGCTGTTAGGTATGGGGTAATAAGGGGTTAATGTCACCTTTGTATTGTAAGGTGACATTAAGCCCGATTAGTAATGGAGAGGCGTCAATAAGACGCCTATCCAGTACTAATCCTATAGTACTGAAATAGTTGAAAAAAAAAAAAAGACAGCCACAAAAACATATTTTAATATTCTTAATTTCACCATACTTACAAATACGCCTAATTCCTGTGACGCCCTCGATCGCCTGCAAAAAATTTAAAATAATAAACCAATCGTATACTCTCTTTCTGCTGTAGTCCAATTAATAACGAGTGTCCCACGACGATCTCCCCTATAGAACAGTGATATCGGGTGATGTCACGGCTCTATATGGCCTCCAGTGACACACTGACAGGAGACAATGGCTCCTGTAGTGCATCACTGAAGAGGTTACCTTAGTTCAGGATCTCACTTTATGGCAAAGCTGCGTGGGACTTTTCCCACACAGCAGTGCCACAAGTGAGAGTAGGAACTATTTCTCACAGCAGCGGAGGGATACCTTCTGCCATTGTATAGCCGGAGCCCCTGGAAAGCGGTCGCATCAGCTGATGTGGCAGCTCTCCACCGGAGATCGTCGTGGGACACTATTAATTGGATATCTGCGGATCAGGGAGTATATTGTAGGTTTATTATTTTAATATTTTTTTTATTGGTGAGCAAGGGCTTTGGGATCAAGGTGATTGGCGAGTATGTACTCTATGTTGCATGTACTGCATGTTGCATGTACTGCTTGTTGTATGTTATATGTTGCATGTACTGCATGTTCTGTATGTTATATGTACTGTATGTTGTATGTACTGTATGTTATATGTTTTATGTACTGTATGTTCTGTATGTTATATGTACTGTTGTATGTTATATGTTGTATGTACTGTTGTATGTTGTATGTTATATGTTATATGTACTGTATGTTGTATGTTATAAGTTATATGTACTGTATGTTGTATGTACTGTATGTTGTATGTTATATGTTTTATGTACTGTATGTTGTATGTACTGTATGTTGTATGTTACAGGGGTTGGACAAAATAAAGGAAACACCTAACGTTTTGGCATCATAATCTTTGAACATGTTATAAACATGCAAACCGTTACATATGGTAATGTTTTGTAGTTGAATATTTGTGTTATGTGATATGTGTATGTAAATTAACTGTTTGTTTTGCAGAATTGTAAGAACATTGATGAGAACCTGATACCAATGACAGACCTCTCAGATATTCAAAGAGGCCAAATTGTTGGTGCTCGTATGGCAGGCGCTAGTGTAACAGAAAGTGCCCAAATGCTTGGCGTGTCAAGAGGTACTGTCTCCAAAGTAATGACTGCATTTGAAAGAGAAGGAAAAATGTCCGCAGCAAAACACAGGTCCGGCCGAAAGTCAAAGTTGACTGAGAGAGACCGTTGGACTCTAAAGCGAATTGTGAGAGAGGATCGCAAGACCACGGCCCTGAAAATCACTGCTGAGCTCAATGAACACCTACAGAACCCAGTAGCCACCAAAACTGTTCGTCGGGAGCTGCACAAATCTGTATTCCACGGAAGAGCTGCAATTAGAAAACCGCTGCTCTCAGTGACAAATGTTTCCAAGTGTTTAGAGTGGTGTAGAAACCTCCAGAATTGGTCCCTTGAGCAGTGGAAACATGTGATATTCTCAGACGAATCATCATTTACCCTATTTCCGACCTCCGGCCGAGTGTACGCTTGGAGACAGTTGAAAGAAGCATTCCATCCAGACTGCCTTCTCCCAACCGTAAAACATGGCAGAGGTTCTGTGGTGATCTTGGGTGCTATTTCGTGGAGATCTGCCAGGCCAATGATATCCCTTCATGGAAGAATTAACAGCCGAGATTATTTAGGCATTTTGGGCGACCAAGTGCATCCAATGGTTCAAGCACTGTTCCAGGAGGGGAACGCCATCTTTCAGGATGATAATGCACCAATTCATACAGCTAGAATCGTTAAAGCATGGCACGAGGAACATTCTAATGAAGTTGAGCATCTCATCTGGGCCCCACAAACCCCAGACCTCAACATTATTGAGCATTTATGGTCGATTTTAGAGATTCAAGTTAGACGTCGATTTCCGCCGCCATCGTCGCTCAAAGAACTGGAGGGCGTTTTAACTGCAGAATGGGCTAAAATTCCTTTGGAAACAATTCACATCTTGTATGAATCCATATCTCGGAGAATTGAGGCTGTAATCCCGCAAAAGGTGGACCTACACCAGATTAAACTAACTTTTGTTGATGTTTCCAGGTGTTTCCATTATTTGGTCCAACCCCTGTATATGTTGTATGTACTGTATGTCTATGTATGTGTTTTGTTTTTTTACATTCAACACATTAGCCGGATGATGGGACTACTACTGTCCCATCATTGGCTAATGTGTCAATAACTGTCACTGTAGCAGGCAAAGCTCGATGGGACTTGTAGTCCCATCGGACGATGCCTGCACATACACACGCACAACCCCCTAAAGACCCACCCCCAAAGACCCCTGGACAGCGCCGCACAAAACCGGACAGCCCCGCAAAACCCCGGACAGCTCGCAGACGCATTGGCAGACCCATGGACAGTCCGCAGACCCCGCCCGCACACACATACACGCACACAGTCATCGCCCATACATGTCACGTGGTCTCCGGCGCCGACAGCTTCTTCCCCTGTTCAGCGGTCACGTGGTACCGCTCATTAAAGTAATAAATATGGACTTCACTCTCATAGGGGTGGAGCCGCATATTCATTACTGTAATGAGCGGTACCAGTGACCGCTGAACAGGGGAAGAAGCTGCCGGCGCTGGACACCATCTGTCTGGGAGAAGCTGCCAGGGACCGAGCAGAGAGCAGGTGAGTATTTCACATATAATGCTCCATACAGATCATTATGAACCCATAGATGCTCCATATAACAATGTGCCCCATATAATGCTCCATACAGTTCTTTATGGCCCCATAGATGCTCCATATAACAATGTGCCCCATATAATGCTCCATACAGTTCATTATGGCCCCATAGATGCTCCATATAACAATGTGCCCCATATAATGCTCCATACAGTTCATTATGGCCCCATAGATGCTCCATATAACAATGTGCCCCATATAATGCTCCATACAGATCATAGTTTGTAAGCTTGCGAGCAGGGCCCTCATTCCTCCTGTTATCTGTTTTGAACTGTGATTTCTGTTATGCTGTAATGTCTATTGTCTGTACAAGTCCCCTCTATAAGTTGCACATTGTTATATGGAGCATCTATGGGGCCCATAATGAACTGTATGGAGCATTATATGGGGCACATTGTTATATGGAGCATCTATGGGGCCATAATGAACTGCATGGAGCATTATGTGGGGCATATTGTTATATGGAGCATCTATGGGGCCATAATGAACTGCATGGAGCATTATATGTGGCATATTGTTATATGGAGCATCTATGGGGCCATAATGAACTGTATGGAGCATTATATGGGGCACATTGTTATATGGAGCATCTATGGGGCCATAATGAACTGCATGGAGCATTATGTGGGGCATATTGTTATATGGAGCATCTATGGGGCCATAATGAACTGCATGGAGCATTATATGTGGCACATTGTTATATGGAGCATCTATGGGGCCATAATGAACTGCATGGAGCATTATATGGGGCACATTGTTATATGGAGCATCTATGGGGCCATAACGAACTGTATGGAGCATTATATGGGGCACATTGTTATATGGAGCATCTATGGGGCCATAATGAACTGCATGGAGCATTATGTGGGGCATATTGTTATATGGAGCATCTATGGGGCCATAATGAACTGCATGGAGCATTATATGTGGCATATTGTTATATGGAGCATCTATGGGGCCATAATGAACTGTATGGAGCATTATATGGGGCACATTGTTATATGGAGCATCTATGGGGCCATAATGAACTGCATGGAGCATTATGTGGGGCATATTGTTATATGGAGCATCTATGGGGCCATAATGAACTGTATGGAGCATTATATGTGGCACATTGTTATATGGAGCATCTATGGGGCCATAATGAACTGCATGGAGCATTATATGGGGCACATTGTTATATGGAGCATCTATGGGGCCATAATGAACTGTATGGAGCATTAAATGTGGCACATTATTATATGGAGCATCTATGGGGCCTGTTGTGAATTCTGTTCTTGGGCTCCCTCCGGTGGTCATAAGTGGTACTGCTGTCTTTGGATGGCAGCCTTCTTCAGCTGAATTTAGTTAGTGCAATTCTCTGGCTATTTAGTCTTGCTGGAATCTTTGATTAGTGCCAGTTGTCCATTGTTTTCCTGGAGGATTCACATCTCTGCCTCTTTGCTCCTGCTATGCAGTTCAAATCAGCAAGGATAAGTTCTGGCTTTGATTTTGGGGCCCACATGTTGTGGGCTTATTAGTTCAGTATTTTTCTATGTTTTTTCTTTTCCAGCTCTGTCTGTTTAAGGATTTATTCAGCCAAGCTGGTATCTCTGGAGATACAGATTTTGCCCTCTCCATATCTGTAGTCAGATGTGGAGAGTTTTTGTATTTTCTGTGCTGGATGTTTTCTAGTATTTTAATACTGACCGCACAGTACTCTGTCCTGTCTTTTCTATTCAGTTAGAAAGGCCTCCTTTGCTAAATCCTGTTTTCAGTCTGCGTTTGTTGTTTCCCTCTCCTCTCACAGTCAATATTTGTGGGGGGCTGTCTATCCTTTTGGGATTTTCTCTGAGGCAAGATAGGTTTCCTATTTCTATCTTTAGGGGTAGTTAGTTCTTAGGCCGTGTCGAGGTGTCTAGGTCATGATAGGAACATCCCACGGCTGCTACTAGTTGTGTGCTAAGTTCAGGGTATTGCGGTCAGTACAGTTACCACCATCTCCAGAGTACGTCTCATGCGGTTCCTAAGCCACCATTTCATTACAGTACAACTAGGCCACAATGAGTTAAATGCATCTCAGAAGAAGGAAAGAAAGAGTCTTTTTTTTTCTTTGCTGCTTGTTTTGCATTTTTTTTTCTTTCCTCTTTTTCCTCTGGGTGGCTCAAGAGTTAGGCGTCGGCATGGATGTTCAGGCATTAGTTTCTCGTGTGGATCAACTTGCTGCTAGAGTACAGGGTATTCAAGATTATATTGTGCAAACTCCGGTTTCAGAGCCTAAAATTCCTACTCCTGATTTGTTTTTTGGAGATAGGTCTAAGTTTTTGAGCTTTAAAAATAATTGTAGGGGCCTAGCAGGAGATATGAGAGGACGTGTGTCGGACCTCTCCCTGCTGCCCGAACGGTGATCCGGACATATCAGAGGCGCCGCCGAACGCCAATTACCGGAGAAGGAGCTCCTGAGCATCCGAGGAGCGGTGAGCACCGGCCGCACTGTGCAGAAGTCACAGAATGACTCGTAGGAGGCAGAAAGAAGTGGGGATGGCGGGCAGCACGCGCTCCCAAGATGGCGCAGACAGCGCCGTGGAAGAGGCGGCAAAGGCAGATGCTGCAAATCGGAGGAGGCTTGAAGTGATCGCCAAGCTGGAGCAGTTTGCAAGAACAGAGGACTCAGGATGGCTGATGCAGGGAGCCGGTGGAGAGGTAACAGGAGAAACGGCAGACTCAGGGGAGCAGGTGGATGTGAGGTCTGGGGCACAGGCAGAGGAGATGGTGAGTGGAGCCCCCATGACACCTACTACAGTTCCAGCTATGAGGACTGCTCCACTGAATGTGGTTACTGAACTGACCCAGGAATATACTGCAAAAATGAGGTCTGTGAGCAATGATGGGGCTGGGGAGCCAACCCTGAAAGATATATTTTCTGCAGTACTATTCTGTAAGACTACATTGACAACCCTAACTGTCCAGGTGGATGACCTGAAGGGGGAGGTTGCCTCTTTTCGCTCGGCTATGCACAAGATGGAGGGGAGAGTTGAAATGCTGGAGGAACGTGTGGGAGGTTCAGAAGATCAGATTGCTGAACTGACAAAAAGAGAGAAAAAATATGTCCAGCGCATTGCGGAGTTAGAACTTAAAACTGATGATTTGGAGAATCGTTCACGCAGGAACAATTTAAGAATTGTTGGTGTGCCCGAAAAGGCAGAAGGAAACAACCCCACTGACTTTATCGAGACATGGCTGAAAACTAAGGTTGGAGGGGACAGTCTCACTAAATTATTTGCAGTAGAGAGAGCTCACCGGGTGCCGACCAGACCTCTACCCCCTGGCTCCGCCCCACGGACCTTTCTAGCCAAAATCCTAAATTACAGAGATCGGGATATTTTGCTAAGAAGAGCCAGGAATATGGAGGAATTGACTATTGATGGCAACCGAATATCTATATACCCTGACTACTCCACAGTTGTACAGAAGCTCAGGATGAAGTTCGGAGAGGCTAAAAGACGCTTACGTGAACTGGGTCTGGCTTATTCTATGCTGTATCCGGCTAAACTACGTGTGGTGGCCATGGAAAAGGTCCACTTTTTTCAAAATCCTGAGGAAGTGTCACATTGGCTGGATTTAAATGCAAAACGTATTGGAGCAGAAAAGACCCGCTGAGGAGGATCAGACGTGAACTTCAGGCTATTGTGATAGTTGTGGGAGGGGAAGAAAATTGAGTTGTTGGTTAATTTTGATATATTACTAGAGAAATCTGATGTGTGGTTCCTGTGTGTTAAAGTTGTGTTCGGCGGCGCAACTGTTTCTATATTCTGTTTCTAAAGGGTGGAGGGAGGAATGACCGAAGGAGAGTGTTAAACCTATTGGGAGTTGGTGTCGGCTTTTGAGCCACTGCTGGGATTGTGACAGCGCGTTCCCCTTTCTCATAAAGAGAGGGAGTAGGAGACTTTATCTTGATTGGTATAAAGTTCTGGGGGAGGAAGTTTATTGAAAGAAGGGAAGGGTAGAGGGAAGGGAAGGGTAAGGGAAAGGTTTTGTTTGTAATAATGAGGGCTTGGGGGGGGAGTTTTGGGTAGGTGGGCTCAGGTTAGGGGGGTAAGGGAGACCAACGGAAGGAAGTTGAGCAGTTTCACCATTATGCAAAATGATGGGAGATAAAGTTAAAATTTTGAGCTGGAACATTAGGGGTCTATCAAACGATACAAAACGTAAAGCTATCCTGCAATATATTTTGAAGCAGAGACCCTCGCTGATATGCCTTCAAGAGACTCATTTAGTTAAAGAAAAAACGGGTTTATTGCAGAAAAGATGGGTGAGAAAGGCATATCATGCGACATTCTCGGCCTATGCGAGAGGAGTGTCAATACTTGTGCATACAAGTGTACCGTTCGAGGAGGTAGAGGTGGTAATAGACAGTGATGGATAATATGTATTCCTTGTGTGTAAAATATATGCTAGGCTGTTATGTGTCGTGTCGGTGTATATTCCTCCACCGTACTCAGGGAAAAAACTACAGGAAATCCTAAATATATCTGGCAGATGGGGAGGAGTTCCATTGCTCATAATTGGGGATGTGAACAATATTATTGATGACCACTGGGATAGGGGGGCAGCATGCTATGTTGAGGAAGGAGGGGAATTTAACAGCGTTTGGTAGATATTTGACAGAGGTGGCGTGGAGGGACTTATGGAGAGTTCGTAATAATGATACATACTGTTTCTCATGTTATTCAGCGACATATGGCTCTCTATCCCGTATTGACATGGCTCTGGGTAATGAAGGAATGGATAGGTTGATAAAGGAGGTAGACTATATGCCTAGAGTAGTGTCGGATCATAGTCCATTGGTAGTAACACTGCAAATTGAAGGCCCTGGGGAGATGACTAAATTGGGTTGGAAGATTAACCCCTTCTGGTTACAAATTCTTGACAGGGGAAAGATCGGGGAAGAGATAGGGGAATTCTTTAAATTTAATGATGGTAGTGCAGCGAAACATGTGGTTTGGGATACCATGAAAGCTTTTTTGAGGGGAATATTATCTAAAGGGATATCTAGGCATAAAACACAAACAAGGGAGTCTGACAAAGTCATATTGGAGGAATTGAAGGCAGCGGAGGCTGCATTGAGTAATTTACGTTCTCTGGACACCGTGAATCGTATGAAGATGGCTCAGGAGGAGGTTAACAAATTACACTTACGCAAAGCAGAGAGGGCGAGAGCTTTCCAAAGAGAGGCCTTTTATGCGGAAGGGGAAAAGGTGGGTCACCTTCTCTCAGTGGTGACGTCTGCCCAGAGGGACTCGACTCACGTACACGCTCTGGAACTAGAAAATGGTAGCATTGTAACACAGGGGGCCCAAATCCTGGAAGGTTTTAAGGGATTTTATAGTAAATTGTATGCATCACACACGGGGCAGAGAGAAGGTGAAATTGACAGATTTCTAGAGGAGGCAAATTTACCTAGGCTGGGAGCTGAGGATAGAGATTCGTTAGATAGGCCGCTTACGGTGGAAGAGTTGGAAGGTGCCTTGAGATCAATGGCGGGGGGGAAGGCTCCGGGGACTGACGGCGTCCCTGTTGAGATTTATGATGTCCTTTCTGAAGAGTTGTTGACCAGATTGTTGGGGGTATTTGAGGAGTCACGGGAGAGGGGAATATTGCCTGCTTCCATGAGGGAGGCCACTATTGTGGTCATTCCTAAACCCGATAAAAACCCACGGTTGCCGGAGTCATACAGACCGATATCACTCCTGACAACGGATGTTAAGATTTTGGCTAAAGCCTTGGCGAACAGACTGACTCAGGTGATAGAAAAGGTGGTTCATTCGGACCAATCCGGCTTTATGCCTAATAAATCCACTGCCATCAACTTGAGAAGGTTATTCCTCAATATGCAGATACCGGCGGAAAATGCTGGTAGGAGGGTGGTAGTTTCCCTCGATGCACATAAGGCCTTCGATAGTATAGAATGGCAATACCTGTGGTCAGTTCTGGGTCGCTTTGGGTTTGGGCCAGTTTTTGTGTCATAAGTGAGACTCCTATACTCCTCTCCAGTGGCCAAACTTAGGGTGAACAACGCACTGTCGGAAAGCTTTCAGCTATTTCGAGGTACGCGGCAGGGGTGCCCGCTGTCTCCATTGCTGTTTGCTCTAGCGGTGGAGCCTCTGGCAGCGGCTATCAGAAGGTCTCAGTTAGTAAAGGGGTTTGTGTACGGGAAAATGGAGGAGAAAATTGCTCTGTATGCCGATGATATTTTGCTTTTTCTTAAGGGTCCTGGAGAGCCTTTAAGAAATGTGATTTCATTAATTGAAAGATTTGGGCAAATTTCTGGATTGACTATCAACTGGGATAAATCAAGTGTTATGCAGGTGGATAGGGAAGTGGATTGTACGGGGGAGGTGGAGCAGAATACGAAATTAAGGGTGGTGTCGCAATTTAAATATCTAGGGATCCAGGTTTCTCTTCCCTTAACTAGATTTGAGGAGCTTAATTTTGAACCATTAATAAACAAATTACGTGCCAAAATCTCAGCTTGGAATAAGTTGCATTTGTCGGTGGTGGGTAGAGTAAATCTCCTTAAAATGGTTGTGATGCCACAGGTTTTGTATATTTTGCATAACTCTCCGGTATGGATCCCTATGACCAGATTTCGTAAACTAAGATCATTATTTGGGGAATTGGTGTGGGGTGGGAAGAGTCCTAGAATTAGGCAAGAGATACTGCAGAGACCTAAAGATGAAGGGGGACTTGCCCTGCCTAATCCCTGGTTATACTTTTTATCTGCGCAGAGCCAGCACCTTAGGGGATGGGGAGAAGGAATTGAGAAAGGTCAGGGACATGGTAGCCTGGTACATATTATTGGCATGTGGCCCTTGGGTCAGGGTCTAGAGGCAGGATTATTTAAGAAATTGGGAACTTGTTTTCACACCATAAATTTAATTCATAAGGTATGGCAGACGATTAAACGTATAAGGGGGGTTGTGAAATTCACAGAGTTTTCACCTATTTGGGATAACCCCTCTTTTCAAGAATTTAATCATATGGAAGGAATGGGAGAGTGGAAGGAAAAAGGCATTGGGTTGATAGGTCAGTTGAATCACAATGGGAATATTAAATCTTTTGATATGCTGCAACAGGAATTTCAGTTCCCGGAGTTAAAGTTGTATCAATATAGACGGGTTCAGCACGCATTTCAGGCACAAAAAAAGAGAGGGCCTATAGTGATTCAGAAGGATCTAATGTTGGACTTTATACTAAATAACAACGGAACAAAAGGGGTGATATCCGAAGTATATGGCGATTTACTACATACCTTTCTAATGGATTACCCTATTAAGGCCAGAGGGAAGTGGGAGGATGAACTGGGACAAATAGACGACGATAGGTGGGAGTCTATATTAGAATACATACCCAGGCTGTCGATGAGTGAACCTGGGAGACTGTCGCAACTAAATGTGATAAATAGGGCCTACAGGACACCTGACATGTTGTTTAAAGCCAGGCTGAGAGACGACTCTGGGTGCCCTAGGTGCTCCCAATCTCAGGTGGGTATACTGCACATGTAGTGGCTGTGTCCCAGATTATTTGCATACTGGGTTGTTGGGTTGAACCAGATAGGGGTGATTTATGGGTGTTCGATTCCCAGGGACCCGGTGGTGTGTGTACTTGGGTATGTGGAGGAAATCCTCACCGACGGCACTGCCAAAATGGCAATTGCTAGATTATTGTTCATTGCGAGGAAGGTGATTGCAAGGTATTGGATCAGGGAGGAACCTCCTACTAGACGAGAGATTATTGCACAAGTGAATCATATTGTCCAGCTCGAAAAAAGCATATATAATAAGAGGAACAGGATGGGTTTTTTTCAAAAACTGTGGCAGCCATGGCTGGATGGGAACAACTGAGGAGTGGTGGTAAAATGATGTTAATTGTACATATGTATGTAATGTGTATTCTCTTTCTTCTAAGAGTATTGTATGGTTGGAGTTGGTCTTTAAGGGGGGAGGGGGGTGGGTGCTTCTGTACTTTAAAATCAAAAACATTAATGTACCTTGTTATTTAAATGGATTTTATTGTATCTCTTTTCTTTTGCACAATAAAAATATTTGGTTAAAAAAAAAATAATTGTAAATTGTTTTTTGCTCTGAAACCCCATTCCTCTGGTGATCCCATTCAGCAGGTTAAAATTGTCATCTCTCTGCTGCGTGGTGATCCCCAGGAATGGGCATTCTCCCTGGAATCAGGAAATCCTGATTTGCTTAATGTTGATGTTTTCTTTCAGGCGCTAGGTTTATTGTATGATGAACCTAATTCAGTGGATCATGCAGAGAAGACCTTGTTGGCTCTGTGTCAGGGTCAAGAGGCAGCGGAATTGTATTGCCAAAAATATAGAAAATGGTCTGTGCTTACTAAATGGAATGAGAATGCTTTAGCAGCAATTTTCAGAACGGGTCTTTCTGAGGCCGTTAAGGATGTTATGGTGGGGTTCCCCACGCCTGCTGGTCTGAGTGATTCTATGTCTCTGGCCATTCAGATTGATCGGCGCTTGCGTGAGCGCAGACTTGTGCACACTATGGCGTTGTCCTCCGAGCGGAGTCCTGAGCCTATGCAGTGTGATAGGATTGTGTCTAGAGCTAAACTTTTTGTCAGATTTCCAGGATGTATTTGAGGAGCCCAAGTCCAGTTCCCTTCCACCACATAGGGACTGTGATTGTGCTATTAACTTGATTCCAGGCTGTAAGTTCCCTAAGGGCCGACTTTTCAACCTGTCGGTTCCAGAACATGCAGCCATGCGGAGTTATGTT
Organism: Ranitomeya variabilis; assembly: GCF_051348905.1. Taxonomy (NCBI): domain Eukaryota; kingdom Metazoa; phylum Chordata; class Amphibia; order Anura; family Dendrobatidae; genus Ranitomeya; species Ranitomeya variabilis. The sequence continues at coordinate 759,287,443 of NC_135235.1, read as the reverse complement.
AAGGAATCTTTGGAGAAAGGACATATTCGGCCGTCCTCTTTACCGTTGGGAGCGGGTTTTTCTTTTGTTGCCAAGAAGGATGGTTCCTTGAGACCCTGTATTGATTATCGCCTCTTGAATAAGATCACTGTCAAATTACAATATCCTTTGCCTTTACTTTCTGATTTGTTTGCGAAGATTAAGGGGGCTAGTTGGTTTACTAAGATTGACCTCTGTGGGGCGTATAATCTTGTTCGTATTAAGCAGGGTGACGAATGGAAAACTGCGTTTAATACGCCCGAAGGTCATTTTGAATACCTTGTGATGCCATTCGGGCTCTCTAACACTCCATCCGTGTTCCAGTCTTTCATGCATGATATTTTCCGGAATTATCTTGATAAATTCATGGTTGTATATTTGGATGACACTTTGATTTTTTCTGATGATTGGAAGTCTCATGTGAAACAGGTCAGGATGGTGTTTCAGATCCTTCGAGATAATGCTTTGTTTGTAAAAGGGTCTAAGTGCCTCTTTGGAGTACAGAAGGTTTCTTTTTTGGGCTTCATTTTTTCTCCTTCATCTATAGAAATGGATCCGGTCAAGGTTCAAGCTATTCATGATTGGATTCAGCCCACATCCGTGAAAAGCCTTCAGAAATTTTTGGGCTTTGCTAATTTTTATCGCCGTGTCATTGCTAACTTCTCTAGTGTGGTTAAACCCCTGACCGATTTGACCAAGAAGGGCGCAGATGTGACAAATTGGTCTTCTGCGGCGGTTTCTGCCTTTTGGGAACTCAAACGCCGATTTGCTTCTGCCCCGGTCTTGCGTCAGCCGGATGTTTCTCTTCCGTTTCAGGTTGAGGTTGACGCTTCAGAGATTGGGGCAGGGGCCGTTTTGTCTCAGAGGAACTCTGAGGGCTCCTTGATGAAACCATATGCCTTCTTTTCCTGAAAGTTTTTGCCTGCTGAGCGTAATTATGATATCGGCAATCGGGAATTGTTGGCGATGAAGTGGGCATTTGAGGAGTGGCGACATTGGCTGGAGGGAGCTAAGCATCGTATTGTGGTCTTGACTGACCATAAAAATTTGATTTACCTCGATTCGGCCAAGCGGCTGAATCCTAGACAGGCTCGATGGTCCTTGTTTTTCTCCCGTTTTAATTTTGTGGTCTCTTATCTCCCGGGTTCTAAGAATGTTAAGGCCGATGCCCTCTCTAGGAGTTTTTTGCCTGATTCTCCTGGGATTCTTGAACCGGTCGGCGTTCTGAAGGAAGGGGTGATTCTTTCTGCCATCTCCCCTGATTTGTGACTGGTTCTTCAGGAATTTCAGGCTGATAAGCCCGATCGCTGTCCGGTGGGGAGACTGTTTGTTCCTGATAGATGGACTAGTAAGGTTATCTCGGAGGTTCATTGTTCTGTTTTGGCTGGCCATCCTGGGATGTTTGGTACCAGAGAATTGGTTGCTAGGTCCTTTTGGTGGCCTTCTTTGTCGCGGGATGTGCGTTCTTTCGTGCAGTCCTGTGGGACTTGTGCGCGGGCTAAGCCTTGTTGTTCCCATGCTAGTGGGTTGCTTTTGCCCTTGCCTGTTCCTGAGAGACCTTGGATGCATATTTCTATGGATTCTATTTCAGATCTTCCGGTTTTCCAGAAGATGTCAGTTATCTGGGTGATTTGTGATCGGTTCTCTAAGATGGTTCATCTGGTACCCTTGCCTAAGTTGCCTGGTTCCGTTGTTTTTTCAGCATGTGGTTCGTTTGCATGGCATTCCGGAGAATATTGTTTTTGACAGAGGTTCCCAGTTTGTTTCTAGGTTTTGGCGGGCCTTTTGTGCTAGGCTGGGCATTGATTTGTCTTTTTCTTCCGCATTTCACCCTCAGACTAATGGCCAAACCGAGCGAACTAATCAGATGCTGGAAACTTATTTGAGATGCTTTGTGTCTGCTGATCAGGATGATTGGGTATCTTTTTTGCCATTGGCTGAGTTTGCCCTTAATAATCGGGCTAGTTCTGCTACCTTAGTTTCGCCCTTCTTTTGTAATTTTGGTTTTCATCCTCGTTTTTCTTCAGGGCAGGTTGAGCCTTCTGATTGTCCTGGTGTGGACTCTGTGGTTGACAGGTTGCAGCAGATTTGGGCTCGTGTGGTGGACAATTTGGTGTTGTCTCAGGAGGAGGCTCAGCGTTGAGAAGATTTTGGATTCTCGTTTTTCGAGGCGAAAGCTTCAGTATCTTGTCAAATGGAAGGTTTATGGCCAGGAGGATAATTCTTGGGTTTTTGCCTCTGATGTTCACGCTGATGACTTGGTTCGTGCTTTTCATTTGGCTCGTCCGGATCGGCCTGGGGGACCTGGTGAGGGTTCGGTGACCCCTCCTCAAGGGAAGGGGGGTACTGTTGTGAATTCTGTTCTTGGGCTCCCTCCGGTGGTCATAAGTGGTACTGCTGTCTTTGGATGGCAGCCTTCTTCAGCTGAATTTAGTTAGTGCAATTCTCTGGCTATTTAGTCTTGCTGGAATCTTTGATTAGTGCCAGTTGTCCATTGTTTTCCTGGAGGATTCACATCTCTGCCTCTTTGCTCCTGCTATGCAGTTCAAATCAGCAAAGATAAGTTCTGGCTTTGATTTTGTGGCCCACATGTTGTGGGCTTATTAGTTCAGTATTTTTCTATGTTTTTTCTTGTCCAGCTCTGTCTGTTTAAGGATTTATTCAGCCAAGCTGGTATCTCTGGAGACACAGATTTTGCCCTCTCCATATCTGTAGTCAGATGTGGAGAGTTTTTGTATTTTCTGTGGTGGATATTTTCTAGTATTTTAATACTGACCGCACAGTACTCTGTCCTGTCTTTTCTATTCAGTTAGAAAGGCCTCCTTTGCTAAATCCTGTTTTCAGTCTGCGTATGTTGTTTCCCTCTCCTCTCACAGTCAATATTTGTGGGGGGCTGTCTATCCTTTGGGGATTTTCTCTGAGGCAAGATAGGTTTCCTATTTCTATCTTTAGGGGTAGTTAGTTCTTAGGCCGTGTCGAGGTGTCTAGGTCATGATAGGAACATCCCACGGCTGCTACTAGTTGTGTGCTAAGTTCAGGGTATTGCGGTCAGTACCGTTACCACCATCTCCAGAGTACGTCTCATGCGGCTCCTAAGCCACCGTTTCATAACAGGGGCCATAACGATCTGTATGGAGCATTATATGGGGCACATTGTTATATGCAGCATCTATGGGGCCATAATGAACTGTATGGAGCATTATATGAGGCACATTATTATTTGGAGCATCTATGGGGCCATAATGATCTGTATGGAGCATTATATGGGGCTCCTGATTCAATATGGATATTCAAAAGCACTTAACCTACTGATGTCTCAATTAATTTTACTTTTATTGGTATCTATTTTTACTTTTGACATTTACCGGTAGCTGCTGCATTTCCCACCCTAGGTTTATACTCGAGTCATTACCTTTTCCCAGTTTTTTGTGGCAAAATTAGGGGTCTCCGCTTATACTCGAGTATATACGGTATATATTAGTTCCAATAAATACATTTATTTATGTAAATAAAAAAAAGTACACATTAGTATCGCCACATCCCTATCCACCCAACCTATAAATGTGTCCCACTAGTTAACCCCTTCAGTGAACACCGTAAAAAAAAAAAAGAGGCAAAAACAATGCTTTATCATCATACAGCCGAACAAAAAGTGGAATAACATGCGATCAAAAAGACATAAATAACCATGGTACCCCTGAAAACATCATCTTGTCCCGCAGAAAACGAGCCACCACTGTTATGATCCTTAGTGGCTTAGGATCACAAAACTGACCAGCTAAGTAAAAGAAAGTCGGACGAGCTCTGGGGATGTGGGAACTAGACTGACCGCAAACATGATCCTAACCGCACACACTATAGGCAGCCGTGGAACGTACCTAAAAATCCTAGACGTCTCTTCACAGCCTGAGAAACTGGCTACCCCTAGAGAGAAAGCAAAGCCTCACTTGCCTCAGAGAAATAACCCCAAAGTTTTAGACAGCCCCCCACAAATAATAACGGTGAGTTAAGGAGAAGGCACAAACGTAGAAATGAAAACAGATTTAGCAAAGGAGGCCCGCTAATCACTAAATAGAAAGAGGATAGCAAAGAATCTGTGCGGTCAGTATAAAACCCTATCCAAAAATATCCACGCAGAGAAAGCAAGAACCCCCACACCAACTAACGATGTGAGGGGAGAAACTCTGCACCCCAGAGCTTCCAGCAAGCGAGAAAATCACATATTAGCAAGCTGGACTGAACTCATCATATACTGAGAAACATTTTGTACACAGATGAGCAAAAGTGAACTAGCAAAAAACTTAGCTTCTCTAGAAGAGACAGGTCATGAATGAAGTCAGGAGAGATCAGAACCAGTACTGAATACAACGACAGCAGGCAACAAGTAAAGGTCCAGGTGAGTTAAATAGGAAACCTGAATAGCAGGTGACGAGGCAGCTGATCCCAGCCACAGACTCGCAGAATAACAAAAGAGCCACCAGAGCGAGCCCAAAGAGAGAACTCACACAGTACCACTAATGACCACAGGAGGGAGCCCGAGAACAGAGTTCACAACACACCATACAGCATCATCAGCAAAAAAAATAAAAAAGTTATAGTCCTCAGAATAAAGCGATGCAAAAATAATTATTTTTTCTGTAAAATAGTTTTTATTGTATAAAAGCGCCAAAACATAAAAAAATGATATAAATGAGGTATCGCTGTAATCGTACTGACCCGAAGAATAAAACTGCTTTATCAATTTTACCAAACGCGGAACGGTATAAACACCCCCCCAAAAGAAATTCATGAATAGCTGGTTTTTGGTCATTCTGCCTCACAAAAATCGGAATAAAAAGCGATCAAAAAATGTCACGTACCCGAAAATGTTACCAATAAAAACGTCAACACGTCCCACAAAAAAAAAGACCTCACATGACTCTGTGGGCCAAAATATGGAAAAATTATAGCTCTCAAAATGTGGTAAAGCAAAAAATATTTTTAGAAATAAAAAGCGTCTTTTAGTGTGTGACGGCTGCCAATCATAAAAATCCGCTAAAAAACCCTCTATAAAAGTAAATCAATCCCCCTTCATCACCCTCTTAGTAAGGGAAAAATAATAAAATTAAAAAAAATGTATTTATTTCCATTTTCCCATTAGGGATAGGGTTGGGGCTAAAGTTAGGGTTAGGGTTACATTTACGGTAGGGTTATGGTTGGGATTAGGGGTGTGGTTAGAGGTCTGTTGGGGTTAGGTTTGTGGTTATTGTTGGGATTAGGGTTAGAGGTGTGTTGGGGTTAGGGTTGGAGTTAGAATTGGGAGGTTTCCACTGTTTAGGCACACCAGGGTGTTATGATCCTCGTGGCAGAGGATAGCAAAAAGACAAGCAAAAATAGAAAAAATAGGACAAGCTCTAGTGCGATGGTAACTGGACTGACCGCAGACCTAAACCTATCCAACACAACTAGAGGTAGCCGGGGAACGTGCCTACGATGGTTCTAGACGTCTCGTGCCAGCCTGAGAAACTGTCTACCCCTAAAGAGAAAACAAAGACCTCTCTTGCCTCCAGAGAAATAATTCCCAAAGAAATAGAAGCCCCCAACAAATATTAACGGTGAGGTAAGAGGAAAACACATACACAGGAATGAAATAAGATTCAGCAAAAGAGGCCCGCTAAAACTAGAAAGAAGAAAATAGAACAGGGATCTAAACGGTCAGCAAAAAACCCTTACACAAAATCCATCCTGAGATTGCAAGAACCCATGCACCATCTAATGATGCATGGGGAGAAACTCAGTCCACTAGAGCGACCAGCAAAACATGAGTCACATTTTAGTAAGCTGGACAAGAAAACATGAAGAACCAAATATACAAAAACTAAGGAAAACAAACTTAGCTTGTCTGAAGTAACTGGGAGCATGGTAGTCAGAAGGAATCTGAGTAGAACTGATTACATTGACAGCCGGCAACAAGAGGAAGTGAAACAGAGCTATATAGGAAACTCCCAGAGGATAATTAAACAGCTGGTAACCAGAGACCAGCAGGATAACACACAAAGCCACCAGGGGGAGCCCAAAGCAAAAGTCACACCGTACCATCTGTGGCCACAAGAGGGAGCCCGAAAACAGAGTTCACAACAGTACACCCCCCTTGAGGAGGGGTCACCGAACCCTCACGAGAACCCGCAGGACGATCGGGATGAGCCATATGAAAGGCACGAACCAAATCGGCCGCATGAACGTCAGAGGCGACAACCCAGGAATTATCCTCCTGACCATAGCCCTTCCACTTAACCAAATATTGGAGCCTCCGTCTAGAAATACGAGAATCCAAGATCTTCTCCACCACGTATTCCAACTCTCCCTCAACCAGCACCGGAGCAGGAGGCTCAACCGGAGGGACCATAGGTACCACATACCTCCGCAACAACGACCGATGGAACACATTATGAATAGCAAACGATGCCGGGAGGTCCAAACGAAATGACACAGGGTTGAGAACTTCCAAAATCTTATAAGGACCGATAAACTGAGGCTTGAACTTAGGAGAAGAAACCTTCATAGGAACAAAGCGAGAAGACAACCACACCAAGTCCCCAACGCGAAGTCGGGGACCAACGCAGCGACGGCGGTTGGCAAACAGCTGAGCCTTCTCTTGTGACAGCTTCAAATTGTCCACCACATGATTCCAAATCTGATGCAACCTGTCCACCACCACATCGACACCAGGACAGTCAGAAGGCTCCACCTGACCTGAAGAAAAATGAGGATGAAACCCCGAATTACAAAAAAAAGGAGAAACCAAAGTAGCAGAACTAGCCCGATTATTAAGATCAAACTCGGCCAACGGCAAAAAAGCAACCCAGTCATCCTGATCCGCAGAAACAAAACATCTTAAAATAAGTCTCCAAGGTCTGATTAGTTCGCTCGGTTTGGCCATTCGTCTGAGGATGGAAGGCCGACGAAAAAGACAAATCAATGCCCATCTTAGCACAAAAAGTCCGCCAAAATCTAGACACAAATTGGGATCCTCTGTCAGAGACAATGTTCTCAGGAATCCCATGCAAACGAACCACATTTTGAAGAAAAAGTGGAACCAACTCGGAGGAGGAAGGCAACTTAGGCAAGGGCACCAAATGGACCATCTTAGAAAAACGATCACACACAACCCAGATGACAGACATTCTCTGAGAGACAGGGAGATCTGAAATAAAATCCATGGAAATGTGCGTCCAAGGCCTCTTCGGAACGGGCAAAGGCAACAACAAACCACTGGCACGAGAACAGGAAGGCTTAGCCCGAGCACAAATTCCACAAGAATGCACAAAGGAACGCACATCCCGCGACAAGGAAGGCCACCAAAAAGACCTGGCCACTAAGTCTCTGGTACCAAATATTCCAGGATGACCCGCCAATACCGAAGAATGAACCTCAGAGATGACTCTACTGGTCCATCTATCCGGGACAAACAATCTCTCCGATGGACAACGGTCAGGTCTATCCGCCTGAAACTCCTGCAGCACACGTCGCAAATCTGGGGAGATGGCAGACAAAATCACCCCTTCCTTAAGGACACCAGTAGGCTCAGAATCTCCAGGAGAGTCAGGCACAAAACTCCTGGAGAGAGCATCAGCCTTCACATTCTTCGAACCAGGCAGGTATGAGACCACAAAATCAAAACGAGAGAAAAACAATGACCAACGAGCCTGTCTGGGATTCAGCCGCTTGGCCGACTCGAGATAAATCAAATTCTTGTGATCAGTCAAGACCACCACACGATGCTTAGCTCCCTCGAGCCAATGCCGCCACTCCTCAAATGCCCACTTCATAGCCAACAGCTCCTGATTACCAACATCATAATTCCGCTCGGCAGGCGAGAACTTTCTTGAAAAAAAAGCACATGGCTTCATCACCGAGGAATCGGAGCTTCTCTGTGACAAAACCGCCCCCGCTCCAATCTCGGAAGCATCAACCTCAACCTGGAAGGGAAGTGAGACATCTGGCTGACATAAAACCGGAGCCGAAGAAAACCGACGCTTCAGCTCCTGAAAGGCCTCCACAGCCGCAAAAGACCAATTAGTAACATCAGAACCCTTCTTGGTCAAATCCGTCAAAGGCTTAACAACACTAGAAAAATTAGCTATGAAGCGACGGTAGAAATTAGCAAAACCCAAGAACTTCTGAAGACTCTTAACCGATGTAGGCTGCGTCCAGTCATGAATAGCCTGAACCTTGACAGGGTCCATCTCAATAGTAGAAGGAGAAAAAATGAAACCCAAAAAAGAAATCTTCTGGACTCCAAAAAGACATTTTGAGCCTTTTACAAATAAAGCATTGGCCCGCAGAACCTGAAACACCATCCTGACCTGCTGCAAATGAGACTCCCAGTCATCAGAAAAAAACAGAATATCATCCAGATACACAATCATAAATTTATCCAGATATTCACGGAAGATGTCATGCATGAAAGACTGAAAGACTGAAGGAGCATTAGAAAGTCCAAAAGGTATCACCAAGTACTCAAAATGGCCTTCAGGCGTATTAAATGCAGTTTTCCATTCATCATCCTGCTTTATCCGCACAAGGTTATACGCGCCACGAAGATCTATCTTGGTGAACCAACTAGACCCCTTAATGCGAGCAAACAAATCAGTTAACAATGGCAAAGGATACTGAAATTTGACCGTGATTTTATTCAGAAGGCGATAATCAATACAAGGTCTCAGGGAGCCATCTTTTTTAGCACAAAAAAGAAACCTGCACCCAGAGGGGACAAGGATGGTCGAATATGTCCCTTTTCCAAAGATTCCTTTATATAACTCCGCATGGCAGCATGCTCTGGTACTGACAAATTGAAAAGTCGTCCCTTAGGAAACTTACTACCAAGAATCAAATTTATAGCGCAATCACAATCTCTATGAGGAGGTAGAGAATTGAGCTTGGGCTCCTCAAATACATCCTGGTAGTCTGACAAAAACACAGGGATTTCAGAAAGAGTGGATGCAGCAATTGACACCACAGGAGTGTCATCATGAACTCCCTGACAACCCCAACTTGATACAGACATTGTTTTCCAATCCAGGACTGGATTATGAGTCTGCAGCCATGGCAGACCCAACACGACAGTATCATGTAAATTATGCAGTACAAGAAAGCGAATCACCTCCTGATGAACAGGAGTCATGCACATGGTCACCCGGGTCCAGTACTGAGTTTTATTTGTAGCCAATGGTGTAAAATCAATTCCCCTCAGAGGAATAGGGGATTTTAAAGGCTCCAAATCAAAACCACAGCGCCTGGCAAATGACCAATCCATGAGACTCAGGGCAGCACCTGAATCCACAAAAGCATTAACTGAATAAGATGACAGGGAACAAATCAGGGTAACAGACAAAATGAACTTAGGCTGTAAAGTACCAATGGTGACAGATTTATCAACCTTTTTTTTGCGCTTAGAGCATGCTGATATAACATGAGCTGAGTCACCACAGTAAAAGCACAACCCATTTTGCCGTCTATAATTTTGCCGTTCACTTCTGGTCAGAATTCTATCACATTGCATAGTCTCAAGTGTCTGTTCAGAAGACACCGCCAAATGGTGCACAGGTTTGCGCTCCCGCAAACACCGATCAATCTGAATGGCCAGAGTCAGTGACTCATTCAGACCTGCAGGCGTAGGGAACCCCACCATAACATTCTTGATGACCTCAGAAAGACCTTCCCTGAAATTTGCAGCCAGGGCACACTCATTCCACTGAGTAAGCACAGACCACTTGCGAAATTTCTGGCAGTACACCTCAGCTTCATCTTGCCCTTGGGAGAGGGCCAATAACGCTTTTTCGGCCTGGATCTCAAGGTTAGGTTCCTCATAGAGCAATCCAAGAGCCAGAAAAAATGCATCCACACTGAGCAATGCAGGATCCCCTGGAGCCAATGCAAATGCCCAATCTTGAGGGTCACCACGCAAAAAAGAAATTACAATCTTAACTTGCTGAATGGAATCACCAGAGGAACGAGATTTCAAGGAAAGAAACATCTTACAATTGTTCTTAAAATTCAGGAACCTAGATCTATCTCCAGAAAAAAACTCCGGAACAGGTATTCTAGGTTCAGACATAGGACTGCGAACAACAAAATCCTGAATACTTTGAACCCTAGCAGTAAGGTGTTCCAGACTGGAAGCCAAACTCTGGACTTCCATGTCTACAGCTGAACTCAGAGCCACACCAAGATTAAGAGGAGGAGAGAAGCAGCCACACTGCAGCTAGAGACACAGCAACACAAAAAAAAAAAAAAAATTCTCAAGGCTTCTTTTCTCCTGCTTCTGCCATGCAATTAACACTTTGCTGGCCGGCTGTACTGTTATGATCCTCGTGGCAGAGGATAGCAAAAAGACAAGCAAAAATAGCAAAAATAGGACAAGCTCTAGTGCGATGGTAACTGGACTGACCACAGACCTAAACCTATCCAACACAACTAGAGGTAGCCGGGGAAAGTGCCTACGATGGTTCTAGATGTCTCGCGCCAGCATGAGAAACTGTCTACCCCTAAAGAGAAAACAAAGACCTCTCTTGCCTCCAGAGAAATAATTCCCAAAGAAATAGAAGCCCCCAACAAATATTAACGGTGAGGTAAGAGGAAAACACATACACAGGAATGAAATAAGATTCAGCAAAAGAGGCCCGCTAAAACTAGAAAGAAGAAAATAGAACAGGTATCTAAACGGTCAGCAAAAAACCCTTACACAAAATCCATCCTGAGATTGCAAGAACCCATGCACCATCTAATGATGCATGGGGAGAAACTCAGTCCACTAGAGCGACCAGCAAAACATGAGTCACATTTTAGTAAGCTGGACAAGAAAACATGAAGAACCAAATATACAAAAACTAAGGAAAACAAACTTAGCTTGTCTGAAGTAACTGGGAGCACGGTAGTCAGAAGGAATCTGAGTAGAACTGATTACATTGACAGCCGGCAACAAGAGGAAGTGAAACAGAGCTATATAGGAAACTCCCAGAGGATAATGAAACAGCTGGTAACCAGAGACCAGCAGGATAACACACAAAGCCACCAGGAGGAGCCCAAAGCAAAAGTCACACCGTACCATCTGTGGCCACAAGAGGGAGCCCGAAAACAGAGTTCACAACACCAGGGGCTCTGCAATGCAACATGACGTCCGATCTCAATCCATACAATTCTGCGTTGAAAAAGTGAAACGGAGCTTCTTACCTTCCGAGCTCTGCCGTGTGCCCAAACAGTGGTTTACCCCCACATATGGGGTACAAGCGTACTCAGGACAAATTGGACAAGTTTTGGGGTCCAATTTCTCCTGTTACCCTTGGGAAAATACCAAACTGGGGGCTAAAAAATTATTTTTGTGGAAAAAATATTTTTTTATTTTCACGGCTCTGTTATAAACTGTAGTGAAACACTTGGGGGTTCAAAGTTCTCACAACACATCTAGATAAGTTACTTAGGTGTCATGATTCCCCAATGGCATGGGAACATCAGAAACACAAAATAACAGACTAGCCCTCGGGTGATGGAAACTCAAGCTGACCGTGACCTAAATCTACCACACAACTAACAGTAGCCAGGAAGCATTCCTACGGCTGCCTAGATGCCATGCGCCAGCCGGAGAACTAACTACGCCTGGAAGAGGAAGGAACAGACCTGGCTTACCTCTAGTGAAATTCCCCAAAGATGATAGTAGCCCCCACATATATTAACGGTGAGTTCAGAGGAAAAGACATACACAGTATGAAGGTAGATATAGCAAAGCGAGGTCCACTTACTAGATAGAGGAAGGATACAAAAGAGGACTTCACGGTCAGCTGAAAAACCCTTTCAAAAACCCATCCTGAAATTACTTTAAGACTCCTGTGTCAACTCATGACACAGGAGTGGCAATTTCAGTCCACAAGAGCTTCCAGTAACAGGAAATGACAAACTGTAAACTGGACAAAAAATACAAAACAAAAAGGACAAGAGTCCACTTAGCTGATCAGCAGACTGGTAGCAGGAACATGCAACTGAAAGACTCAGGTTACAATGATGACCGGCAAGGAAGTGACTGGAGAGCAAGGCTAAATAGGGAACTCCCAAAACTGATGGAAGCAGGTGAGCTGAGGCAGAAAAGAACACACAAGTCTCCAGTACCACCAGCCACCACTAGGGGAGCCCAAAAAGCGGATCACAACAGTACCCCCCCCTTAAGGAGGGGGCACCGAACCCTCACAAGAACCGCCAGGGCGACCTGGATGAGCCCTATGAAAGGCACGAACCAAATCCGACGCATGAACATCAGAGGCAGTTACCCAAGAATTATCTTCCTGACCATAGCCCTTCCATTTAACCAGATACTGGAGTCTCCGCCTGGAAATACGGGAGTCCAAGATCTTCTCTATAACGTACTCCAATTCACCCTCAACCAGCACAGGAGCAGGAGGCTCAGCAGAAGGAACCACCGGCACCTCGTATCTCCGCAACAACGACCGATGGAACACATTATGGATAGCGAAAGATGCCCGGAGGTCCAAACGAAAGGAAACAGGGTTAATAATCTCCAAAATCCTATAGGGACCGATGAACCGAGGCTTAAATTTAGGAGAAGAAACCCTCATTGGGACAAAACGGGAAGACAACCACACCAAGTCCCCAACACGAAGGCGAGGACCAACCCGACGCTGGCGGTTAGCAAACCGCTGAGTCCTCTCCTGGGACAAATTCAAATTGTCCACCACTTGTTCCCAAATCCGATACAACCGATCCACCACAGCATCTACTCCAGGACAATCCGAAGACTCCGCCTGACCAGAAGAAAAACGGGGATGAAACCCCGAATTGCAAAAGAAAGGGGAAACAAAAGTGGCCGAACTAGCCTGATTATTAAGAGCAAACTCCGCCAACGGCAAAAAGGCAACCCAATCATCCTGATCCGCAGACACAAAACACCTCAAATACGTCTCCAAAGTCTGATTAGTTCGCTCCGTCTGGCCATTAGTCTGAGGATGGAAGGCAGACGAAAAAGACAAATCAATGCCCAACCTGGCACAGAATGCCCGCCAAAATCTAGAAACGAACCGGTACCCCTATCAGAAACGATATTTTCAGGAATACCATGCAAGCGAACCACATTTTGAAAAAACAAAGGAACCAACTCAGACGAGGAAGGCAACTTCGGCAATGGCACCAAATGAACCATCTTAGAAAAACGGTCACACACCACCCAGATAACAGACATCCTCTGAGAGACAGGAAGATCAGAAATAAAGTCCATCGAGATGTGCGTCCAAGGCCTCTTCGGAATAGGCAAGGGCAACAACAACCCGCTAGCCCTAGAACAACAAGGCTTGGCCCGAGCACATACATCACAAGACTGCACAAAAACACGCACATCTCGAGACAGAGATGGCCACCAGAAGGATCTAGCCACCAAATCCCTGGTACCAAAAATTCCAGGATGACCCGCCAGCGTAGAAGAATGAACCTCCGAGATGACTCTACTGGTCCAATCATCAGGAACAAACAGTCTACCAGGTGGACAGCGATCAGGTCTATCCCCCTGAAACTCTTGCAAAGCACGTCGCAGATCTGGGGAAATAGCGGATAATATCACCCCATCCTTAAGGATACCTGTAGGTTCCGAATCACCAGGGGAATCAGGCTCAAAACTCCTAGAAAGGGCATCTGCCTTCACATTCTTAGAACCTGGTAGATATGAGACCACAAAATTAAACCGAGAGAAAAACAACGACCAGCGCGCCTGTCTAGGATTCAGGCACCTGGCAGACTCAAGATAAATCAGATTCTTGTGATCAGTCAAAACCACCACCTGATGTCTAGCACCCTCAAGCCAATGACGCCACTCCTCAAATGCCCACTTCATGGCCAAAAGCTCCCGATTACCGACATCATAATTTCTTTCGGCGGCAGAAAATTTTCGAGAAAAGAACGCACAAGGTCTCATCACTGAGCAATCGGAACTTTTCTGCGACAAAACCGCCCCCGCTCCGATCTCGGAAGCATCGACCTCAACCTGAAAGGGGAGAGAGACATCAGGCTGGCGCAACACAGGGGCAGACGAAAAGCGGCGCTTAAGTTCCCGAAAGGCCTCCACAGCGGCAGAGGACCAATTGGCAACATCAGCACCCTTCTTAGTCAAATCCGTAAGAGGCTTAGCAACACCAGAAAAACCAGTTATAAATCGACGATAAAAATTAGCAAAGCCCAAGAACTTCTGAAGACCCTTTAGAGAAGTAGGCTGCGTCCAGTCACAAATAGCCCGAACCTTGACAGGGTCCATCTCAACAGAAGAAGGGGAAAAAATGTACCCCAAAAAGGAAATCTTTTGAACCCCAAAAACACACTTAGAACCCTTTACACACAGAGAATTCTCCCGCAAGACCTGAAAAACCCTCCTGACCTGCTGAACATGAGACTCCCAGTCCTCAGAAAAAATCAAAATATCGTCCAAATACACAATCATAAATTTATCCAGATATTCACGGAAAATATCATGCATAAAGGACTGAAAAACTGAAGGTGCATTAGAAAGGCCGAAAGGCATTACCAAATACTCAAAGTGGCCCTCAGGCGTATTAAATGCGGTTTTCCACTCATCCCCTTGCTTAATTCGCACCAAATTATACGCCCCACGGAGATCAATCTTGGAGAACCACTTAGCCCCCCTTATGCGAGCAAACAAATCAGTAAGCAGCGGCAACGGATACTGATATTTGACAGTAATTTTATTCAGGAGTCGATAATCAATACAAGGCCTCAGCGAGCCATCCTTTTTAGAGACAAAGAAAAACCCAGCTCCTAAAGGTGATGAAGAAGGACGAATATGTCCCTTTTCCAGGGACTCCTTAACATACTCTCGCATGGCAGCATGCTCAGGTACAGATAGGTTAAACAAACGACCCTTTGGAAATTTACTGCCTGGAATCAGATCTATGGCGCAATCACACTCTCTGTGGGGAGGGAGAGAACCAATTTTAGGCTCTTCAAAAATATCCCCAAAATCCGACAAAAATGCCGGAACCTCAGAGGGAATGGATGACGAGATAGAAACCAAAGGTATGTCCCCATGAGCCCCCCGACATCCCCAGCTTAACACAGACATAGTTTTCCAGTCCAGTACTGGGTTATGAGATTGCAACCATGGTAATCCAAGCACTAACACATCATGTAAATTATGCAACACGAGGAAGCGAATCATCTCCTGATGGTCTGGAGTCATACGCATAGTCACTTGCGTCCAGAACTGTGGTCTATTACAAGCCAGAGGTGTAGAATCAATACCCTTCAGAGGTATAGGAACTTCCAGAGGCTCCAAATCAAACCCACAGCGCCTGGCGAAGGACCAATCCATGAGACTCAGAGCGGCGCCAGAGTCCACATAGGCATCCACGGTAATAACTGATAATGAACAAATCAGAGTTACAGACAGAAGAAATTTAGACTGTAAAGTGCCAATAGAAACAGACTTGTCAACCTTCCTAGTACGTTTAGAGCATGCTGATATAACATGCGCGGAATCACCACAGTAGAAGCACAAGCCATTTTTGCACCTATAATTCTGCCGCTCGCTTCTTGACAGAATTCTGTCACATTGCATTTTCTCTGGCGTCCCTTCAGAAGATACCGCCAAATGGTGCACGGGTTTGCGCTCCCGCAAACGCCGATCAATCTGAATCGCCATTGTGATGGACTCATTCAGACCTGTGGGCGTAGGAAACCCCACCATGACATCCTTAACGGCATCAGAAAGGCCTTCTCTGAAAATTGCCGCTAGGGCACACTCATTCCACTGAGTAAGCACAGACCATTTACGAAATTTTTGGCAGTATATCTCAGCTTCATCTTGCCCTTGAGACAGGGCTATTAAAGCTTTTTCAGCTTGAATCTCCAAATTAGGTTCCTCATACAGCAACCCTAAAGCCAGAAAAAACGCATCCACATTGAGCAACGCAGGATCCCCTGGTGTCAATGAAAATGCCCAATTTTGAGGGTCACCTCGCAGCAAAGAAATCACAATCTTAACCTGCTGAACAGGATCTCCAGAGGAGTGAGGTCTGAGAGAAAGGAATAATTTACAATTACATTTGAAATTCTGAAACCGAGATCTATCTCCGGAAAATACCTCTGGTGTAGGAATCTTAGGTTCAGAAATAGGAGTACGTATAACATAATCTTGTAAATTCTGAACCTTCGTAGCAAGATTATTTAAACCTGCAGCCAAACTCTGAGAGTCCATCCTTAAACCGGAGAGATCAGAGCCATTCAAGGATTAGACGGAGAGAAAGGCAAGGCTGTAAATAGAGCAGAAATACAACTGAGCCAACTAAGTAGCAAACATGTGAGGAAAAAAAAAAAAATCTACAGACTTCTTTTACTCTCCTTTCTTCTGCCAATTACTTTAACAGTGGCCGGTCATACTGTCATGATTCCCCAATGGCATGGGAACATCAGAAACACAAAATAACAGACTAGCCCTCGGGTGATGGAAACTCAAGCTGACCGTGACCTAAATCTACCACACAACTAACAGTAGCCAGGAAGCATTCCTACGGCTGCCTAGATGCCATGCGCCAGCCGGAGAACTAACTATGCCTGGAAGAGGAAGGAACAGACCTGGCTTACCTCTAGTGAAATTCCCCAAAGATGATAGTAGCCCCCACATATATTAACGGTGAGTTCAGAGGAAAAGACATACACAGTATGAAGGTAGATATAGCAAAGCGAGGTCCACTTACTAGATAGAGGAAGGATACAAAAGAGGACTTCACGGTCAGCTGAAAAACCCTTTCAAAAACCCATCCTGAAATTACTTTAAGACTCCTGTGTCAACTCATGACACAGGAGTGGCAATTTCAGTCCACAAGAGCTTCCAGTAACAGGAAATAACAAACTGTAAACTGGACAAAAAATACAAAACAAAAAGGACAAGAGTCCACTTAGCTGATCAGCAGACTGGTAGCAGGAACATGCAACTGAAAGACTCAGGTTACAATGATGACCGGCAAGGAAGTGACTGGAGAGCAAGGCTAAATAGGGAACTCCCAAAACTGATGGAAGCAGGTGAGCTGAGGCAGAAAAGAACACACAAGTCTCCAGTACCACCAGCCACCACTAGGGGAGCCCAAAAAGCGGATCACAACACTTAGGGGGTCTAGTTTTCAAAATGGTGTCACTTGTGGGGGGTTTCAATGTTTAGGCACATCAGGGGCTCTGCAAACGCGACATGGCGTCCCATCTCAATTCCAGTCAATTTTGCATTGAAAAGTCAAACAGCGCTCCTTCCCTTCCGAGCTCTGCCATGCGCCCAAACAGTAGTTCTCTCCCACATATGGGGTACCAGCGTACCCAGGACAAATTGCACAACAACCTTTGCGGTCCAATTTCTCCTGTTACCCTTGGGAAAATACAAAACTGGGGGCTAAAAAATAATTTTTGTGGAAAAAAAAGGATTTTTTATTTTCACGGCTCTGCGTTATAAACTGTAGTGAAAATTATTTGGGGGTTCAAATTTCTCACAACACATCTAGATAAGTTACTTAGGGGGTCTAATTTTCAAAATGGTGTCACTTGTGGAGGGTTTCAATGTTTAGGCACATCAGGGGCTCTCCAAACGCAACATGGCGTCCCATCTCAATTCCAGTCAATTTTGCATTGAAAAGTCAAACAGCGCTCCTTCCCTTCCGAGCTCTGCCATGCGCCCAAACAGTAGTTCTCTCCCACATATGGGGTACCAGCGTACCCAGGACAAATTGCACAACAACCTTTGCGGTCCAATTTCTCCTGTTACCCTTGGGAAAATACAAAACTGGGGGCTAAAAAATAATTTTTGTGGAAAAAAAAGGATTTTTTATTTTCACGGCTCTGCGTTATAAACTGTAGTGAAAAACATTTGGGGGTTCAAATTTCTCACAACACATCTAGATAAGTTACTTAGGGGGTCTAATTTTCAAAATGGTGTCACTTGTGGAGGGTTTCAATGTTTAGGCACATCAGGGGCTCTCCAAACGCAACATGGCGTCCCATCTCAATTCCAGTCAATTTTGCATTGAAAAGTCAAACAGCGCTCCTTCCCTTCCGAGCTCTGCCATGCGCCCAAACAGTAGTTCTCTCCCACATATGGGGTACCAGCGTACCCAGGACAAATTGCACAACAACCTTTGCTGTCCAATTTCTCCTGTTACCCTTGGGAAAATACAAAACTGGGGGCTAAAAAATAATTTTTGTGGAAAAAAAAAGATTTTTTATTTTCACGGCTCTGCGTTATAAACTGTAGTGAAAAACATTTGGGGGTTCAAATTTCTCACAACACATCTAGATAAGTTACTTAGGGGGTCTAATTTTCAAAATGGTGTCACTTGTGGAGGGTTTCAATGTTTAGGCACATCAGGGGCTCTCCAAACGCAACATGGCGTCCCATCTCAATTCCAGTCAATTTTGCATTGAAAAGTCAAACGGCGCTCCTTCCCTTCCGAGCTCTGCCATGCACCCAAACAGTGGTTTACCCCCACATATGGGGTATCGGCGTACTCAGGACAAATTGTACAACAACGTTTGTGGTCCAATTTCTCCTGTTACCATTGGTAAAATAAAACAAATTGGATCTGAAGTAAATTTTATGTGAAAAAGTTAAATGTTCATTTTTTTTTTAAACATTCCAAAAATTCCTGTGAAACACCTGAAGGGTTAATCAACTTCTTGAATGTGGTTTTGAGCACCTTGAGGGGTGCCGGTTTTAGAATGGTGTCACACTTGGTTATTTTCTATCCTATAGACCCCTCAAAGTGACTTCAAATGTGATGTGGTCCCTAAAAAAAATGGTGTTGTAAAAATGAGAAATAGGTGGTCAATTTTTAACCCTTATAATTCCCTAACAAAAAAGTTTTGGTTCCAAAATTGTGCTGATGTAAAGTAGACATGTGGGAAATGTTATTTATTAAGTATTTTGTGTGACATATCTCTGTGATTTAAGGGCATAAAAATTCAAAGTTGAAAAATTGCGAAATTTTTAAAATTTTTGCCAAATTTCCGTTTTTATTCACAAATAAACACAGGTAATATCAAAATTTTTTTACCACTATCATGAAGTACAATATGTCACGAGAAAACAATGTCAGAATCTCCGGGATCCGTTGAAGCGTTCTAGAGTTATAACCTCATAAAGGGACAGTGGTCAGAATTGTAAAAATTGTCCCGGTCATTAGCGTGCAAACCACCCTTGGGGGTAAAGGGGTTAAAAGTCTGGTTGAACATAACATGGGGGCTTGTGGGACCACTCACAAAAACCGTCAGGGGTTTCCACAATCATTGGTCAATGAAAAGTCCTGAAAGGGGCAGTCAGGGGCTTTACACAATGAAGAGCTGCTTGCCCTTAAGTATAAGGATAACAAAGATATTTTTATCCTGAGCTCGATCTACACAGATTCCACAAGGGCCACTGCAGACCAACAGGGATCCACTACTCCAAAACCTGTGTCTGTCACTGACTACAACAAATACATGGGGGGTGTGGACCTTGCAGACCAGCTTCTACAGCTGTAAGGAGTTAAAAACACAAGAAGAGTCTGGGGGCGGTTACCTTCTCGGCTCTGTGCCCGGAACCATTGAGCTGTGCCGCAGGTTCCCTAGGGGACAGACTTGTAGACTGGGACAGGAGGGAAGCAGCCAGAGAGCGGGAAAGGGACGCATGCAGGAGACAGAGCAGCTTGCAGAGCAGCGTGCAGAGCCGGGTGCAGCTGCGCTCCAGAAGAGAGAGAGAAAGAGACTGCCCAGAAAGACTGCATCTTGTAGAGACTGCCCAGAAAGACTGCATCTTGTAGAGACTGCCCAGAAAGACTGCATCTTGCAGAGACTGCCCAGAAAGACTGCATCTAGTGAGTACATAAAGCGGACTCTGCTGTGACCTTAGGGGGGCGCTTTGAGACCCGTTGAGAGACTACTACACCCTGGCCCCTGACTCCTGGTACAGAGACTTAACAGTGCAGAGCCCCTGTTTTCCTGGTAAAGAGACTTAACAGTGCGGAGCCCCTGTTTTCCTGGTACAGAGACAACAGATTTTCTGGCTGTGCTATAAAAGTTAAAGACTCAGAGCCTGTGCATACCACATTAACTCCCGAAACCCCAGGCAGCAGGCTCTTAGAGACTACTCTGCTCACGGACAACAGAGGGACGACAAGTGCCGCTGATTCTCGGCACCTACGTTGGAGAAGACGACCCTCCAAGCAAGTCCTCATGAGACTGATAAGTGTTCTTTTCTCAAGAAATCCTGCTTAATTCTGTTATATTGTTTAACTCCCGTATTTTTGCATTGTTTTATTGCTAGTTATTTTCCATTGCTTCCTCCCTGCGAGGAGAACCTAATTCCTGTTATTAAACCCCTCAACTGTTGGTCTGTCTGTTCCGTGGTGACATACTCAGTACCTGCACGCTATTACATTTGGCGTAGTCGGCAGGATGTCACACGGTAGTGCGGATAGGGCAGACCAAGCAGCGGGGGAAGTTCCCAGGTCTAGCATTTCCCTGGGAGCCATGTTGAATAATTTGCCAAGGTTCACTGGGAACAATGTAATGTTGTGGAGTTGGACAGAGCGTATCCGGGGAATGATGTGGATGCACCCCATGACACCAGCCCTGGAGGCAGAAATTGCATTGATGGCTCTGGAGGGGGAGGCACGGGATTCTGTCATGCATAGGTCCCCCCGGGAGAGAGATACCCTGGACAAAGTGCTGCGCATACTTGAGGAAATGCATGGGGACCCCACTGACGTAGGGGAACTTCGCATGCGACTGTTTCACCGGGTACAACGGGAGGGGGAGACTGTGACCCAATTCATTGACGCAATGATGAAACAGGCACTGCGAGAGCGCATGCGAGTAAAGCCAGACATGACTTTCTCTGAGATTGGCAGTGAGGCGCGTGTGCGAGAACAAGAACAGGGAGTGATGGGGCTGGTAGGAAGGGTGCAGAGCGGGGAGGTAACCACCACCGCAGGCAATATTCCCCAGTGGGTGGAGGACCTGAGAATGGAGATTAGACAGGTCCGTGAAGAAATGGCGGCCTCCAGAAGAACTCTGGCAGAGGGGCCCGGCCCTCTGGTGCGAGACAGAGAAGCTGCCCCCCGAAGGGAGGATGAAACTACCAGGAGGAGAAGCCCTCTTACATGCTACACTTGTGGAGAGTCCGGCCACATTGCTCGATGGTGTCCCCGGCGGAGCCGACCATCCCCGCATCCTCCTTTAAACTAGGTGGCTCTGGGCTTGAGGGGCGCTGCTCAGAGCGTGAAGAACAGAGGAGGAGGAGTAAAATTCCCCACAGTCTTGTTTCCACGTGCCCTCTGGTCTGGGCAGAAATCAATGGAAGAGCAGTGCGATGCTTGATAGACACCGGCTCACAAGTGACCACCATGCCTGAGAGATATTTCCGCCATCACTTCACAGAGGCGCTACGGCCCGAATGGGGCCCTGTGATCAAACTTATGGGGGCCAATCACTTGCCCATCCCAGTCGCAGGGGTGGTATGGATGAACATAGAGGTCTGCGGAAAAGACCTCGGGAGGAGAGGAGTGGTATTGGTGGATGGAGAGGTAGCTAAAGACCATACCGTGACCCTGGGCATGAATGTGTTAAAAGACCTCGGAAGCCTCGTTTTCAACGAGTCCCCGGAACAGTTCCTACAACAATGGAGCGACCAAACCCCCCAGAGAAGGGTCTTCCAACAACTGATACGGACCGCCCAGGTCCGGGAAGCATACAGCGACGGAAAGGAACTCGGCAAAGTCGTCGTCCCCGCCTCAGTCAATCGAGTGTTGCCCCCTGGGCAGACAGTGCTTCCCCTGCCTGTACGAGCTGGCATCCCGCTGGAGGGAGTCGAAGTCCAAATTGAGCCCAGCAGAGCCGACCAGCTGCCGTCAGGAATATTGGTCGCACGGTCCCTGGCTACCGTGCGGGATGGAACTGTCCTTGTGCGCTGCATCAATTTGGGGGAGACAGATATAACTTTGCCCCCTAGAAGCAAAGTCGCTCAAGTCCTGGGCCTTCCAGACGAGTTGGTCCCCACTGAGGCGGTACAGCTGACAGCAAGGCCAGAAGATCCGTGGCTGGTGACCGTCAAGGCGGAGGCAACTCCGGACCACAGGTTAATGCAAGAAGGGCGCCAGATACTGGAACGCATGAGGGCGGAGCTCTCGGAACTTACTCCACAGCAGGTACCTCAGGTAGAAGCTGTATTGGGGAAATTTCAGGTTGCGTTCGCCAAAGATGAAGATGACTTTGGATGTACCACGGCCATTACCCACGAGATACCCACCGGGGATGCGGCGCCAATCCGGGAACGGTACCGCCAAATACCTCCACAGATGTACCAGGAGGTGAAGGGAATGCTGTCACACATGCTGAAGAAGGGAGTTATACGTGAGAGTCAGAGCCCGTGGGCTGCCCCTATCGTCTTGGTGAGAAACAAAGACGGGTCCCTGCGGTTCTGTGTGGACTATCGGCGGCTCAATGCTTGCACAGTGCGGGACTCGTACCCACTGCCCAGGATAGAGGAGTCCCTGATGGCACTAGGGAATGCCAGATATTTCTCCACGTTAGACTTGGCCAGCGGCTACTGGCAGGTGCCCATGTCTGAGCAAGACCGAGCCAAGACGGCTTTCATCCTTCCGATGGGACTGTATGAGTTTGACCGGATGCCCTTCGGCCTAGCAAATGCCCCAGGAACATTTCAGCGACTCATGGAGAGATGTCTGGGAAACCTGAACTTTGAAGCCACTTTGATCTACTTGGATGATATCATCGTCTTTGCCCCCACCTTTGAGGAGCATCTGCAGAGATTAGAGCAAGTTCTGAGTCGGCTACAGAAGTATGGCTTGAAAGTGAAACCCCAGAAATGTCACCTCTTCCGTACCGAGATTGAATACTTGGGACATGTTGTCTCTGCTGAAGGGGTGAGGCCTTCCCAGGAGAAGATCGCTGGGGTACAAGAGTGGCCAACTCCAAAAACGGTGAAAGATGTGCGTGCATTCCTGGGACTCACGGGATACTTCAGACGCTTTGTAAAAGACTTTACCCGCCTTGCTAATCCACTCCAGGAGTTGTTGAGGGGAGTGCCCTCTTGCGCCAAAAACAGGAACATACAGTGGGGGAAGCATCAGGAGGAGGCATTCTTGGCTTTGAAGAAGGCTTTGACGGAGGCCCCTGTGCTGGCCTACGCTGACTTCACACAACCGTTCATCTTGCACACTGACGGGAGCCTGCAGGGCCTCAGGGCTGTACTGTCGCAGATGCAGGACGGGAAAGAGCGCGTCATCGCATACGCCAGTTGGTCTCTGCATGACTCAGAAAGGAATCCAGAAAATTACAGTTCATTCAAGCTGGAGTTGTTGGCACTGGTGTGGGCAATGACTGAGAAGTTCGCGGAATATCTGGCTGGCTCAGAAGTTCATGTACGCACCGATAACAATCCGTTGGCCCATCTCGAGAATGCCAAGTTAGGCGCCCTAGAACAACGTTGGGTAGCCCGAATGGCCAAGTTCCGATACAGAATTTCGTATAAAAGAGGAGCTGAGAATGTACATGCGGATGCCCTCTCCCGAGTAAACTTTAGCAAACCAGCACCCAGCCAGGATGAAGAACTGGAAGATGTAGAGGTTCCAGGTTTTGGAAAGACTGCCAGGACGGTGGCAGCGGCGTGGGAAATTGAACAGGAAGAGGCCTGTGTGAATTTGCTGGAGCAGCCCCGCGATGAGTGGGTCCGAGTACAACAGGAGGATCCGGAGCTAGCTCAATTGAGAAGGTGGGTCGTGTCTGAACAAATGCCCAATCGACGTGAGAGGAGGTCCATGTCACCTGAAGTACTGAAGATGCTACGCCAGTGGGAGAGGCTCGAGTTGCGGGATGGTATCCTGTACCGGAAGGTATTCCTGCAAACAGAACTCAGTCTTGTATGGCAGACAGTGATTCCCTCGTCCATGATAGACCAGGTGGCTAAGGAAGCACATGAGAAAGGAGCACACTTTGGGCCAGAAAAGACTTTCCAGTGGTTACAGTGTCTATTTTATCACCCCCACTTAAGGAACACTGTGGATAAAGTATGTCGGCAATGCAGAAGTTGTGAGCTGGTCAAACCACCAGAACAAAGAGCTCCCACAGAGATGGTGAGGTCTTCTGGCCCCATGGACCTACTGGCAATAGATTACTTGACAATTGGACCAGCACATCAAGGTTATGAGCATTGTTTAGTGATGATAGACCACTTTACTAAATTTGCCGTAGTGACGCCCACGTGGGACCAAACTGCCGAGTCTGCGGCTCACGCAATCTGCAAACACTTAATTCAGGTGTACGGGTGTCCCAAGCGCATCCATTCTGATCAAGGGGCCTGCTTCCTCGGAAGAGTGATGGAGGAGCTGCACCAGCTGTACAAAATAGATAAGTCCCGGACCACCCCTTATCATCCACAGGGGAATGGGGCTTGTGAAAGATTTAACCGCACTCTGATTCAAATGCTGAGGACTCTGGAGGAGGAC
Source organism: Ranitomeya variabilis (assembly GCF_051348905.1). Lineage (NCBI taxonomy): Eukaryota > Metazoa > Chordata > Amphibia > Anura > Dendrobatidae > Ranitomeya > Ranitomeya variabilis. The sequence goes on along the minus strand of NC_135235.1, from coordinate 759,262,898 downwards.
CAGAAGGCGAAGTGGACTGAGTCCGTCCCTGAATTGGTGTGGGCGTATAACAATCGTAAACACAGCACCACCGGATTCACCCCCTACTCTCTGTTCTTTGGCCGACCCGGGAAGGGACTGGCAGAGCTGGCGCTGGAACCCGAGGAGGACTACCCACGGACGGGGGTGTACTCCTGGGTTCAAGAACATCGTCGTCGGCTGCGGACAATTCAACGTCTAGTGCAGGACCGGCTGCAAGAATTGGAGCATCCCCAGGTAGCTCCTCAAAAGGGGACAGCCCTGTGGCCTGTAGACTGAGTCTTAGTGAGGGAAAAGCGCCCACACAACAAACTGGAGTACCGATGGGAGAAAAGGCCGTACCGAGTGAAGCGGCGGCTCGGCAACGGGGGTCCCGTTTATGAGGTCCAGCCCGAAACGGAAGAAGGGACTCCCACCCGCACGCTGCACAGGAATATGTTGCGTCCATGTTTGTCTCGAGATCCTGAATCAGTCCAATTGGCTCCAGCACCCCCACCGGCTGCGCCAGTGATCAATGTAGATGTGGAAGATGAGGAAGACTTCAAATCTCTTCCAGTGAACCCAGGAACAGGGCTTGTGCCAGATTCTACCAACGTATCGGAGGAAGCCTCGACTCCTCCCACAGCAGCTGACACCACCGCCCCTGCTGGTTTTAGATGCTTTGAACGTTCAACGGCTGGTGTACCCCCTGTTCGCTACAATCAGGATGAGTTCATCTGGCAGCAGATCGTGCAAGGACTAGAAGATTGCCAACAGGAGCTCCTGAAGATCTCGCCCGTGGAATGGCGAGCAGAAAGGGGGGGGAATGTAAGGAGTTAAAAACACAAGAAGAGTCTGGAGGCGGTTACCTTCTCGGCTCTGTGCCCGGAACCATTGAGCTGTGTCGCAGGTTCCCTATGGGACAGACTTGTAGACTGGGACAGGAGGGAAGCAGCCAGAGAGCGCGGGAAAGGGACGCATGCAGGAGACAGAGCAGCTTGCAGAGCAGCGTGCAGAGCCGGGTGCAGCTGCGCTCCAGAAGAGAGAGAGAAAGAGACTGCCCAGAAAGACTGCATCTTGTAGAGACTGCCCAGAAAGACTGCATCTAGTGAGTACATAAAGCGGACTCTGCTGTGACCTTAGGGGGGCGCTTTGAGACCCGTTGAGAGACTACTGCACCCTGGCCCCTGACTCCTGGTACAGAGACTTAACAATGCAGAGCCCCTGTTTTCCTGGTACAGAGACAACAGTGCGGAGCCCTGATTTTCTGGCTGTGCTATAAAAGTTAAAGACTCAGAGCCTGTGCATACCACAATAACTCCCGAAACCCCAGGCAGCAGGCTCTTAGAGACTACTCTGCTCACGGACAACAGAGGGACGACAAGTGCCGCTGATTCTCGGCGCCTACGTTGGAGAAGACTACCCTCCAAGCAAGTCCTCATGAGACTGATAAGTGTTCTTTTCTCAAGAAATCCTGCTTAATTCTGTTATATTGTTTAACTCCCGTATTTTTGCATTGTTTTATTGCTAGTTATTTTCCATTGCTTCCTCCCTGCGAGGAGAACCTAATTCCTGTTATTAAACCCCTCAACTGTTGGTCTGTCTGTTCCGTGGTGACATACTCAGTACCTGCACACTATTACACAGCCATACCAGGTATCAAGAAAATCATACACCTGGTATAAGAAGTTAGTCATTTATTTGTTTCAGGTGGCCACATATAATTCTTTTATGTTATACAAAAAAGCTGGAAATGCAGATACTTTCCTTGATTATCAGGAAAAGGTCATTGAAATTCTTAAGTAAATAAAAAAGTCCTTTACAGCTCACCTGTCCCCTCTGTGCATGGCCGCCATCCCAGGAAAATCCAACAGGTAGTAAAAAATCCAGCACCAAGAGGTTGCAGTCCAATAAGCTTTACTGCAAAATCTTCATTAAAAGCATGGACAACCGACAGTAGAAAAATGGCATAAATAGCAGGGGTCCCAGACACCGGGTTACACGTTTCAGGGCCATATATGCCCCTTAGTCATAACCTAGTGTTATACCAGTGAGTCAGGGTTTATATAAAATGCCCATCACATGGTTCAGTTATTTCACACCCACAACATTAAATATCTTTTACCAGTACAAAAATACAAACTTAAACCCAACAATCTGCTGCTCTCATTATACACAGTCAAGAGGTCGGTGAACAATATTAATAACACAATATTCTATCTACGCTTATTTACACCGGTGGGATGGGCGGTCTCCATCGTCAGGATCCAATGGGTTTCTTGGCTAAGGAGTTTGTCGCCAAGCTCCGCCCCTTCTGGGCTTACTGACCCTTTCCATTCCGAAAAACTGGAAATCACCGCCGTGCACCTGATAAAATGTCTGGATACATTGGAGGGATTAGGTCTCTGGTCACCGAGTCTCTGAGGGGCTCACTGAGGCTGCCGGAGGTCTCATGCCCCCGATATAGATGAGATCACAGATACTGCAGGTAACCATGTATAATACTGGAAAGTATTCTTCAGGAGGGGGTTTATTCTCCACAAGGAGCGCTCCCACCTTCCTAATCTGGTGATGGATGGTCCTGGTAGAACGTCCTGGTTGTCTACTAAAGGTTTCTTCAGCTGTGGGGGCAAATGTGGAGCATGTAAATATGCAGGAAATACCAAGCAATTTATTAAGTGAGGCCTGAGACAATGGTTATTGGTGACTTTATGACTTGCAGCAGTACATGTGTCACATACATGGTTACCTGCAGTATCTGAATTCCTGCAGTATTCCTGTTTTTTGAAAATGTTGTCCCCGCCAATCCTTTATGATCTGTAGATGTCAGAAGACTCACTGAGCGACATTTTATTGCACTCATTCCAGCAACTGAAACAAGAAAGATCCCCAGAGAGGATGTCGTGTATGTTCCAAGAGAGGAATGAGGCATGATACCCGCTATTATTGCCCACAATGCCCATCATTGCCAGCCTTATGCCTCCATGACTGATTTACAATCTTCCACACAGAACCACGTTTTTAAACGGTTTTGACATTCAAGCATTTGGTTTATTTAGTGACAGACACATCTCAGTAGAGCTGACTTAACAATTTCCGGGGGTAGGTGGGGGGATGTCTCCAGAGACACAAGCTGGGCACAATATATTGGGCACTACAATGACATGTTTGCAATTTTTGCTCTAAAACTTCCACTACATGTTCCTGGAAGTCATCTGTGTAGTGAAAATGGTCACTATATCCATAGATGAATAACCAGAGGGGTCTCATTTCCAAAATGGGGTAACTTCAGGGGGATTCTGTTGTTCTTGCACTTAGCGGCTCTCCAAAGTGCCATCACAGCAGAATCCCCCTTGAAAAGACCTCATTTTGGAAATGACCCCTCTCTGGGAATTGGAAATGACACCCCTCAGCGAATTCATCTATGGGTGTAGTGACCATTTACCTATCTTCCAATGTAAAATCTGGGGTTAAAACAACATTTTAGTGGTAAAAATGTAATTATTTTTTCTTCACTGCCCAATGGTATAATTATCTATGGAACAGCTGTAGTGTCAGTATGCTCACTGCACCACTAGAAGAATTCATTCAGGGAAGTGTTGTGTAAAATGCAGTCACTTTTGGGGGCTTATGCTGTTCTGGCACCTCTGGGGCTCTGACAATGTGACATGTCACCCACAAACAATTCCAGCAAAATCTGCTCTCCCATATGGCGCTCCTTCCCTCCTGAGCTCTCCCATGCGCCCACACAGTGGTTTACCCCCTGTGATATATGTGATGCAGTAACCCCTGTAACAGGTAGGGGGCGCTGCATGGTCTCCCCGGGATGTGCACGGAGTTGTATTGAAGCCGTGAGAATTGACCTGCAGTGATGTCAGGATCACGTGACCAGTCCATGTGATCCATTACTGTGGGTGTGGTTACAGGTACATAACGTGACCAGAGTGTGGGTCACATGGTCCTGTGTGGTTCCAGTGTTTGGACCTGAAGGGTCCAAGTGCAAAATCCCTGAGGGAGTTCCTGAGGGCTCGGTGTGTTCCTGTGTTGGAAGCCTGGGAGGAGGCTTCCTGGAAAGCACCTGCTGGCCTGGGATCGTCCTAGGAATGACTAGGATCCCGGAGCAGTGCACAGTGGAACTGGGGAAGCTACAGTCCTTCAGTGGCTCTGGACTGACTAGTGTGTGCCGGCCAGGCAAGTTGGTGATCCCTGTAAGGCAGCTTACCCGGAGGTGCGGACTGGCAAGGAGTCAGCAGGTGGAGCCGGAGCTCCCGTCAGGTATCGTACAGGCCGGTAGTGCTTGTGAAGTTCTATGAACTGTGTGGTCTCCCTTGGGAGCTGGTTAAGGGAGGACCAGCGTGTTTAGAGACGACAACCCGGAGTCACATGTGCTGTCTGTGACTTGGGACGTTGGTGAAGTGTACGGCGTACGGACACCCTGGTAACTGGGCGAAGTGAGAGGCCCAGCACGTTAGTGTCCGTGAGGCAAAGCCGTACACTGAAGTGTTTGAAGATGCAAGTTAATATCACCAGTTGGTGCCTGTTGTGTTTCATGTTATGAACTGTGCGTAACCCGGTTTATGAGGCTTAATAAACCGCATGGACTGCTTTGTTTTATAAACCCGTGCCCGTGTGCTTAAATATCGCGGTCAAGTGAGTGTCCCCCAACACTCTCAGTAAGAGAAACCTTACAATTGGTGGAGAATTTTGGCAACAATCCTGCTAGCACACGTGGAGTTAATTGCTGTGGCAGAGCCACGAAGGTGACAAGCGTCCAGCGGTATCTCGGCGGGGTTACGAAAGTGACAAGCGTCTGCTGTGACTCGGCGGGGTCACGAAGGTGACAAGCGGCGGCGGTGGACCCGTGCAGAGCCGTGTGGAGAGTAGCCGTGGTTGCAGCGAGAGGTTCCACAGCAGGCGGAGCTGTAGTGGCTTGTGGTTGGCAGCACCTGGAGGTGCCGGTTGTGTGTGACTGCAGCGGGAGCTGTGGCGGTACCAGCAGGAGCTGGTGAAAGTGACATAGAAAAAAAAAAAAAAAAAAATTTTTTTTTCTTTTTGTGCAGACTCTTAAAGGGCCTGTACAAGCCCAGAGACATTGGGGTGTACTGTGTGAACTGGGGCCTGAGTACCGTGGGGGAGTCCACGGGGTGTATCCCAGGGAGGGGATTATCCCTAATAGTGAGCGGTGGCCCAAACGGGGATGGTTGCCTAAAAGGGGGCGGAGACCCAAAAAGGGGCGGTAACCCGAATAGGGGTAATGGCCCAAAAAGGGGTGGAATCCCGAAGGGGGGCTGAATCTCGAACCGGGGTGGTATCAAAAAGCGGAGCACTTGCCCAGAAAGGGGGCGGAGCCAAAAAAGGGGCGGCAATCAGTGAGGTGTCACGACTGTGTCCTTTCTGGCTGGATGGAAAGTGTGTGCAAGGGTTGATAGACCCGGGGAGAGAAGCGTCTGTGCTGAGAACCCGTCCAGGAGATTCTGTGTCACCTGGCGACACTGAATATCTCCAGGTAGCCACTATCTACATTGTCGCAGCGGAGGTTTCCACATACCATGAGGTGGTTGTAGACCCGATCTTGCCATATCCTATGGTAATAGGACAAGATTTGGTAGCACTGTGGGAAAAGGCTGAAGTGTTTGTGGATATAATGTGGATGTCAGTTAGTAAGGTTGAGAAGGCAGGCCTGACCAGAGGGAAAGGTTCGACTGCCCAACTAACTGACCTGACGTCACTTGAAGTGTGCCACAATACGACTGGTAGTGGTCTGCTGGATAAAACATGTGGAGCTGACACCCAGACAGAGAGTGACTTGCAGGGTCATCAGACTGTGGGGTGTGACACAGATTCTGGGGGTGACTGTGACAAGTCATGGCCAGTAACAAACGCGTATGCCCTGGTGACAGGTGGAGGACGGGGTCCAGGACCTGTGGTAACGGGTGGAGGACGGGGTCCAGGACCTATGGTGATAGGTGGAGGACGGGGTCCAGGACCTGTGGTGACGGGTGGAGGACGGGGTCCAGGACCTGTGGTGACGGGTGGAGGACGGGGTCCAGGACCTATGGTGATAGGTAGAGGACGGGGTCCAGGACCTGTGCTGACGGGTGGAGGACGGGGTCCAGGACCTATGGTGACGGGTGGAGGACGGGGTCCAGGACCTGTGCTGACGGGTGGAGGACGGGGTCCAGGACCTGTGGTGACGATTGGTGGCGACTCCCATTCAGACGGTGACGCCAGTGGAAAAGAGTGTAATAAGGTTGACTCAGGCAATTCTTCCTCCCGTCGACGGAGACGTAAAAGAGCCAAAGGGGCTGAACCCGTTGCTCCGTGTGGGGAATTGACGGAAGATGCTGAGGACCTGGGGTGTATGAAGTACTCTGTAGTCCCAGGGAAAAGGGACGAACCTAATGACGTCACCGCTGAGACCCAAGAGAGGGCCGACCCTGACAGTGCAGAGTCGGAGGGTGCGGAAGTGGAGGAGGCCACCAAGGAGATGGTGCCGGAAGTGAATACCTCCTCAAGTGATGGATGTTTCACCAATCCGGAGGATGGGAGAAGCGAGATGGAATTGGTTATAGAGACGGTGAACGACCATGTCGAACAAGAAAGGGTCCTGAAACAAGCGGCTGAGCGCAGAGTGGATGAGCTGGAGAAGGAAGTCTCGGAGCTCAGAGGCCACCTGTTCAGGTGGCAAAGTGTGTATCAGACCCTAAAGGAAGACATTGTAGTGCTTAGAGAAGCACTGAAAGGCCCTCTACAAGGAAAAGAGGTGGTGGTCGCAGACTTCTCGTGCCAGTACCAGAGTGGTAATGAGAGTAAAGCTGAAGAGGAGTTGGCGCTAAAAGCAGAACAAGATGGTCACCCGGTTGTGACAGGTGTCTTGATGGAAAGGTCCATGGCAAGGCAGGAGCCATCTGTTCTTGAAGGAAGTGAGACTCCGCTCTTCAAGTGTGTGATAGATGTACCCGTAGAGGCGCAAGATGCATGTACCCGCGAGGGTGTGCATGAGGCCTTTAAAAAGGCAGTGGAAGCGTCTAGTGTGCACTGGGCACTGGAGACGAAACAGTTGGTGGTACTGTCTACTAAGGAAGTCACAGTGAAGAGGGTGGCTGTCCTGAGGGACATGCACCTACGGTGCCTCCGCACGAAGCAGAGGGTCCTGTGGGAGAATGGTGAGGCCACTCGTTGTTTGGAGCAAGCCAGGAAAGCTCAAAGTCGTCTGGGCTTGGTAGAGGACACAGTCCAAGTGCCCAGAGCTCTGGTAGCGAAGCTCATTGGCCGATTTGGAAAAGCGATGCAGGAGATGGTGGATGTGTCAGGTGTGAAGAGACTGAGGATTCCGGCTGAAGACAAGGCCCAGGTGGGTGAAGATGGAATGGTGTCATTCCTGGTTGTCGGGTCCAAGGAGAGTCTAGCGAATATCCGGATGCTCCTGAAGTATCGCGTGGCCTACCTGAGAGAAATAGAGCAGCTGAGACTGTACAGACGGCAGGTCAATAAACAGCTGCAGAACACAAGGTGGCAGCCGCCTTCTTCCCAACGAAAAGGAAACAAAAAGGACATGTACAGTAGTAGACGTAGTGATGGAGGGTCAGACTCTGATCAGTTGCTAGTCTCGACTGTAAGTGGGACTAATGTCCGTACCAACCGTGGGTGGCGACCCTGGAGAGAAAGGTCGAGTAAAGAGACAAACTTGACTAAAGGTTTGGTGTCACGGACAGACTGTAACTTAAAGGCCAAAGCTCAAGGCCTACATGTTGACCGCTGGGGGCGGGGTAAACTCAACAACTGGATGGGTCTGTGTGATGCTCAAAACCGACTGAGACGGTTCTCTCGACAGGTAGGGCAAGGCAACGTGCATGACATATCCCGTGATCCCACGTGTATGACAGGTGTTCAACCCTACAGGTGTGAACAGAGGGGGGGGATATGTGATATATGTGATGCAGTAACCCCTGTAACAGGTAGGGGGCGCTGCATGGTCTCCCCGGGATGTGCACGGAGTTGTATTGAAGCCGTGAGAATTGACCTGCAGTGATGTCAGGATCACGTGACCAGTCCATGTGATCCATTACTGTGGGTGTGGTTACAGGTACATAACGTGACCAGAGTGTGGGTCACATGGTCCTGTGTGGTTCCAGTGTTTGGACCTGAAGGGTCCAAGTGCAAAATCCCTGAGGGAGTTCCTGAGGGCTCGGTGTGTTCCTGTGTTGGAAGCCTGGGAGGAGGCTTCCTGGAAAGCACCTGCTGGCCTGGGATCGTCCTAGGAATGACTAGGATCCCGGAGCAGTGCACAGTGGAACTGGGGAAGCTACAGTCCTTCAGTGGCTCTGGACTGACTAGTGTGTGCCGGCCAGGCAAGTTGTTGATCCCTGTAAGGCAGCTTACCCGGAGGTGCGGACTGGCAAGGAGTCAGCAGGTGGAGCCGGAGCTCCCGTCAGGTATCGTACAGGCCGGTAGTGCTTGTGAAGTTCTATGAACTGTGTGGTCTCCCTTGGGAGCTGGTTAAGGGAGTACCAGCGTGTTTAGAGACGACAACCCGGAGTCACATGTGCTGTCTGTGACTTGGGACGTTGGTGAAGTGTACGGCGTACGGACACCCTGGTAACTGGGCGAAGTGAGAGGCCCAGCACGTTAGTGTCCGTGAGGCAAAGCCGTACACTGAAGTGTTTGAAGATGCAAGTTAATATCACCAGTTGGTGCCTGTTGTGTTTCATGTTATGAACTGTGCGTAACCCGGTTTATGAGGCTTAATAAACCGCATGGACTGCTTTGTTTTATAAACCCGTGCCCGTGTGCTTAAATATCGCGGTCAAGTGAGTGTCCCCCAACACTCTCAGTAAGAGAAACCTTACACCCCACATATGGTGTATCGGCATGCTCAAGAGAAATTTTACAATAACTTTTGGCGTCCAGTTTCTCCGGTTACCCTTTGGAAAAGAATTGAGGGCAAAAAGATCATTTTTTGTAGAAAAAAATATGATTTTTTTATTTTCACGGCTCTACATAATTAACTTCTGTGAAGCACTTGGGCATTCAAAGTGCCCACCGCACATCTAGATAAGTTTCTTGGGGGTCTAGTTTCCAAAATCGGGTCACTTGTTGGGGTGTTTCCACTGTTTAGACATGTCAGGTGCTCTAAAAATGTGACATGTCACCCACAAACAATTCAAGCAAAATCTGCTCTCCAATATGGCGCGCCTTCCCTTCCAAGCTCTGCCGTGCGCCCAAACAGTAGTATTCCCCCACATATGGGATATCGGCATGCTCAGGAGAAACTGCACAACAAATTGCATGGAGCAATTTCTCCTATTACCCTTACGATAATGAAAAATATGGAGCTAAAAAGATTTATTGGTGAAAAATGTATTTTTTATTTTATTTCCATGGCTCTACATTATAAACTTCTGTGGAGCATCTGTGGGTTCAAGGTGCTCAATACACATCTAAATAAGTTCCCTAAGGGGTCAAGGGGTCTAGTTTCCAAAATGGGGTCACTTGTGGGGTGTTTCAATGTTTAGGCACATCAGGGGCTCTCCAAACGCGACATGCCAACCACTAATTATTCCAACATATTTTACATTCAAACAGCTAAATGGCGCTCCTTCCCTTCCGAGCCCTGCAGTGTGCCCAGAGAGTAGTGTACAATCGTAGGTAGGGTATTGTGAGAAGTTGGCAAATAATTAGTAAGATCTATTTGTTTTCTATTATCCTTTGTGAATAGTTCCAAAGTTATCACCACATAAAGTGACCACGTCAGATTGTAAAAATGGGGCCTGATTAAGAACACAAAACTGGCTGCGGGAAAAGGATAAATCAGAGTATTGTGGACACTACTGTAATCAAAAACTGTGACTATAGACAATAACATCTACTGAAATGCTCAAACTGAACAGTCTCCATCAGTAATAAATGAGGAGCTAGTGGTGAAACCTCTCTGGGGTAATTAGAGCACGGGGCTCGGTGACTTCACAATCTAAACTATCGGAAGCTCCAATATTTTCTGTCACATGAGTTTCAAGAAGAAATATTACACATTTAACCCCTTAATGACCACCGATACGCCTTTTAACGGCGGCAGTTTAGGGTACTTAAACCACAGCGCCGTTAACGGCGCTGTGGAAAAAGTGAATAGCGCCCCCAGAGTCGGATTTTCTCTGGGGTCTCGGTTGCCGAGGGTAGCTGAGACCCCAGAGAACATGATTCGGGGGGGTTTATCGACCCCCGAGTTGCGATCGCTGGTAATTAACGTTTACCGGCGGTCGCAACAAAGCCAAAAAAACGCGATTTGCCATTTAATTTCTCTGTCCTCCGATGTGATCTAACATCAGAGGACAGAGAAATGGGGTCCCCGATCGCCCCCCCCCCCCCCCGATACTCACCTGTCTCTACCGGTGCTCCTCATGGCTCCCGATGGGGGCCACCATGTTGTTCCGGGAAAAACATGGCGGGCACATGAGGTGGCAGAGACCCCAAAGAACATGATCGGGGTAGGTTTTTACCGACCCCTGTTTTGCGATCGCCGGTAATTAACCGTTTACCGGCGGCCGCAAAAAAAAAAGCGATCTGTCATTCTCTGTCCTCTGATGTGATCGCACACAATAGGGGGATCGGGGACCCTGTTATACTTACAGGTGTCCCTGGGTCCTCCTGCTTCCTCTCCTAACCGTCGGCTTTGTGCTCTGGTAAGAAAATGGCAGGCGCATAAGCAGTGCGTCTGCCGTGATCTGCCGGCCAGCAGAGGAAGATTCTTCCTCTTGTTTTATTTTGGTCACTGTGAGATCCTATCACAGTGATCAAAATAAAAAAAAATAGTAAACAACCCCCCACTTTATCACCCCCTTAGTTAGGAAAAAATAATAAAATAAAAAAAAGTATGTATTTCTATTTTCCAATTAGGGTTAGGGCTAGGGTTAGGGTTGCGGTTAGGGTTGGGGCTAAAGTTAGGGTTAGGGTTGGGGCTAAAGTTAGGGTTAGGGCTAAAGTTAGGGTTAGAGTTGGGATTAGGGTTTGGATTAGGGTTACGTTTGGGATTAGGGTTAAGGTTAGGGTTGGGATTAGGGTTAGGGGTGTATTGGGATTAGGGTTAGGTTTTGAGATTAGGGTTGAGATTAGGATTAGGGTTGTGTTGGGTTTAGGGTTTTGATTAGGGTTATGGTTAGGGTTGGGATTAGGGTTAGGGGTGTTTTGGGGGTTAGGGTTGTGATTAGGATTATGGATCGGGTTGGGATTAGGGGTGTGTTGGGGTTAGGGTTGGAGTTAGAATTGAGGGGTTTCAACTGTTTAGGTACATCAGGGGGTCTCCAAACGAGACAGCCAATTTTGCGCTCAAAAAGTCAAATTATGCTCCCTCCCTTCTGAGCTCTGCCGTGCGCCCAAACAGTGGTTTACCCCCACATATGGAGCATCAGCATATTAAGTACTAGTTGGACAACAACTTTTGGGGTCCAGTTTCTCCTGTTATCCTTGCGAAAATAAAAAAAATTGGGGGCTAAAAAATCATTTTTGTGGAAAAAAATGATTTTTTATTTTCACGGCTCTGCGTTATAAACTGTAGTGAAACATTTGGGGGTTCAAAGTTCTCACAACACATCTAGATAAGTTCCTTTGGCCTTTGGAGGGACTAGTTTCCAATATGGGGTCACTTGTGGGGGGTTTCTACTGTTTGGGTACATCAGGGGCTTTGCAAATGCAACGTGACGCCTGCAGACCAATCAATATAAGTCTGCATTCCAAACGGCGCTCCTTCCCTTCCAAGCCCCGATGTGTGCCCAAACAGTGGTTCCTCCCCACACATGGGGTATCAGCGTACTCAGGACAAATTGTACAACAACTTTTGGGATCAAATTTTTCCTGTTACCCTTGGGAAAATAAAAAAATTGGGGGCTAAAAAAATCATTTTTGTGGAAAAAAAATATTTTTTATTTTCATGACTCTGCATTATAAAACTTCTGTGAAGCACTTGGGGGTTCAAAGTTCTCACCACACATCTAGATAAGTTCCTTGGGGGGGTCTAGTTTCCAAAATGGGGTCATTTGTGGGGGGGTTTCTACTGTTTAGGTACATCAGTGGCTCTGCAAACGCAACATAACGCCCGCAGACCTTTCTATCAAAGTCTGCATTCCAAAACGGCGCTCCTTCCCTTCCGAGCTCTGCCATGCGCCCAAATGGTGGTCCTTCCCAAATATGGGGTATCAGCGTACTCAGTATAAATTGCACAATAAAGTTTGGGGTCCAATTTCTCCTGTTACCCTTGTGAAAGTTAAAATTTTGGGGTAAAAAGATCATTTTTGTGGAAAAAATATGATTTTTTATTTTCATGGCTCTACATTATAAACTTCTGTGAAGCAGTTGGGGTTCATAGTGCTCACCACACATCTAAATAAGCTCTTTGGGGGGTCTAGTTTCCAAAATCGGGTCACTTGTGGGGGGGTGTCTACTGTTTAGGTACATGAGGAGCTCTGCAAATGCAACATGATGCCCGCAGACCATTCCATCAGTCTGCATTTTAAAACATCACTACTTCCCTTCCGAGCCCCGATGTGTGCCCAAACAGTGGACCCCCCACATATGGCATATCAGCGTACTCAGGACAAACCGGACAACAAATTTTGGGGTCCAATTTCTCATGTTACCCTTGAGAAAATAAAAAATTGCGAGCTAAAAAATCCTTTTTGAGGAAAAAAAAAGGATTTTTTATTTTCACGGCTCTACGTTAAAAATTTCTGCGAAGCACTTGGGGGTTCAAAGTGCTCACCAAACATCTAGTTAAGTTCCTTAATGGGTCTAGTTTCCAAAGTGGGGTCACTTGTGTTTTTTTTTCACTGTTTAGGGACATCAGGGGCTCTCCAAACGCGACATGGCGTCCGATCTCAATTCCAGCCAATTCTGCATTGAAAAAGTGAAACGGCGCTCCTTCTCTTCCAAGCTCTGCCGTGCGCCTAAACTGTGGTTTACCCCCACATATGGGGTATCGACGTACTCAGGACAAATTGCACAACAACTTTCGTGGTCTAATTTCTCCTGTTACCCTTGTGAAAATAAAAATTTGGGGGCGAAAAGATCATTTTTGTAGAAAAAAAAATGTGATTTTTTATTTTCACAGCTCTACGTTATAAACTTCTGTGAAGCACCTGGGGGTTCAAAGTGCTCACCACACATCTAGATAAGTTCTTTAAGGCGTCTAAATTCCAAAATGGTGTCACTTGTGGGGGGTTTCCACTATTTAGGCACATCAGGGGCTCTCCAAACGCGAAACATGGCGTCCGATCTCAAGTCCAGCCAATTCTGCATTGTCAAGTCAAACGGCACTCCTCTTCTAAGCTCGGCCGTGCGCCCAAACAGTGGTTTACCCCCACATATGGGGTATCGGCGTATTCAGGAGAAATTGCACAACAAATTTTGTGGTTCATTTTCTCTTTTTACACTTGCGAAAATAAAAAAAATTGGTTCTGAAGTAAAATGTTTGCAAAAAAAAAGTTAAATGTTAATTTTTTCCTTCAAATTGTTTCAGTTCCTGTGAAGCACGTAAAGGGTTAATAAACTTCTTGAATGTGGTTTTGAACACCTTGAGGGGTGCAGTTTTTAGAATGGTGTCAAATTTAGGTATTTTCTGTCATGTATACCCCTCAAAATGACTTTAAATGTGATGTGGTCCCTAAAAAAAAATGGTTTTGTAAATTTTGTTTTAAAAATGAGAAATCGCTGGTCAATTTTTAACCCTTTATAACTTCCTAACTAAAAAAAAAAAATTGTTTCCAAAATTGTGCTGATGTAAAGTAGACATGTGGGAAATGTTATTTATTAACTATTTTGTGTGACATATCTCTCTGATTTAAAGGCATAAAAATTCAAGTTTTGAAAATTGCAAAATTTTTAATTTTTTGCCATATTTCCGTTTTTTTCATAAATAATCGCAAGTAATATCGAAGAAATGTTACCACTAACATGAAGTACAATATGTCACGAAAAACAATCTCAGAATCAGCAGGATCCGTTAAAGGATTCCAGAGTTATCACCTCATAAAGGGACAGTGGTCAGAATTGTAAAAATTGTCTCGGTCATTAAGTACCAAATTGGCTCTGTCACTAAGGGGTTAAAGAGAACTGTGTATAATAGTGCAGAGCAGAGATGTCTTAAAGGGAACCTGTCAGCAGGATTGTGCTCAGTGACTACAGACACTGTCAGGTTGGTGTCGTTATACTGATTACACTGATACCTGGTGATGAAATCAGTCTTGTGGTTGTTGTTTAATCTGTATTTCTAGTTTTCAGCTAATGAGATTCTCGTGCTTTGGGGCGGGGATGTGGGCGGGGCTTTATGTGGTGCTCTCATTACATATTTATCTGTATTGGCTTATGACAGGTCACTGATCCCTCACTACATGGGCCAACATCCCCTCTGACTTTGGATCCTAGACCCCGTGGCATGACGCATGGTTCCGATCGCTGCCATGGAGACCCAAAGTCAGGGGCTCCAGACCTGAGAGGCTTCCTGTCATGCGCAGTGATGATCAGGAAGTCTCTCAGGTCAGTGTATAGAAGGAGAATGTTGTGGTCTAGAGGCAAAATGGTGATCATGGTAATATAGCCGGACTACACCACCGATAAAGCAGCCACAGCCGGTGACTGAGAAGAATCTGTGACTTCTCTGCATTTAGTGGTCACTACTCACCTGGGTAGTCATATGTGGGAATCTCCTCTTTACACCACTCATCCCCCCTCACATATGTCTCTGTAGTATTAATATGGGTCAGATCTTCACCCTGAAACAAATATTATAAAAGTCACCGACAGATGGAGAAGTCACATCTATGATCATCTCTAATCCTGGTTAATTGCAGATTGTGGCCATTTGGTGCCTGATGCTAGCAGACATTTCATTTCATATATATTTAGATCTGGCTGGGATAGCACGCGCGTGCAACAGATATTAAGTGCAACAGTATAAAGTGCTTGGCAGTTAGACAATGGCAGTTGGACAGGGCAGGAGACAGGTAAAGTGCATAAGTTTTTCAAACAATCATGATTCTTGGTCAGTCATACTACATTATGCATTGACCATGTCAATCTGCTTCTTATTTGGTTTTACTTCTGCTCTCTCACAACTCGCCCACCCTTTAACACATTCTGTGCACTCTCTCTATATCCACCCCTCCCTTCTCCCCTCTCCCATGTATAACTCTGAGGCTTTACTGACATTTCTTACCCACTCCAAACCATCCAATACCTCCATGCAGCACTCAAAACGTTCATGCAAATCATCACACCACCTGCTCTTTCTGTTTTTTCTCCTTTTACTAGTTATAGGTGGCATCTCCCCCAACCCTGGGCCTCCCTCCACCAGCATACATTACTCTCCTGCAGCTACATATAGAAACCCTGCTAATCTTATTAACATTCAGTGCATGCCTTCTCCTACCGCTTTCCACTGTGCTCTCTGGAATTAACGGTCTGTGTGTAACAAACTAACTTACATTCACAATTTTTTCCTCTCTAACTCCCTTAACATTCTGGCTATTACAGAAACCTAGATCCAGCATTCAGACACCACCGCCGCTGCAGCTCTATTGTTTGGTGGGCTGAAATTTTCACATACCACCAGACCTGAGGACAGGGTGGAGGTGTTGGCTTGCTCCTTTCATCACAATGTGCTTTCCAGGTCATCCCCCCGGTTCCCTCACTTACATTTCCTTCCTTTGAAGTCCACGCCATCAGACTCTTTAAGCTCTTCTTGCGAGTGGCGGTTGCTTATCGCCCTTCAGGCTTCCCCTGCCAGTTTCTAGACCACTTTGCCACCTGGCTTACTCACTTTCTATGCTGTGACATCCCTACCCTCATCATGGGAGACTTTAACATCCCCATCAATGATCCCCTCTCCTAATCTGCCTCTCATCTTCTTTCTCAAACTTCTTCATTCAGCCTCTCACAGTTTACTAATTCTCCTACGCATGAGGACGGGAATACTCTGGACCTGGTTTTCTCCCGTCCCGGATCGTTGCACGACTTTACTAACTCCTCTCTCCCACTCTCAAGCCACAACCTTCTTTCCTTCTCTGTCAAGAATTGTCTCCTCACCCAGGACACCCCCACTTACCACACTTATCGGAATACACGTTCCATTAATACCTAGCAGCTTATGGACAATCTCCACACATCTTTAGCCCCCATCTCCTCTCTCTCCTGTCCAGACTTAGCATTGTCACACTTCAATAATACACTGAAGAATGCCCTAAATGAAGCGGCAACTTCTACACGCAGAAAGGCCTGACACAGACAGTGGCAGCCCTGGCCCACTATGCAAACACGCTTTCTTCTGCATTGCTCAAGGTGTGCAGAGCGGCAGAGGAGAAAATCTCTCTTAGCAGAAGACTTCATCAACTATAAGTTCATGCTCAAAACCTATAACTCTGCCCTTCATCTGGCCAAACAATCCTACTTTACCACCGTCATCACCTCACTATCCAACAACCCAAAACGACTTTTTGAAACCTTAAACTCCCTCCTGAAACCTAAAGTACAGGCCCCCATCACCAACCTCAGTGGTGAGGATCTGGCCACTTATTTCTTAGAAAAAATCAACCACATCCATCAGGATATCTCAGCGCAATCTCCTCCGTGCCTGGATCCCCTTCCCTGCCGCACCTCAAGCTCACTAGATATCTTTGAGCCTGTTTCAGAAGAAAAAGTTTCCAAGCTCCTCGCTTCTGCTCAGCCTATAACCTGCAACAGTGACCCCATTCCTTCACATCTCCTGCAGTCTCTCTCATCAGTGGTCACCACTCACCTGACTAAAATATTTAACCTCTCTCTTTCTTCTGGTATCTTTCCCTCCTCATTTAAACATGCCATCATAACCCCTTTACTTAAAAAGCCATCCCAGGACCAGAACTGCACTGCTAACTACAGACCTGTCTCTAACCTTTCCTTCATCTCTAAACTCCTAGAACGCTTGGTCCACTCCCATCTAATCCGCTATCTCTCGGATAATTCTCTTCTTGACCCCTTACAATCTGGTTTCCGCTCTTTACACTCCACTGAAACTGCCCTCACTAAAGTCTCTAATGATCTAATAACAGCTAAATCCAAAGGTCATTGCTCTCTGCTGATTCTCATGGATCTCTCTGCCGCATTTGACACTGTGGATCACCAGGTCCTTCCCACTATGCTCCGCTCCATAGGCCTCGAGGACACAGCCCTCTCCTGGTTCTCCTCCTACTTCTCTGACCGCTCCTTCACCGTTTCTTTTGCCGGCCCCTCTTCCTCTCCTCGTCCCCTTACTATCGGGGTTCTCCAGGGTTCAGTCCTAGGCCCCTTCCTCTTCTCTCTATACACTGATTGGACAACCAATCAGCAGATTTGGGTTCCAGTATCATCTCTATGCTGATGACACCCAATTATACACTTATTCCCCTGACATCACCCCTACCTTAATTCAAAATACCAAGGATTGTCTGTCTGCTGTCTCTAACATCATGTCCTCCCTCTACCTGAAACTAAATCTCTCCAAAACGGAACTTCTTGTGTTTCTCCCTTCTACTAACCTCACTCTTACCAACATCGAAATTACCCTGGAGGGTTCAACCATAACTCCCATGCAGCATGCCCGCTGTCTTGGGGTCATATTCGACACCGAACTTTCCTTTACTCCCTATATCCGATCACTCACTCGCTCTTGTCACCTGCATCTTAATAACATCTCCAAAATCCGACCTTTTCTCACCTTTGAAACTGCTACGACTCTTACTGTCGCTCTTATTCATTCCCGTCTGGACTACTGCAACTCCCTTCTAATCGGTCTCCCTCTTACCAAACTTTCTCCTCTACAATCCATCTTGAATGCGGCAGCCAGGGTCATATTTCTGTCCAGCTGATGCCTCCATCTTGTGCCAGTCATTACATTGGCTACCAATTCGCTACAGGGTCCAGTATAAACTCATCTCTCTCACCCACAAAGCCCTCCACAGTTCTGCACCACCTTGTATCTCCTCTCTCATCTCTATCGCCCTACACGTGCCCTCCGTTCTACAAATGACCTAAGACTAACATCCCCTGTAATCCGAACCTCACACCTCCGTCTACAAGACTTCTCTCATGCTGCGCCAGCTCTCTGGAATGCACTTCCCCAGACGATCAGGCTGATACCTAGCCCCGACCTATTCAAGCGCGCTCTAAAAACCCATCTCTTCAAACAAGCCTACCACATCAACTACTCAGTAAACTAACTTTGCCCTGTTCCCTCCTTCCAAATATTACTTTGAATCTGCACCCTACTATTCATCTGTCTCCACACCCTCCATGCACATGATAACTGCAATTGATACTTGACTATTGCACTTAAACACACGGGCTGATGACCGGATCATGCAGCTTTGTATGAAAATCCCTATTTATTATAATTGCCAGACCTGAAATAACAAGCACTTTTCACCTATTGTGTCCCCCCATTTCCTTGTAGATTGTAAGCTTGCGAGCAGGGACCTCACTCCTAATGTCACTGTTTAAATTGTCTTAACTTGTACTGAATTTATTGTTTGTACATGTCCTCGCTTAATTGTAAAGTGCTGCGGAATATGGTGGTGCTATATAAATAACAATTATTATTATTATTATTATTATTGTCCTGCCATCTCCACCATTCTCATTATACAAGTATCTCTTGACACCTTCTCTCCATCTACCTGATGATCCTGAGGAACATTGGGATCTTCTTGGTTACAGTCCTGTGGAAGAAGAGGACGAGGACATCTCTCTGGTGTTGTCTTCTTACTGGATAGATCTGGAGGAAACACATACAGGGAGTGAATTCATTCTTTACATACAGATAATTATAGGCCGTGTGTATTTAGTCCTGTCTATTACCTGGAGATGTAAGAGGCTGGGGAACCTCCATTATGACGTTCTTGTACAGATCTCTGTGTCCTTCTAAATACTCCCACTCCTCCATGGAGAAATAGACAGCGACATCCTGACACCTTATAGGAACCTGACACATACAATGATACCGTCATCCCACCGATCCCTTCATAGTGTTACTGTATAATGTCCCAGCATTCCCAGCTGTGTCACCTCTCCAGTCAGCAGCTCAATCATCTTGTAGGCGAGTTCTAGGATCTTCTGGTCATTGATGTCCTCATGGATCAGGGGGTGAGGTGGAGGCCCCGTGATTGGGCTCAGGAGTCTTCTCCATCCCTCAGACACAGGGTCCTGACAGCGATCACTAGAGGTCTTCTTCACCACTGTGAAATCCTGGTAATAGAGAGACACATTAATAAATCTCATACAGACATTTCCAGAGTCCTCACCTCTCCAGCTCTGTCCATCTGTTATTCCCATAGATAAGAATGATGTAATGTGACGTCATCAGAATCTCTCACCTCTCCAGTAAGCCGGAAGAGGATCTCTAGGGTGAGGTGTAATATCCTCTCCGCCATCTTGTCTCTGCCCATATCCATCTTTGATGGGTAAATCAGGACAATTCTCTTTTGTAGAAAAACTTCACTGAGAGGATCCGATATTGTAGAGACCTGAATGAGAAGATGAGCCGCTGTAACATCATAAGAATCCTGTGTAATAATACAATTACTGGAGATAATAAGGGAAACATATGCGGAGATTTATTATTTTACACTCTTTAGTTTCCTTCTTTACATCTACTAATAAAACCTATATATTTAGGCCACAGACAACAAGCAGTTTCTTCATCGGAGTCGGCAGCGGAATATGTTTCTCATAGACTCATCTTCCATAACGCTAATTCTCGTCTCATTTACCGACCCTGGAATTGGCATTAGGAATACTGCAGGAGATATTCATTACACGCGACATGAGAAATAACTACTTCATGATGAGGACGACATCTTCATCTTCTACTATGGCTCTAGAAACATATTTGGCCAGAGTCGGTCACTGACTCCATCACCACTGGCCGTCTATATGAAGGTTTCCCGTCTTCCCCGCACTGTAATCTTCTATCACGTTAGATCTCAGCTCTGATTCACACACAGAAGTTTGCTTATAGCCTAGGAAAGGGAGTAATACCCATGGAGCTTCCCTGGCTAGTAATATCAGCTCACAACTGTATACTTAGCCTTTAGTGGCTATTAAAATCGGGGACTCCTCTAAAAAAGTGACGTAGGGTGCACCTATATTTATTAACCAGCAAAGGCTATGCAGACAGTTGCGGGTTGATATTAATAGCCTAGCAAGAGGTCATGGATACTGCACCACCAGGCTAAAAATATCAGCTCTCAGCCGCCCGGAAAAGGCACATCTCTAAGATGCACCAATTCTGACACTTAGCCTCTTTTGGATATCGGCCGATCCAATCCGATACCGATACTTTCAAATATCGGAAGGTATCGCTCAACACTATCTATGACTCTATGTACCACCATCATGGGAATGTGGATATTGCTGAAATTATTATGATGCGAAGGAGAGGGTGACCAATACCACACCCCACTGAGCCCTGTCAATTCATAGGCATCTGTTGTGAATTCCGTTTTTGGGCTCCCTCCTGTGGTCAGGAATGGTACTTTTGGGAGTTCTGCTCTTGGGCTCCCTCTGGTGGTTTCGAGTGGAACTTAGCAGCTGCTTTCACTAATCGGTTCCCTGGCCTTGCTATTTAACTGTGCTCCGGTCTTTAGTCCTTGCCTGCTGTCAATGTTTTCTGGTTGGATTCAGTCCTCTCTCTAGAATTCTCTGTTGACCAGTCCATTTCAGCTCAAGATAAGTTCTTGCTAGTTCTTGGGATGTTCCTTGCTTTTGACCTTTTGTTAAGGTTTAAGTTATGTCTCTTTTTGTCCAGCTTGTCATTATGAAATATTCAGGCTAGCTGGAAGCTCTGGGGTAGCAGATTTACCCCTCCACACCGTGAGTCGGTGTGGAGACTATTTTTGTAATCTCTGCGTGGATTTTGAGTTTTTAATACTGACAGCACAGTATCCTTTTCTATTTCTGTCTATTTAGATAGTTGTGGCCTCCTTTGCTAAAATCTATTTTCATTTCTGTGTTTGTCATTTCCCTCTCCACTCACATTCAATATTTGTGGGGGGCTATCTTTCCTTTTGGGAGTTTCAAAAAGTTTCCAAGCTCCTCGCTTCTGCTCAGCC
The DNA here is from genome assembly GCF_051348905.1 of Ranitomeya variabilis. NCBI lineage: Eukaryota > Metazoa > Chordata > Amphibia > Anura > Dendrobatidae > Ranitomeya > Ranitomeya variabilis. The sequence continues at coordinate 759,241,794 of NC_135235.1, read as the reverse complement.
TATAACCTGCAACAGTGACCCCATTCCTTCACATCTCCTGCAGTCTCTCTCATCAGTGGTCACCACTCACCTGACTAAAATATTTAACCTCTCTCTTTCTTCTGGTATCTTTCCCTCCTCATTTAAACATGCCATCATAACCCCTTTACTTAAAAAGCCATCCCAGGACCAGAACTGCACTGCTAACTACAGACCTGTCTCTAACCTTTCCTTCATCTCTAAACTCCTAGAACGCTTGGTCCACTCCCATCTAATCCGCTATCTCTCGGATAATTCTCTTCTTGACCCCTTACAATCTGGTTTCCGCTCTTTACACTCCACTGAAACTGCCCTCACTAAAGTCTCTAATGATCTAATAACAGCTAAATCCAAAGGTCATTGCTCTCTGCTGATTCTCATGGATCTCTCTGCCGCATTTGACACTGTGGATCACCAGGTCCTTCCCACTATGCTCCGCTCCATAGGCCTCGAGGACACAGCCCTCTCCTGGTTCTCCTCCTACTTCTCTGACCGCTCCTTCACCGTTTCTTTTGCCGGCCCCTCTTCCTCTCCTCGTCCCCTTACTATCGGGGTTCTCCAGGGTTCAGTCCTAGGCCCCTTCCTCTTCTCTCTATACACTGATTGGACAACCAATCAGCAGATTTGGGTTCCAGTATCATCTCTATGCTGATGACACCCAATTATACACTTATTCCCCTGACATCACCCCTACCTTAATTCAAAATACCAAGGATTGTCTGTCTGCTGTCTCTAACATCATGTCCTCCCTCTACCTGAAACTAAATCTCTCCAAAACGGAACTTCTTGTGTTTCTCCCTTCTACTAACCTCACTCTTACCAACATCGAAATTACCCTGGAGGGTTCAACCATAACTCCCATGCAGCATGCCCGCTGTCTTGGGGTCATATTCGACACCGAACTTTCCTTTACTCCCTATATCCGATCACTCACTCGCTCTTGTCACCTGCATCTTTCTCCTCTACAATCCATCTTGAATGCGGCAGCCAGGGTCATATTTCTGTCCAGCTGATGCCTCCATCTTGTGCCAGTCATTACATTGGCTACCAATTCGCTACAGGGTCCAGTATAAACTCATCTCTCTCACCCACAAAGCCCTCCACAGTTCTGCACCACCTTGTATCTCCTCTCTCATCTCTATCGCCCTACACGTGCCCTCCGTTCTACAAATGACCTAAGACTAACATCCCCTGTAATCCGAACCTCACACCTCCGTCTACAAGACTTCTCTCATGCTGCGCCAGCTCTCTGGAATGCACTTCCCCAGACGATCAGGCTGATACCTAGCCCCGACCTATTCAAGCGCGCTCTAAAAACCCATCTCTTCAAACAAGCCTACCACATCAACTACTCAGTAAACTAACTTTGCCCTGTTCCCTCCTTCCAAATATTACTTTGAATCTGCACCCTACTATTCATCTGTCTCCACACCCTCCATGCACATGATAACTGCAATTGATACTTGACTATTGCACTTAAACACACGGGCTGATGACCGGATCATGCAGCTTTGTATGAAAATCCCTATTTATTATAATTGCCAGACCTGAAATAACAAGCACTTTTCACCTATTGTGTCCCCCCATTTCCTTGTAGATTGTAAGCTTGCGAGCAGGGACCTCACTCCTAATGTCACTGTTTAAATTGTCTTAACTTGTACTGAATTTATTGTTTGTACATGTCCTCGCTTAATTGTAAAGTGCTGCGGAATATGGTGGTGCTATATAAATAACAATTATTATTATTATTATTATTATTGTCCTGCCATCTCCACCATTCTCATTATACAAGTATCTCTTGACACCTTCTCTCCATCTACCTGATGATCCTGAGGAACATTGGGATCTTCTTGGTTACAGTCCTGTGGAAGAAGAGGACGAGGACATCTCTCTGGTGTTGTCTTCTTACTGGATAGATCTGGAGGAAACACATACAGGGAGTGAATTCATTCTTTACATACAGATAATTATAGGCCGTGTGTATTTAGTCCTGTCTATTACCTGGAGATGTAAGAGGCTGGGGAACCTCCATTATGACGTTCTTGTACAGATCTCTGTGTCCTTCTAAATACTCCCACTCCTCCATGGAGAAATAGACAGCGACATCCTGACACCTTATAGGAACCTGACACACACAATGATACCGTCATCCCACCGATCCCTTCATAGTGTTACTGTATAATGTCCCAGCATTCCCAGCTGTGTCACCTCTCCAGTCAGCAGCTCAATCATCTTGTAGGCGAGTTCTAGGATCTTCTGGTCATTGATGTCCTCATGGATCAGGGGGTGAGGTGGAGGCCCCGTGATTGGGCTCAGGAGTCTTCTCCATCCCTCAGACACAGGGTCCTGACAGCGATCACTAGAGGTCTTCTTCACCACTGTGAAATCCTGGTAATAGAGAGACACATTAATAAATCTCATACAGACATTTCCAGAGTCCTCACCTCTCCAGCTCTGTCCATCTGTTATTCCCATAGATAAGAATGATGTAATGTGACGTCATCAGAATCTCTCACCTCTCCAGTAAGCCGGAAGAGGATCTCTAGGGTGAGGTGTAATATCCTCTCCGCCATCTTGTCTCTGCCCATATCCATCTTTGATGGGTAAATCAGGACAATTCTCTTTTGTAGAAAAACTTCACTGAGAGGATCCGATATTGTAGAGACCTGAATGAGAAGATGAGCCGCTGTAACATCATAAGAATCCTGTGTAATAATACAATTACTGGAGATAATAAGGGAAACATATGCGGAGATTTATTATTTTACACTCTTTAGTTTCCTTCTTTACATCTACTAATAAAACCTATATATTTAGGCCACAGACAACAAGCAGTTTCTTCATCGGAGTCGGCAGCGGAATATGTTTCTCATAGACTCATCTTCCATAACGCTAATTCTCGTCTCATTTACCGACCCTGGAATTGGCATTAGGAATACTGCAGGAGATATTCATTACACGCGACATGAGAAATAACTACTTCATGATGAGGACGACATCTTCATCTTCTACTATGGCTCTAGAAACATATTTGGCCAGAGTCGGTCACTGACTCCATCACCACTGGCCGTCTATATGAAGGTTTCCCGTCTTCCCCGCACTGTAATCTTCTATCACGTTAGATCTCAGCTCTGATTCACACACAGAAGTTTGCTTATAGCCTAGGAAAGGGAGTAATACCCATGGAGCTTCCCTGGCTAGTAATATCAGCTCACAACTGTATACTTAGCCTTTAGTGGCTATTAAAATCGGGGACTCCTCTAAAAAAGTGACGTAGGGTGCACCTATATTTATTAACCAGCAAAGGCTATGCAGACAGTTGCGGGTTGATATTAATAGCCTAGCAAGAGGTCATGGATACTGCACCACCAGGCTAAAAATATCAGCTCTCAGCCGCCCGGAAAAGGCACATCTCTAAGATGCACCAATTCTGACACTTAGCCTCTTTTGGATATCGGCCGATCCAATCCGATACCGATACTTTCAAATATCGGAAGGTATCGCTCAACACTATCTATGACTCTATGTACCACCATCATGGGAATGTGGATATTGCTGAAATTATTATGATGCGAAGGAGAGGGTGACCAATACCACACCCCACTGAGCCCTGTCAATTCATAGGCATCTGTTGTGAATTCCGTTTTTGGGCTCCCTCCTGTGGTCAGGAATGGTACTTTTGGGAGTTCTGCTCTTGGGCTCCCTCTGGTGGTTTCGAGTGGAACTTAGCAGCTGCTTTCACTAATCGGTTCCCTGGCCTTGCTATTTAACTGTGCTCCGGTCTTTAGTCCTTGCCTGCTGTCAATGTTTTCTGGTTGGATTCAGTCCTCTCTCTAGAATTCTCTGTTGACCAGTCCATTTCAGCTCAAGATAAGTTCTTGCTAGTTCTTGGGATGTTCCTTGCTTTTGACCTTTTGTTAAGGTTTAAGTTATGTCTCTTTTTGTCCAGCTTGTCATTATGAAATATTCAGGCTAGCTGGAAGCTCTGGGGTAGCAGATTTACCCCTCCACACCGTGAGTCGGTGTGGAGACTATTTTTGTAATCTCTGCGTGGATTTTGAGTTTTTAATACTGACAGCACAGTATCCTTTTCTATTTCTGTCTATTTAGATAGTTGTGGCCTCCTTTGCTAAAATCTATTTTCATTTCTGTGTTTGTCATTTCCCTCTCCACTCACATTCAATATTTGTGGGGGGCTATCTTTCCTTTTGGGAGTTTCTCTGAGGCGAGATAGTTTTCCGTTTCCATCTTCAGGGGTAGTTAGTTCTTAGGCCGTGACGAGGTGTCTAGGGAGAGTCAGGAACAGTCCACGGCTATTTCTAGTGTTGGTGTTAGGAGTAGGGACTGCGGTCAGTAAAGCTACCACCTCCCCAGAGCTTGTCCATGATTAAGTTTACCCACCAGGTCACATCAGTGCTGCTCCGTAACCACTAGGTCATATCAGTGATTGCTGTCAGTAAAGCTGCCACCTTCTCAGAGCTTGTCCATGATTAAGTTTACTCACCAGGTCATATCAGTGCTGCTCCATATCCACCAGATCATAACAGGCATCATAGCAACCAAGTGGGCTATCGTTTTGGATGATACACTCCTGCCTATCCAACTATCGTATGGTAAATATCTTATAGATCCTGGGTTCATTAGTAGGGTTGAGCGAAACGGATCGGTCATTTTCAAAAGTCGCCGACTTTTGGCAAAGTCGGGTTTCATGAAACCCGATCCGATCCCAGCGTGGGATCGGCCATGCGGTACGCGATCTTCGCGCCAAAGTCGCGTTTCATATGACGCTTAAAGCGCCATTTCTCAGCCAATGAAGGTGCACGCAGAGTGTGGGCAGCGTGATGACATAGGTCTCTGTCCCCACCATCTTAGAGAAGGGCATGGCAGTGATTGGCTTGCTTTCTGCGGCGTCACAGGGGCTATAAAGGGGCATTCCCGCCGACCGCCATCTTACTGCTGCTGATCTGAGCGTAGGGAGAGGATGCTGCCGCTTCGTCAGAAGCAGGGATAGCGTTAGGCAGGGTAAATTAACCCCAAAACCGCTTGTACTGTAGCGATTTCCACTGTCCAACACCACCTTTTCTTTGCAGGGACAGTGGAGGCTAGATTTCTGTGCAACAGCTCTGTAGGTTATAAGGCTCCCTGATAGCTGCGTTGCTGTGTGTACGCCGCTGTGCAAACCAACTGCTTTTTTCAAAGCACAAATCCAGTTGCTCCTTCCTTTCTGCACAGCTATCATGTTTGTTTGTCCACACTTTTGACTCTTGTGTGCAGCACTCCTTTTTATTGCTGCCTGCCACACTTTTCTGAGATAACTGTAGGAAGATAGTAATTGTAGTACAGTCCCTTTTTTTTTTTTTTTTTTTTGTTATATTTTTTCAAGCCACTTTCTGCCACAGAAAACCTACTGTATAACAGTGGGCCTGATTTCTTCCTAATTCTCCCATAAAAAAAAAAAAAAAGTGGGAGATTAAGATTGGCAAATCTGCATTAGTGCCAGTCCTGTGTGTGGCATCTTTTTTTTTTCTGCCACAGAAAACCTACTGTATAACTGTGGGCCTGATTAAATCACTTGTCTCCCATATCCCCCCAAAAAAATAAAATAAAGGGAGAATAATCTTGCCAACTCTGTGCATCTGTGCAAGTGCTGTCTGTGGTATCTGTCAGTCATTTTGTGCCACAGGAACTATACTGTGATATAGTGGGCCTGATTAAATCCCTTGTCTCCCATATAAAAAAAGAGGGACATTTCTATTGCCAGTGTGTGCATCTGCGTCAGTCCTGTTAGTGTCATATCTGCCAGCCTCTGTCTGCCAATCAGTGTAGTGTAATACAGTGGGCCTGATTTTTTCCTGCATTCTCCCACACATAAAAAAGGGAGATTTAAATTCACAACAAGTTCACGTACACCTTCTAACTGGTTTTACCGGACCACCTAACGGTTGTTAGTTAGGTTACATTTTTCCAATAATGAGGAAGTCTGGTGGAAGAGGTCGTGGCCGTGGGCGTTCATTGCCAGCTGGTAATGATGGTAGTGGTGGTGGTCGTGGAGCATCAGGTGGTCGTGGCCGTGGGAAAAGCAATATAGCCCCTAAGTCTCGAGTTGTTGAGCCAGCGCCATCGTCTGGCTACACAAGGCCTCGAAGGCTCCCTTTTCTGGGAGTAGGAAAACCGCTTTTGAAGCCGGAGCAGCAGGAACAAGTATTGGCTTTCCTTGCTGACTCTGCCTCTAGCTCTTTCGCCTCCTCCTCATTGGAAAGTGCCAAATGTCAGAGCAGTGCATCGTCATTGGATGCTCCCGGTCAGGAACAAGTCGCTTCCTTGTGTCCTTCACAAAGAGCAACAGTGAAGGATGCGTCAGGCGACACAACTGGTTACTCCATGGAGCTCTTTACACATACCGTGCCTGGGTTAGAAAGGGAAATTGTTAACCGGCCATGCCCATTACAAGATGAATCGGACATGGAGTGCACAGATGCACAGCCACAGCCAGATTATTATGCTGTTCCTTTGACTCAGATCAGAACATTGCCCTCGCAGTGTACTGATCCAGAATCTGACCCCGATGAGACTATGGATCCCCGTCACGAACGCTATAGCACCGGCTTACACGGTGACCCAGAGGAAGGTGCACAGGACATAGAAGAGGAAGTCATAGATGACCCAGTTGTTGACCCCGATTGGCAGCCATTGGGGGAACAGGGTGCAGGCGGCATTAGCTCTGAAGTGGAGGAGCCGCAGCAGGCATCAACATCGCAACAGGTTCCATCTGGCAGGCCCGTATCTGGCCAAAAACGTGTGGCAAAACCAAAGCCAGTTGTAGGACAGCGTGGCCATCAGGTTAAAGTAGGTCGGTGTTGTGAATTCTGCTCTTGGGCTCCCTCCGGTGGTTATAAGTGGTACTGCTGCTGTCTTTGGATCGCAGTAGTCATCAGGTGTGTCCACTTATTGCAAATCTGACTAGGCTATTTAGCCTTGCTGGATCCTTTGGTTAGTGCCAGTTGTCCATTGTTTTTGGAGGATTCACATCTCTGCCTGGTTTCTCCTGCTATGCTGTCCAAATCAACAAAGATAAGTTCTGGCTTTGTTTTTGCAGTCCACATGCTGTGGGCCTTATTGTTCAGTGCATTTCTATGTTTTTTCTTGTCCAGCTTGGTCTGTGTAAGGATTTATTCAGCCTAACTGGAATCTCTGGAGATGCAGATTTATCCTCCATGTCTTTAGTTTGATGTGGAGATTTTGTATTTTCTGCGGTGGATATTTTCTAGTGTTTTAATACTGACCGCATAGTACTCTGTCCTGTCCTTTCTGTTTTAGCTAGACTGGCCTCCTTTGCTAAATCCTGTTTTCAGTCTGCGTATGTTATTTCCCTCTCCTCTCACAGTCAATATTTGTGGGGGGCTGTCTATCCTTTGGGGATTTTCTCTGAGGCAAGATAGTTTTCCCGTTTCTATCTTTAGGGGTATTTAGTCCTCCGGCTGTGTCGAGGTGTCTAGGCCGTGTTAGGTACATCCCTGTTATGATCCTTAGTGGCTTAGGATCGCAAAACTGACCAGCTAAGTAAAAGAACATAGGACGAGCTCTGGGGATGTGGGAACTAGACTGACCGCAAACCTGATCCTAACCGCACACATTATAGGCAGCCGTGGAACGTACCTAAAAATCCTAGACGTCTCTTCACAGACTGAGAAACTGACTACCCCTAGAGAGAAAGCAAAGCCTCACTTGCCTCAGAGAAACAACCCCACAGTTTAGACAGCCCCCCACAAATAATAACGGTGAGTTAAGGAGAAGGTACAAACGTAGAAATGAAAACAGATTTAGCAAAGGAGGCCCGCTAATCACTAAATAGACAGAGGATAACAAAGAATCTGTGCGGTCAGTATAAAACCCTATACAAAAATATCCACGCAGAGAATGCAAGAACCCCCACACCAACTAACGATGTGAGGGGAGAAACTCTGCACCCCAGAGCTTCCAGCAAGCGAGAAAATCACATATTAGCAAGCTGGACTGAACTCATCATATACTGAGAAACATTTTGTACACAGATGAGCAAAAGTGAACTAGCAAAAAACTTAGCTTCTCTAGAAGAGACAGGACACGAATGAAGTCAGGAGAGATCAGAACCAGTACTGAATACAACGACAGCAGGCAACAAGTAAAGGTCCAGGTGAGTTAAATAGGAAACCTGAATAGCAGGTGACGAAGCAGCTGATCCAGGCCACAGACTCGCAGAATAACAAAAGAGCCACCAGAGGGAGCCCAAAGACAGAACTCACACAGTACCACTAATGACCACAGGAGGGAGCCCAAGAACAGAGTTCACAACACATCCCACGGCTACTGCTAGTTGCGGTGTTAAGTTCAGGGTCTGCGGTCAGTACAGGTACCACCTTCTCCAGAGTACGTTTCATGCTGCTCCTAGGTCACCAGAACATAACAGTGTGCAATGCCTGAAAAGGTATCCGATAGGAAGAGTGCAGTCTGGAATTTTTTTTACACAAGATCCCAATGATCAGCGCAAAGTCATCTGTAAGAAATGCTCAAGGACCTTCAGCAGAGGTCAGAATGTTAAAAACTTAAATACAAGTTGCATGCATAGACATTTAACCACCATGCACTTGCAAGCCTGGACAAACAATCAAACGTCCCTTAACGTTGTAGCACCCTCTCAGAATGAAGCTAGTCAGCAACGCGACATCCCTTCCCTCACTGTAAGCCCAGCGTTTACCACACCACCTGCAGGTAATGTGGCGGTTTCGTCGCAAGGCCAAAGCAGTCAGGGAATCACCAGGTTCGTGGTCGGAAAAACTGTATGTAGGGCACCATCAAGAATACCATCACCAACCCTCTCTCAGTCACCCATGTCCACCGGCACCCCCGCTAGTTCCACCGTATGCAGCTCTCCAGTCCAGCTCCCCCTACATGAGACTCTCGTTTGGAAAAGGAAGTACTCATCCTCGCATCCGCGTACACAGGGTTTGAAAGCCCACATTGCTAGACTAATCTCGTTAGAGATGATGCCCTACCGGTTAGTTGAAACCGAAGCTTTCAAAGCCCTGATGGACTACGCTGTACCACGCTACGAGCTACCCAGTCGACACTTCTTTTCGAGAAAAGCCATCCCAGCCCTCCACCAGCATGTAAAAGACCACATTGTCCATGCGCTCAGGCAATCTGTGAGTAGAAAGGTGCACCTGACAACAGATGCATGGACCAGTAGGTATGGCCAGGGGCGTTACGTCTCCATCACGGCACACTGGGTTAATGTGGTGGATTCAGGGTCCACAGGGGACAGAAATATTGGGACAGTTCTGCCTAGCCCACGGTCTAGGAAACAGTTGGCTGTAGGCGTTCTTTCCCCCTCCTCCTCCTCGTCCTCTAGCAGAAGCGAGAGCTCATCCACAGACCGCAGTCGCACGACCACTCCATCCGCAGCTGCCACTGTTGCACACGAGGTGTCCATTTATGGAACAGCTTGTGGAAAGCGTCAGCAGGCTGTATTGGCAATGAAGTGTTTGGGCGACAACAGACACACCGCGGAAGTTCTGTCCGAGTTCTTGCAGCAAGAAACTCAGTCATGGCTGGGCACTGTACATCTTGAGGCAGGCAAGGTAGTGAGTGACAACGGAAGGAATTTTATGGCTGCCATAGCCCTTTCACAACTGAAACACATTCCTTGCCTGGCTCACACCTTAAACCTGGTGGTGCAGTGTTTCCTGAAAACTTATCCGGGGTTACCCGACCTGCTGCTGAAAGTGCGCAGACTTTGCTCTCACATCCACCGTTCGCCCCGTACACTCCATCCGTATGCAGAACCATCAGCGGTCTTTGAACCTTCCCCAGCATCGCCTAATCATCGATGTAGCAACAAGGTGGAACTCCACACTGCACATGCTTCATAGACTGTGCGAAGAGAGGCGTGCTGTTATGTATTTGTGGGAGGATACACATACACGGGTAGGCAGTTGGATGGCAGACATGGAGTTGTCAGGTGTGCAGTGGTCGAAGCTACAAGACCTGTGTCAAGTCCTTCAGTGTTTTGAGGAATGCACACGGCTGGTTAGTGCAGACAATGCCGTAATAAGCATGAGCATCCCCCTAATGCGTCTGCTGATGCAAAGTTTGACGCACATAAAGGAGCAGGCGTCTGCAGCCGAGAACGAGGGAAGCCTTGATGACAGTCAGCCATTGTCTGCTCAGGGAAGTCTACAGGACGAGGTGGCGGCCGAAGAGGAGGAGGACGAGGAGGATGATGGGGATGAGTATTTTTTGGATGAGGAAGCTTCTCAGGTGGCAATAGAAAGTGCTGGCGTTGCAAGGCCGGGTTCAGGGTTTTTGAGGGAGACAAGTGACGTTGATTTGCCCGAAAGTGCTCCTCAACCCAGCATATGCACTGACTTGACAACTGGAACATTGGCCCACATGGCGAATTATGCCTTGCGTATCCTCAAAAGGGACCCATGCATTATAAAAATTATGACCGATGACGATTACTGGTTGGCCTGCCTCCTTGATCCTCGCTATAAAGGCAAATTGCAAAATATCATGCCACATGAGAACCTCGAACAACTATTAGCAACCAAACAAGCTACTCTGGTAGACCGTTTGATTCAGGCATTCCCAGCACACAGCGCCGGTGATGGTTCTCACACAAGATGCAGGGGGCAACAGGGCAGAGGTGTTAGAAGTGCACAAATCAGAAGTGGCGTTGGACAGAGGGGTTTTCTGACCAGGTTGTGGAGTGATTTCGCAATGACCGCAGACACGACAGGTACAGCAGCATCAATTCAAAGTGACAGGAGACAGCATTTGTCCAGTATGGTTACTAACTATTTTTCCTCCATTACCGATGTTCTCCCTCAACCGTCATTCCCCTTTGATTACTGGGCATCCAAAATAGACACCTGGCCTGAATTGGCCGAATATGCATTGCAGGAGCTTGCTTGCCCTGCAGTTAGTGTGCTATCAGAAAGAGTATTCAGTAGTGTTGAGCATTCCGATACCGCAAGTATCGGGTATCGGCCGATACTTGCGGGTATCGGAATTCCGATACCGAGATCCGATACTTTTGTGGTATCGGGTATTGGTATCGAAACAACATTAATGTAAAAATGTGTAAAAGAGAGAATTAAAATAAAAAATATTGCTATACTCACCTCTCCGACGCAGCCTGGACCTCACCGAGGGAACCGGCAGCGTTGTTTGCTTAAAATTTGCGCGTTTACTTCCTTACGTGAAGTCCCGGCTTGTAAATGGTCGCGTGCCGCCCATGTGGCCGTGACGCGACCAATCACAGCAAGCCGTGACGTAATTTCAGGTCCTTCAGGATTTTAAAATTACGTTCTGGCTTATGATTGGTCGCGACGCGACCAATCACAAGCCGGGACGTCACGGGAGGCAGGACACGCGCGCATTTTAAAATGCGCGCGTGTCCTGCCTCCCGTGACGTCCCGGCTTGTGATTGGTCGCGTCGCCCATGTGGCCACGACGCGACCAATCACAGCAAGCCATGACGTAATTTCAGGTCCTTCAGGATTTTAAAATTACGTTCTGGCTTATGATTGGTCGCGACGTGACCAATCACAAGCCGTGACGTCACGGGAGGCTGGACACGCACGCATTTTAAAATGCGCGCGTGTCCAGCCTCCCGTGACGTCACGGCTTGTGATTGGTCGCGTCGCCCATGTGACCGCGACGCGACCAATCACAAGCCAGAACGTAATTTTAAAATCCTGAAGGACCTGAAATTACGTCACGGCTTGCCGTGATTGGTCGCGTCGCGGCCACATGGGCGGCACGCGACCAATCACAAGCCGGGACTTCACGTAAGGAAGTAAACGCGCGAATTTTAAGCAAACAACGCTGCCGGTTCCCTCGGTGAGGTCCAGGCTGCGTCGGAGAGGTGAGTATAGCAATATTTTTTATTTTCATTCTTTCTTTTACACATTAATATGGATCCCAGGGCCTGAAGGAGAGTTTCCTCTCCTTCAGACCCTGGGAACCATCAGGGATACCGTCCGATACTTGAGTCCCATTGACTTGTATTGGTATCGGGTATCGGTATCGGATTGGATCTGATACTTTGCCGGTATCGGCCGATACTTTCCGATACCGATACTTTCAAGTATCGGACGGTATCGCTCAACACTAGTATTCAGTGCTGCTGGTTCAATACTGACCGAAAAAAGGACTCGTCTGGCTACCCAAAATGTTGATGATCTCACCTTCATTAAAATGAACCATCATGGATTTCAAATTATTTTCCCCACCTTTCCCGGCTGACACCTAGCTTTCCTGTAAAAAGGTCTTGCTTTGGGACTGGTATTACTGACTGTTCCAATCTCTTAATTTGCTGCGGCTGTTTGTCCAGCATACAACATGTTTACACCTCCCTAACTCCCTTCCATGACTTTAGTTAGTTTGTGGAAACTTTTGTATTTTCTGCTGTGGGTATTTTTGAAGTGTTTTAATACTGGCCGCTTAGCATTCTGTTCTATCTTTCCCTGTTTAGTTAGAGTGGCCTCTTTTGCTGAGATCTGTTTTCTGCCTGTGTGTGTCTTTTCTCTCCTATTCACAGTCAATATTTGTGGGGGCTGCCTATCCTTTGGGGGTCTGCTCTGAGGCAAGTTAGTTTTCCCATTTCCATCTATAGGGGTATGTAGTTCTCCGGCTGTGTCGAGGTGTCTAGGTTGGTTAGGTACACTCCACGGCTACTTCTAGTTGCGGTGTTAAGTTCAGGGTTTGCGGTCAGTACAGATTCCACTTCTCCTGAGAAAGTTCCATGCAGCTCCTAGGTCACCGGATCATAACAGTACAACTGGCGAATAATGAGTTAAATGCATCTCAGAAGGGAAGAAAAGTGTTGAGTCATTTTTTTTTCTGTAGTCTGTTTTGCTTGTTCCTCCCTCTTTTCCCCTGGGTGACTGAGGAGTTTTGCATTAGCATGGAGGTTAATGAATTAGCTTCTCGTGTAGACCAGCTTGCTGCTAGGGTGCAGGGAATTTCTGATTATATTGTTCAGACTCCTGTTTTAGAGCCGAAGATTCCTACCCCTGATTTGTTTTTTGGTGACAGGTCTAAATTTTTCAGTTTTAAAAACAACTGTAAACTGTTTTTTGCTTTGAGACCTCGATCCTCTGGAGATTCCATTCAGCAGGTTAAAATCGTTATTTCTCTGCTGCGTGGTGATCCACAGGATTGGGCATTTTCCCTGGAATCTGGGAGTCCTGCTTTGCTTGATATAGATTCCTTTTTTCAGGCTTTAGGACTATTGTATGATAAATCTAATTATGTGGATCAAGCAGAAAAGACCTTGTTGGGCCTGTCTCAGGGTCAAGAGGCAGCAGAATTGTATTGTCAGAAATTTAGAAAATGGTCTGTCTTGACTAAATGGAATGATTATGCTTTGGCGGCAATTTTCAGAAAGGGTCTTTCTGAATCGAAAAAGATGTTATGGTGGGGTTTCCCACACCGGTGGATCTGAGCGATTCTATGTCTCTGGCTATTCAGATTGATCGACGCTTGCGAGAGCGCAGAACTGTGCGCGCTGTGGCGTGGTCCTCTGAGCAGAGTCCTGAGCCAATGCAGTGTGATAGGATTCTGTCTAGAACAGAACAACAGGGATTCAGACTTCAGAATAGGTTGTGTTATTATTGTGGCGATGCTTCTCATGTTATTTCAGTCTGCCCTAAGCGGACAAAGAGGATCGCTAGTTCATTTACCATCAGTACTGTGCAACCTAAATTTCTGTTATCTATGTCCTTGATCTGCTCATTATCGTCATTTTCTGTCATGGCGTTTGTGGATTCAGGAGCCGCTTTGAATTTAATGGACTTTGAGTTTGCCAGGCGTTGTGGTCTTCCCTTGCAGCCTTTGCAGAACCTTATTCCTTTAAGGGGGATTGATGCTACACCTTTGGCTAAAAATAAGCCTCAGTTTTGGACACAGGTGACCATGCGTATGGCGCCAGCCCATCAGGAAGATTGTCGATTTCTGGTGTTGCATAATTTACATGATGCTATCGTACTGGGTTTTCCGTGGTTGCAGGTACACAATCCTGTGTTGGATTGGAAGTCTATGTCTGTGACTAGTTGGGGTTGTCAGGGGGTTCATAATGATGTTCCTTTGATGTCCATCTCTTCTTCTTCCTCTTCCGAAATTCCAGAGTTTTTGTCTGATTTTCAGGATGTATTCGATGAGCCCAAGTCCAGTTCTCTTCCACCGCATAGGGACTGTGATTGTGCTATTGATTTGATTCCAGGCTGTAAGTTTCCTAAGGGCCGACTTTTCAACCTGTCTGTGCCTGAACATACCGCTATGTGGAGTTATGTTAAGGAGTCTTTGGAGAAAGGGCATATTCGGCCATCTTCTTCACCGATGGGAGCGGGATTTTTTTTTGTTGCTAAGAAGGATGGCTTCTTGAGACCCTGTATTGATTATCGCCTCCTGAATAAGATCACTGTCAAGTTTCAATACCCTTTACCCTTGTTTTCCGATTTGTTTGCTAGGATTAAGGGGGCTAGTTGGTTTACAATGATTGACCTTCGGGGGGCATATAATCTTGTTCGTATTAAGCAGGGTGATGAATGGAAAACTGCATTCAATACGCCCGAAAGCCATTTTGAATACCTTGTGATGCTGTTCGGGCTCTCTAATGCTCCATCTGTTTTTCAATCTTTCATGCATGATATCTTCCGGAATTATATTGATAAATTCTTGATTGTATATCTGGACGATATTTTGATTTTTTTCTGATGATTGGGAATCTCATGTGCAGCAGGTCAGGTTGGTGTTCCAGGTCCTTCGTGACAATGCTTTGTTTGTGAAGGGGTCTAAGTGTCTCTTTGGGGTGCAGAAGGTTTCTTTTTTGGGTTTTATTTTTTCTCCTTCATCTATTGAGATGGATCCAGTTAAGGTTCAGGCCATTCATGATTGGATTCAACCTACGTCCGTAAAGAGCCTTAAGAAATTTTTGGGTTTTGCAAATTTTTATCGCCGTTACATTGCTAACTTTTCCAGCGTGGTTAAACCCTTGACCGATTTGATGAAGAAAGGCGCTGATGTGGCAAATTGGTCCTCTGCGGCGGTATCTGCCTTTCAAGAGCTTAAGCGTCGATTTACTTCTGCTCCTGTGTTGCGTCAACCAGATGTATCTCTTCCGTTTCAGGTTGAGGTTGACGCTTCTGAGATTGGCGCAGGGGCCGTTTTGTCTCAGAGGGATCCTAGTGGTTCTCTGATGAAACCATGCGCCTTCTTTTCCCATAAATTTTCGCCTGCTGAACGCAATTATGATGTCGGCAATCGTGAGTTGTTGGCTATGAAGTGGGCGTTTGATGAGTGGCGACATTGGCTTGAGGGAGCTAAGCACCGTTTTGTGGTTCTGACTGTTCATAAGAATCTGATTTACCTCGAGTCTGCCAAGCAGCTGAATCCTAGACAGGCTCGATGGTCTTTGTTTTTTTCCCGTTTTGATTTTGTGGTCTCGTATCTTCCGGGTTCTAAGAATGTTAAGGCTGATGCCCTTTCTAGGAGTTTTTTGCCTGATTCTCCTGAGGTCCTTGAACCGGTTGGCATTCTGAAAGAGGGGGTTGTTCGTTCTGCTATTTCCTCTAATTTACGACGGGTTCTTCAGGAATTTCAGGCTGACAGACCTGATCGCTGTCCAGTGAGGAAATTGTTTGTTCCTGACAGATGGACTAGTAGAGTGATTTCTGAGGTTCATTGTTCTGTGTTGGCTGGTCATCCTGGTATTTTTGGTACCAGAGACTTGGCTGGTAGGTCCTTTTGGTGGCCTTCTTTGTCGCGTGATGTGCGTTCCTTTGTGCAGTCCTGTGGGACTTGTGCTCGGGGCCAAGCCTTGTTGTTCCCGTGCTAATGGGTTGCTTTTGCCTTTGCTGGTCCCTGAGAGGCCTTGGACGCATATTTCTATGGATTTTATTTCTGATCTTCCCGTTTCCCAGAAGATGTCGGTTATCTGGGTTGTTTGTGATTGGTTCTCTAAGATGGTTCATTTGGTGCCTTTGACTAAATTGCCTTCCTCCTCAGATTTGGTTTTGTTGTTTTTTCAGCATGTGGTTCGTTTGCATGGTATTCCGGAGAATATTGTGTCTGACAGGGGTTCCCAGTTTGTTTCTAGGTTTTGGCGGGCCTTTTGTGCTAGGCTGGGCATTGATTTATCTTTTTCCTCTGCATTTCATCCTCAGACCAATGGCCAGACCGAGCGAACTAATCAGACCTTGGAGACTTATTTGAGATGCTTTGTGTCTGCTGATCAGGATGATTGGGTAACATTTTTGCCTTTGGCCGAGTATGCCCTTAATAATCGGGCTAGTTCGGCTACTTTGGTTTCGCCTTTTTTTTGTAATTTTGGTTTTCATCCTCGTTTTTCTTCTGGGCAGGTTGAGCCTTCTGACTGTCCTGGTGTGTATTCTGTGGTTGACAGGTTGCAGCAGATTTGGACTCATGTGGTAGACAATTTGGTGTTGTCTCAGGAGAAGGCTCAACGTTTTGCTAACCGTCGTCGGGGTGTTGGTTCCCGGCTTCGTGTTGGGGATCTGGTCTGGCTGTCTTCCCGTCATGTTCCTATGAAGGTTTCTTCTCCTAAGTATAAACCTCGGTTTATTGGTCCTTATAGGATTTCTGAGATTATTAATCCGGTGTCTTTTCGTTTGGCGCTTCCTGCCTCTTTTTCTATCCACAATGTCTTCCATAGATCTTTATTGCGGAAATATGTGGTACCTGTTGTTCCCTCTGTTGATCCTCCGGCCCCTGTGTTGGTTGATGGGGAGTTGGAGTATGTGGTTGAGAAGATTTTGGATTCTCGTTTTTCGAGGCGGAGGCTTCAGTATCTTGTCAAATGGAAGGGTTATGGCCAGGAGGATAATTCTTGGGTTTTTGCCTCCGATGTCCATGCTGCTGATTTGGTTCATGCTTTTCATCTGGCTCGTCCTGATCGGCCTGGGGGCCCTGGTGAGGGTTCGATGACCCCTCCTCAAGGGGGGGTACTGTTGTGAATTCTGCTTTTTGGCTCCCTCCGGTGGTTGTAGATGGTAATGCAGTGGTTCCTGGTTTGCAGCCTTGGTCAGGTGAATCTACTGATTGCAGTCCTGACTGGAGTATTTAGGTTTGCAGGATTCATTAGTCCATGCCAGTTGTCCATTGTTTTTGGAGGTTTTTCCATGCCTGGTTCTTTCTGCCTTCCTGCTAAATCTGCAAGATAAGTGTTTGGTTTCTTTTCTGCACACATGCTGTGTGCTTAATGATTCTGTGCTATCCAGTGTTTTTTTTGTCCAGCTTTGATTGTGTTAGTGTTTCCACAGTCTTGGTGGATTCTCAGGAGATGCGGATGTACATTCCATGACTTTAGTTAGTTTGTGGAACCTTTTGTATTTTCTGCTGTGGGTATTTTTGAAGTGTTTTAATACTGACCGCTTAGCATTCTGTTCTATCTTTCCCTGTTTAGTTAGAGTGGCCTCTTTTGCTGAGATCTGTTTTCTGCCTGTGTGTCTTTTCTCTCCTATTCACAGTCAATATTTGTGAGGGGCTGCCTATCCTTTGGGGGTCTGCTCTGAGGCAAGTTAGTTTTCCCATTTCCATCTATAGGGGTATGTAGTTCTCCGGCTGTGTCGAGGTGTCTAGGTTGGTTAGGTACACTCCACGGCTACTTCTCGATGCGGTGTTAAGTTCAGGGTTTGCGGTCAGTACAGATTCCACTTCTCCTGAGAAAGTTCCATGCAGCTCCTAGGTCACCGGATCATAACAGCGCACTCAACGTCAGACACACCGTTGTAACATGAGGGGCCCTGGGCTTGTACCGCCGTCAAGCAGAGAGTTTCCCCCACCCAGGTGTCATGGTTCCCAATGGCAGGGACATAAGCAAAAACAGGACTAGCTCTAGGAAGATGGAATCTAAGCTGACCGCGATGCTGAACCTCACACGCAACTACCAATAGCCGGGGAACGTGCCTGCGTTTTATCCCTAGACGTCTCGCACCAGCCGGAGATCTAGCTACCCCTAATAGAGGAAACACAGACCTGGCTTGCCTCCAGAGAAAACCCCAAAGTGATAGTAGCCCCCAACATATAATGACGGTTAGATAAGAAGAAAACACATACGTAGTATGAATACAGGTTCAGCAAAGAGAAGCCCACTAACTAGAAAGCAGAAAATACAAAAGTGGACTTCGCGGTCAACTCAAAACCCTACAAAATACCATCCTGAAATAACTTTAACTCCGGTATCAACTCATGACACCGGAGTGGTCATTTCAGTTCACTAGAGCTTCCAGCAGCAAGATTCAAATAAAAGCATGCTGGACAAAAATTCACAAAAGGTACAGATGATCCAACTTATCTGAATCAGCAGACCTAGGAGCAGGTAGCAAGTAACAGAGGAGCTCTGGTAACATTGATAGCCGGCAAGTAAATGACTGAGAAGCCAGACTATAAAGAAAACTCCCATTTCCTGATGGGAACAGGTGCACTGGAGATAAAAGACAGAAGTCAGCCAGTACCACCAGTAGCCACCAGAGAGAGCCCACAAACAGAATTCACAACAGTACCCCCTCTTGAGGAGGGGGCACCGAACCCTCATGAGAACCACCAGGGCGATCTGGATGAGCCCTATGAAAGGCGCGAACCAAATCAGAGGCATGAACATCAGAGGCAGTCACCCAAGAATTATCTTCCTGACCGTATCCCTTCCATTTAACCAAATATTGAAGTCTCCGTCTGGAAACGCGAGAGTCCAAAATCTTCTCCACAACATACTCCAATTCACCCTGCACCAGCACAGGAGCAGGAGGCTCAGCAGAAGGAACAACCGGCACCTCGTACCTCCGCAACAACGACCGATGGAAGACATTATGAATAGTGAAAGATGCTGGTAGGTCCAAACGAAATGATACAGGATTAAGAATCTCCAAAATCTTATAAGGACCTATGAACCGAGGTTTAAACTTAGGAGAAGAGACCTTCATAGGAACAAAACGAGAAGATAACCACACCAAGTCCCCAACACAAAGACGATGACCAACACGACGATGACGATTAGCAAACTGCTGAGTCTTCTCCTGGGACAACTTCAAGTTGTCCACCACATGACTCCAAATCCGGTGCAGTCTATCCACCATCGTGTCCACTCCAGGGCAATCCGAAGATTCCACCTGGCCAGATGAAAAACGAGGGTGAAACCCCGAATTGCAAAAGAAAGGAGAAACCAGAGTGGCAGAACTAGCCCGATTATTAAGGGCAAACTCTGCCAACGGCAAAAAGGCGACCCAGTCATCCTGATCAGCAGACACAAAACACCTCAAATAAGTCTCCAAGGTCTGATTAGTTCGCTCTGTCTGGCCATTCGTCTGAGGGTGGAATGCAGACGAAAAAGACAAATCAATGCCCATCCTGGCACAGAACGCCCGCCAAAATCTAGACACAAATTGGGATCCCCTGTCAGAAACGATGTTTTCCGGAATACCATGTAACCGAACCACGTTCTGAAAAAATAGAGGGACCAACTCAGATGAAGAAGGCAACTTGGGCAAGGGTACCAAATGAACCATTTTAGAAAAACGGTCACACACCACCCAGATGACGGACATTTTCTGAGAAACCGGGAGATCCGAAATAAAGTCCATAGAGATGTGTGTCCAAGGCCTCTTCGGAATAGGCAAGGGCAACAACAATCCACTAGCCCGAGAACAACAAGGCTTGGCCCGAGCACAAACATCACAAGACTGTACAAAAGTACGCACATCCCGAGACAGGGAAGGCCACCAGAAGGACCTGGCCACCAAATCTCTGGTACCAAAGATTCCAGGGTGGCCTGCCAACGCAGAAGAATGAACTTCCAAGATGACTCTACTGGTCCACTCATCAGGAACAAACAGTCTCCCAGGCGGACAACGATCAGGCCTATCCGCCTGAAACTCCTGCAAAGCACGTCGCAAGTCTGGAGAGACAGCAGACAATATCACCCCATCCTTAAGGATACCCGTAGGCTCCTCAAAAACATCACAGTAGTCAGACAAAAATGCCGGAACCTCAGAGGGAGTAGATGAAGCAATGGAAACCAAAGGTACTTCCCCATGAGCCCCCTGACATCCCCAGCTTAATACGGACATTGTTTTCCAGTCAAGAACTGGGTTATGAGTTTGTAACCATGGCAATCCAAGCACTAAAACATCATGCAAGTTATGCAACACAAGGAATCGAATCACCTCCTGATGGTCTGGAGTCATACACATAGTCACTTGTGTCCAGTATTGAGGTTTATTCCTAGCCAATGGTGTGGAATCAAGACCCTTCAAAGGAATGGGGACTTCCAGAGACTCTAGACTAAACCCACAGCGCCTGGCAAAGGACCAATCCATAAGACTCAGGGCGGCGCCAGAGTCCACATAGGCATTCACGGTAATAGATGATAACGAACAAATCAAAGTCTCAGACAAAATAAACTTAGACTGCAAAGTGCTAACTGCAAAAGACTTATCAACCTTTTTTGTGCATTTAGAGCTTGCTGATATAACATGAGCAGAATCGCCACAATAGAAGCACAACCCATTTCTACGCCTATAATTCTGCCGCTCACTTCTGGACAGAATTCTATCACATTGCATATTCTCCGGTGCCTGCTCAGAAGACACCGCCAAATGGTGCACAGGTTTGCGCTCCCGTAAACGCCGGTCAATCTGAATAGCCATTGTCATGGACTCATTCAGACCTGTGGGCGTAGGAAACCCCACCATGACATCTTTAACGGCGTCAGAGAGGCCCTCTCTGAAATTCGCCGCCAGGGCGCACTCATTCCACTGAGTAAGCACAGACCATTTTCGAAATTTTTGACAATATATTTCAGATTCATCATGCCCTTGAGAGAGGGCTATCAAGGCTTTTTCAGCCTGAATCTCCAAATTAGGTTCCTCATAGAGCAACCCCAGCGCCAGAAAAAACGCATCCACATTGAGCAGCGCAGGATCCCCTGGCGCCAATGTAAATGCCCAATTCTGGGGGTCACCCCGCAGCAAGGAAATAACAATCTTAACCTGCTGAGCGGGGTTTCCAGCGGAGTGAGATCTCAGAGAAAGATACAATTTACAATTGTGCTTAAAATTCGAAAAACGAGATCTATCTCCAGAAAAAAACTCTGGTATAGGAATTTTAGGTTCAGACATAGGAGCATGTATAACAAAATCTTGTATATTTTGAACCTTAGAAGCAAGATTATTCAGATTTGAAGCTAAACTCTGGATATCCATTTCTCAGCAGCTGAGATCTGAACCATTCAGGGATTAAGAGGAGGGAAAAGCAGCAGACTGCAATTATGGCTAGACAGACTTCAGAGTAAAAAAAAAAAAAAAGGTATCAGAAACTTCTTTTCTCTCCTTCTTCAGCCAATACTTTTAACACAGTTAGGCCGGCTATACTGTCATGGTTCCCAATGGCAGGGACATAAGCAAAAACAGGACTAGCTCTAGGAAGATGGAATCTAAGCTGACCGCGATGCTGAACCTCACACGCAACTACCAATACCCGGGGAACGTGCCTGCGTTTTATCCCTAGACGTCTCGCACCAGCCGGAGATCTAGCTACCCCTAATAGAGGAAACACAGACCTGGCTTGCCTCCAGAGAAAACCCCAAAGTGATAGTAGCCCCCAACATATAATGACGGTTAGATAAGAAGAAAACACATACGTAGTATGAATACAGGTTCAGCAAAGAGAAGCCCACTAACTAGAAAGCAGAAAATACAAAAGTGGACTTCGCGGTCAACTCAAAACCCTACAAAATACCATCCTGAAATAACTTTTACTCCGGTATCAACTCATGACACCGGAGTGGTCATTTCAGTTCACTAGAGCTTCCAGCAGCAAGATTCAAATAAAAGCACGCTGGACAAAAATTCACAAAAGGTACAGATGATCCAACTTATCTGAATCAGCAGACCTAGGAGCAGGTAGCAAGTAACAGAGGAGCTCTGGTAACATTGATAGCCGGCAAGTAAATGACTGAGAAGCCAGACTATAAAGAAAACTCCCATTTCCTGATGGGAACAGGTGCACTGGAGATAAAAGACAGAAGTCAGCCAGTACCACCAGTAGCCACCAGAGGGAGCCCACAAACAGAATTCACAACACCCAGGTCAAACTGTGCTCTAGCACTTGCAAAATTATCTCTCGCTGCTCCACCACTGTTAAGTCTATGCGCTGAAATCCTTCAATGGCTGGCACAGACAATAACAATTTGTTGACATGTATGATGCTAGTTTAAATAGTCAGGGGCCCTGTCCTACATTTACAGCAGTAAATACTTTGCGCCAAATTACAATGTCTGAAAGTCAGCATAGGAGCACACCCCTGTACCTAAGTATGCCACCCTTTTTTTTTTTTGGGGGGGGGGGGGTTTGTTTTTTTGGGAAACATTAACATCTATTTTGTTTTTGGGAGTACTTATCTCTTAGCTAGCGATCTCGCTATGTGAGACGGGGCCTTTACTGTGTCAGACGCTCCTTCCAATTGTCCTCCGCTGACCACACCAATGCTGCCTGTGTACCCCTGTTGCCAAATTTATGCTGCATAGAGCCTATTTTATTATTTTAGGCCTAGGATGTCTGTCTGCGGTCCCTCCTTCCAATTGTCCTCCACTGACCACACCAATGCTGCCTGTGTACCCCTGCCACATCATGGAAGCTGCATATAGCCTATTTTATTATTTTAGGCCTAGGAAGTCTGTCTGCGGTCCCTCCTTCCAATTGTCCTCCGCTGACCACACCAATGTTGTCTGTGTACCCCTGTAACCAATTTAAAACTGCATAGAGCCAACTTTTTTAGTTAACACATACTACCTTTGTCTGTCTGCGCCACTAAATCGCGCTGTCCTCCACTGAAAAAGCTGAGCTTCAACCTTCAGGCTCTCATTAAGTATTTTTAAATGTAACACTGCAGTTGCCCTACTACTTGGGTTGGGGCCTAGTAACGGTGTCTGATGCTCCTTGGTGTTCTCCTCCTCCGTGGTGTTCTCCTCCTCCTTGGTGTTCTCCTCCAGGTTTCCTTGTCTGAGCTTCAACCTTCAGGCTCTCATTAAGTATTTTTAAATGTAACACTGCAGTTGCCCTACTACTTGGGTTGAGGCCTAGTAACGGTGTCTGCCGCTCCTTGGTGTTCTCCTCCTCCTTGGTGTTCTCCTCCAGGTTTCCTTGTCTGAGCTTCAACCTTCAGGCTCTCATTAAGTATTTTTAAATGTAACACTGCAGTTGCCCTACTAGTTTGGTTGGGGCCTGGTAACGGTGACTGCCGCTGCTTGGTGTTCTCCTCCACTGAACAAAGCAGTGCCGCCTGTTTCCTACTGTTACCAATTTAGAACTGCATTTAGCCTAGTTACTTATTTGGCCCTACTCACTGTGTCAGCCTCTCATTACAGTTGTCCTCCACTGAACAAAGCAATGCCGTCTGGTTAGTCCTGTTACCAATTTTGAACTGCATTTAGGCCACTTTATTATTTGGGCCTAGATCTGTGTTTCCTCCTCATCCTGCCCATTGCCCAGCCACTGCTAGATGAGCCCGCTGGTACATTGACCCAGACCACTACATTCCCCTTGCACTCTACACAGCCAGAATCTGACCCTGCTGAAAGTCAGGTTCCTCTTCCCGCATACTATACCACCTTACACGAGGACAAAGAGGAAGGTGCAGGTGAAAGTGCAGGTTCCTTCATCAGGGGGGGGGGCCCACTCGTTGGCGACGTCACTGGCACAGGGCCTCTCATAGTACGCAAAAGTGTCACTGCCGGTGGGAGGCGCCCCCGCCGTGCAAACACACCGCCGTACTGTGAGGGGCCCTGTGCCAGTGCCAATGCGAATGAGTGGGACCCCCTGCTTGCTCAGGATCACAGTACTTGCAACGTTGCAATACTTACCTCTAACTGCTCCACCGCCGTGACGTAGTCCACGTTTCCTGGGCCCACTAAAAACTTGAAACCAGCCCTACCCCCCCCAACTTTAGCCAAATGACCCCCAAATTTTCAATGGCTACCTATTATTATAAGGTAAATTAAGATTGACAAGCTTAAGCAACAAGAATTGATGTTTTTGGCTTTAAAATGGGCACTGTAGGTGTTTTCCTGGCCTCCACTCACTGCCGACTATGCTTCCCCATTGACTTGCATTGGGTTTCGTGTTTCGGCCGATCCCCGACCCCGACTTTTCAAGAAGATCGGCCGATTTCACTCGACTCGACTTTTGACAAAGTCGGGTTTCGCAAAACCCGACTCGACCCCAAAAAAGTAAAAGTCGCTCAAGCCTATTCATTAGTATTTGCACCAAGAAGAAGGCTAAGTGAGTATTTATTAATTAACTGGCGCAGTGGTTAGCACAGCAGCCTTGCAGCGCTGGAGTCCTGGGTTCAAACCCCACCAAGGACAACATCTGCAAAGAGTTTGTATGTTCTCTCAGTGTTTGCGTGGGTTTCCTCCGGGTACTCCGGTTTCCTCCCACATTCTAAAGACATACTGATAGGGAATTTAGATTGTTAGCCCCATCGGGGACAGCGACGATAATGTGTGCAACCTGTAAAGCGCTGCGGAATATGTTAGCGCTATATAAAAATAAAGATTATTATTATTAACTGTCGGTGGTCGGAGGTAGTCAGTGAGGTGGCTGGTTCCATATTGTGCATGTAGGGGGCAGTACTGTGGGAACATTAGAAAGTGGGGGGATGGCAGTACTGTGGGGACACACTGTGTGTGAGGGGGATGCCAGTCCTGTGGAAACATAATCCTGTGTCTGTTGGAAGCCACTATTGTGGGAACAAAATACTGTGTGTGGTGGGATGATGGTACTGTGGGAACTTTATACAGTGTGTGGGGGTATAGCGGTACTATGAGAACATTATACTGTGTGTGGGGGTATGGCGGTACTATGAGAACATTATACTGTGTGTGGGGGTATGGCGGTACTATGAGAACATTATACTGTGTGTGGGGGTATGGCGGTACTATGAGAACATTATACTGTGTGGGGGTATGGCGGTACTATGAGAACATTATACTGTGTGCGGGGGTATGGCGGTACTGTGAGAACATTATACTGTGTGTGGGGGTATGGCGGTACTGTGAGAACATTATACTGTGTGCGGGGGTATGGCGGTACTGTGAGAACATTATACTGTGTGCGGGGGTATGGCAGTACTGTGAGAACATTATACTGTGTGTGGGGGTATAGCGGTACTGTGAGAACATTATACTGTGTGGGGGTATGGCGGTACTATGAGATTATACTGTGTGTGGGGGTATAGCAGTACTATGAGAACAGTATACTGTGTGGGGGTATGGCGGTACTATGAGAACATTATACTGTGTGGGGGTATGGCGGTACTATGAGAACATTATACTGTGTGGGGGGTATGGCGGTAACATGAGAA
This sequence comes from Ranitomeya variabilis, assembly GCF_051348905.1. Classification (NCBI taxonomy): domain Eukaryota; kingdom Metazoa; phylum Chordata; class Amphibia; order Anura; family Dendrobatidae; genus Ranitomeya; species Ranitomeya variabilis. The sequence continues at coordinate 759,216,357 of NC_135235.1, read as the reverse complement.
CATTATACTGAGTGTGGCGAGATGGAGGTACTGTAGGAACATTATACTGTGGGGGGTATGGCGGTACTATGAGAACATTATACTCTGTGTGGGGGTATGGCGGTACTATGAGAACATTATACTGTGTGGGGGGTATGGCGGTAACATGAGAACATTATACTGAGTGTGGTGGGATGGAGGTACTATGAGAACATTATACTGTGTGTGGGGGTATGGCGGTACTATGAGAACATTATACTGTGTGTGGGGGTATGGCGGTACTATGAGAACATTATACTGTGTGTGGGGGTATGGCGGTACTATGAGAACATTATACTGTGTGTGAGGGTATGGCGGTACTATGAGAACATTATACTGTGTGTGGGGGTATGGCGGTAGTGTGAAAATCCCTTTTTACAAGAGATGCCAGTACTGTAGGAACATTATACTGTGTGTGCGCCATCATATATATTACATAAGGGGTGTAATAAGGAGAGTCATAAAAAAGCCTCCTCAGGGCTGTGCTGCATTTGTACAGACTGCTATCTGCCGCCCAGACGGGACCATGTGACATCAATGGGAAGAGGGAGGGTTTCCGGAGGGAAGAGTCTAGAGGGTGCACCTGGTCAGGAGACACTGATGGCGCAGTTACTGATATTATAAAGGCCGGAGCCCCAAAGGCAGAACAGATTTGGCGCCAACAAAGGAAAGGGGTGCGGGGAAGAATCTGAGGTACCAGCTCCTGGTAAAGTGCCCGAGGCAGCTGGGTGTGGGGCAGAACCTGCTTACAGGGCATAATGAGGGCATTACACTGTGTGGGGCCAAGAAAGGGGCCCTGTACTAGGAGAACACTCCGCTCCCTCACTTCCTGTCCTCCATAGGTGGCTCGTATGTATCTATTACAGGAAACAGAACAACAACGTTATGGTTCTTATAAAGGGGCAACAACAACCCCAAAAGAGTCTCCTCCGTGCAGAAGGGGTTAATGTCCCCGGCTGCGCTCAGTACTGGGGAATCTCCACATACCTCCACCTGCAGAGCCGCACTCCACAGATATGGCTGCTCTGTGCGCACAGGACCTGTGATGAGGTCACAGGGGGAGGAGTCAGGGGTCACGTGATACGCAGTGAAGACGCTACATGGAGACTTCTCCTCAGTCAGTGACATTCCCGCCATTATTCGCCCTCACTACTGGCACAATCACCTCGCGCCGCCTTTTCTACACAATGTTCTGTGTGGAATGTAACATGTGATTTCTCTGGAGACAAATAGACCCCACACATGAGGGGATTATCACCGGTTACCGGACGTCTAGTATATGGCAGCATATGATTGTGCTATCGCCTCCACACCGGGAGCTAAAATGCCGAAATCTCGCTTATTTACCCCCTTCCAGTGTCCGGCTAAGGGTCATATACGGCCATGCACCTCTCCAGTCGCTGTGGGGTTTGGTAATAGGATGGAGGGCGGCGTCCATGCTTGGACCTCAGAGAGAGTAATAAAATCACAGCTCACCTTCCCTGTCCTTTACCCCTTACACCTGACCTGTTTAGCCAGTTACCTGGAGATAAATGGTTTTACAGACTTAACGTGAGAGGGGCATATAACCTTATACGTATCGCCATGGTGACGGATGGAAGACCGCACACAATACACCTGAGGGGCAGATTGAACATTTGATGCTGCCATTCGGGGTAACCAATGCTCCGGCAGTCTGTGAAAATGTCATTAATTATATTTTTCTCCCTGATTGGTAGATTTTTGGTAATTTTCCTGGATGATATATTGAGTTCCTCACGTACTCTGGAGGAGCATGGTGAGCATGTCAGACAGGTTCCCCAGGTTCTACGTGACAACTATTTATTTGCTAACCTGGAGAAATGGCAATTTGTGGTACAGCAGGTCCAGTTCTCAGGACATTTGGCTTCTGCATTGGGCTTTCAGATGGACCCCGTTAAGGTCCAAGCAGTCCTTGATGGCTTCTAACCAAGGAACCTGAAAGCGTTACAGAGATTTCTTGTAGTCGAGATACTGAGGAACAAACAGGCGAAAAATAGGGTCTTATCTGATAACAAGATGTAATGAGAATAGAGGAGTATTACACTCACCTGATAGAGCAGCACCTCAGCAACATGTTCAATGCATAAATCAGCTGCTGCCGGACACGGGGCCAAAGACCGAGCAGAATAGCTGATCCGGGTATAATGTGTCTGTACCTGCACTGCTGATGAAGACTATCAGATATGGAGATTTCCTTAAAAACGTTTATTCACATAGGTTTTCAAACTCAACGCGTTTCAAAGTCACGCAGGACCTCTTCCTCAGGACAAAACCTGGTAGCGAATGAACATGTCAAGCTTGGAACGTTTTATATGCAGTATTTAAAAAAAAAAAAAGCCAAACAAAGCACGATATGTCAAAGTTCATGAGAAAGTCCTATTTTTCGCTTGTTTGTTCCTAAGTATCTCGACTACAAGAAATCTCTGTAACGTTTTTGAGTCACCCCGCCTGGGCCGTGGGGTACTCGGTACCGGGTCCTGAGTTCACAGGGGGATGTCACGGTGGCGACCCGGTCTGTGGCACACGGCGCCCATGTAATTGGGAATGAAGTTTATATTCGTGATGCCACCTGTTGTGAACTACATTTCTGGGCTCCCTCTTGTGGTCACTAGTGGTATGGCATTAGTATTGTTTTTTCCCCAGGTTGGCACTCACCTGGTTCGTTAGGCTATGGGTGTTCCTATTTAGTCTTCCTGGAAACTCAGTCTGGTGCCTGGCATCGTTGTAATCAGTTCAAGTCTGTTTTCTCCTGACTCCTGGCCATCTGATTTTTGCAAGATAAGCTAAGTTCTGCTTTCTTATTTTTGTTTATTCGCATTGTTCTTATTTTTGTCCAGCTTGTTCAAAATGTGATTCCTGATTTTGCTGGAAGCTCTAAGGGGGCTGATATTCTCCCCCCACACCGTTAGTCGGTGCGGGGGTTCTTGGATATTCAGCGTGGATGTTTTTGCAGGGTTTTTGCTGACCGCATAAGTCCACTTTCTATTTTCTGCTATTAATATTAGTGGGCCTCTCTTTGCTGAACCTAGTTCATTTCTATGTTTGTCTTTTCTTCTTACCTCACCGTTATTATTTGTTGGGGGCTTGTATCTACTTTGGGGTATTTTTCTCTTGAGGCAAGTGAGGTCTGATTTTCTCTGAAAGGGTTAGTTAGTTCTCCGGCTGGCGCGAGACGTCTAGAATCAATGTAGGTACATTCCCCGGCTACTTCTAGTTGTGTGTTAGGATCAGGTATGCGGTCAGCCAAGTTACCACCTCCCTATGAGCTGGTTTTTGTGTTTGCAGACTTAGCTGGAACTCCTGAGATCCTCTACCACTAGGATCATAACAGTATGCCAGGCCATAAAGAGAACATTTAATGCATTGCAGAAGCGGGATTAAAAGAAAAGAAGTTCTGAGTTGTTGTTTTTTTTTTTCTTCTTCCCCTTTTTCTCTGAGTGGCTTGTAGCTCTGCTGCAGACATGAATGTTCAGACTCTGATTACTAGTGTGGATCAGCTTGCTGCACGAGTGCAGGGCATTCAGGATTTTGTTACTAGTAGTCCTATGTCAGAGCCTAAGATACCTATCCCTGAACTGTTCTCTGGAGATCGATCTAAATGTTTGAATTTTTGGAATAATTGTAAATTGTTTCTATCTTTGAGACCTCGTTCGTCTGGAGACTCTGCTCAGCAAGTTAAAATTGTTATCTCCTTCTTGCGTGGTGACCCTCAGGATTGGGCTTTGTCATTGGCGCCAGGAGATCCGGCATTGGCAAATATTGATGTGTTTTTTCTGGCACTCGGATTGCTTTATGAGGAGCCCAATCTTGAAATTCAGGCAGAAAAAGCTTTGTTGGCTATCTCTCAGGGCCAGGATTAAGCTGAAGTGTATTGCCAAAAATTTCGGAAATGGTCCGTGCTTACTCAATGGAATGAGTGTGCTCTGGCCGCAAATTTCAGAAATGGCCTTTCTGAAGCCATTAAGAATGTGATGGTGGGTTTCCCTATTCCTACAAGTCTGAATGATTCTATGGCTCTGGCCATTCAGATTGATCGGCGTTTGCGGGAGCGCAAATCTGCTAATCCTCTGGCGGTGTTGTCTGAACGGACACCTGACTCTATGCAATGTGATAGAATTCAGACTAGAGCCAAACGGCAAAATCATAGACGTCAGAATGGGTTGTGTTTTTACTGTGGTGATTCTACACATGTTATCTCAGCATGCTCTAAACGCCTAAATAAGGTCGTTAATCCTGTCGCCATTGGTACTTTACAGCCTAAATTTATTTTGTCTGTGACTTTGATTTGCTCATTGTCTTCCTATCCTGTTATGGCATTTGTGGATTCAGGTGCTGCCCTGAGTCTTATGGACCTGTCGTTTGCCAAGCGCTGTGGTTTTGTTCTGGAGCCTTTAGAAAATCCTATTCCTCTTAGAGGAATTGATGCTACACCATTGGCGGAGAATAAACCACAGTATTGGACGCAAGTGACCATGTGCATGACTCCTGCACATCAGGAGGTGATTCGTTTTCTTGTTCTGCATAAAATGCATGATTTGGTCGTTTTGGGTCTGCCATGGTTACAGACCCATAATCCAGTTTTGGATTGGAAGGCTATGTCTGTGTCAAGTTGGGGTTGTCAGGGAATTCATTGTGATTCCCCGTTGGTGTCTATTGCTTCTTCTACTCCTTCTGAAGTCCCTGAGTTTTTGTCGGACTATCAGGATGTATTCAGTGAGTCCAGGTCCAGTGCCCTTCCTCCTCATAGGGACTGTGATTGTGCTATAGATTTGATTCCTGGTAGTAAATTTCCTAAGGGACGTTTATTTAATTTATCTGTACCTGAGCATGCCGCGATGCGTTCTTATATAAAGGAGTCTTTGGAGAAGGGACATATTCGCCCATCCTCTTCCCCTCTTGGTGCGGGATTCTTTGTTGTGGCCAAGAAAGACGGGTCTTTGAGACCTTGTATAGACTATCGTCTTTTGAATAAAATCACGGTCAAATTTCAGTATCCTTTGCCACTATTGTCTGACTTGTTTGCTCGGATTAAGGGTGCCAGTTGGTTCACCAAGATAGATCTTCGCGGTGCGTACAACCTTGTGCGCATTAAGCAGGGAGATGAATGGAAAACTGCGTTTAATACGCCCGAAGGTCATTTTGAGTACTTGGTGATGCCTTTTGGGCTCTCTAATGCTCCTTCAGTATTTCAGTCCTTTATGCATGACATCTTCCGGAAGTATCTGGATAAATTTATGATTATTTATCTGGATGATATTCTGTTTTTTTCTGATGATTGGGATTCTCATGTAAAGCAGGTTAGGATGGTGTTTCAGGTTTTACGTGATAATGCTTTGTTTGTGAAGGGCTCAAAGTGTCTCTTTGGAGTACAGGAGGTTTCTTTTTTGGGTTTCATTTTTTCCCCTTCTACTGTGGAGATGGACCCAGTCAAGGTCCGAGCTATTCATGATTGGACTCAGCCTACGTCTGTTAAGAGTCTTCAGAAGTTCTTGGGTTTTGCTAATTTTTACCGTCGTTTTATTGCTAATTTTTCTAGCGTTGTTAAACCTTTTACGGATATGACCAAGAAAGGTTCTGATGTTGCTAATTGGTCTCCTGCGGCCGTGGAGGCCTTTCGGGAGTTGAAACGCCGGTTTACTTCGGCGCCAGTTTTGTGCCAGCCTGATGTCTCACTTCCCTTTCAGGTTGAAGTAGATGCTTCTGAGATCGGTGCAGGGGCTGTTTTATCGCAGAAAGGCTCTGGTTGCTCTGTGATGAGACCATGTGCTTTTTTCTCTAGAAAATTTTCGCCTGCTGAGCGGAACTATGATGTTGGTAATCGGGAGTTGTTGGCTATGAAGTGGGCATTTGAGGAGTGGCGTCATTGGCTCGAGGGAGCTAAGCATCATGTGGTGGTCTTGACTGATCACAAGAATCTGATGTATCTCGAGTCTGCTAAGCGCCTGAATCCTAGACAGGCACGTTGGTCGTTGTTTTTCTCCCGTTTTGACTTTGTGGTCTCGTACCTGCCTGGTTCGAAGAACGTTAAGGCTGATGCTCTTTCTAGGAGCTTTGTGCCTGACTCTCCTGGAATCTCAGAGCCAGCTGGTATTCTTAAAGAGGGAGTAATCTTGTCGGCCATTTCTCCAGATTTGCGACGTGTGCTGTAGAAATTTCAGGCTGATAGACCTGACCATTGCCCACCCGATAGACTGTTTGTTCCTGATAAATGGACCAGCAGAGTTATTTCCGAGGTTCATTCATCGGTGTTGGCAGGGAATCCTGGGATTTTTGGTACCAGAGATTTGGTGGCTAGGTCCTTTTGGTGGCCTTCCTTGTTGCGGGATGTGCATTCTTTTGTGCAGTCCTGTGGGATTTGTGCTCGTGCCAGCGGGTTGCTTTTGCCCTTGCCCGTCCCGAAGAGGCCTTGGACACACATTTCCATGGATTTCATTTCAGATCTTCCGGTGTCAAGCAAGGAATGTCTGTCATCTGGGTGGTGTGTGATCGTTTTTCCAAGATGGTCCATTTGGTGCCCTTGCCTAAGTTGCCTTCCTCTTCCGATTTGGTTCCTTTGTTCTTTCAGAATGTGGTTCGTTTTTACGGCATTCCTGAGAATATCGTGTCTGACAGAGGATCCCAGTTTCTGTCCAGATTCTGGCAATCCTTTTGTGCTAAGATGGGCATTGATTTGTCGTTTTCGTCAGCCTTTCATCCTCAGACTAATGGCCAAACGGAGCTAACTAATCAAACGCTGGAGGCTTATTTAAGATGTTTTGTTTCTGCTGATCAGGATGATTGGGTGACCTTCTTGCCATTGGCTGAGTTTGCCCTTAATAATCGGGCTAGTTCTGCTACCTTGGTTTCGCCCTTTTTCTGCAACTCTGGTTTTCATCCTCGTTTTTCCTCGGGTCATGTTGAGCCTTCTGACTGTCCTGGGGTGGATTCCGTGGTGGATAGGTTTCAGCGGATTTGGAACCATGTGGTGGACAACTTTAAGTTGTCACAAGAGAAGGCTCAGCGTTTTGCCAACCGCCGCCGCGGTGTGGGTCCCCGACTTCGTGTTGGGGATTTGGTTTGGTTGTCTTCTCGGTTTGTCCCTCTGAAGGTTTCCTCTCCTAAGTTTAAGCCTCGCTTTATTGGTCCTTATAACATTTTGGAAGTCCTTAACCCGGTGTCTTTTCGTTTGGATCTTCCGGTGTCGTTTGCCATTCATAATGTGTTCCATAGGTCTTTGTTACGGCGGTACGTTGTGCCTGTGGTTCCTGCTGTTGAGCCTCCTGCTCCAGTGTTGGTTGAGGGCGAGTTGGAGTACGTGGTGGAGAAGATCTTGGATTCTCGTCTCTCTAGACGGAGGCTTCAGTATCTGGTCAATTGGAATGGCTATGGTCAGGAGGATAATTCCTGGGTGGTCGCCTCTGATGTTCATGCGGCCGATTTGGTTCGTGCCTTTCACGCTGCTCATCCTGATCGCCCTGGTGGTCTCGGTGAGGGTTCGGTGACCCCTCCTTAAGGGGGGGTACTGTTGTGAACTACATTTCTGGGCTCCCTCTTGTGGTCACTAGTGGTATGGCATTAGTATTGTTTTTTCCCCAGGTTGGCACTCACCTGGTTCCTTAGGCTATGGGTGTTCCTATTTAGTCTTCCTGGAAACTCAGTCTGGTGCCTGGCATCGTTGTAATCAGTTCAAGTCTGTTTTCTCCTGACTCCTGGCCATCTGATTTTTGCAAGATAAGCTAAGTTCTGCTTTCTTATTTTTGTCCAGCTTGTTCAAAATGTGATTCCTGATTTTGCTGGAAGCTCTAAGGGGGCTGATATTCTCCCCCCACACCGTTAGTCGGTGCGGGGGTTCTTGGATATTCAGCGTGGATGTTTTTGCAGGGTTTTTGCTGACCGCATAAGTCCACTTTCTATTTTCTGCTATTAATATTAGTGGGCCTCTCTTTGCTGAACCTAGTTCATTTCTATGTTTGTCTTTTCTTCTTACCTCACCGTTATTATTTGTTGGGGGCTTGTATCTACTTTGGGGTATTTTTCTCTTGAGGCAAGTGAGGTCTGATTTTCTCTGAAAGGGTTAGTTAGTTCTCCGGCTGGCGCGAGACGTCTAAAATCAACGTAGGTACGTTCCCCGGCTACTTCTAGTTGTGTGTTAGGATCAGGTATGCGGTCAGCCAAGTTACCACCTCCCTATGAGCTGGGTTTTGTGTTTGCAGACTTAGCTGGAACTCCTGAGATCCTCTACCACTAGGATCATAACAGCCACCTGTGGTATTCGGTCAGTGGAGATCGACTCTGCGTTAAAGGGTTCCTCTGGGGTGATGTTATGGCAGCTAGATGGTATAACTTCCCACAGGTGAAGTATATCCCCAGGGCTCCCCGTGTGTAGATGGAACATGGTGGAAGGTGCAGTAAAGAATGAGGACACAGGTTTGCAGTCTCTTTACCTTGTTTACTGAAGTCCGTGGCAGCCACAGTCCAGGGCACCAGATCACAGGGCAGGCAGGGTCCGGCTGGTTTGGAAGCGAATCCAGAGTCCCCCTTTTCCAGGTGGAGGTAAAAGCCTTTCTATAACACTGTGGTATTGTAGTTCCTTACTGCCTATGGCTTCACATAAGTTCCTCACAGATATTATCTCTCTCTCTGTCCCCCATATAGGATAGGACATAACCCGTATGACTGGTGACTTGAGCCTGTTTATAGGGACTCTATCACGCCCCGGGCTCTAAGGGTGTCACTGTGCCTCCTGGGTATTAAGTTGGACATGTAACGTACAGTTCAGCTGTACTGCCGGTCTCTGCTGTAAGACGTGGAGATCCTTACAACCTCGGTGTTCCGGCTACTGGATAACTGCGCTTCAGAGGGAGGCAGCCTGCTTTTAGCTGGTCTCCCCTGATATCGCTCTCCTGTGCTTCGCTCTTCTGCACACTCACTGAACAATGTTCGGCTTTCTGTATCTCTCTCCAGGACCTGCGGTACTTCAGACCACATGGCCCCTCCAGACGTTCTGACCCTCTAGGTCCGTCTGCTCTCTTCTGTCTCTCTGACAATCTGACCTCTGTTTCCCTAAAAACCACAATGTATATAGGGGAGTCACCTAGTAAATAGGATCAAAAGCTCCCCCTTGTGGCCTGGAGTGTGAACATGCTGTGTGCATTGTGACTACCTGGTGATGGTTATCTTTCATCACTTCCAAACGTAACATCACTCTCCCCATGAGGAAAGCAATGCTACTGTGACGACCAGGACCCTGGGGCACCACATTTTCAGGTTACTTGGTTAAAAGCAATGAAGGACTGCTTGGACCTTAACAGGGCCCATCTGAAACCCCAATGCAGAAGCCAAATGTCCTGAGAACTGGACCTGCTGTACCACAAATTGACATTTCTCCAGGTTATCAAATAAATAGTTGTCACGTAGAACCTGTCTGACATGCTCACCATGCTCTTCCAGAGTGCTTGAGTAAGTCAAAATATCATTCAGGAAAATTACCACAAAAATACCAGTCAGTGAGAAAAAAATATCGTAAATGACATTTTCACAGACTGCCGGAGCATTGGTTACCCCGAATGGTAGCATCAAATGTTCAATCTGCCCCTCAGGTGTATTGTGTGCGGTCTTCCATCCGTCACCATGGCGATACGTATAAGGTTATATGCCCCTCTCACGTTAAGTCTGTAAAACCATTTATCTCCAGGTAATTGGCTAAACAGGTCAGGTGTAAGGGGTAGAGGACAGGGAAGGTGAGCTGTGATTTTATTAATCCCCTGAGATCTTATCGGATGAATCTCCCTTCTCTCCCTTCTGTGCTGCTGAATGTGATCATATGGTCCCTACAAGACCAGGTCCCGTCTTTCTGGCCAAACTTCACTTTTATGATGGACAACATTAAATGTGCAGTGAGGCCAAGTGTGACTTTCTGGACAATAACAGAGTTTCCCTTTATCCTGACTTTTCAATTATATTAAAACCGACTAACTTCAAGGAGGATTGTAATAATCTACATAAAACCCATCACACCGGTGCCATGATATATCTCTGAGCTGTGCGTGGCTGATGGCTGTAATATACATTTATTCCCGCCTGCAGGAGATGTGTTGGCTCCAGCCCTGGTTTCATGGATTCACTTCTCATCATAAAGTATATTGTTTTTGATCCTAAGAAATTCAGATTACTGCACAATCTCTCCTGAAATGAGGAGCAATATTATTTTCTGTAATCTTCTGGTCAGGATTCATAGTAGCTCCAATGGTCCACCATAAATGAATGCAACTCTGGTTTACTGTTGTTTAATCTACATTTGTAGTTTTCAGTTAATGAGATTCTCGTGATCTGGGGTGGGGCTGTGGGCGGGGCTTTATGTGGTGCTCTGATTACATATTCATCTGTATTGGCTTATGACAGGTTGCTGATCCCTCACTGACCTGCCCCCATTTTTACATAATGCATATAATAGTGTTGATATTATTGTTGATAATGCCTATAATATTGTGGTTACTGGGAGGCTTAGAAAAAAATTTCATCCAGCAAAATGACAACAGCGGCGCCTGTCCAGTAGGATCTATCTCTTATAGATTCTACTGCAGAGGCGCCACCATTGACCTTATGACCTGTCATAAGCCAATACAGATTCATATATAATCAGAGCACCACATAAAGCCTCTCCCACAGCCCCGCCCCAGAGCACCACATAAAGCCCCGCCCACAGCCCCGCCCCAGAGCACGAGAATCTCATTAACTGAAAACTACAAGTACAGATTAAACAACAACCACAAGACGGATTTCATCACCAGGTATCAGTGTAATCAGTATAACGGCACGGACCTGACAGTGTCTGTAGTCACTGAGCACAATCCTGCTGACAGGTTCCCTTTAAGACATCTCCGCTCTGCACTATTATACACAGTTCCCTTGAAATGTGTAATATTTCTTCTTGAAACTCATGTGACAGAAAATATTGGAGCTTCCGATAGTTTAGATTGTGAAGTCACCGAGCCCCGTGCTCTATTTACCCCAGAGAGGTTTCACCACTAGCTCCTCATTTATTACTGATGGAGACTGTTCAGCTTGAGCATTTCAGTAGATGTTATTGTCTATAGTCACAGTTTTTGATTACAGCATACCTCCCAACTTTCAAAGAAGGGAAAGAGGGACAAAGTCAGCCGCGCGCGTATCGCGCCGCGGCAAATTTTAGGCCACACCTCTGACCACACCCATTTCACAACTAGCCACGCCCCAACCACACCCATTTAGCACTTCTGATCACAATGTTTCGTAAACAATAATTATAAACAAAAAAATATGGCCACACATGACACTCCATACTGTATAATGGCCACACATGACGCTCCATACTATACAATGGCCACACACGATGCTCCATAGTGTACAATGGCCACACACGACGCTCCATAGTGTACAATGGCCACACATGACGCTCCATAGTGTACAATGGCCACACACGACGCTCCATACTATACAATGGCCACACACTACGCTCCATAGTGTACAATGGCCACACACGACGCTCCATAGTGTACAATGGCCACACACGACGCTCCATACTGTACAGTGGCCACACACTACGCTCCATAGTGTACAATGGCCACACACAACGCTCCATACTGTACAATGGCCACACACGACGCTCCATACTGTACAATGGCCACACACAACGCTCCATAGTGTACAATGGCCACACACGACGCTCCATACTGTATAATGGCCCCACATGATGCTCCATACTGTACAATGGCCACACACTACGCTCCATAGTGTACAATGGCCACACACGATGCTCCATACTGTATAATGGCCACACACGACGCTCCATACTGTATAATGGCCACACACGACGCTCCATACTGTACAATGGCCACACACACGACGCTCCATACTGTATAATGGCCCCACATGATGCTCCATACTGTACAATGGCCACACACGACGCTCCATAGTGTACAATGGCCACACACGACACTCCATACTGTATAATGGCCACACACGATGCTCCATACTGTACAATGGACACACACGACGCTCCATACTGTACAATGGCCACACACGACGGTCCATACTGTATAATGGCCACACATGACGCTCCATACTGTACAATGGCCATTGGCCACATTATGCTCCATACTGTATAATGGCCCCACATGATGGTCCATACAGTATTATGGCGCCACATGATGCTTTGTACAGTATAATGGCCCCACACAATGCTGGGTGCAGTATAATGGCCACACATGGTTACCCCACCCCCATCATTGCCTTCTCCATCACTACACACAGTCACCTTTCACCGCGCTCCCTCGCAGCAGCCGGCAGCTTCCACTCCCACGGCGCTGAGTGGTGTCATCCAGCTGCGCCGCTGACTGCTCACCTCACTGCAGCTGTGATACGCCACTGACAAAGACCTCTCCGTGTCTCCTGTGCAAGTCAGTGTCAGAGCGAGGAGCAATATCTGCTCCGATCCGACACAGCCAGCGTCCGCTCCGTACACCTCGTACACATGCGACTCCGCTCCATACACACACGACTACGCTCCATACACCTTGCACATGCGGCTCCGCTCCGTACACACACGGCTCCGCTCCTTTACACCTCATACACACACGGCTCCTCTCCATACACCTTGTACACACACGGCTCCACTCCATACACTTCGTACACACACAGCTCCGCTCCATACACCTTATACACACACGGCTCCGCTCCGTACACCTCACACACGGCTCCGCTCCATACATCTCATACACACACGACTGCGCTCCATATACCTTGCACATGCTGCTCCGCTCCGTACACCTCGCACACACACGGCTCCACTCCGTACACCTCGTACACACACGGCTCCGCTCCGTACACATTACACACGCTGCTCCGCTCCGTACACATTGCACACACGGCTCCACTCCGTATGCACACGGCTCCGCTCTGTACACCTCATACACACACGGCTCCGCTCCATACACATTGCACACGCTGCTCCACTCCGTATACCTTGTACACACATGGCTCTGCTCCGCACACCTCATACACACACGGCTCCACTCCGTACACCTCGTGCACACACACGGCTCCACTCCGTACACCTCGTATACACACGGCTCCGCTCCGTACACCTCATACACACACGGCTCCTCTCCATACATCTCGTACACTCACGGCTCCGCTCCATACACCTCGTACACACACGACTTCACTCCATGCACCTCGTACACACACGACTGCGCTCCGTACACCTTGCACATGCTGCTCCGCTCCGTACACCTCGCACACACACGGCTCCACTCCGTACACCTCATACACATATGGCTCCTCTCCATACATCTCGTACACACACGGCTCCACTTCATACACCTCGTACACACACGACTGCACTCCGTACACCTCGTACATGCGGCTCCGCTCCATACACCTCGTACACACACGACTGCGCTCCATACACCTCGCACACACACGGCTCCACTCTGTACACCTCGCACACACACGGCTCCGCTCCATACACATTGCACACGCTGCTCCACTCCGTATACCTTGTACACACATAGCTCCGCTCCATACACCTCGTACACATGCTGCTCCGCTCCGTACACACGGCTCCGTACACGTCTTACACACACGACTCTGCTCCATACACCTTTCATACGCTGCTCCGATCCATACACCTTGTACACACACGGCTCTGCTACATTACAGTGTCAGACTGTCACAGGGGCTTTGGCTTAGCCCTTTTTATGCATGGGGAAATAGCAGCCACAATAGCGTCGTGTCCTCACCCTCTCCCAGGGAGCTGCAGCTGCTCCTCCTCAAATGCACTTACTGGAGACTGACGTGTGTCAGTGAGTCATCGATCTGTGACATCGACTACTCACTCACACTGATCTGCATCTGTCGCTCTGTAATAAGATAACACAGCAGTGAGCATTGAGCAGCCGAGGCAAACAGAGGGAGGCTGTGACAGTGTGTCCGTCCCACCCTGCTCAGCCCCACTCATTCCAAGCACGATTACACTAGCCAGGCATTATAATTAGCAGCTCCAGTCCACTCACACTGGTCTGCTGCTTACATTGCCGCCGGCACCCAGGCTGTGTTCGGCTGTTACGTACCTCAAACTAGAAGTGTCTCCTCTCTCTCCCTCTCTGAACAGTGACACTGGGAGACTCAGGAACATGGAAAAGGGGCGTGGCCTAACAAAAGGGGGTGTGACGGAGTTCTCCTGCTGTCTCCCGGGACGAGAGCGTCCTGCGCTGGACAGCGGGGCAAAGAATCAAATCCGCAACAATCCCGCACAATGAGGGACGGTTGGGAGCTATGATTACAGTAGTGTCCAAAATCCTCTGATTTATCCTCTTCCCGCAGCCAGTTTTGTGTTCTTAATCAGGCCCCATTTTTATAATCTGACGTGTGTCACTTTATGTGGTGATAACTTTGGAATTCTTCACAAAGGAGAATAGAAAACAAATGGATCTTACAAATTATTTTCCATCTTCTCACAATACCCTACATATGATTGTACACTACTCTCTGGGCACACGGCAGTGTTCAGGAGGGAAGGAGCGCCATTTAGCTGTTTGAATACAGATCTAGCTGGAATAGTTTGCAGACACAATGTATTGGGGGCACTGTTCGTGGTCAACTGGCAGCTCAAAAGATCTCCACCATGAACATGCTTGGCACTATCTTCTCTGCTTTCCATATCCCAAGGATTGCCTTGCTCATCGCCCTTTAACACCATTACATGCATCTGGACTTACACTGGGACCCCTAGGCTTGGACCATGCTTGGCTGCACAATGTACTGCCGTGGGCTGTGCTATACACTACGCATACATATTCTAGATACCCGATGCGTTAGAATCGGGCCACCATCTAGTATATATATATATATATATATATATATATATATATATATATATATATATACACACAGCCCTCGCTTAACTCACTACAATTTTTATGCAAATTAATTAATCTCTACTGGGGTTCCGTCATTTATACCATTTTCGCTACTTTTCTAGTACACTGAGGAAGGTGTTATGACCCCAATGGCAGAGGGTCTCAAAAGTACATACCAAGTCTGCAAACATAAAAAACCAGCTCACAGGGCAGTGGTAACTGGGCTAACCGTATATCTAATCCTAGCACCACAAATAGCAGCAGCCGGGGAACGTGCCTACGTTGGTTCTAGACGTCTCGCGCCAGCCGGAGAACTAACTAACCCTAGAAGGGAAAAGATAGACCTTTCTTGCCTCCAGAGAAAAGACCCCAAAAGTTGGATACAAGCCCCCCACAAATAATAACGGTGAGGTAAGGAGAAAAGACAAACGTAAGAATGAACTAGATATTTAGCAAAGAGAGGCCCACTGACTAATAGCAGAATATAGTAAGATGACTTATACGGTCAGCAAAAACCCTATCAAAATTTCCACGCTGGATATTCAAGAACCCCCGAACCGTCTAACGGCCCGGTGGGATAATACCAGCCCCCTAGAGCTTCCAGCAAAATCAGGAATCACATTTAGTACAAGCTGGACAGAAAATAAGAGCCATACAAATAACCAAAAAACAAGGAAGCAGGACTTAGCTTAATTTTGCAAGAACCAGGACCAGCAGACAGGAGCAAACAGAAAGGATCTGATTACAACGATGCCAGGCACTGGACTGAGAATCCAGGAAGCTTATATAGCAACACCCCTGGACTAACGACCCAGGTGGGTGCCAAACTGAGAAAGACAATCCCAGAGTCATATCACCAGTGACCACAAGAGGGAGCCAAAAAAGTCTAATTCACAACAGTACCCCCCCTTAAGGAGGGGTCACCGAACCCTCACCAAGACCACCAGGGCGATCAGGATGAGCAGCGTGAAAGGCACGAACTAAGTCGGCCGCATGCACATCAGAGGCAACCACCCAGGAATTATCCTCCTGACCATAGCCCTTCCACTTGACCAGATACTGAAGCCTCCGCCTGGAGAGACGAGAATCCAAGATCTTCTCCACCACGTACTCCAACTCGCCCTCAACCAACACCGGAGCAGGAGGCTCAACAGAAGGAACCACAGGTACAACGTACCGCCGCAACAAAGACCTATGGAACACGTTGTGAATGGCAAACGACACCGGAAGATCCAAGCAAAAGGACACAGGATTAAGGATTTCCAATATCTTGTAAGGACCGATGAAGCGAGGCTTAAATTTAGGAGAGGAGACCTTCATAGGAACAAATCGAGAAGACAGCCATACCAAATCCCCAACTCGAAGTCGGGGACCCACACCGCGGCGGCGGTTGGCAAAACGCTGAGCCTTCTCCTGTGACAACTTCAAGTTGTCCACCACATGATTCCAGATCTGCTGCAACCTATCCACCACGGAATCTTCCCCAGGACAGTCAGAAGGCTCCACATGTCCCGAGGAAAAACGGGGATGGAAACCAGAGTTGCAAAAAAAAGGCGAAACCAAAGTAGCGGAACTAGCCCGATTATTAAGGGCAAACTCAGCCAACGGCAAGAAGGTCACCCAATCATCCTGATCTGCAGAAACAAAACACCTCAAATAAGCCTCCAGAGTCTGATTAGTTCCGTTAGATCCGTTTGTCCATTAGTCTGAGGATGAAAGGCAGACGAAAACGACAAATCAATGCCCATCTTAGCACAAAAGGATCGCCAGAACCTGGAAACAAACTGGGATCCTCTGTCAGACACAATATTCTCAGGAATGCCGTGTAAACGAACCACATTCTGAAAGAACAAAGGAACCAGATCGGAAGAGGAAGGCAGCTTAGGCAAAGATACCAAATGGACCATCTTGGAAAAGCGATCACATACCACCCAGATGACAGACATGCCCTGAGACACCGGAAGATCTGAAATGAAATCCATGGAAATGTGTGTCCAAGGCCTCTTCGGGACAGGCAAGGGCAAGAGCAACCAGCTGGCACGAGAACAGCAAGGCTTAGCTCGAGCACAAGTCCCACAGGACTGCACAAATGACCGCACATCCCGTGACAAGGAAGGCCACCAAAAGACCTAGCCACCAGATCTCTGGTGCCAAAAATTCCCGGATGCCCTGCCAACACCGAGGAATGAACCTCGGAAATGACTCTGCTGGTCCACTTATCAGGAACAAACAGTCTGTCAGGTGGACAAGAGTCAGGTCTACCAGCCTGAAATCTCTGCAACACACGTCGCAAATCCGGAGAAATGGCTGACAAGATAACTCCCTCTTTAAGAATACCAACTGGTTCTACGACTCCAGGAGAGTCAGGCACAAAGCTCCTTGAAAGAGCATCAGCCTTCACATTCTTTGAACATGGTAAATACGAGACCACAAAGTCAAAACGGGAGAAAAACAATGACCAGCGGGCCTGTCTAGGATTCAGGCGTTTAGCAGACTCGAGATACATCAGATTTTTGTGATCAGTCAAGACCACCACACGATGCTTAGCACCCTCGAGCCAATGACGCCACTCCTCAAATGCCCACTTCATGGCCAACAACTCCCGATTGCCAACATCATAATTCTGCTCAGCAGGCGAAAACTTCCTAGAGAAAAAGGCACATGGTCTCATTACAGAGCAACCAGGGCCTCTCTGCGACAAAACGGCCCCTGCCCCAATCTCAGAAGCATCCACTTCAACCTGAAAGGGCAGTGAGACATCAGGCTGGCACAAAACAGGCGCCGAAGTAAACCGGCGCTTCAACTCTTGGAAAGCTTCCACTGCTGCAGGAGCCCAGTTAGCAACATCAGAACCTTTCTTGGTCATATCCGTCAAAGGTTTAACAACGCTAGAAAAATTAGCGATAAAACGACGGTAGAAGTTAGCAAAACCCAAGAACTTCTGAAGACTTTTAACTGACGTGGGCTGAGTCCAATCATGAATAGCTCAGACCTTGACTGGGTCCATCTCCACCGCAGAAGGGGAAAAAATAAACCCCAAAAAGGGAACCTTCTGTACTCCAAAGAGACACTTTGAGCCCTTAACAAACAAAGCATGCTCACGCAAAACCTGAAATACCATCCTGACCTGCTCTACATGCGAGTCCCAATCATCAGAAAAAAACAGAATATCATCCAGATAAACAATCATAAATTTATCCAGATACTTCCGGAAAATATCATGCATAAAGGACTGAAACACTGAAGGAGCATTAGAGAGCCCAAAAGGCATCACCAAGTACTCAAAATGACCTTCGGGCGTATTAAATGCAGTTTTCCATTCATCTCCCTGCTTAATGCGCACAAGGTTGTACGCACCACGAAGATCTATCTTGGTGAACCACTTGGCACCTTTAATCCGGGCAAACAAGTCCGACAACAGAGGCAAAGGATACTGAAATTTAACAGTGATTTTATTCAGAAGCCGATAGTCAATACAAGGTCTCAAAGATCCGTCCTTCTTGGCCACAAAAAAGAATCCCGCACCAAGAGGGGAAGAGGATGGACGGATATGCCCCTTCTCCAGAGACTCCTTGATATACGAACGCATTGCGGTATGCTCAGGTACAGACAGATTAAATAGTCTTCCCTTAGGAAATTTACTACCTGGAATCAAATCTATGGCGCAGTCACAGTCCCTATGAGGAGGCAGAGCACTGGACCTGGACTCGCTGAATACATCCTGATAATCAGACAAATACTCAGGAACTTCCGAAGGAGTAGAGGAAGCAATAGACACCGGCGGGGAATCACCATGAATTCCCTGACAGCCCCAACTTGACACAGACATAGCCTTCCAATCCAAGACTGGATTATGGGTCTGTAACCATGGCAGACCCAAAACGACCAAATCATGCATTTTATGCAGAACAAGAAAACGAATCACCACCCGATGTTCAGGAGTCATGCACATGGTTACCTGTGTCCAAAACTGCGGTTTATTTTCCGCCAATGGCGTAGCAACAATACCTCTAAGAGGGATAGGATTTACCAATGGCTCAAGAACAAAACCACAGCGCTTGGCAAATGACAGATCCATAAGACTCAGGGCAGCACCTGAATCCACAAACGCCATAACAGGGTAGGAAGACAATGAGCAAATTAAAGTCACAGACAAAATAAATTTAGGTTGCAAATTACCAATGGCGACAGGGCTAACAACCCTTGTTAGGCGTTTAGAGCATGCTGATATAACTAATGTGTAGAATCACCACAGTAAAAATACAACCCATTCTGACGTCTATGATTTTTCCGTTCATTTCTAGTCTGAATTCTATCACATTGCATTAAATCAGGTGTTTGTTCAGACAACACCACCAGAGGATTTGCAGTTTTGCGCTCCCGCAAACGCCGGTCAATTTGAATAGCCAGCGCCATGGAATCATTCAGACTTGTAGGAATGGAGAAACCCACCATCACATTCTTAATGGCTTCAGAAAGGCCATTTCTGAAATTTGCGGCCAGCACACACTCATTCCACTGAGTAAGCACGGACCATTTCCGAAATTTTTGGCAATACACTTCAGCTTCATCCTGGCCCTGAGAAATAGCCAGCAAGGCTTTTTCTGCCTGAATTTCAAGATTGGGTTCCTCGTAAAGCAATCCGAGCGCCAGAAAAAAACGCATCAATATTTGCCAATGCCGGATCTCCTGGCGCTAGCAAGAAGGCCCAATCCTGAGGGTCGCCCCGTAAGAAAGAGATAACAATTTTAACTTGCTGAGCTGAGTCTCCAGATGAACGGGGTCTCAGAGATAGAAACAATTTACAATTATTCCTGAAATTCCTAAACTTGAATCGGTCTCCAGAGAACAGTTCATGAATAGGTATTTTAGGTTCAGACATTGGACTACTGGTAACAAAATCTTGTATGCCCTGCACACAAGCAGCAAGCTGATCCACACTTGTAATCAAGGTCTGGACATTCATGTCTGCAGCAAGCACAAGCCACTCAGAGGTAAAGGGGAGGAACAAAGAGAGGGAAAAAAAAAAAAAACCTCAGAATTTCCTTTCTTATTATCCCACTTCTGCAATGCATTAAACATTCAACTTGGGCCTGGCATACTGTTATGACCCCAATGGCAGAGGGTCTCAAAAGTACATACCAAGTCTGCAAACATAAAAAACCAGCTCATAGGGCAGTGGTAACTGGGCTAACCGTATATCTAATCCTAGCACCACAAATAGCAGCAGCCGGGGAATGTGCCTACGTTGGTTCTAGACGTCTCGCGCCAGCCGGAGAACTAACTAACCCTAGAAGGGAAAAGATAGACCTTTCTTGCCTCCAGAGAAAAGACCCCAAAAGTTGGATACAAGCCCCCCCACAAATAATAACGGTGAGGTAAGGAGAAAAGACAAACGTAAGAATGAACTAGATATTTAGCAAAGAGAGGCCCACTGACTAATAGCAGAATATAGTAAGATGACTTATACGGTCAGCAAAAACCCTATCAAAATTTCCACGCTGGATATTCAAGAACCCCCGAACCGTCTAACGGCCCGGTGGGATAATACCAGCCCCCTAGAGCTTCCAGCAAAATCAGGAATCACATTTAGTACAAGCTGGACAGAAAATAAGAGCCATACAAATAACCAAAAAACAAGGAAGCAGGACTTAGCTTAATTTTGCAAGAACCAGGACCAGCAGACAGGAGCAAACAGAAAGGATCTGATTACAACGATGCCAGGCACTGGACTGAGAATCCAGGAAGCTTATATAGCAACACCCCTGGATTAACGACCCAGGTGGGTGCCAAACTGAGAAAGACAATCCCAGAGTCATATCACCAGTGACCACAAGAGGGAGCCAAAAAAGTCTAATTCACAACAGGAAGGTCCATTGCAGACCGAAACGTTTGTGACTATTGGATGTATATTAAACAAACCTCCCTTTGCATCACAACTATTGGAGTGTGCTAGTTGTTAATATTGCACATGTCTCAAACCCTCTTTCAACAGGTGAGAGAAGCTTAGAAAAATAGCCCAAAATTCTCCACTCTTCTCCTTGCAACTGTAGCAGCACAGCAGACACAGAAGTCTCTGATGTGTGTACTTTTAAAGCAAATGGAGCCGAAAGATCTATTGTGGACAAAGCAGGTGCATTTTGTAAATTCATTTTCAATTGTTCAAATGAGGTTTGTTGTTCATCACCCCAAGGACCAAAGTAATCACTATTTTCACCTTTTAAAAGATCGTACAAAGGCCTGGCCTTGTCTGCAAAATTCTCAATGAAGTCCCTTGAAAAGTTTATAAGACCCAAGAAATGTCGCAATGCCTTGTGTGACGTTGGAATCGGTAGAGAAGCAATTGCTTGTATTCTTTCCTGAAGTGGCTGTCTTTTTCCTGAACTCAACAACACTCTCAAAAACCTGACCTCGGTCTGTATCAATTTGACCTTTTTGTTGTTCAATTTCAACCCTGCATCATGCAGCAGCTCAAACAATTCTGTCAGAAGAGAAACATGTGATTCTTTATCATCAGTAGACAACAGGATATCATATCATCCACATACTGTATTGCAAAATACAATCAGGCCTCGAAATAAAGGATAATACCTTTGTCAACGCCTGATGGAAAACACTAGGTGACAAATGTGCTCCTTGAGGCAATCTGCAAAACAAATATTGCTCATCCAAGAAAGTAAATGCAAACTTGTACTGACAACTAATTTCAAGAGGTATACTGAAAAAACATTACTGATGTCTAGTACAGAAATGTATTGTCACGGAGTTTCTGCGACAGAGCAGTACCAGAAGACCACGGCGTCTGATGGCTTCTGCTTCATCGCTGAGAAGCACTTCTCCTGTGTATTAAAACTGTTTTGTTTTCTTTCAGCAGGACAGTGTCAGGACTCTGAACATTTTTTACCTTTTGTGCATCACTGCCCTTTTCCAACATGGCGTCTTTGGTCTCATGTGCACTTGTCTTCCTGCTATAAAACTCCACCCCAGCCTTCAGTCTGTGCTAGAGTATTCTGCCTTGAATCCAGCTCCTGACCTCTGATTACTCCCTGGCTATACACCTGCTCCTGTGAACCTGTGTGGTGATCCTGCTACTCTGCTCTGAGTTCCTGCTGCATACACAAGTCTCCAGTAATCCTCCTTCATCTGCTGCTCGTGTTTACTTAATCTGCATTTGCTGGACATGTAAGCTGCTGCTGCTGCAATAACCTGAGACTATTAACCAGGCCTCTCTGGTTGAGCTAAGTTATGATTTGAACTGCCTTATAAGCATATCTATCTGTGTCTGGACTAAGTCAAGGATTTCTTCATGTCAAGTATCCTCAAGTATAACTGCACTTCATAGACTTTCTGCTTGATTGCATTTTCCTCTGAAGTTTCCTATAGACGGCTAAGCGGCGTTTATTATTTGCACCAACTGTTGTGGACTTGAGTTTCTCTCTGCACCTGTTTGAATCACCGTGTGACAATATAGACTTACCACTTATAAAACTGTGTCCTGTAGTTGTCTTGTTCCATGCAAAGAGTCTCCTGAGTTATCCCCTATAATTATTACAGACAGGGGTTAATAGGCCATGTGGAAATTCCTGCTTTCAGCTGTGCTCGGTTAGCCACTCCTCTCTCCTATAAAAGCTAGGCCTTCTGGTCAGACCTTTGTCTGAGATAGCACTTGCTAGATAGACCGACCTGGAGTAGTAAGGAGCTGGTGTTTGGAGAGCTGGAGGAATTTATTGTGCGACAGTTGTATGGTTTGTAGGCTTGGAAAATTCCTCATCCTTACCTGCCTTATTTACTTCCCCCGTCCTTCACATCCTG
Organism: Ranitomeya variabilis; assembly: GCF_051348905.1. Classification (NCBI taxonomy): domain Eukaryota; kingdom Metazoa; phylum Chordata; class Amphibia; order Anura; family Dendrobatidae; genus Ranitomeya; species Ranitomeya variabilis. The sequence continues at coordinate 759,193,627 of NC_135235.1, read as the reverse complement.
GTGGATACATCTGTTATTTGTGAGAGCATATTTTGTGTGAGTGGAGTTTTCATTTTACCCTTGTCTTTGTCCCGTTTGTCGGGTTGGTGTACTGTTGTACACGGTAGCGCCTCTCTTCCCCAGGTGGGGAGGGGGACAGATGCAGGGCGGCAGTCAGGAGACAGGGCAGGGGCGGAGTGTTATGATCCGTAGTGGCTAGGATCACAAGTCTGACTAGCTAAGAAACTAAACCGAGGACTAGCTCTGGGGATGTGATAACTGGATTGACTGCAACCTGATCCTATCCGCACACAACTATAGGTAGCCGTGGAACGTTACCTGGAAATCCTAGACGTCTCTTCACGGCCTGAGAAACTGACTACCCCTAGAGGGAAAGCAAAGACCTCACTTGCCTCAGGGAAATGACCCCAAAGATATAGAAAAGCCCCCCACAAATATTAACGGTGAGTTAAGGGGAAAACACATACGCAGAGATGAAATAGATTTAGCAAAGGAGGCCCGCTAACACTAGATAGCTGAAAATAGGAAGGGAACTGTGCGGTCAATAGAAAACCCTATACAAAAATCCACGCAGAGATCGCTCGAGCCCCTGCACCAACTAACGGTGCAGGGGAAGCAACTCCATACCCCAGAGCTACCAGCAGCAAGAATTCACATATTAGCAAGCTGGACTAAACTCATCATACACAGGAATCATATAGCAGACTGATGAGCAAAAAAAATAATCAAACAGAAACTTAGCTTCTCATGAAGAGACTGAAAACGAATGTAGTCAGGAGTAATCAGAACAGCACTGAACACATCGACAGCAGGCAACAAGTGAAGGTGTAGCAGAGCTAAATAGGAAACCTCCCTAGTGGATAACGAGACAGCTGATCCCAGCCACAGACCCGCAGGATAACAAACAGAGCCACCAGGGGGAGCCCAAAGACAACACTCACACAGTACCACCTGTGACCACAAGAGGGAGCCCGAAAACAGAGTTCACAACAGCGGAGGCCCCGGCATCCTCGCCATCTGAAGTATCCCGGGGAACAGGGCAAGTTAGGGCGCCCCCTAGAGCTAGGGCCAGGAAAGGTGCCCCTGGTCCCAGTTTACTCGCCAGTCCAATCGTGACAAGTATTTTGCCTTCGCATTCAGCCTTGCCATCATGTCATGAGTATCTGCAACAATGGGTGCTACATTGGGAGTATGTTTGTTAAACATCCGCAAATCCAATATCATTCGATAAGAACCATCAGATTTCAGGACACACCACAAAGGATTGTTACTTACAGAATTAGCCTTTCAGATGACACCTTGATCTAACAATTCCTGTATGATCTTTGACATAGAATCAATTGATTCTGGAGGCAATTTATACTGACGTTGTGGTGGAGGATCTCGTCCCTCCACATTTACAACAACATCCTTCATTGTACCAACCTCATTCCTGAACTGAGCCCAAAGAGAAGGAAAAAGCTGTACAATTTCTGTCAATACCTCGTCACCACCAGTTTCAGGCCACAAATGATCTGTTGACACAACATCATTTAAGCAAATACTTCCAACATGGCTATAATCACTAGGATCAATGACTACAGGTTTACAACCATTAGAATCTTTCCAGATCACTTGATTTTCTAGATCGACTACCCATCCAAATTTCTGCATAAAATCTGTGCCAAGTATATTTTCAGAATCACGACAATACCAAATGTCAATTCCTGTTTTGAAAGGTGTTTCCAACGTCACATTGGTAACTAAAGTAGCTTTAGTTCCACCTTTTCCACTAAACCAACAATTGTACAAACTGGTGAGTCTGGTTGTAGTTTTTAAATCAAGATTTGTAACACTTAATTGAGCTCCTGTGTCAATAAGAAATACAACATTCTGTCCTGCCAGATTTACTTTGATAAATGGTCTTCCACAGTCATCAAATGTAAAGAGTCACAAATTCCAATGGATGGGGTGTAGGAGTAGTCTGTGATTGTCAGAAAGATGGGGAAGATGGGAGAAGACCAATGTCCTTTTTAAAAGCTCTTGGAATACTGTCCGGGATTCAGTCTCCTTCACTGTCATCTCTCTGATCTCTCTGATTAATGGTGCATACGGTGACTGCGTTTGTCTGTTGTCAGTTGTGAGTGGGTGCAGAAGAATGTCATGGAGGTGCGGAAGGTTTGGTGGATGATTTTGGCATGAGTTCCCTTCCAAGCTTACCTGTTCCTTGTGTACCTGTCTCTGATTCTGCTCTCAAGAATTTTCTGCACTGCCATTTTAAGGGTCCAGGTATACCACAAAAATAACAATGGATATTGTTCCTTTGTGTAGTATTTGTACCTCTATGATGAATGTAATCTCTATTCTTGGATGTTACGGTGGGTCTAGGTTTCAGCTGGCTGTCTTCTTTCTCATGAACTACAGCTATTTTAGCCTTGACCTGATTTTGCTTCATGGATCTCCTTACTTTGTCAATCAAAATTGTTGCTTCTGGCAATAATGGCTGAGCACTAGCCAATTGCTCTGAGGCAGGAGCTAAATATTTGAACTTTTTTACAAAAAAATATGATCATGGATGTTGGCTCCGGATGAGGCCTAAGATCCATCAGCATCCTATAGGCCTGCTCAAATTTTACAAAAAATGCAAATGGGTCATCATGAATATTAGTTCATTTTTCTGAATATCAATTGTAGGCGTGGCTTCACCTGCAAAAAACAATATTGTCTAAGTCTGTCTTCTTTTGTACTATGTGTCAATTAATTTTCCTCATTTAATCTGATCTGTATTCTTTTTCCCATATGTGAGGGTAAACATGCTTTGAATTTCTTGTTTTTTTGTTCATCATTAAGATTGAATTTATCTGTGTTTGATTAAAAAATGTCCGCAATATAAAATTATTTAGAATTGAGAGTCCTCAGTGGTTGATACCTTTTAATGGCTGACTGAAAAGATGTAACAAATTGCAATCTTTCGAGACTACACAGGTCTCTTCATCAGGCACAGACTAAAGCAAATTCGAAGAATTACATATTTATACACAACATAGCACAGAACTGTCATTATGGGAGAGTGGTGAGTGATAAACAGTTGTGTCCATAAATATCGGAAAATTCCTAGATTAAGAGTGTGTTTTGTTGTCCTCCGATTGGGGTCTGGTTCTGTTATGATGACCCCACATGGACACAACTGTCTATCACTTATCACTCTCCCCTAGTGGCAGTTCTGTGCTGTGTTGTGTATAAATACGTCATTCTTCAGAATTTGCTTTAGTCTATGCCTGATGAAGAGACCTGTGTAGTCTCGAAAGCTTGAAATTTGTTACCATCTTTTCAGTTAGCCATTAAAACATATCAACCACTGAAGACTCTCAATTCTAAATATTTTTCTATCTACTGGCTAACACGGTACCAAGATATACCGTATTTTCCGGCATATAAGACGACTGTGAGTATAAGACGACCCCCCAACTTTTCCAGTTAAAATATGAAATCTTCTTAAAAGTCGGGGGTCTTCTTATATGCCATATGTCGTCTTATAGGGCTGGTAACTAATGTGCCTTTTGGGGTGGGGAGTGGTCCCGATGACAAAGGGAGGGGGCGTCTCACAGGAAAGTGTGAGTGGAGTAGCCCCCTGTTACCTCATTGCGGCAGCGTGGGGGTCTCTGTGCTGGGGAGCGGCGGCTCCTCATTGCGGCAGCATAGGGTTTCTGTGCTGGGAGCGGCAGCTCCTCTTCGTGCCGTGGGGGCTCTGTGCTGTGGGGCGGTGCATCTTCTTGCAGCATCGGGGCTCCTCCGGCATCTCCTCAAAGCCCGGAGGCACCGGCACCTCCATTGCTGTGATGCAGTGGCCTCCGGTAAAATGGCCGCTGGGGGCGACGCTGCCGCAATGAGGTAATAGGGGGCTGCTACTCCACTCACACTTTCCTGTGAGTCGCCCCCTCCCTTCGTCATCGGGACAGCTCCCCCCCACCCACCATATGCACATACCCGGCGTATAAGACGACCCCCGACTTTTAAGAAGATTTTGAGGGGTTAAAAAGTCGTCTTATATGCCGGAAAATACGGTATATCTTTCCCGCATTATAAAAGGCATCCATCTTGTCATTGTAGTTTGGAATGTCTTTTACAATTTTCATTAACTGATCGTGTATTTTCAATTTGTGCTGCTTTGTCATGTAATTTCTTCCATTGTAGTTCATCTGCCTGTAAATCTTCTACTGAAACATCTGGATTTTGTGTGTTTGGTACAAATGATGTGGCGGCATTGTCCTCATGTTTGTTTGCTCTTGTAAGAACAGAAAACTTTATATCTTGGTGCAATTTGGACAATAATTCTGTTCAAGCATCGATTTGATCTTCCAATTTTTCATTATGTTCTGACAAATACAAAAACAATTTGGACAATCAAAGTAATCCCTATAAGCATCATCACCAACTCCAAGAACCCCACCCCCCGCCACACACGAACAGCCCTGACCACCTCAGGCTTGTGAGTGCCCCACCATCGCCAAAGCTCTTTCTACCCCTTCCTGTAGACCGAGAGCCCATAAATCCATACCTATCTCGTTGAGATGCACTCCATCATCCCTCCAGAAATTCCCGACCCCGGCCTCCAGCTCAAAATGTCTAACGGCAATACCCCCGTTCTGAGACACGAAACTCGCCACCGTCCTATTCAATTTCACCCTGGCCCTGTTAATTCCTTTGTGGTAACGGGCCTCCCGCCACTTCCGGCGTGGCACAATGTCCGACCACACCGTCAGTATACCAGGAAAAGAAACCCACAGCCTCAACAAATCGAAACGGATATCCCGAATCAGTTCTCTCACTGGTTTCGCCCCAAATCATTACCTCCCAGGTGAACCACCAAGATGTACAGGGGGCGATCCAAACGGGCGGCGCGGGAGAATTCCGACAACAAGCTACGCCACAACATACCACGACGACCCATCCAACGAATGACCACTGCCTCCCGACCAAAACCCAGTTGCCTACCATTCAACCTAGCGTCAGCCCGGAGGGCACCCCAGTAAACGAAAGAGTTTCCAACAATCCAAGCCAAGGAGGGGGGCCGACCTGGAAAACATAACCACAATTAACAAACGCCAAAAAACACACACACCCAGCATCGCCGAATCAATGTCGCACATAAGACAGGTAACGATTAGAACTCCATCTGCCTATTTTCTTAATCACATCCGGCCCCAAGCCCAAACCATCGGCCTCGGATGCGGCCCCAATCCGAAAAGAGTGCGAACCGAAATTATCCGGGTTAACACCCAGATATTCCAAGCCCTTCTTCAAAATAGCCACAAACTGGAAACGCGACAGAAAATCCCCCTCTTGGTGTTGTAACAAAGGGCCTGACCTGACCAGGCACAAACTCCAATATGCTTCTAAACAGTGTTGCAGGCACATCCCGCTACCATCCACCCTTCTTAACACTACTTTCTTTCCCCTGCCCAGCTGGTCCGTCTTCGAACACCTTATCCAAAAAGCGATACCACCATCCCAAAAAACCACATCTTCCGCTAAAAGACCACCGGACCTGTCCCTGCTCGGGGAAACCAATTCTCCCAAACGCAAAGCACCAAAAAATGCTAAAGAAAATGCCAACCGAAACAGTACCACCTCATACTGAGAAGAATAAATGAAAACTAAGGCCTCACCTAACCGCTGTAACATCCCAAAAGAAATGGGCCTACGCTTATCAAAAGTTACATTACCTTTGCGAAAACCTTCCAATGCCTGCCGTATTACAAAGTCCTTTGTAACGTCCCATAACCCTTGCAGCTGAAAACCAAAAACCAAACCTGCTATAAACTTGTTCAACCTAGACATAGACCAACCCCATTCCACCACCTTACCTATCAGGGCCAATAACGCCATTATCCTATCACCATCAGACTCAGCCGGGCCACATTGAGCCAACCAACCTTCCCACATAGCCCATGACGCTGTGTAATCTAACCACGTCCTGTTTGACACTGAAGCTTGAATCAGTCGACCTCCCCTTCCGTAACAACCTGCCACAGATGCAAAGGACATGCCGCTCCTGTTGCCTCCGAATCTGGAGCCAATTCCTGGAAACGGTCCCACTGCAAACGAGACAAAGCGTCAGCTATATTGTTTTGAACGCCTGGCACGTGCACCGCCGAAATCCATGCATTCAACTCTAAGCATCTCAACACCAATTCCCTGACCAGCCTGATTACTGGGGGGGAAGAAGAAGATAAGCTGTTAATCACGGACACCACGCTCGAGTTATCGCAATGAAAACGTACACGCCGGTCCCTAAAATTGTCGCCCCAAATAAACACGGACACCACAATTGGGAACAGTTCTAACAACGTCAAATTCTTGATAATTCTTTCGCCAATCTTCAGGCCACACCCCCACACTCCATTTTCCTCTACAATAGGCCCCATAACCAACTCCACCCGCTGCGTCCGTGTAGATCTCGCAGTCAAAGGCATTGAGATCCTCCCACTGAATAAGTGACCTGCCGTTATAGCTTTCCAAAAAACGTTGCCAAACAAGAAGGTCGTCCTTATGCTCTCTACCCAAACGGATAAAATGATGGGCTGACCGGACTCCCGCCGTCGCCTTGGACAATCTGCGGCAAAAAATCCTGCCCATCGGCATAATGCAGCAAGCAAAATTCAGGCGGCCCAGCAACGACTGCAACTCCTTCAGAGTTGCCTTCCGCAATTTTCCGATCCTGCCCACCTCCTGCTTAAGCAACAGCAACTTATCGTCCAGCAACCTACATTCCATTTTTTCGGAATCAATGAGAATCCCTAGAAAACTCAAGACCTTGCAAGGGCCCTCCGTTTTATCCTGCGCCAAAGGAACACCAAAGAGTCTGGCCACCCATTCCATGGTAGCAAGTACATGACCACACACCGCAGAATCCGGTGGACCAACAAACAAAAAGTCATCCAAGTAGTGAATGACCGAAGGAACAGCCGAAACGTCTCTCACTACCCATTCCAAAAAGGTACTGAAAGTCTCAAACAATGCACAAGAAATCGAACATCCCATAGGCAAACACCTATCCAAATAAAAAAAACCCTCCCACCAACAACCTAACAAAGGAATGCTCTGCGGGTGCACCGGCAAAAGCCGAAAAGCCGACTCGATGTCTGTTTTTGCCAACAAGGCCCCAGGCCCGTACCTGCGCACCCACTGGACAGCCGCATCGAAAGAGGTGTAAACAACGGAGCACAACTCTTCCGCAATCCCAATCATTAACCGAAGATCCCTTGGGATAAGACAGGTGCTGAATTAGCCGGAACTTATTTGGCTCCTTCTTGGGCACCACCCCAAGCGGGGAAACAATTACGTCAGCCATAGGCAGCGAACTAAACGGCCCTGCCATTCTTCCCAGTTCGACCTCTTTTGCCAATTTAGCCGAAACAACCTCCGAATGCAAACTAGCTGATCTCAAGTTTTTTGTAGAAAAGGGGACAACATGCGTCGGGTGAGGGATCTTAAACCCCTCAAGAAAACCATCCCTAATAACCTCCGCCTTGTGATAATCCGGGTATCTATTTAGATAGGGGGCCATCTTTTGAAGCCTCACCCTTGACCCCCACCCACGGATGACTTACCTAGCAATTTCTTGAAACACTTAGCAGCCCCATGTGAGGCCCCATTGCAATGGGAGCACACGTGTTTAAACTTACAGGTGGCACCATACTTACGCTGGCCGTCGTTAAACTGCCAGCATGTCCCCGTCCTTTCATTTGTCCCCTTTGACCCCTGTCCTCCGCCACCTTGTCCTGACTGCTGATTGCTACCCCCCCGCCCCCTTGAAAGGACTGCCCGTATCGCACCGGGGCCATCACCTTCAACCACAATCCGATGTCCTTTTGATCCCGTCTTATCTCAGGCCTCACCGCTTTGCGCTGCCTGAACTGTTCATCGTATCGCAGCCAAGCCTGGCCCCCGTAGGTACGATGCGCTTCACCAATAGCGTCCAAATAACAAAGAAGGCCTGAGCAATTCTCAGGGAATTTCTCCCCTATAACACTCGCCAGAATGGCAAATGCCTGCTGACAGTTAACGAACGTCTGAGGAATAAGGCGCCAACGCCTCTTTTCTTCCTCCTCCTTTTTACTATCATCTTTCTTTCCTTTATCCAAATTAAATTTTTCTAAAGGAAGGAGAGAGAAAATCTCTACATATTCGTCTTTCCAAATCCTTTCCTTCACCTCCTTCTTCAAATGGGCCCCCAGCGGGCCCTCAAAACACACGTAGACCACGCCTTTTGCCCTATCATCTAGCTTAACGGTATCACCCTTCCCCGTTTCCGTTTGCACCGACACTGACACCCCAGCCGCTGAAGACGGCGGCCCGCTACCAGAACTCGCAATCTCGCTCGGACCCCCTACTCCACAACCGGCAACCGACACCCAAGCCCCAGCGGGCAACGCTCCCACACTATCCGTAACCCCGCCATCCAATCTCCTCAAAACCTGCGACATACCCGCCAAAATCTCTCTAACACCCGGAACCTCACCACCACCCCCACCCCGCTCAACTAACCCCGAAACCCCCGGCACCGGAAAAAGACTGGACGTATACTCACGGGGCTGCGCAGGTGCTGTGTCCCCACCAACCGTGCTTCCTGAATCCTGCCGGTCCCCGTCAGGCTGATGTTCATTCCCGGAGTCGTCGCTGCCACTGATCTGCACCAGGCCCGCGCCCCTGGCGTCCACGTCACCAGGGGGGACTGAGACTGGCGAAGGCGACCGTCCCCTCGACCTCCTGCTGGATCTGGATCTGGCAGCTTGCATGGGTCCCCTGTGCGCCGCAGCTGGACTGTGTCCCCCCTGGACGCCGCTCCCCGGCGCAATGATGCTGCCGGCCTGGCTGACATCCTGCTGTGCCATCCTGTCCCAGAGCCAGATGCACCGTGCGGCTGAGGTCCCGGTGCACCCGCCGCAGTCCTTCCCAGCTCCTGGCTCCTGTGTGATGCTGCCGCTGCTGGGCACCTCCCTCGCTCCGTCCCTGGTGTCGCCGCCGCTGGAGCAGCTCCCCGGCGGATATGCGCTGCAGATCCTGGCACTGCGGCGTCCCCGTGCCCACTGCTAGGCCGAACCGGAAGTGCAGCCCTGACATCCTGTGCAGCGCCGGCGTCCTGCCGCACCTGCACCGCTCTCGCAGCACCTCGTTGCCTCGCGCCGGCAGGGCCACCGGGTGGATTCCTGCCGGAGGGGGGGCGGGCAAGGTGGCTGCACTGCGTCCCCCAGCCCCGACAGGGTCCCCGGAGGGGCTCCGCGGCCTGCGCCTGCAGCGCGATGTGACATCGGGGGACAACCTCTCAGGCGGCCTCGTCCTCCTGGTACTCCTGCCCTGGCTCCCGGTGTCCTGGCTCCCGCTGCCCCCCAGCAGCCCGGTGAGCTGCTCTTCAAGCCATCCGGCCCTCCTGGATCGTGCCTGCCGGCGAAGCTGAGCGACCAAGCTGTCCACGGTGGCCATGGTGAGTAGCCTGTGGCAGCAGGTCCACTCACTTCGCCTGTCTCTGACCAACTGACTCCCCTTCCCGCATTTTTCAAAGCCCCCCTGTTCCTTTTCCACAAAATCCCCACCCCCATTTCTATTCTACCAATCCCTGGACCCCTTTGTTTAAATTTCAAAAGATACTGCACTGCTCCCCATGGCAACGCAGTCATGTGGGGGCTTCCTTTTAGCTGCGCAAATACAGCCCCCCCTCTGGACAGTCGAGTCCAGGGAGAACGTTTAATTCAAGGAGCCCAGCAGTCTGGGGCCTAAGAGCTGACAGTCACACGGTAGTGGAGGAATATCTGGGCAGCATAAGAATGGTAGCAGCTAACTTCGTGGGAACAACCCTTAACGTCCAAGACCTACGGCCTGGTAAAGAATGGAAGAGCCATTCTTCGACTTTACTTTTGGAGAGGGAAGCGAGCGGGGAACTCCTGAAGCTGGTTAGTCTGACCAGTCAGGAAGCTGCAGGACCGGCGGATCCAGTGGATATTCCAGGAGGAGAAAGAGACAGTACAGGGAACAGATTTTTTATATTCTGCCAAAAATTATCATGCAACAAATACAGATGGGATTAGTTATAATAACGGCTCATATGAAATAAACTAATACCTCTAAAAATATCTTTTATTAATACATTTTTTAAAAAAAGGGGAAAAATACCCCCAAACTCCACAATGTTAAAAAAGCCAAGCGAAAAAATGTACCGTATATACTCGAGTATAAGCCGACCCGAGTATAAGCCGACCCCCCTAATTTTGCCACAAAAAACTGGGAAAACTTATAGACTCGAGTATAAGCCTAGGGTGGAAAATGCAGCAGGTACCGGTAAATGTCAAAAATAAAAATAGATGCTCCATACCGTTCATTATGGCCCCATAGCTGTGCCATATAGTGCTCTACACCGTTCATTATTGCCCCATAGCTGTGCCATATAGTGCTCTGCACCGTTCATAATTGCCCCATAGCTGTGCCATATAGTGCTCTGCACCGTTCATAATTGCCCCATAGCTGTGCCATATAGTGCTCTGCACCATTATTGTCCCATAGCTGTGCCATACAGTGCTCTGCACCATTATTGCCCCATAGCTGTGCCATATAGTGCTCTGCACCATTATTGCCCCATAGCTGTGCCATATAGTGCTCTGTACCATTATTGCCCCATAGCTGTGCCATATAGTGCTCTGCACCATTATTGTCCCATAGCTGTGCCATATAGTGCTCTGCACCATTATTGTCCCATAGCTGTGCCATACAGTGCTCTGCACCATTATTGCCCCATAGCTGTGCCATATAGTGCTCTGCACCATTCATTATTGCCCCATAGCTGTGCCATACAGTGCTCTGCACCATTCATTATTGCCCCATAGCTGTGCCATATAGTGCTCTGCACCATTATTGCCCCATAGCTGTGCCATATAGTGCTCTGCACCATTCATTATTGCCCCATAGCTGTGCCATACAGTGCTCTGCACCATTCATTATTGCCCCATAGCTGTGCCATATAGTGCTCTGCACCATTATTGCCCCATAGCTGTGCCATACAGTGCTCTGCACCATTATTGTCCCATAGCTGTGCCATACAGTGCTCTGCACCATTATTGCCCCATAGCTGTGCCATATAGTGCTCTGCACCATTATTGCCCCATAGCTGTGCCATACAGTGCTCTGCACCATTATTGCCCCATAGCTGTGCCATATAGTGCTCTGCACCGTCCATTATTGCCCCATAGCTGTGCTGCTGCTGCTGCAATAAAAATAATAAAACACATACTCACCTGTCTTGCCTGCAGCTCCTCGGCGCCATCTTCCCGGCGTCTCCCTGCACTGACTGATCAGGCAGAGGGCGCCGCGCACACTATATGCGTCATCGCGCCCTCTGCCTGCAGTCAGTGCGGAGAGACGCCGGGAAGATGGAGACAGCGCCCGGCGTGTGGAACGAGGGAAAGTAAATATGTAATACTTACCTGCTCCCGGCGTCCCGCTCCTTCCCCCGGACAGCTGGTCTTCGGTGCCGCAGCCTCTTCCTCTGTCAGCGGTCACCGGCACCGCTTCATTAGAGAAATGAATAGGCGGCTCCGCCCCTATGGGAGGTGGAGCAGCCTATTCATTTCTCTAATGAGCGGTCCCACGTGACCGCTCAGGGGAAGAGGCTGCGGCACCCGGAGACAGTGCGACAGGCAGGGGGAGCGCCAGGATCGCCGGGACTAGGTAAGTATATGACAGTGCTCACCCACCGACCCCACCACCGATCATGACTCGAGTATAAGCCGAGGGGGCACTTTCAGCCCAAAAATTTGGGCTGAAAATCTCGGCTTATACTCGAGTATATACGGTATATAAAATGTTGCTGCTCTGTTAAAGGTGTACCAGCATAGGTAAAGACTATCCCTGTAGAGCCCTATTTCACCCTATCTGGAGCCTTCCTGACAGCGGAGGTTGCCACCCTCTTGAACGCAAATGGCACCCCCACTCGATGGCGGCTGGCCCTAAAATCCCTGGAAAACCCTAAAATTGTTCACCCACAAACGTTCATACATTCACAGAACAATCCAATGTCTCCAGTTCATTGTGAAATACTGGGGTAGACAAAGCAAACCCTCATATACAGTGGGGCAAAAAAGTATTTAGTCAGTCAGCAATAGTGCAAGTTCCACCACTTAAAAAGATGAGAGGCGTCTGTAATTTACATCATAGGTAGACCTCAACTATGGGAGACAAACTGAGAAAAAAAAATTGCAGAAAATCACATTGTCTGTTTTTTTATCATTTTATTTGCATATTCTGGTGGAAAATAAGTATTTGGTCAGAAACAAACAATCAAGATTTCTGGCTCTCACAGACCTGTAACTTCTTCTTTAAGAGTCTCCTCTTTCCTCCACTCATTACCTGTAGTAATGGCACCTGTTTAAACTTGTTATCAGTATAAAAAGACACCTGTGCACACCCTCAAACAGTCTGACTCCAAACTCCACTATGGTGAAGACCAAAGAGCTGTCAAAGGACACCAGAAACAAAATTGTAGCCCTGCACCAGGCTGGAAAGACTGAATCTGCAATAGCCAACCAGCTTGGAGTGAAGAATCAACAGTGGGAGCAATAATTAGAAAATGGAAGACATTCAAGACCACTGATAATCTCCCTCGATCTGGGGCTCCACGCAAAATCCCACCCCGTGGGGTCAGAATGATCACAAGAACGGTGAGCAAAAATCCCAGAACCATGCGGTGGGACCTAGTGAATGAACTGCAGAGAGCTGGGACCAATGTAACAAGGCCTACCATAAGTAACACACTACACCACCATGGACTCAGATCCTGCAGTGCCAGACGTGTCCCACTGCTTAAGCCAGTACATGTCCGGGCCCGTCTGAAGTTTGCTAGAGAGCAATTGGATGATCCAGAGGAGTTTTGGGAGAATGTCCTATGGTCTGATGAAACCAAACTGGAACTGTTTGGTAGAAACACAACTTGTCATGTTTGGAGGAAAAAGAATACTGAGTTGCATCCATCAAACACCATACCTACTGTAAAGCATGGTGGTGGAAACATCATGCTTTGGGGCTGTTTCTCTGCAAAGGGGCCAGGACGACTGATCCGGGTACATGAAAGAATGAATGGGGCCATGTATCGTGAGATTTTGAGTGCAAACCTCCTTCCATCAGCAAGGGTATTGAAGATGAAATGCGGCTGGGTCTTTCAACATGACAATGATCCAAAGCACACCGCCAGGGCAACGAAGGAGTGGCTTCGTAAGAAGCATTTCAAGGTCCTGGAGTGGCCTAGCCAGTCTCCAGATCTCAACCCTATAGAAAACCTTTGGAGGGAGTTGAAAGTCCGTGTTGCCAAGCGAAAAGCCAAAAACATCACTGCTCTAGAGGAGATCTGCATGGAGGAATGGGCCAACATACCAACAACAGTGTGTGGCAACCTTGTGAAGACTTACAGAAAATGTTTGACCTCTGTCATTGCCAACAAAGGATATATTACAAAGTATTGAGATGAAATTTTGTTTCTGACCAAATACTTATTTTCCACCAGAATATGCAAATAAAATGATAAAAAAACAGACAATGTGATTTTCTGGATTTTTTTCTCTCAGTTTGTCTCCCATAGTTGAGGTCTACCTATGATGTAAATTACAGACGCCTCTCATCTTTTTAAGTGGTGGAACTTGCACTATTGCTGACTGACTAAATACTTTTTTGCCCCACTGTACAATAGCGGGGGGGGGGGGTTTAAAGGAATTACTAACACAATATCACCGTTATACAATAAAGCGAAAATACCAAACCATAGCTTCAAGGAAACTCAATATAAATGGTATAGATTAGTAGCTGATACTTTTTTGGAGAGGGAACAAGGGTAAGCAGGGTCAAAAAATAGCCTCCACAGTCCGTTTACCAAATCCCTTCCTAGCTGCGGAGATTGGCACCCTATCACAATACGCAAATGGCGCCCCCGCTCAACGATGGCTTACTCTCAGTTTCCCTAAAATTCACTCCTACCTTATTATAAGGTTTTTTTTTAGAAGTTACGTTATAATATACTGGGGGTATGGTATGAACATGCCCACCATAGTTAAAAAGAAAGGATAAATGTACCAGAATGAGATTCCATATATGTCTGCAGTGAGGCGCCTGCGCAGTGTGCCCATTATCTGTGTAGGGGCTTTATGACTGTGGTCCCTTATGCGCATGCGCCGTGTCATGACAGAGCGGGCGGAGAGCTGTGAGAGGCAGTGCGGTGACCGCTGTATGGGATGGCGCTCACCTACTTGCCGCTCTGCGGTTGTGGTCCACTGTGCGCATGTCCCACTCGACCTGGCCGTGTCAGGGGCAGAGTGGGTGGAGTGTCATGATTCTCAATGGCGAGAGAACATAGCCCAGCATATATGAGAACTAGCTCTTGGAAGATGGAAACTATACTGACCATGAACTAAACCTGCCGCACAACTAGAAGTGGCCGGGTAGCATGCCTACGTCTTTTTATCCCTAGATGCCCAGCGCCAGCCGGAGAACTACCTAATCCTAGCAGAGGAAAAGACAGTCCTGGCTCACCTCTAGAGAAATTTTCCCAAAAGGCAGACAGAGGCCCCCACATATATTGGCGGTGATTTTAGATGAAAAGACAAACGTAGTATGAAAATAGGTTTAGCAAAATCGAGGTCCGCTTACTAGATAGCAGGAAGACAGAAAGGGCACTTTCATGGTCAGCAGAAAACCCTATCAAAACACCATCCAGAAATTACTTTAAGACTCTAGCATTAACTCATAACACCAGAGTGGCAATTTCCGATCACAAGAGCTTTCCAGACACAGTAACGAAACAGCAGCTGTGAACAGGAACAAAATGCAAAAACACACAAGGACAAAAGTCCAACTTAGCTGGGGGTTGTCTAGTAGCAGGAACAAGCACAGAAGGCTTCTGATTACATTGTTGACCGGCATGAAACTGACAGAGGAGCAAGGTTATATAGCGACTCCCACATCCTGATAGGAGCAGGTGAACAGAGGGGATGATGCACACAAGTTCAATTCCACAAGTGGCCACCGGGGGAGCCCAGAATCCAATTTCACAACAGTACCCCCCCCTCAAGGAGGGGGCACCGAACCCTCACCAGAACCACCAGGGCGATCAGGATGAGCCCTATGAAAGGCACGGACAAGATCGGAGGCATGAACATCAGAGGCAGTGACCCAAGAATTATCCTCCTGACCGTATCCCTTCCATTTGACCAGATACTGGAGTTTCTGTCTGGAAACACGAGAGTCTAAGATCTTTTCCACAACGTACTCCAACTCACCCTCAACCAACACCGGAGCAGGAGGCTCAACGGAAGGCACAGCCGGTACCTCATACCTGCGCAACAATGACCGATGAAAAACATTATGAATCGAAAAGGATGCAGGGAGGTCCAAACGGAAGGACACAGGGTTAAGAATCTCCAATATCTTGTACGGGCCGATGAACCGAGGCTTAAATTTAGGAGAAGAAACCCTCATAGGGACAAAACGAGAAGACAACCACACCAAGTCCCCAACACAAAGCCGAGGACCAACACGACGACGGCGGTTGGCAAAAAGCTGAGTCTTCTCCTGGGACAACTTCAAATTGTCCACCACCTGCCCCCAAATCTGATGCAACCTCTCCACCACAGCATCCACTCCAGGACAATCCGAAGATTCCACTTGACCGGAGGAAAATCGAGGATGAAACCCCGAATTACAGAAAAACAGGGACACCAAGGTGGCAGAGCTGGCCCGATTATTGAGGGCGAACTCCGCCAAAGGCAAAAAAGCAACCCAATCATCCTGATCCGCAGACACAAAACACCTCAAATATGTCTCCAAGGTCTGATTAGTCCGCTCGGTCTGGCCATTAGTCTGAGGATGGAAAGCAGACGAAAAAGACAAATCTATGCCCATCCTAGCACAGAATGCCCGCCAAAATCTAGACACGAATTGGGTCCCTCTGTCAGAAACGATATTCTCCGGAATACCATGCAAACGAACAACATTTTGAAAAAACAGAGGAACCAACTCGGAAGAAGAAGGCAACTTAGGCAAGGGAACCAGATGGACCATCTTAGAGAAACGGTCACACACCACCCAGATGACAGACATCTTCTGAGAAACAGGCAGATCCGAAATAAAATCCATCGAGATGTGCGTCCAAGGCCTCTTCGGGATAGGCAAGGGTAACAACAATCCACTAGCCCGAGAGCAACAAGGCTTGGCCCGAGTACAAACGTCACAAGACTGCACAAAGCCTCGCACATCTCGTGACAGGGAAGGCCACCAGAAGGACCTTGCCACCAAATCCCTGGTACCAAAGATTCCAGGATGACCTGCCAACGCAGAAGAATGAACCTCAGAGATGACTCTACTGGTCCAATCATCAGGAACAAACAGTCTACCAGGTGGGCAACGATCAGGTCTATCCGCCTGAAACTCCTGCAAGGCCCGCCGCAGGTCTGGAGAAACGGCAGACAATATCACTCCATCTTTAAGGATACCTGTGGGCTCAGAATTACCAGGGGAGTCAGGCTCAAAACTCCTAGAAAGGGCATCCGCCTTAACATTCTTAGAACCCGGTAGGTAAGACACCACAAAATTAAACCGAGAGAAAAACAGCGACCAGCGCGCCTGTCTAGGATTCAGGCGCCTGGCAGACTCAAGGTAAATTAAATTTTTGTGGTCAGTCAATACCACCACCTGATGTCTGGCCCCCTCAAGCCAGTGACGCCACTCCTCAAAAGCCCACTTCATGGCCAAAAGCTCCCGATTCCCAATATCATAATTCCGCTCGGCGGGCGAAAATTTACGGGAAAAAAAAGCACAAGGTCTCATCACGGAGCAGTCGGAACTTCTCTGCGACAACACCGCCCCAGCTCCGATTTCAGAAGCGTCGACCTCAACCTGAAAAGGAAGAGCAACATCAGGCTGACGCAACACTGGGGCGGAAGAAAAGCGGCGCTTGAGCTCCCGAAAGGCCTCCACAGCATCAGGGGACCAATCAGCAACATCAGCACCCTTCTTAGTCAAATCAGTCAATGGTTTTACAACATCAGAAAAACCAGCAATAAATCGACGATAAAAGTTAGCAAAGCCCAAAAATTTCTGAAGACTCTTAAGAGAAGAGGGTTGCGTCCAATCACCAATAGCCTGAACCTTGACAGGATCCATCTCGATGGAAGAGGGGGAAAAAATGTATCCCAAGAAGGAAATCTTCTGAACCCCAAAAACACACTTAGAACCCTTCACACACAAGGAATTAGACCGCAAAACCTGAAAAACCCTCCTGACCTGCTGGACATGAGAGTCCCAGTCATCCGAAAAAATCAGAATATCATCCAGATACACAATCATAAATTTATCCAAATAATCGCGGAAAATGTCATGCATAAAGGACTGGAAGACTGAAGGGGCATTTGAAAGACCAAAAGGCATCACCAAATACTCAAAATGGCCCTCGGGCGTATTAAATGCGGTTTTCCACTCATCCCCCTGCTTGATTCGCACCAAATTATACGCCCCACGGAGATCAATCTTAGAGAACCACTTGGCCCCCTTTATACGAGCAAACAAATCAGTAAGCAGTGGTAACGGATATTGATATTTAACCGTGATTTTATTCAAAAGTCGATAATCAATACACGGCCTCAAAGAGCCGTCTTTCTTAGACACAAAGAAAAAACCGGCTCCTAAGGGAGATGACGAAGGACGAATATGTCCCTTTTCCAAGGACTCCTTTATATATTCTCGCATAGCAGCGTGTTCAGGCACAGACAGATTAAATAAACGCCCCTTAGGGTATTTACTACCCGGAATCAAGTCTATGGCACAATCGCACTCCCGGTGCGGAGGTAGTGAACCAACCTTGGGTTCTTCAAAAACGTCACGAAAGTCAGACAAGAATTCAGGAATCTCAGAGGGAATAGATGATGAAATGGAAACCAAAGGTACGTCCCCATGAGTTCCTTTACATCCCCAGCTTAACACAGACATAGCTCTCCAGTCGAGGACTGGGTTATGAGATTGCAGCCATGGCAATCCCAGCACCAAAACATCATGTAGATTATACAGTACCAGAAAGCGAATAACCTCCTGGTGATCCGGATTAACACGCATAGTCACTTGTGTCCAATATTGTGGTTTATTACTAGCCAATGGGGTGGAGTCAATCCCTTTCAGAGGTATCGGAGCCTCCAATGGCTCCAAATCATACCCACAGCGTTTGGCAAAGGACCAATCCATAAGACTCAAAGCAGCGCCAGAGTCGACATAGGCGTCCGCGGTAATAGATGACAAAGAACAAATCAGGGTCACAGATAGAATAAACTTAGACTGTAAAGTGCTAATTGAAACAGACTTGTCAGGCTTCTTAGTACGCTTAAAGCATGCTGATATAACATGAGTTGAATCACCACAATAGAAGCACAACCCATTTTTTCGACTAAAATTCTGCCGCTCGCTTCTGGACAGAATTCTATCACATTGCATATTTTCTGGCGTTTTCTCAGTAGACACCGCCAAATGGTGCACAGGTTTGCGCTCCCGCAGACGCCTATCGATCTGAATAGCCATCGTCATGGACTCATTCAGACTTGCAGGCACAGGGAACCCCACCATAACATCCTTAATGGCATCAGAGAGACCTTCTCTGAAAATCGCCGCCAGGGCGCACTCATTCCACTGAGTAAGCACAGACCATTTGCGGAATTTTTGGCAGTATATTTCAGCTTCATCTTGCCCCTGAGACAAGGACATCAAGGCCTTTTCCGCCTGAAGCTCTAAATGAGGTTCCTCATAAAGCAACCCCAAGGCCAGAAAAAACGCATCCACATTGAGCAACGCAGGATCCCCTGGTGCCAATGCAAAAGCCCAGTCTTGAGGGTCGCCCCGGAGCAAGGAAATTACAATCCTGACCTGCTGTGCAGGGTCTCCGGCAGAGCGAGACTTCAGGGACAAAAACAATTTGCAATTATTTTTAAAATTTTGAAAGTGAGATCTATTCCCCGAGAAGAACTCAGGCAAAGGAATTCTAGGCTCAGACATAGGTGCATGAACAACAAAATCTTGCAAATTTTGTACTTTTGTGGCGAGATTATTCAAACCTGTAGCTACACTCTGAAGATCCATTTGAAACAGGTGAACACAGAGCCATTCAAGGATTAGAAGGAGAGAAAGAGAGGAAGGCTGCAGTATAGGCAGACTAGCAAGTGATTCAATTAAGAGCACACTCAGAACTAGAGGGAAAAAAAAAAAAAAAAAAAAAAAAAAATTGTAGCAGACTTCTTTTTTCTCTCCTTTCTCAGCCAGTAATTTAACCCTTTTTTGGGCCGGTCAAACTGTCATGATTCTCAATGGCGAGAGAACATAGCCCAGCATATATGAGAACTAGCTCTTGGAAGATGGAAACTATACTGACCATGAACTAAACCTGCCGCACAACTAGAAGTGGCCGGGTAGCATGCCTACGTCTTTTTATCCCTAGATGCCCAGCGCCAGCCGGAGAACTACCTAATCCTAGCAGAGGAAAAGACAGTCCTGGCTCACCTCTAGAGAAATTTTCCCAAAAGGCAGACAGAGGCCCCCACATATATTGGCGGTGATTTTAGATGAAAAGACAAACGTAGTATGAAAATAGGTTTAGCAAAATCGAGGTCCGCTTACTAGATAGCAGGAAGACAGAAAGGGCACTTTCATGGTCAGCAGAAAACCCTATCAAAACACCATCCAGAAATTACTTTAAGACTCTAGCATTAACTCATAACACCAGAGTGGCAATTTCCGATCACAAGAGCTTTCCAGACACAGTAACGAAACAGCAGCTGTGAACAGGAACAAAATGCAAAAACACACAAGGACAAAAGTCCAACTTAGCTGGGGGTTGTCTAGTAGCCGGAACAAGCACAGAAGGCTTCTGATTACATTGTTGACCGGCATGAAACTGACAGAGGAGCAAGGTTATATAGCGACTCCCACATCCTGATAGGAGCAGGTGAACAGAGGGGATGATGCACACAAGTTCAATTCCACAAGTGGCCACCGGGGGAGCCCAGAATCCAATTTCACAACAGTGGAGCGCTGTGAAAGTCGGTGCGGCTGCAGCTGAATGAGATGACGCCTACCTACATACTGCTCTGCAATTATGTGGGAGTGGTACAACAGGGGCATGGCAACCCGGAAGTATTAAGATTAGCTTGGGTCAGTACCTTATACTGACTGTGACATGCGCAATACCGCTAATGGGGACAAACAATGGAGAGTCTGGTATGATGGATGTTGCCCTATCTTTCGGTCTAAAAGGCTCTGTCTTGTAAATAAGACCAGACTTACACTGACCTACACATGCAACCAGGCGTCATCTTGCATCTGTGATATTCTGAGTGAGCACTGGAATACCATATGCCTCCTGAAGAACTTACATCATGGGAGGGAAACGCGTTGAGGCAGATGCTGATTGAGCAGAGACCAAGCTGATTAAGCATGCTTGAGCTAAGTTTATTTTGTGGTTATTAGTTTTTTACCCATTGGGATGCAGTATAATGAAGTGGTGATTGTGGGGTATATTACACATTTGTGCAAGGACGGTATTTGAGGTATAGGCTGTAAATGGTATGCTAATATCTCACTATTTGCAGACTGTATGAATGCATTGATTTTTTTTTCATCACTGAATATTGTTATCCTGCTTTATACAAGAAAACAATGCTGCTTCGGCTGAGGCAATGCCAATCTAGCATATTAAGGATAATAGAATTAGACTTACCGGTAATTCATTCTACGAACCTTCCACGACAGTCACCTTGGAGGATGTCTCCCTGCCCTAATGGGGGACAGGACCACAAAGAGGTTAAATAACCCTCCCCTTCCTGCTACCTCCAGTGTTTTTTCTGGCCATAGTAGCGTGAATAGTTACCACTAAAGTGCAGGAATCATCCAGTGAATATCAGATAGGGAGGGAAATTAGTGCTGTCATGGAAGGTCCCTAGAAACTAAATTACAGGTAAGTCTAATTCTATTTTCTCTAGTCACCTTCCATGACAGTCACCTTGGAGATATACGAACAATAATTTATTTACGGAGGGACAACGGCCTGTAGAACATGTCTGCCAAAAGTCAGATCCCTGTCGAAATTTAGCCTGTAGTGTCTGGTGAAAGTATGAACAGAAGACCATGTGGCGGCTTTGCATATCTTCTCTGATGAGGTGTTCCCTCTTGCTGCCCATGACGTGGAAACCGACCGGGTAGAATGGGCCTTCTGAAAAATCTGAAACGACTTTGGGCATAAAGGCGGGGTCTAAACGTAGGACTATGCTAACAGAGATTATGGATAGGAAGGGTTCTTGAACTGACAAGGCTTGCAGTTCTCATACGTGCCTAGCTGTGGTAATTGTGACCAGGAACACCGTTCTAAGTGTTAGGATTTTAAGGAGCAGAGAAGACAAGGGCTCAAAGGGTGGATGAGTTAAATTGTTGAGCACTAAGTTTAGGTCCCAGGGGGGAACCCAACTAGGGAGACTAGGACGTAGTCTACTTGCTGAAGTTATGAATCTTTTGACCCAGCGATGGCCAGCTAGATCCTGGTCAAAAAAGGAACTAAGGGCCGATACCTGAACTTTTAGAGTACTCTGGGAGAGCCCAAGATCTAAACCCTTCTGGAGGAAGTCTAAGACTTGAGAGATGTTGGGGTGGAAGAGATCAGGGACACTGGGAAGACACCAGGAAGAGAACTTCTTCCATACTTTGTTATAGATGGCATTGGTCACCGGTTTCCTACTCTTTTAGAGAGTTTGGGTAACCCTATCCGAGAGACCTCTGGCTTTTAGTATGTTGGTCTCAATAGCCAAGCAGCTAGGTCAACTTTTTGAGATCCGGATAAAGGAGGGGACCTTGAACAAGGAGATCAGATCTTTGAGGAAGAAGAATGGGACCTTCTTCAGCCATTCCCCTCAAGGCACTGTACCAGCTCCGACCCGGCCACATTGGGGCAATCAGGATTGTTGTGACTTTGTCTTGTGATAGAAATATATATATCATGTAGATCTCACTTGCATGTATACTCCTCCATAATCATAAATACTCATATACTCACAGCTAATATATACATTATAATCAATGGTTTAAAATGGCTGACAAACTGATATAAGCCAGACAGATTGTATGGGGTTTTTCCATCTTAAAAACAGGAACTCGGGTCAGATGTCTGAAATAATGCCTAGAATATAGCTGAATCTTGCTGAAACGGCAGACCAACAGTGTCAGATGTCTCAACTCTGTCCTACATACAGAACTCAAGTTTAGTTGCTTAATCCTCTGTCATATGAGCATTAATCACCATATTCCATATATGTTTAGATAACCAATGACAGAGGAGCTAGACAATATGGTAATTAACTAACCACCTCTGACAACCCCTAACCACTCCTTTCTATGTGAAAATATAAAACTATGTATGTACAATAAAGTTTCAGTATTGATGGAATGTTGTTCTGTCACAGTTGTGTACAGTCCATTCTTGATGAGCGCTCAAAATACTCAGTATAATTGGGAGCGGCCGCAGCACACACAGGGATAAGATTTATCCAACCCAAATATTTCCATAACATAATGGCCCCCAACAGCGAGGCATGGATGAAACGCACACGTGGACCCACTACTGACCGGAAAGAAGGAGGTTGTAGCCGTGGTCTTGGCACAGGGGCAGGAGACTGCGCAGCTCCATAAGTAAGGTAAGAAAATGTTATCATCTTACCTGAAAGTCCCCTGTGCCCAGTCCTTGTCTATGCCTCTTGCCGGTCAGGTGTGTGGTCTCCAATTCCCAGGTAGTGCAAAAAATCCGTAGCCACGAATCCAAGCCCTGGGAGGTGTCTGCTGTGTGCTGTGTATATGTTCTATGTTTGTGTAAGATCCGGGAGAAGGAAGGAAAAGTGACTTTTGCTTTTGGTTGCTGGGTAACAGACCGCAGGAGGTCAAATCGCTCGATAAGTTATTGCAGGATTCCCGTGCATAGGAGGAACAGGTAGAGTTCCGGGGCAGGTAGTCCCATGTTCCAGGCACGGGTAGTGATAACTTAGAGGGCTACTGCAGATTCCCATAGTGCCGGCGATCCAGTTAGGACGTCCGGACCGGGGTGGTAGATTTCCCGCTTGTTGTGCTTCTCACTCAGGCACTCAGGCGGCCCGGGCGCAGGTGCGTCCAGTGCGATTGGCAGTAGTCTGTTCCCAGCGCAACCTGCACGTGTCACAGAATTTAAAAGGGAATCTCCCGGATTGTCTATCTGTTTCTGTTTGGTTCTATTCATGTACTATTGCCACTTTAAGGGCATATAACTGTAAAAGAAAGTTTTTTTTCTTTTCTCTTTCTTCTCCGAACTTCCTCTTTCTCCGTGCTGTTTAGCAGAGAGATATGCATTGTAAATCACACTGTCACATCGGGGTTTTTTTTACTGACTGTTTTCAGCTGCAATGCTGGCTATGTGTAGCTTTTTGTGAAGAAGTTAAGTTAAATTGTATCTATCATTTTTGATGTGACATACATGTTTTCAGATATGTGATTTTAGTGACATTTGATATTATTGCAATAGCATATGGAATAAAAAGAGGAAGTGTGTCTCTGACTGCATTTGAGCGCAGAGATTCTAAAAGAAAAAAAAAAAGGAGAAGAGAAAAGCCGTTTTCATTTTTCATTTTTTTTACTCTCTTAAAGGGTCTTTTTCTTTTTGCGGCATTTTAAAATTTTTAATTAAGTTTTCCTCAATCTTCAATCTCTTTACCTTTTTATTTTTTATTTATTTATTTTTGGAAAAAAGTTTTTTTTCTTTCCTTTTGTATCAAAATTTTGAGTTTTTGGTTGTGAGCTAAGTTTTTGACGGTTTTTCTTATCGTTTTGGGTTTTCCTTAGAGTTTTATATACTCATTTTTAGAAGTTTTTTTTATTATTTAGCACTGTTTTTTTTCATTTTTGTGTGTTTCATTTTTTTGCTTTTGCCATGGGGAATAAAGTGGCCGAGCAACAGGAAAGTCTTTTTATTTCCTGATGAGCAAACAGCCCCTAGATAGTGGCAGAACACGAAGGTGTTAAGTATGTGAAGAATTTTGGAAGGTATAAAGTACGTGAAATTCATTAGAATGGCAGACTTCAAGCTGCAGAATGGCATGACGTAGAAAGGAAAATAAGGGAAGTTAGCTGATGTTAGATTGCTGAATACTAATACATGGTATGAAGTGGCAGCAGAGCTTACATCGTTTAGGTGGTACAGAAAGTTATGTGAGCAAACCAGGAAGTGATTTTTGTGGGTATGACACAGGAGAATCTGTGCAGTCTGCTTTTAGCAGAATCCATGGTATAGGTAGTTATTTTTGCACAGTATGTGGCGCGCCCCGTCTCTCCCTACAGGGAGAAGGCATAATTGCTCCTCTCTATTATTCTTGTTGTTCTCATCTATCCTCTTTTTTTCTCTGTCAGTCTTTTCTCTCCGCATTCTCTCTCTCCTTTCCTCTCCTCTTCCTCCACATTTTTTTTCTCTTCTCTCTCTTCCCCTCTCTATCTCTCTCCTCCATACCCCCTCCATTTTCTCCTCCCTTCTTCTCCACTCCCCCACCACACCTTTCTCCTCCTTCTTTTCCTTCTCCACACCCATCTCTCCTCCCTCTTCTCCTCACCCTCTTTCTCCCCTCCTTCTCTCTCCTCTCTTCTCCTCCCTCTCTCTCCACATTCTCTCTCCCCTCCTACTATTCCTTTGTCTCACTCCTCAACCCCTCCTCCTCCTTCTTCCTCTTTTTTTCCTCTTCGTTGCCGGCTGGGCCAACGCCCAATTCAAACAATATGGTGCTTACAGCACAAGGTTTCCCTCTATGCCCCTGGCACAGTCCAGCCATTGCCAGTTGTGATATTTGGGAAAGAAGGTGAAAGCCCCCCCCCTACAGTGGGCAGCCCCAGACACATCAGGTAGCAGACAGCTCAGCCCTGGGTGCAGAGGGGGGAGGACTAATATCACCATGTATTGATAATGTACAGCTTCAGCACCAGTCAGAGCTGCCTACATCCACATTCACACCAACATGAAACTATGATCCTAATCCATCATAGCTTCAGCAAGGGGGGAGACATCCTCACATAAAAAAGCAACTTCTAAGTCCAAAATCAGTCAGTGTACGACCCCAGTACAAGCTATCACAACTATTCCTCTGATGAGGATGGAGAGGGAACATCATACATGCTGTCCAGTACTAGAAAAGAAACCCACAGGCACCAAGAATGCAAGGGCAGATAGAGGCACCACCATTACACTATGTGCACTGCACTTCAAGTCAGGTGACAATTTTCCAGACCCAGGGATGCATCCCATGCCATTTTACCGAAGAAAGTAGCAGAAGCAGCAAACATATGCAGCCAGCTGGAATGATCTCTGGGCCATGAATGAAAATAGAAGCAGGTGATGCACTCTGGCCAATCATGAAGGAACAATTCAAACTTCCAGCAGAATCAGACATACACGCTTGGGAGTCAGGGCCACAGCTAATTGAACAGCTCAGAGAGTGGGCCAAAGGCAGATTGGCAGGACAAGCCATGACATGAGCCAAGATAAGATAGAGTCTGTAAAGAAGTTTCATGGCAGAGTAATGCAAGTATTCCAAGACTTGTGCTTCACCATTCATGACCAGATACACAGGCCTTTGGGCATGAACTGAGTTAGCCAATCAGGAAACCACTGATAGTGGCTAGGCCTGAGAACAGGTCAATAGCAGTGGACTGACCCAGCAAAATGTTTTATGTGCGCCTAGGAGACTGTTTATTGCCGATTGTCACCAAAACTGCCGCTATTATAGCACCACAAAGAGCGCGAAGAAGGAAACGGGTGCCGTGCTGCTGAGAATGCTGGAAGGGGAGCCAGAGGTGAAGACGCTGCAAAGTGCCGACCAACACACAAGAAGAACCGCTGCAGACTCCAGAGAGGAGACACCGACATCAATAAGGTTAGCAAAGGGGAGAAGCTATGTCAGACCAGGGGTAAGAAGTGATGGCAGATGCAGCCGCAGCCCCTGTAATGCCCCAAGACCTTGGGTTGGATGCAGCCGCCGGTCTCATGGCACCCCCGGGCCTCGCCACGAATGCACCTGCAGGCCCCGTCTTACCACCGCAGCTTCAATCAGCAGGCCGGACCCCGCTGCCGCTGCAGTACCCATCATGCCGTTGTCCATAGTAGCCAAAGGGATTGAGTCCCAACCAGGGGTGCAGAAGACAGCCCCTCTCATGGTGACCACTGACCTGAAAGCGCAACCACCCTACAAAGACAGAAAAAGTGTCAAGTGTTACATCTGTGGCAAGTTTGGCCATTACCAGAACCAGTGCAGGGCACCCACGCCCCCGAAGAGACTGGACCCATGCAACCCAAGAGTTGGTCCGGAGAAACAGGTCAAGGAAGAAGTGCAGAAAGAAGTGAAGTACCCCGTCCATAGGACAGAGGCAAGCAAGCCAGGTCCTCAAGACACTATGCTCCTGACATGTAAAACTTCTTCTGCAAGACCAATATCTCAAATTATCCTTAAAGTGGATGGCGTTGTCAGAACTTTTCTTCTGCACACCGGTGCAACTGTGATGAGACGTGTGGAACTCGCTGATCCCACCTGCCTAAAAGAATCCTCTGTCATGATTCCCCAATGGCATGGGAACATCAGAAACACAAAATAACAGACTAGCCCTCGGGTGATGGAAACTCAAGCTGACCGTGACCTAAATCTACCACACAACTAACAGTAGCCAGGAAGCATTCCTACGGCTGCCTAGATGCCATGCGCCAGCCGGAGAACTAACTACGCCTGGAAGAGGAAGGAACAGACCTGGCTTACCTCTAGTGAAATTCCCCAAAGATGATAGTAGCCCCCACATATATTAACGGTGAGTTCAGAGGAAAAGACATACACAGTATGAAGGTAGATTTAGCAAAGCGAGGTCCACTTACTAGATAGAGGAAGGATACAAAAGAGGACTTCACGGTCAGCTGAAAAACCCTTTCAAAAACCCATCCTGAAATTACTTTAAGACTCCTGTGTCAACTCATGACACAGGAGTGGCAATTTCAGTCCACAAGAGCTTCCAGTAACAGGAAATGACAAACTGTAAACTGGACAAAAAATACAAAACAAAAAGGACAAGAGTCCACTTAGCTGATCAGCAGACTGGTAGCAGGAACATGCAACTGAAAGACTCAGGTTACAATGATGACCGGCAAGGAAGTGACTGGAGAGCAAGGCTAAATAGGGAACTCCCAAAACTGATGGAAGCAGGTGAGCTGAGGCAGAAAAGAACACACAAGTCTCCAGTACCACCAGCCACCACTAGGGGAGCCCAAAAAGCGGATCACAACAGTACCCCCCCCTTAAGGAGGGGGCACCGAACCCTCACAAGAACCGCCAGGGCGACCTGGATGAGCCCTATGAAAGGCACGAACCAAATCCGAGGCATGAACATCAGAGGCAGTTACCCAAGAATTATCTTCCTGACCATAGCCCTTCCATTTAACCAGATACTGGAGTCTCCGCCTGGAAATACGGGAGTCCAAGATCTTCTCTATAACATACTCCAATTCACCCTCAACCAGCACAGGAGCAGGAGGCTCAGCAGAAGGAACCACCGGCACCTCGTATCTCCGCAACAACGACCGATGGAACACATTATGGATAGCGAAAGATGCCGGGAGGTCCAAATGAAAGGAAACAGGGTTAACAATCTCCAAAATCCTATAGGGACCGATGAACCGAGGCTTAAATTTAGGAGAAGAAACCCTCATTGGGACAAAACGGGAAGACAACCACACCAAGTCCCCAACACGAAGGCGAGGACCAACCCGACGCTGGCGGTTAGCAAACCGCTGAGTCCTCTCCTGGGACAAATTCAAATTGTCCACCACTTGTTCTCAAATCCGATACAACCGATCCACCACAGCATCTACTCCAGGACAATCCGAAGACTCCGCCTGACCAGAAGAAAAACGGGGATGAAACCCCGAATTGCAAAAGAAAGGGGGAAACCAAAGTGGCCGAACTGGCCCGATTATTAAGAGCAAACTCCGCCAACGGCAAAAAGGCAACCCAATCATCCTGATCCGCAGACACAAAACACCTCAAATACGTCTCCAAAGTCTGATTAGTTCGCTCCGTCTGGCCATTAGTCTGAGGATGAAAGGCAGACGAAAAAGACAAATCAATGCCCAACCTGGCACAGAATGCCCGCCAAAATCTAGAAACGAACTGGGTACCCCTATCAGAAACAATATTTTCAGGAATACCATGCAAGCGAACCACATTTTGAAAAAACAAAGGAACCAACTCAGACGAGGAAGGCAACTTCGGCAATGGCACCAAATGAACCATCTTAGAAAAACGGTCACACACCACCCAGATAACAGACATCCTCTGAGAGACAGGAAGATCAGAAATAAAGTCCATCGAGATGTGCGTCCAAGGCCTCTTCGGAATAGGCAAGGGCAACAACAACCCGCTAGCCCTAGAACAACAAGGCTTGGCCCGAGCACACACATCACAAGACTGCACAAAAACACGCACATCTCGAGACAGAGATGGCCACCAGAAGGATCTAGCCACCAAATCCCTGGTACCAAAAATTCCAGGATGACCCGCCAGCGTAGAAGAATGAACCTCCGAGATGACTCTACTGGTCCAATCATCAGGAACAAACAGTCTACCAGGTGGACAGCGATCAGGTCTATCCGCCTGAAACTCTTGCAAAGCACGTCGCAGATCTGGGGAAATAGCGGATAATATCACCCCATCCTTAAGGATACCTGTAGGTTCCGAATCACCAGGGGAATCAGGCTCAAAACTCCTAGAAAGGGCATCTGCCTTCACATTCTTAGAACCTGGTAGATATGAGACCACAAAATTAAACCGAGAGAAAAACAACGACCAGCGCGCCTGTCTAGGATTCAGGCGCCTGGCAGACTCAAGATAAATCAGATTCTTGTGATCAGTCAAAACCACCACCTGATGTCTAGCACCCTCAAGCCAATGACGCCACTCCTCAAATGCCCACTTCATGGCCAAAAGCTCCCGATTACCGACATCATAATTTCTTTCGGCGGCAGAAAATTTTCGAGAAAAGAACGCACAAGGTCTCATCACTGAGCAATCGGAACTTTTCTGCGACAAAACCGCCCCCTGTCATGAATCCCCAATGGCTAGGGATAGCACAGGACAAGCAAACTATAACAAATATCGGACGAGCTCTAGGGTGATGGAACCTGGGCTGACCGCTGCCCTACGCCTGACAAACGCAACTAGAGATAGCCAGGGAGCGTGCCTACGTTGGTTCTAGATGCCACGCACCAGCCTAAGAGCTAACTAGTACTGCAGAGAAAACAAAGACCTCACTTGCCTCCAGAGGAATTAACCCCAAAAGGTATAGTTGCCCTCCACATGTATTGACGGTGAAATGAGAGGAAGGCACACACAGAGATGATGTATATAGCTTTAGCAAATAGAGGCCCGCTGAAAACTAGAAAGCAGAATGATACAAAAGGGGACTGAGCGGTCAGCAAAAAACCCTAATCAAAAAAACCATCCTGAGATTACAAGAACCCATGTGCCAACTCATGGCACATGGGGAGAACCTCAGTCCACTAGAGCAACCAGCTAGCATAGAGACATTCTAAGCAAGCTGGACCAAAAACCAAACAACTGAAAATCAGCACTTAGCTTATCCTGAAAGATCTGGGAGCAGGTAGGCAGGAACCAAACAGAGCACATCTGAACACATTGATAGCCGGCAAGGGAAATGACAGAAAGGCCAGGTAAAATAGGAAACACCCAGCCTCTGATGGACAGGTGGAAACCAAAGGCCGCAACCCACCAAAGTCACCCAGTACCAGCAGTAACCACCAGAGGGAGCCCACAAACAGAATCCACAACAGCCCCCGCTCCGATCTCGGAAGCATCGACCTCAACCTGAAAGGGGAGAGAGACATCCGGCTGGCGCAACACAGGGGCAGACGAAAAGCGGCGCTTAAGTTCCCGAAAGGCCTCCACAGCGGCAGAGGACCAATTGGCAACATCAGCACCCTTCTTAGTCAAATCCGTAAGAGGCTTAGCAACACCAGAAAAACCAGTTATAAATCGACGATAAAAATTAGCAAAGCCCAAGAACTTCTGAAGACCCTTTAGAGAAGTAGGCTGCGTCCAGTCACAAATAGCCCGAACCTTGACAGGGTCCATCTCAACAGAAGAAGGGGAAAAAATGTACCCCAAAAAGGAAATCTTTTGAACCCCAAAAACACACTTATAACCCTTTACACACAGAGAATTCTCCCGCAAGACCTGAAAAACCCTCCTGACCTGCTGAACATGAGACTCCCAGTCCTCAGAAAAAATCAAAATATCATCCAAATACACAATCATAAATTTATCCAGATATTCACGGAAAATATCATGCATAAAGGACTGAAAAACTGAAGGTGCATTAGAAAGGCCGAAAGGCATTACTAAATACTCAAAGTGGCCCTCAGGCGTATTAAATGCGGTTTTCCACTCATCCCCTTGCTTAATTCGCACCAAATTATACGCCCCACGGAGATCAATCTTGGAGAACCACTTAGCCCCCCTTATGCGAGCAAACAAATCAGTAAGCAGCGGCAACGGATACTGATATTTGACAGTAATTTTATTCAGGAGTCGATAATCAATACAAGGCCTCAGCGAGCCATCCTTTTTAGAGACAAAGAAAAACCCAGCTCCTAAAGGTGATGAAGAAGGACGAATATGTCCCTTTTCCAGGGACTCCTTAACATACTCTCGCATGGCAGCATGCTCAGGTACAGATAGGTTAAACAAACGACCCTTTGGAAATTTACTGCCTGGAATCAGATCTATGGCGCAATCACACTCTCTGTGGGGAGGGAGAGAACCAATTTTAGGCTCTTCAAAAATATCCCCAAAATCCGACAAAAATGCCGGAACCTCAGAGGGAATGGATGACGAGATAGAAACCAAAGGTATGTCCCCATGAGCCCCCCGACATCCCCAGCTTAACACAGACATAGTTTTCCAGTCCAGTACTGGGTTATGAGATTGCAACCATGGTAATCCAAGCACTAACACATCATGTAAATTATGCAACACGAGGAAGCGAATCATCTCCTGATGGTCTGGAGTCATACGCATAGTCACTTGCGTCCAGAACTGTGGTCTATTACAAGCCAGAGGTGTAGAATCAATACCCTTCAGAGGTATAGGAACTTCCAGAGGCTCCAAATCAAACCCACAGCGCCTGGCGAAGGACCAATCCATGAGACTCAGAGCGGCGCCAGAGTCCACATAGGCATCCACGGTAATAACTGATAATGAACAAATCAGAGTTACAGACAGAAGAAATTTAGACTGTAAAGTGCCAATAGAAACAGACTTGTCAACCTTCCTAGTACGTTTAGAGCATGCTGATATAACATGCGCGGAATCACCACAGTAGAAGCACAAGCCATTTTTGCGCCTATAATTCTGCCGCTCGCTTCTTGACAGAATTCTGTCACATTGCATTTTCTCTGGCGTCCCTTCAGAAGATACCGCCAAATGGTGCACGGGTTTGCGCTCCCGCAAACGCCGATCAATCTGAATCGCCATTGTGATGGACTCATTCAGACCTGTGGGCGTAGGAAACCCCACCATGACATCCTTAACGGCATCAGAAAGGCCTTCTCTGAAAATTGCCGCTAGGGCACACTCATTCCACTGAGTAAGCACAGACCATTTACGAAATTTTTGGCAGTATATCTCAGCTTCATCTTGCCCTTGAGACAGGGCTATTAAAGCTTTTTCAGCTTGAATCTCCAAATTAGGTTCCTCATACAGCAACCCTAAAGCCAGAAAAAACGCATCCACATTGAGCAACGCAGGATCCCCTGCTGTCAATGAAAATGCCCAATTTTGAGGGTCACCTCGCAGCAAAGAAATCACAATCTTAACCTGCTGAACAGGATCTCCAGAGGAGTGAGGTCTGAGAGAAAGGAATAATTTACAATTACATTTGAAATTCAGAAACCGAGATCTATCTCCGGAAAATACCTCTGGTGTAGGAATCTTAGGTTCAGAAATAGGAGTACGTATAACATAATCTTGTAAATTCTGAACCTTCGTAGCAAGATTATTTAAACCTGCAGCCAAACTCTGAGAGTCCATCCTTAAACCGGAGAGATCAGAGCCATTCAAGGATTAGAAGGAGAGAAAGGCAAGGCTGTAAATAGAGCAGAAATACAACTGAGCCAACTAAGTAGCAAACATGTGAGGAAAAAAAAAAAAAAAAAATCTACAGACTTCTTTTACTCTCCTTTCTTCTGCCAATTACTTTAACAGTGCCGGTCATACTGTCATGATTCCCCAATGGCATGGGAACATCAGAAACACAAAATAACAGACTAGCCCTCGGGTGATGGAAACTCAAGCTGACCGTGACCTAAATCTACCACACAACTAACAGTAGCCAGGAAGCATTCCTACGGCTGCCTAGATGCCATGCGCCAGCCGGAGAACTAACTACGCCTGGAAGAGGAAGGAACAGACCTGGCTTACCTCTAGTGAAATTCCCCAAAGATGATAGTAGCCCCCACATATATTAACGGTGAGTTCAGAGGAAAAGACATACACAGTATGAAGGTAGATTTAGCAAAGCGAGGTCCACTTACTAGATAGAGGAAGGATACAAAAGAGGACTTCACGGTCAGCTGAAAAACCCTTTCAAAAACCCATCCTGAAATTACTTTAAGACTCCTGTGTCAACTCATGACACAGGAGTGGCAATTTCAGTCCACAAGAGCTTCCAGTAACAGGAAATGACAAACTGTAAACTGGACAAAAAATACAAAACAAAAAGGACAAGAGTCCACTTAGCTGATCAGCAGACTGGTAGCAGGAACATGCAACTGAAAGACTCAGGTTACAATGATTACCGGCAAGGAAGTGACTGGAGAGCAAGGCTAAATAGGGAACTCCCAAAACTGATGGAAGCAGGTGAGCTGAGGCAGAAAAGAACACACAAGTCTCCAGTACCACCAGCCACCACTAGGGGAGCCCAAAAAGCGGATCACAACAATCCTCTGTGCCTCGCATGGGCATTGATGGTCAAGTCAGACATTCAAAGCTTACAAAGCCACTGAGCGTGTGCACTCAGCCAGGACACTCTATCCTGTCCCAGTTTGTGGTGTAAAGGACCTGCCACTCAACCTGCTGGGAGCAAACCTACTGCAGAAGCTGAAGGCAACCACAGTGTTCCAGGAAGATGGGACAGTGACACTTTCTTCATCCCTGACCCGAGAAGAGTCATGCTGGCGGCCCTACAAGAACATTAAACAATCGATGAGGCCTACCCAAGGAGGTACTGGATGTAGTACCAGAAAGTCTATGGTCTAAGGGACCCCAGCACATGAGAAAACCTCAAGTTGCCCCAGTACGGGTGTCACTCAAGCCATGTACCCCGTACCCTCGTAAGGCCCAGGCCAGGCCTAGAGTCAAGCTGCCTCTGACCAACTGAAGATCTACCTGGAAATAGGAATCATTGTTCCTCGCACATCGCCTTGCAATACCCCGCTTTTCCCTGTCAAGAGAAAGACTGTAAAAGGAGAGCCAGCCAAGTTCAGAATGGTATATGACCTGAGAGCTGTGAATGACGCCACGGTGTTTGAAACTGAAATTATGCCGAATCCACACACTCTGCTCTCAAATGTGCCTGCCACAGCAAAAGTGTTCACAGTGAACAACCTGGCTAATGTTTTCTCCAGTGTTCCCCTTCATCCGGAAGACCAGTTCCTGTTTGCCTTAATGCACCAGGGGGGACACCACACATGGACAGTGATGCCACAGTGGGCCCAGAACAGCCCTCCACAGTTCACCAAAGCCATGTCCACAGTCCTCACCAACTGGGTCGCAGAACATGCAGAAGTAACCCTGCTACAATACATGGACGATCTACTCCTTTGTGCAATTGACTTTGACACGTGTAAAGCCCATTCCTTGTATCTCCTACTCTACCTCGCGGAGCAGCACTGCAAGATCTCAAAGAACAAAGTCCAGTGGTGTCTGAAGCAAGTTACGTTCCAGAGACACTGTATTGCTCACCAGGCGAAACGCCTGACAGATGACCGGAAGACCACAGTGGAGAAGATGGTTCTACAGGCCTTCCTCAGCCCCGTTCCTCCTGACTGATGCAGCCTTCAGCTCATTCAAGAAGTTAAAAGGCACAGTAGTCTCAGCGCCAGCACTAGGCCTATCTGACTACAAGAAGCCATTCCGTCTCTACTTGATGAGAAAAGAAGGCCTTGCTACTGGAGTCCTGACGCACCTTCAGGGGGGAAAGCAGAGACTTTTGGACTACTTTTCAGCTCGCCTGGATCCAGTTGCAAGGGGAGCCTCTTCCTCCCGCTTGAGAGCAGCAGTTGCAGCACACGCCCTCCTGGACAGGACTACTGACATCAGTGGAAAAAACCATTGGAAATCCTGGCTCTGCATGACATCTGAGCAATCCTCAACCAAACCCAGCCAAAACATCTCTCCACCGCCAGGCATCTTCGCCTCCAGTGCTCTCTACTCCTGCCCGACAATGTCACCAACTGCAGATGCACAGTCCTCAATCCGCCCACTCTACTCCCACTCCCAAGGGGGGATACAGATACGGATCCTCAAATAAAAAGTCTGATCAAAATCTGCATGATACCTTCTGCAGGGATCTGAATTTGCTCCGGACGGATGACCATGATTACTTCAGCATCATGCAACAGGAAACAGCAGGACTACCCAAGGTGGCAGAAGAGCCACTGACCAACCCAGAGTTGATCCTCTCTGTGGATGGCTCCAGATTTGCAGATGATGAAGGAAGATTCCACACGGGATGTGCAGTGATCAGCAATCAAGAGATCCTGTGGTCCAGAAGTCTGCCGCCCAGTTTGTCAGCCCAGGAAGCAGAACTGATAGTGCTGATGAAGACCTACCAGATGGCAGAAGACAAGACTGAGAAAATGTATACCGATTCGAGGTACTCGCATGGCATAGCACACGACTTCAGACCCATCTGGGCTGCAAGGGACTTCATCACAGCAAGTGGAACAACCGTGAAGCATCATGGAGCCATTAAGGACCTGCTGAATGCACTTCAACTTCCAAAAGTGGTGACAGTACTAAAAGTCAAAGCGCGTGGAAAATTAAGCACAGTAGAGGCACGAGGCAACAACATGGCGGATATGGCAGCCAAAGAAGCAGTCAAGGGAAGACAATATGGAAAAGTGGAAGAGGTCGTAGAGCCGGACGGCTACTACAGGACGGCTGAAGACAGGAAATCTGACAAGATGACATCCTGGGATCTGCTCAAAAAAGCTGCAAGAGCAAGCCCCAAAGGACAAGAAGGAATGCTGAATGCAGAAAAGAGCAGCACATGAAGAAGGAAGGGTATACTAAATGGACTACAAACCCGGTTTACCCGAAGCATGTACCCTATGGTGGTCCAGTGGGCCCACACACAGATTAAAGACACAGATGAATGTTCCGATTGGTGCTTACTGGTTCGCTCCAGAAATCTCCACCCTAACAGCCAAGTTCATAAACAGCTGTCTGACCTGTGGCAAATGCAACCCTGGAAGAATGAAGAAAGTTCCCACACATCGTCTTGCCAGACCACTGTACCCCCTTCCAGAGGATCCAGATAGACCACATCCAAATTCCGCCAAGTGAGGGATTTGAATATGCCCTTGTGGTCGTGGACATGTTCTCAGGATGGCAGCCAGAAGCTTTCCCAGTGAGGAACCAGTCAGCAAAGACTACTGCAAAGAAGCTACTCTCAGAGACGAGATATGCAGCTATGGGGTCCCAGAAGTGATAGAGAGTGGCAAGGGACCCGCATTCACAGCAAATCTCACACGAGAGATCTAGTCAGCAGTAGGGTCGGACTTAGGCCTACACACTCCCAATCACACTACTCAGTGTTAGGCACACTCCCAGAGGCCCAGAAAAGCTGTTACCATATGAAATTTTGTTTGTGTCTAGTCCCAGGTTAGGGGTATCCTTCCCTCAGCAGCTGATTATGCAATATGATACTTTGTCTGCTTATGTAATTGAAATCACCAAGAAACTTGCTAACATCCATTCTCGAGTTTTTTTTTTTCTTCATTGCCAGATCCAGATTCAGTGTCCGATATGCACTCCTCGAAGCCAGGAGACTGGGTGTTGGTGAAAAAGCTTGTAAGGAGAACACCACTTGATCCCAGATTTGATGGTCCTGTTCAAGTGGTGCTGATGACACCAAACTCTGTGAAACTGGAGGGAAGACTCGCTTGGATCCACTCATTGCATTGCAAGAAAGCTCCCCTACCAGAAGATGACATCCAAGCCAGAATGATGTTGCGGCCTGACCGAAAAGATGACCTACCTGATAAAGACTACACATCGTTTACTACACATGCTATTGACTAAGAGACTGATTGCAACGAACCCCCGTTAGGGACAGATCTCCTGACCGCCCATTTGCGAAAAGTCTGTACGGAGTGGGGCACAGGCGTTAGGCTTGTGTCAGTTCGCCTACAGCACAAAAGAGTTGCAGCGCTTTGGGACAGGAGGCTAGGATTAGGGCAAGTGATATCTAAGGGGGGCTTGTGATAGAAATATATATATCATGTAGATCTCACTTGCATGTATACTCCTCTATAATCATAAATACTCATATACTCACAGCTAATATATACATTATAATCAATGGTTTAAAATGGCTGACAAACTGATATAAGCCAGACAGATTGTATGGGGTTTTTCCATCTTAAAAACAGGAACTCGGGTCAGATGTCTGAAATAATGCCTAGAATATAGCTGAATCTTGCTGAAACGGCAGACCAACAGTGTCAGATGTCTCAACTCTGTCCTACATACAGAACTCAAGTTTAGTTGCTTAATCCTCTGTCATATGAGCATTAATCACCATATTCCATATATGTTTAGATAACCAATGACAGAGGAGCTAGACAATATGGTAATTAACTAACCACCCCTGACAACCCCTAACCACTCCTTTCTATGTGAAAATATAAAACTATGTATGTACAATAAAGTTTCAGTATTGATGGAATGTTGTTCTGTCACAGTTGTGTACAGTCCATTCTTGATGAGCGCTCAAAATACTCAGTCTAATTGGGAGCGGCCGCAGCACACACAGGGATAAGATTTATCCAACCCAAATATTTCCATGACAGAACATCGGGTCACACTTGGACCAATGCTATCGGGCTGTGCACATATCAGATTTTTCTCCTGGGACCGAATTAGGGTATGTGCACACGTTGCGGATTTCTTGCAGAAATTTCCTGAAGAAAACCGGAAATTTTCTGCAAGAAATCCGCATTTTTTTTGCGTTTTTTTTCCGTTTTTTTCGCGTTTTTTTAGCATTCTGCAAGCGTAATTAGCTTGCAGAATGCTAAAGTTTTCCAAGCGATCTGTAGCATCGCTTGGAAAACTGACTGACAAGTTGGTCACACTTGTCAAACATACTGTTTGACAAGTGTGACCAACTTTTTACTATAGATGCAGCTTATGCCGCATCTATAGTAAAAGATAGAATGTTTAAAAATAATAAAAAAAATAAAAAAATGCTTATACTCACCCAGACATCTCCTCACCGGCGTCCGTTCCTCTTTCTATAGCTGGTCTGTGCGCACAGGACCTTCCGTGACGTCACGGTCACGTGAGCGGTCACATGATCGCTCACGACCAATCACAGGACAGTGACGTCATCGGCAAGGTCCTTCAGCGTACATCAGCTACAGGAACCGAAGCGACAGCATGCAGTGGAGGCGGGAAGACATCGAGGGTGAGTATAGGACTATTTTTTATTTTAATTCTTATTTTTTGACCACTTATATGGTGCCCAGTGCGTGGAGGAGAGTCTCCTCTCCTCCACCCTGGGTACCAACCGCACATAATCTGCTTACTTCCCGCATCGTGGGCACAGCCCTGTGCGGGAAGTAAGCAGATCAATGGACCCCTAGGTGTGCGGAATCCCCTGCAATTCCGCATTTTAATGAACATGTTGCTTTTTTTTCCGCGATGCGATTTTTTCGCGGAAAAAAAGGCTACATTTGCACAAAAAATGCGGAATACACTTAAAATAATAGGAGGCATATGTAAGCGTTTTTTTCGCGTTTTTATCACATTTTTATAGCGAAAAAACGCGAAAAAAACGCGAAAAATACTTAACGTGTGCACATGGCCTCACAGTCTGGCCGGATTTTCTGCAGCGTCTGTGACAACATCGGAATTGGTGGGAAGGCGTAAGCCAAGTTGAAGGTCCATGGATGAATGAGAGCATCTATTCCCAGAGCTCCCTGCACGGGGCTGAGGGAGAAATATGTTTTTGACATTGCGTTTTGGGCATTCGCAAACAAGTCGACTTCCGGGGTTCCCCATCTAAAGGTTAAGGATAGGAAAACCTCCTGGTTCAGGCACCATTCTCCAGGATGTACATCCTTCCTGTTGAGGAAGTCTGCCATGGCGTTGTCTGAACCCTTCAGATGTACTGCAGAGATTGAAAAGAGGTGTTTCTCCGCCCAGAGAAATATCCGTGCTGCCACTAGCTTCAGACTGGTATACTTCGTGCCCCCTTGATGACGAAGATAAGCCACAGTCGTCATGTTGTCGGAGTAGACACAAATATGATGGCCTTGGACTAGCGATGAGGCAGCTGCCAGCACTTCCTCCACTGCCTTTAATTCCCTCAGGTTGGAGGATCTGGAACTTATGTCTGAGGGCCATAGACCCTGAAAATATGTTTGTTCCACCACAGCACCCCAACCTCTTCGGCTGGCATCTGTGTGAAGCACTTTCAGAGGGAGCTGGTCCCAGCTTACCCCTCGCCGAAGGTTCCGGCCTTTTAGCCACCATGAGAGGGCTGACTTCACATGTCCGGGAAGAGGAATTCTCCTGGACAGAGTGTTCCGATACTTTCGAGAATAAAGGAAAACATGAGTCTGGAGGGTCCGTGTGTGTGCCTGGGCCCAGGATACCGCCTGAATGCACGAAATTAGGGATCTTAGAATGGACATGGACTCCTTCAGGGTTGGGGATCTTTGTTGTTTGAATCTGGAGATTCTTTGGCAAAGGTCGCGCTGACGCTCTTCGGGAAGGAAGGACATCCTTTCTTCTGAGTCTAAGAGAATCCCCAGGAATTTCTTCCTTGTGGATGGCTGAAGGTCCCACTTTGGAGATTCAGAATCCAGCCCAGGGACTCGAGAATATCTAGAGTTTTCGATACATCTCGGTTCAGTTGAGATGTTGAAGGAGCCATGAGAAGAAGATCATCTAGGTAAGGGACAAGGCAGATTCCCTGAAGATGGAGGAAGACAACTGGTTTTCTCATGATCTTCGAAAATACCCTCGGGGCTGAGGATACTCCAAAGGGAAGGACATTGAACTGGTAGTGAGTGATCCTGCGGTTGTGGGAGATTGCGAACCTGAGGAACCTCCTGTGATCTGGATGGATTGGAACGTGATAATAGGCGTCCCTTAGGTCTATCATCGCCATTACCCAGTCTTGCCCAATAAGAGGGATTGCGGTCTTGACTGACTACATCTTGAACTTCCGGTACTTGATTACCTCGTTCAAAGGTTTTAAATTTATGATCAGTCTGCATTTCCCGGAGGGTTTCCTTATGAGGAATAGGCGAGAGTAATGACCTCTGCCTAAGTCCTGCTGAGGTACATGGGAGATCACTTTTTCTTGCAAGAGTTCCTGGATTTGAAGGAGAAAGGAGTCACGGAGGTCTGGGGGTTGTTCCGGGGTAATTCTCAGGCAATGGGGGGGGCGAATTGCAATTTCAGCCCGTATTGTAAAGTGTGGAGGATCCACTGGTTCGTGGATATGGACTGCCATTGGGTGAGAAACCGTGAGAGCCGGCCCCCAACCGGAGAGTCATTGTTTGTCCTGAGTCTGTTGCTGTTGAGGCACAAGGATGTTCCTGCCTCTGCTCCCCTTCGGGTAGCTCCAGCGACCCGTTTTACCTTTTCCCCTAAAGTCCTTCTGGGAGGACTGGTCACGAGGGGGACAAAAAAAATGCTTCCTAGCAACCTTTTGTTCAGGGAGCGATTTCTTCCTATCAGAGGCCTTATCCAGGATATCATCCAGTACTGGCTCTAACACATGGTGACCCTGAAAGGGGATGGCGCAGAGTTTGGTTTTAGAGGTAATGTCGCCTTCCCAAGATTTCAGCCAAAGAGCTCTCCTAGCTGAGTTAGAGAGAACCAGGGATCGAGCGGCCACACGAACGGACTCTCCTGAAGCATTGGCTAAGATTCCCGAAGCCTTTTGAAGAAGGGGAAGGGAGTCCAGGATATCCTCTCTTGACGTACCCTGGGAGAGATGTTCCTCTAATTTGTGAAGCCAGAGGACCAGGGCCCTGGTGACGCAAGTAGAAGCAATATTTGCTTTAAGATTTGTAGAGGACTCCCAGGACTTCTTTAGGTGGCTCCCTATTTTTCGATCCATTGGATCTTTCAATTGAGAAGAGTCCTCAAATGGGAGTGACATCTTTTTGGTGACTTTAGAGACCTGAACGTCCACTCTGGGAACCTCCCAAATAGAATTATCACCTTCTAAGGGAAACCGTTTTTTAAAGTCTGAAGGAACACTAAAGCCCTTCTCTGGGGAAGCCCACTCTTGGAAAATGAGATTTTGAACATTCTCGTGTATAGGAAACCCTTTTCTAGCCTTGGGTTTCAGGCCCCCAAACATTACATCCTGCACAGAATGTTTTTCCTCCACTTCCTCAACCCCCATGGTGCTTCTTACTATGGAGAACAGCTCATCCATATCCTCAGAGGAAAAGTAATATTTCTTTCCATCAGCTTTAGGGGTGGATGTGGAGCTCTCATTCTCCCAACTATCGTCTGACTCAGAGGAATGGACCTCACCCGAGTCAGAATCAGCATCAACTGGGGCCATTTTCCTCTTTTTTGGGAGGAGGATGTGACACCTGAGGTTGGGAGAAGGCCGCCATGGAGGATTGTACCTCCTGTTTAATCAAGCTTTTAATGCGGTCTAGGAGGGAGGGCTGTTCAGCACGTATTATGTCATCCGTACAGGGTTGACACAGGGTCTTCTTATAGGCAGAGGGTAGCCGGGAGCCACAAACACCACTCTTGCGGCTAGGTTTATTCTTTGGGGCAGAGACCCTTTCTCCCTAGAAGAGAGGTATACTAAGTGACCCATTTAAACATGGCTGAACAGTAAAGGGACCAGCCCAGCTACTCACAGCAGGAGGGTGAATGCTGGGATCTGCAGATGGAGCAGAGGTTTTGTTGCCGTCCATGGTCAAGCTGTACACAGTCACACAGAGACAGGGAGACAGCGTCTAACCTGGAGGCCCATACCAGGATATGAAGGTATCGAGGTCCCCAGCGATAATCACTTGCTCCTCCCCCTTTGGGCCATAGGGAGGCTTGAAACGACCCTATCCTATCCCCCCAGTGGCCACCGACCTCATGGAACACAGGAGACGGTGTGCGTTCCAGCGTTGAGCCCCCAGGCCGCGGACCGGAAGTGCAATGACGTCACATCCGGCGCGCATGAACTCCACACGCACACTGGAGGAGGACACCGGGGAGCTCAGCGGGGACCCCGGCAGCACATCACCGCCCTGCTTTGCCCCTGACAGAGGCGCGGGAAGAAGGGCCCGAGTCCATCGATGGAGCGCAGTGCAGCAGTGACAATTGTGTTTTGTTTTTTTGTCACTAGTAAAGGGAGCTGTACCACAAACAATGGTTGCTAACTTTTGGCACAGGATACTGACGATGATAACCCATTGAAGGCCATTTGGTGCTCATTGATATCCCTGGCTTTTTCTTCCCTTTCCTCTGTCTTTATAATAAGGTAGGAGTGAATTTTAGGGAAACTGAGGGTAAGCCATCGTTGAGCAGGGGCGCCATTTGCGTATTGTGATAGGATGCCAATCTCCGCAGCCAGGAAGGGATTTGGTAAACAGGGACTGTGGAGGCTATTTTTTGACCCTGCTTACCCTTGTTCCCTCTCCAAAAAAGTATCAGCTACTAATCTATACCATTTATATTGAGTTTCCTTGAAGCTATGGTTTGGTATTTTTGCTTCATTGTATAACGGTGATATTGTGTTGGTAATCCCTTTTGAACCCCCCGCTATTGTATTATGGGATTGCTTTGTCTACCTCAGCATTTCACAATTAATTGGAGATATTGGATTTTGTTGTGAATGTGTGAAAGCCTGTGGGTGAACTATTTTAGGGATTTCTAGGGATTTTAGGGCCAGCCGCCGTCGACAAACAGTAAGTCAGGCACCGCAGGCTGTTATAAGATTGTAGTCATAATAACACATGCGATAATTGCTATACAGCTAAACCACATAAAAATTTAGTGCCATATTCCACTAATTATATATATATAACACATGCGATAATCATATGTAATCAGCTAATACATGGAAAAGTGTGGGACACACTATTGCTATCCAGCTAAACCACTTAAAAAATTTAGTGCCATAGTCCACTAATTATATATATAGAAAAAGTTTATTAGAAATTATATAAAAAATATGCAATCAGCAGAATAGGGGATGTGTGACAACAAACCACATGGTAACTAGGAGAGAGGAGTCATTCCCCAAGTGCAGATCATAACTTGTGCCATGTTATGGCACATCAAGTCACATGCATAGTGGGTTCATATCAACAAAGGCATGCCCATGTTAGGCTAGTTTCACACTAGCGTTAACTGCAATACGTCGCAAATGCGTCGTTTTGCCGAAAATACGCATCCAGCAAAAGTTCTTGCTGGATACGTTTTTCGTCATAGACTAACATTAGCGACGCATTTGCGACGCATTTGCGACGCATTGCCAAACGTCGCGTCCGTTTTGCGACGCTTGGGCGTGTGGTAGCGGACCGTCGGGAGAAAAAAACGTTTTTTGCTCCCGACGGTCCACTTTCTCCGACCGCGCATGCGCGGCCGGAACTCCGCCCCCACCTCCCCGCACCTCACAATGGGGCAGCGGATGCGTGGGAAAAATGCATCCGCTGCCCCCGTTGTGCGGCGGAGACCACCCTAGCGTCGGGAACGTCGGCCCGACGCACAGCGACGGGTTGTTCCCGACGCTAGTGTGAAACTAGCCTTAGAGAAAAATCATAAGGACATACTGCATCAAAAACAATGTATAGAGTAACAGTATTATATAAAAGATACCATGATACAGATATGGAATACAAAATATCAAGGTATGCCAATGCACAACGTAAATAAATGAACATACCACTAATGCAAAGGGGATAACACCAAACTCCAGCTCACCCCGATGCGCGTTTCGGTATAGTCCTTCCTCAGGGGGCGTGTCATGTACTCACACAGAAGTCATATATAGCATCCGTAAGCTGGGTCCAGCCAATGCGCGCCCACGCCGTCTCTAACGAGCCACACGTCACCGCCAGCTGTACATGGGCCCATGTACGCTAGCGCTGAACCGTGGACCGGAAGTGGTAAGGAGCAGACAGCGCATGACCGGAAATATGATGGCGGCCATTTTGTTGAAGGGCAAACCAGAGACGCCACTAAAACAGAGTAGTACATACAAGGGAATAGGGTACAAAATAATACATGCGCACAAATAGCAATGGCGCCACCTATCCCCATGAATAATACAAAGAACACGGCACTCTGAAAAATACACATAATATATCTATATACCCCTACACACATATGGCAACAGGAGTGCACA
Source organism: Ranitomeya variabilis (assembly GCF_051348905.1). Classification (NCBI taxonomy): domain Eukaryota; kingdom Metazoa; phylum Chordata; class Amphibia; order Anura; family Dendrobatidae; genus Ranitomeya; species Ranitomeya variabilis. The sequence continues at coordinate 759,149,863 of NC_135235.1, read as the reverse complement.
TATGTGAAAGTAAAAATGTGACACGCAAAAAATATAAACATAAACAATGAATAACAAAAACCAGCAGAAAAGTGGAATAACAAAATACGATACACAAACACCATGAATCCAATGATTCCTCATACAGATTACATAGATCTAATATTATAGTAATGTATCAAAAGATGTGAACATATTCAGACGAGAAGAGGGTTCACGATGTATCCTCAGATTTCAAAATTCCACTGTAGTCAAAATATAAGCATCATGGCAGAAAAAGACGATCACAAACAGTAAAAAAAACACAGTTAAAAGCAATATCAAAAGAAACCATGCGGAAAGTGGCACATAAGACACATTCAGCAGCCGGAAGATTGGAGGAAAGGGGCAAAAGAAATACATTCATTGAGTCCACAAGGATGGACCGTATTCAGCTGCCAAATCCATCTAGTCTCCAGTCTCCCCAAACGCCTGGACAGATCACCACCCCTAATATTGATCTTAATGGCATCGAGTGGGGCGCCATTTGTGTTCAAGAGGGTGCCAACCCCCACTGTCAGGAAGGGTCCAGATAGGGTGAACTAGGGCTATACAGGGATAGCCTTTACCTATGCTGGTACACCTTAAACAGAGCAGCAACATTTTATATACATTTTTTTGCTTGGTTTTTTCAGATTGTGGAGTTTGGGGGTATTTTTGCCCTTTTTAAAAAAAAAAATAAAAAATTATTAATAAAAACTATTTTTAGAGGTATTAGTTTATTTCATATGATATTCTGCAAAGAATCTTGTGCTGTTTCTGTGGCTAAATTGGACGAGCTGAGTAAAATTATTTTGTTGAAGATGAACCTGGGCTCTGACGGTCATTGTGTGATGTTAAAAGAAAAGGAACCCTGGCAATGTGGAATGGACCCTGAGTTACTAGTGAGTGGACTGCAGTGTGTTAATGGGACGGAGGGCCGGGGTGCGCTGAAACTGCCACCATTAGCCATGACTACTACTGTCCTACCCTCCGTTTCCTGAGTGCTATCCGTCTTCCACGAATAGCACTCCTACCTATGTCTATGAGGCCATTCACATGTCCGATTTTTTACTCCGACCGAGTGGTCCAAGCAAAATATCGGAAACATGCAGATTTTGATCCAAGCATTGGATCAAAATCAGCAATGCAAGTCAATAGGTTCGTGAATAAAATTGGACTGCTCTCGGATGACATCCGAGTGCAGTCCGATTTTCATGGACTGTCAGAACGGAGAAGGTGAAGAACCTCTTTAATAAAATATCTCCATGTACAAGAAAATCGCATTACACTCATGCCACACTTTGATCAAACTGTGATTAAACTCTGATCAGAATAATTTTCTCGTAAACTTTTTAACATCTACAAACATGGTGTGTCCTAAAAAGATACTCCACATATCTCAGGTGCTTGGACCCCAATAAATACCCACTAGATGAATGTTAGCCCCATGCATTGTCATATATTAGATGACCGTCCATTTTGGATTTTAGCTGCGCCCGCCAACCATCTATGTGTATGACAGTGCTTCCCAAATACTATACAATGCTCCAGAATACTCAGATTTCAATCAAGCTTTCTGTCAGAGATGCTCTGCGAATGTTGCCCAACATATGCCACCTACAGGTTCCCATTCTTCTACTCAATTTTTAAAGGGAGAGATTCCATGGGCAGCATGAATCAGACACGGAATACGCTATTGCAGCTGTGTATGTTTTCATAAATCAGACTTTTATTGTTTTACAGTCAAATTAAAGTAGACATACAATTAAAGAATCATGAAACATAACAAAAACTTCACAATCCTTAAGTTTGCTTAACCCCTTCCCGACATGTACTGCGCTGCGGGAACTGCATTTCTGCCAGCCGCCGTACCATCGCACGCCAGCGGGGTCCTTCCGGGTCCTGCAGGCGCTGGCAGGCCTCCTTCACTGCCTGTCAGATGGCTGATCTGACACTGTGCTATGCTATGGGACAATATTATAAAGCTAAAAATAAGAAAAATTAGAATGTGTAAAAATATATATATTTTTTTAAATCCCCAAATAAAGAAAAAAAAATATTTTCCAATAAATCCATTTAATTAAAAAAAACCAAAACATTGCCACGTCCGCAAGGACCCGACCTATAAAACTGTCCCACTAGTTATCCCCTTCAGTGATCACCATAAAAAATATAAATAAAAAGCGATGCAAAAAACAATGCTTTATCATAACACCGAACAAAAAGTGCAATAAAACATGATCAAAAAGACGGATGTAAATAAACATGGTACCGCTGAAAACGTCATCTTGTCCCGCAAAAAAACAAGCCAATATACAGCTCCAGCAGCAGAAAAATAAAGTTATAGCTCTCAGAATAAAGGGATGAAAAAAATAATTATTTTTTTTATAAAAATAGTTTTGTGTAAAAAAGCCAAAACATGAAAAAAAAAATATAAATGAGGCATCGCTGTAATTTTACTGACCCGAAGAATAAAACTGCTTTATCAATTTTACCACATGAGGAACGGTATAAAAAAAAATTATATAGAAAAAAAAAAGCGATTCCTGAATTGCTGGTGTTTGTTCATTCTGCCTCCCAAAAATTGGAATAAAAAGATAAAAAAAAGTCATGTGCCCAACAAGAGTACCAATAAAAACGTCAACTCGTCCCGCAAAAAAATAAAACCTCACATAACTCTGTGGGCCAAAATGTTGAAAAATTATAGCTCTCAAAATGTGGTGATGCAAAAACTGTTTTTGCAATAAAAAGCGTCTTTTAGCGTGTGAAAGCTGCCAAACATAAAAACCCACTATAAAATTAATTCAAACCCCCCTTATCACCGCCTTAGTTAGGGAAAAATAATAAAATAAAAAAAGGATTTATTTCCATTTTCCCATTAGGGTTGGGTTTACGGTTGGGATTAGGGATAGAGTTGGGATTAGGGGTGTGTTAGGGTTATGGTTGGGATTAGGGTTAGGGGTGTGTTTGGATTAGGGTTTCAGTTACAATTGGGGGTTTCCACTGTTTAGGCACATCAGAGGCTCTCCAAATGCAACATGGCGTCCGATCTCAATTCCAGCCAATTTTGCATTGAAAAGTCAAACGGCGCTCCTTCTCCTTCCGAGCATTGCCGTGTGCCCAAATAGTGGTTTACCCCAATATATGGGTATCACCGTACTCAGAAGAAATTGCACAACAACAACTTTTGGGGTCCAATTTCTCCTGTTACCCTTGGCAAAATTAAAAAGATTGGATCTGAAGTAAAATTTTTGTGAAAAAAAAAAAAAATGAACATTTAACATTTTAACAGTCCAAAAATTCCTGTGAAGCGCCTGAAGGGTTAATAAACTTATTGAGTGTGGTTTTAAGTACCTTGAGGGGTGCAGTTTTTAGAATGGGGTCACACTTGGGTATTTTCTAAAATATAGAGCCCTTAAAGTAACTTCAAATGTGATGTGGTCCCTAAAAAAATTATGGTGTTGTAAAAATGAGAAATCACTGGTTAACTTTTAACCCTTATAACTCCCTAACAAAGAAAAAAAATTGGTTCCAAAATTGTGCTGATGTAAAGTAGAGATGTGGGAAATGTTACTTATTAAGTATTTTGTGTGACATATCTCTGATTTAAGGGCATAAAAATACATAATTTGAAAATTGGAAAATTTTTGCCATATTCCCGTTTTTTCATAAATAAACACAAGATATATCGAAGAAATTTTACCACTATCATGAAGTACAATATGTCACGAGAAAACAATGTCAGAATTACCAGGATCCATGGAAGTGTTCCAGAGTTATTACCTCATAAAGGGACAGTGGTCAGAATTGTAAAAATTGGCCCGTCATTAACATGCAAACCACCCTTGGGGGTTAAGGGAATAAAGTCTACTGATGAGTCGCCTTTGGTGAGGACGATGAAACCCGTAGAATTGAGAGGCTTGGAGAGTGAGTGTGTATACGTCACCTCACCTTAAATACTGAAATGTGGTGTATTTGTTTTTTCTATTAGCCACCTACTGACTAACCTTCAGAGGGTGAATTATGGGTATAGTTTTACATTTGGAATTAATAAAGTTTAGTTTTATCCTTTTATAACAAAACATAAAAAATAACAAGAGACAACCAATTTAAGAAGATCCAATTTTGATTAAAACTATTCCAACATTATGAACATAACAAAGGCTTCTCCCCTATGTGACGTCTCTGATGTTTATTAACATTTGATTTCCAAGTAAAACATTTCCCGCATTTTGAACAGGAATAAGGCTTCTCACCTGTGTGAGTTCTCTGGTGACTATCAAGATATGATTTCTGGTAAAAACATTTGCCACATTCTGAACAGAAAAAAGGCTTCTCCCCTGTGTGAACTCTCTGGTGGTTAACAAGATGCCATTTCTGGTTAAAACATTTCCTACATTCTGAACAGGAAAAACGCTTCTCCCCTGTGTGAGCTCTCTGGTGGTTAACAAAATCTGATTTATGTGCAAAACATTTCCCACATTCTGAACAGGAAAAAGGCTTCTCCCCTGTGTGAGCTCTCTGGTGGTTAACAAGATGTGATTTCTGGTAAAAACATTTCCCACATTCTGAACAGGAAAAAGGCTTCTCCCCTGTGTGAGCTCTCTGGTGGTTAACAAGCTGTGATTTCTGGTAAAAACATTTCCCACATTCTGAACAGGAAAAAGGCTTCTCCCCTGTGTGAGCTCTCTGGTGGTTAACAAGATGTGATTTCTGGTAAAAACATTTCCCACATTCTGAACAGGAAAAAGGCTTCTCCCCTGTGTGAGCTCTCTGGTGGTTAACAAGCTGTGATTTCTGGTAAAAACATTTCCCACATTCTGAACAGGAAAAAGGCTTCTCCCCTGTGTGAGTTTTCTGGTGACTAACAAGATGTGATTTCCGGTAAAAACATTTCCCACATTCTGAACAGGAAAAAGGCTTCTCTCCTGTGTGGATTCTCTGATGCCTAACACAAGCTGATTTAATGTTAAAACATTTCCCACATTCTGAACAGGAAAAAGGCTTCTCTCCTGTGTGGATTCTCTGGTGCCTAACACAAGCTGATTTAATGTTAAAACATTTCCCACATTTTGAACAGGAAAAAGGCTTCTCTCCTGTGTGAGTTATTTGGTGTGTAACAAGACTCCCCTTCTGGTTAAAACATTTCCCACATTCTGAACATGAAAAAGGCTTCTCCCCTGTGTGGATTCTCTGGTGCTTAACAAAAGCTGATTTCTTGATAAAACATTTCCCACATTCTGAACATGAAAATGACTTCTTTGCTTTAGGAGCAGTTTGTTTTTTAATGCCTCTTTTGTGACTTTGATTTTCCTTAGTAGTCGGTAATGAATCAGAATATGGGAGCCGTTTCATAGGATTAGATGACAGATCTTTGCTGTGAATGGATGATGGTATATCTGGAGTAACAGCAATCACTTCAGTTGTATCTTGTAAGATCTCAAGATCATCAGATTTAAAACTTGAAGATGTCAGCTGTCCCTCTGATTTCCTGGTACAGTCATCTGCTAAGATAAAAACATAGTTATTTACTGATAACGGTATTTCTCTGAGCCCATGACGGCACCACGGAGAGAGGGGATCCGCCCCACAGGGACAGGAAACCTACAGATAAAAAAGGCGGTACCTCTCTCCCTCATCAATGCCCAAAGTCATTTGAACAGTTTTGGGTGGAGGAGAATGTTGTGGTCTAGAGGCAAAATGGTGATCGCGGTAATACGGCCGGACTACACCACCGATAAAGCAGCCACAGCCGGTAACTGAGAAGAATCTGTGACTTTTCTGCTTTTAGTGGTTACTACTCACCTGGGTAGCCATATGTAGGAATCTTCTCTTTATACCGCTCATCCCCCCTCACATATGTCTCTTTAGTATTAATATGGGTCAGATCTTCACCCTGAAACAAACATTATAAAAGTCACCGACAGATGGAGAAGTCACATCTATGATCAGCTCTAATCCTGCCATCTCCACCGTTCTCATTACACAAGTATGAAACATATAATACTGATGGATAAAACAAGACTGAGAACAAGATCTTCACTGGTGTCTACACATCGTGGGGGAGATCCTATGATGCCTCCTCTCCCATACCTCCCAACCATCCCAGGTCCAGCCGGGCAGTCCCGATTTTGACAGTCTACCCTGCGGTCACGGGCGGGACCTTAGTTTTCCCGCACCGCAGAGTCACATACCTCCACCCGCAGAGCAGCACACCACATATATGGCTGCCCTGTGCGCACAGGACCTGTGATGAGGTCACAGGAGGGGAGGAGTTAGGGGGTCACATGATCGGGGCCTCCTTGTATGCATGCAGGACTCTGCTGGTTGTCATCGTGCTGGATGAGGGTAAGTTTATGTGTGGGGTCAGGAGGGGTTTACAGTGTGGATGTAGCAGAGCCGTGTGTGTACAAGGTGTAGGGAGCGGAGTCGTATGTGTGTACAAGGTGTACGGAGTGCAGCCGCGTGTGTACGAGGTGTTCGGAGCGCAGCTGCGTGTGTACGAGGTGTACGGAGTGCAGCCACGTGTACGAGGTGTTGTGAAATTGGATTTTGGGCTCCCCCGGTGGCCACTGGTGGAATTGAACTGGTGTGCATCATCCCCTCTGTTCACCTGTTTCCATCAGGATGTGGGAGTCGCTATTTAGCCTTGCTCCTCTGTCACTTCCATGCCAGTCAACATTTTAATCAGAAGCCTTTCTGTGCATGTTCCTGCTGCTAGACAACTCCCAGCTAAGTTGGACTTTAGTCCTCGTTTGTTTTTGCATTTTGTTCCAGTTCACAGCTGTAGTTTCGTTTCTGTGTCTGGAAAGCTCTTGTGATCTGAAATTGCCACTCTGATGTTATGAGTTAATACTAGAGTCTTAAAGTAATTTCAGGATGGTGTTTTGATAGGGTTTTCAGCTGACCATGAAAGTGCCCTTTCTGTCTTCCTGCTATCTAGTAAGCGGACCTCAATTTTGCTAAACCTATTTTCATACTACGTTTGTCATTTTCATCTAAAATCACCGCCAATATATGTGGGGGCCTCTGTCTGCCTTTCGGGGAAATTTCTCTAGAGGTGAGCCAGGACTGTGTTTTCCTCTGCCAGGATTAGTTAGTCCTCCGGCTGGCGCTGGGCGTCTAGGGATAAAACGTAGGCAACGCTACCCGGCTACTGTTAGTTGTGCGGCAGGTTTAGTTCATGGTCAGTTTAGTTTCCATCCTTCCAAGAGCTAGTTCTTATGTTTGCTGGGCTATGTTCTCTTGCCATTGAGAACCATAACAACGAGGTGTACGGAGTGCAGCCACGTGTACGAGGTGTACGGAGCGCAGCCGCATGTGTATGAGGTGTACGGAGAACAGCCACATGTGTACGAGGTGTACGGAGCGCAGCCTGTTATGATCTGGTGGCCTAGGAGCAACATGAGACGTACTCTGGAGAAGGTGGTACCTGTACTGACCGCAGACCCTGAACTTAGCACCGCAACTAGAAGTAGCCGTGGAATGTACCTAACTCTGCCTAGACATCTCGTCACAGCCGGAGAACTAAATACTCCTAAAGATAGAAACGGAAACCTATCTAACCTCAGAGAAAATCCCCAAAGGATAGAAAAGCCCCCCACAAATATTGACTGTGAGAGGAGAGGAAAATAACAAACGCAGACTGAAAATAGAATTTAGCAAAGGAGGCCACTCTCACTAAAATAGAAAAGATAGGACAGAGTACTATGCGATCAGTATTAAAATACTAGAAAATCTCCACCACAGAAAATACAAAAATCTCCATAACTCACTAGAGTCATGGAGGGTATATCTGCATCTCCAGAGAAACCAGCAAGACTGAATAAATCCTTACATAGTCAGAGCTGGAAAAAAACAAAACATAAAAAGCACTGAACAATTAAGTCCACAGCATGTGGACTGCAAAAACAAGCCAGAACTTATCTTGGTTGACATGCACAGCAAGCAGGAGAGACCAGGCAGGAATGTGAATCCGACATGAACAATGGACAACTGGCACTGACCAAAGGGTCAATGTTGTGAGTTCTGCTCTTGGGCTCCCTCCGGTGGTGTTAAGTGGTACTGCTGTGGATCTCAGCAGTGATCAGGTGCTCTCACTTGCTACCAATTCTGACTGGACTACTTATTCTGGCTAGATCCTTTAGTCAGTGCCAGTTGTCCATTGTTTTCTGGAGGATTCACATCTCTGCTTGGTTTCTCCTGCTGGATTGTCCAAATCATCAAAGATAAGTCCTGGCCTTGTTTTTTGCTGTCCACATGTGGTGGACTTTATTGCTCAGTAAATTGCTATGTTGTTTTTGTCCAGCTCGGTCTGAGTAAGGATTTATTCAGCCAAGCTGGAAGCTCTGAAGTTGCAGAGTTACCCTCCATGCCTTTAGTCAGGTGTGGAGATTTTTGTATTCTCTGTGGTGGATTTTTGTAGTATTTTAATACTGACCGCACAGTATTCTATCCTGACTTTTCTTTCTAGCTTAGTGTGGCCTCCTTTGCTAAATTCTGTTTTCAGTCTGCGTATGTCATTTCCCTCTCCTCTCACAGTCAATATTTGTGGGGGGGCTATCTTTCCTTTGTGGATTTTCTCTGAGGCAAGGTAGTTTTCCTGTTTCTATCTTTAGGGGTAATTAGTCCTCCGGCTGTGACGAGGTGTCTAGGGAGTGACAGGAACTTCCCACGGCTACTGTTAGTTGCGGTGTTAGGTTCAGGGTCTGCGGTCAGTATAGAGGCCACCTACTCCAGAGCTCGTCCATGCTGCTCCTATGCCACCAGTTCATAACAGGTCAAGCAAGATTAAATAGCCTAGTCAAGATTACAGAGAGTGAACACCTGACAAATGCTGTGCTCCAAAGGCAGCAGCGCTACCACTTACAACCACCGGAGGGAGCCCAAGAACAGAATTCACAACAGTACAGGACCAATAAACCGAGGCTTAAACTTAGGAGAAGAAACCCTCATAGGAACATGACGGGAAGACAACCAGACCAGATCCTCAACCTGAAGCCGGGAACCAACACCCCGAGGACGGTTAACAAAACGTTGAGCCTTCTCCTGAGACAACACCAAATTGTCTACCACATGAGTCCAAATCTGCTGCAACCTGTCCACCACAGAATCCACACCAGGACAGTCAGAAGGCTCAACCTGCCCTGAAGAAAAACGAGGATGAAAACCGAAATTACAAAAGAAAAGCTAAACCAAAGTAGCAAAACTAGCCCGATTATTAAAGGCAAACTCGGCCAATGGCAAAAAAGCCACCCAAATCATCCTGATCCGCAGACACAAAGCATCTCAAATAGGTTTCCAAGGTCTGATTAGTTCGCTCGGTTTGGCCATTTGTCTGAGGATGAAATGCGGAAGAAAAAGACAAATCAGCTTAGCACAAAAGGCCCGCCAAAACCTAGAAACAAACTGGGAACCTCTATCGGACACAATATTCTCCGGAATGCCATGCAAACAAACCACATGCTGAAAAAACAACAGAACCAAATCAGAAGAGGAAAGCAATTTAGGCAAAGGTACCAAATGAACCATCTTAGAAAACCGGTCACAAACCACCCAGATAACAGACATCCTCTGGGAAACAGGAAGATCCGAAATAAAATCCATGGAAATATGCGTCCAAGGCCTCTCAGGGACCGGCAAGGGCAAAAGCAACCCACTAGCGCGGGAACAACAAGGCTTGGCCCGCGCACAAGTCCCACAAAACTGCACAAAAGAACGCACATCCCGCGACAAAGAAGGCCACCAAAAGGACCTACCAACCAAATCTCTGGTACCAAAAATCCCAGGATGGCCAGCCAACACAGAACAATGAACCTCAGAGATCACCTTCTTAGTCCATCTATCAGGAACAAACAGTTTTCCCACAGGACAGCGGTCAGGTTTATCAGCCTGAAATTCCTGAAGAACTCGTCGCAAATCAGGGGAGATGGCAGAAAGAATCACCCCTTCCTTCAGAATGCCGACCGGCTCAGGGACCCCAGGAGAATCAGGCAAAAAGCTTCTAGAGAGGGCATCAGCCTTAACATTCTTAGAACCCGGAAGATACGAGAACACAAAATCAAAATGGGAGAAAAACAGGGACCATCGAGCCTGTCTAGGATTCAGCCGCTTGGCAGACTCGAGATAAATCAGATTCTTATGATCGGTCAAGACCACAATACGGTGCTTGGCCCCCTCAAGCCAATGTCGCCACTCCTCAAATGCCCACTTCATAGCCAACAACTCCCGATTGCCGACATCATAATTGCGTTCCGCAGGCGAAAACTTTCGAGAAAAGAAGGCACACGGGTTCATCAAGGAACCATCAGAATTCCTGAGATAAAACGGCCCCTGCCCCAATCTCAGAAGCGTCAACCTCAACCTGAAAAGGAAGAGAAACATCTGGCTGACGCAACACAGGGGCAGAAGTAAATCGGCGTTTAAGCTCCTGAAAGGTGGAAATAGCCGCAGAGGACCAATTCTCCACATCAGCGCCTTTCTTCGTTAAATCGGTCAGGGGTTTAACTACACTGGAGAAGTTGGCAATGAAACGGCGATAAAAATTAGCAAAGCCCAAAAATTTCTGAAGGCTCTTCACGGATGTGGGCTGAATCCAGTCATGAATAGCCTGAACCTTAACCGGATCCATTTCTATAGATGAGGGAGAAAAAATAAAGCCCAAAAAAGAAACCTTCTGCACTCCAAAGAGGCACTTAGACCCCTTCACAAACAAAGCATTATCACGAAGGATCTGAAATACCATCCTGACCTGTTTCACATGAGACTCCCAATCATCGGAAAAAAACAAAACATCATCCAAGTATACAATCATGAATTTATCAAGATAATTCCGAAAAATATCATGCATGAAGGACTGAAACACGGATGGAGCATTAGAGAGCCCGAACGGCATCACAAGGTACTCAAAATGGCCTTCGGGCGTATTAAAAGCAGTTTTCCATTCGTCACCCTGCTTGATACGAACAAGATTATATGCCCCTCGAAGGTCAAATCTTAGTAAACCAACTAGCCCCCTTAATCCTAGCAAACAAATCAGACAGCAAAGGCAAAGGGTATTGGAATTTGACCGTGATCTTGTTCAAGAGGCGATAATCAATACAGGGTCTCAAGGAGCCATCCTTCTTGGCAACAAAAAAAAAAACCTGCTCCCAATGGTGACGAAGATGGCCGAATATGCCCCTTCTCCAACGACTCCTTAACATAACTCCGCATGGCGGCATGTTCTGGCACAGACAGATTGAAAAGTCGGCCCTTAGGGAACTTACAGCCTGGAATCAAGTCAATAGCACAATCACAGTCCCTATGCGGCGGAAGGGAACTGGACTTGGGCTCAAATACATCCTGGAAATCAGAGAAAAACTCAGGAATTTCAGAAGAGGGGGAAGAGGAAATTGACATCACAGGAACGTTCCCATGAACCCCCCTGACAACCCCAACTAGTCACTGACATAGATTTCCAATCCAACACCGGATTATGTGCCTGTAACCATGGAAACCCCAGCACAATAGCATCATGCAAATTATGCAACACCAGAAAGCGAATATCCTCCTGATGTGCTGGCGCCATACGCATGGTCAGCTGTGTCCAAAACTGAGGTTTATTTTTTTGCCAACGGTGTAGCATCGATGCCCCTCAAAGGAATAGGGTCCTTCAAAGGCTGCAAGGGGAAAACACAACGTCTGGCAAATTCCAAGTCCATTAAATTCAAAGCGGCGCCTGAATCCACAAATGCCATGACAGAAAATGACAATAATGAGCAGATCAGGGTCACAGATAACAGAAATTTAGGTTGTACAGTACTGATGGTAACAGAACTAGCGATTTTCTTTGTGCGCTTAGGGCAATCAGAAATAGCATGAGCAGAATCGCCGCAGTAAAAACACAACCCATTCTGACGTCTGAATCCTTGTCGTTCAGCTCTAGACATTATCCTATCACACTGCATAGGCTCAGGACTCCGCTCGGAGGACAAAACCACAGTGCGCACAGCTCTGCGCTCGCGCAAACGTCGATCGATCTGAATGGCCAGAGACATAGAATCACTCAGACCAGCAGGTGTGGGAAACCCCACCATAACATCTTTAACGGATTCAGAAAGACCCTTTCTGAACATAGCCGCCAAGGCATCCTCATTCCATTTAGTCAGCACAGACCATTTTCTAAATTTCTGGCAATACGATTCTGCCGCTTCTTGACCCTGACACAGGGCCAACAAGGTCTTCTCAGCATGATCCACTGAATTAGGTTCATCATACAATAACCCTAGAGCCTGAAAAAAGGTGTCTATATTAACCCCTTCCCGACCTGTGACACAGCGTATGCGTCATGAAAGTCGGTGCCTTCCCGACCTGTGACGCATATGCTGTGTCACAGAATGATCGCGTCCCTGCAGATCGGGTGAAGGGGTTAACTCCGATTTCACCCGATCTGCAGAGACAGGGGGAGTGGTGCTTCAGCCCAGGGGGGGGGTGGCTTCACCCCCCCGTGGCTACGATCGCTCTGATTGGCTGTTGAAAGTGAAACTGCCAATCAGAGCGATTTGTAATATTTCACCCCAAAAAACGGTGAAATATTACAATCCAGCCATGGCCGATGCTGCAATATCATCGGCCATGGCTGGAAAACCTAATCTGACCCCACCCCACCGATCGCCCCCCCAGTGCTCCGGTGCGCGGTCCGCCCCCCTAATTCGTTCTGTCCGCTCCTCCGTCCTCCTGTCCGCTCCCCCCGTGCTCCGGTGCCCCCTCCCTGTGCTCCGGTCCCCCCCCCGTGATCCGATCACCCCCCCTACATACTTACCGGGCCTCCCAGTGTCCGTCCGGCTTCTCCATGGGCGCCGCCATCTTCTAATATGGCGGGCGCATGCGCACTGCGCCCGCAGAGTCTGCCGGCTGGCAGATTCATTTCAGAAGTATTTTGATCACTGCGATATAGCCTATCGCAGTGATCAAAATGAAAAAAAAGTAAATGACCCCCCTTTATCACCCCCATAGGGACAATAATAAAAATAAAATATATTTTTTTTTTTCTGCTAGGGTTAGGGTTAGAACTAGGGTTAGAATTAGGGTTAGGGTTAGGGGTAGGGTTAGGGCATGTGCACACAGTGCGGATTTGGCTGCGAATCCGCAGCGGATTGCCGCGGATCCGCAGCGGATCGGCCGCGGATCCGCAGCGGATCCGCCGCGGATCGGCCGCGGATCCGCAGCGGATTGGCCGCTGCGAATTCGTAGCAGTTTTCCATCAGGTTTACAGTACCATATACACCTATGGAAAACCAAATCCGCTGTGCCCATGGTGCGGAAAATACCGTGCGGAAACGCTGTGTATTTTCCGCAGCATGTCAATTTTGTGCGGATTCCGCAGCGTTTTACACCTGTTCCTCAATAGGAATCCGCAGGTGAAATCCGCACAAAAAAACACTGGAAATCCGCTGTAAATCCGTAGGTAAAACGCAGTGCCTTTTACCTGCGGATTTTTCAAAAATGGTGCGGAAAAATCTCACACGAATCCGCAAAGTGGGCACATAGCCTTAGGGTTAGGGTTGGAATTAGAGTTAGGGTACCGTCTCACAGTGGCACTTTGATCGCTACGACGGTACGATCTGTGACGTTCCAGGGATATCCATACGATATCGCTGTGTCTGACACGCAGCAGCGATCAGGGACCCTGCTGAGAATCGTACGTCGTAGCAGATCGTTTGGAACTTTCTTTCGTCGCTGGATCTCCCGCTGTCATCGCTGGATCGTTGTGTGTGACAGCTATCCAGCGATGCGTTCACTTGTAACCAGGGTAAACATCGGGTTACTAAGCGCAGGGCCGCGCTTAGTAACTCGATGTTTACCGTGGTTACCAGCGTAAAAGTAAAAAAAAAAAAAAAACGTACATACTCACATTTCGGTGTCCTTCAGGTCCCTTGCCGTCTGCTTCCCGCTCTGACTGTCTGCCGGCCGGAAAGTGAGAGCACAGCACAGCAGTGGCGTCACCGCTGCGCTCTGCTCTCACTGTACGGCGGCACTCAGTCAGAGCGGGAAGCAGACGGCAAGGGACCTGAAGGACACCAAAATGTGAGTATGTACGTTTTTTTTTTTTTACTTTTACGCTGGTAACCACGGTAAACATCGGGTTACTAAGCGCGGCCCTGCGCTTAGTAACCCGATGTTTACCCTGGTTACCCGGGACCTTGGCATCGTTGGTCGCTGGAGAGCGGTCTGTGTGACAGCTCCCCAGCGACCACACAATGACTTTCCAACGATCACGGCCAGGTCGTATCGCTGGTCGTGATCGTTGGTAAATCGTTATGTGAGACGGTACCCTTAGGGTTGGAATTAGGGCTAGGGTTGGAAATAGGGTTAAGATTAGGCTTGTGGTTAGGGTTAAGGATAGGGTTAGGGTTGTGTTGGGGTTACAGTTGTGGGTAGGGTTGGGATTAGGGTTAGGATTAGGGTTGGATTTAGGGTTACGGGTGTGTTGGGGTTAGGGTTGTGGTTAGGGGTGTGTTGGGGTTAGGGTTGTGATTAGGGTTATGGCTACAGTTGGGATTAGGGTTAGGGGTGTGTTGGGGTTAGTGTTGAAGTTAGAATTGAGGGGTTTCCACTGTTTAGGCACATCAGGGGTCTCCAAACGCAACATGGCGCCACCAATGATTCCAGCCAATCTTGCGTTCAAAAAGTCAAATGGTGCGCCCTCCCTTCCAAGCCCCGACGTGCGCCCAAACAGTGGTTTACCCCCACATATGGGATACCAGCGTACTCAGGACAAACTGGGCAACAACTATTGGGGTCCAATTTCTCCTGTTACCCTTGCAAAAATAAAAAATTACTTGCTAAAACATAATTTTGAGGAAAGAACAATTATTTTTTATTTTCACGGCTCTACGTTATAAACTTATGTGAAACACTTGGGGGTTGAAAGTGCTCACCACACATCTAGATAAGATCCTTTTGGGGTCTAGTTTCCAAAATGGGGTCACTTGTGGGGTGTTTCTACTGTTTAGGCACATCAGGGGCTCTGCAAATGCAACGTGACGCCCGCAGACCATTCCATCAAAGTCTGCATTTCAAATGTCACTACTTCCCTTCCGAGCCCTGACGTGCGCCCAAACAGTGGTTTACCCCCACATATGGGGTACCAGCGTACTCACAACAAACTGGGCAACAAATATTGGGGTCCAATTTCTCCTGTTACCCTTGTGAAAATAAACAATTGCTTGCTAAAACATCTTTTTTGAGGAAAGAAAAATGATTTTTTATTTTCACGGCTCTGCGTTGTAAACTTCTGTGAAGCACTTGGGGGTTGAACGTGCTCACCACACATCTAGATAAGTTCCTTGGGGGGGTCTAGTTTCCAAAATGGGGTCACTTGTGGGGGGTTTCTACTGTTTAGGCACATCAGGGGCTCTGCAAACATAACATGATTCCCGCAGACCATTCCATCAAAGTCTGCATTCCAAATCGTCACTACTTCCCTTCCGAGCCCCGCCATGTGCCCAAACAGTGGTTTACCCCCACATATGGGGTATCAGCGTACTCAGGAGAAACTGGACAACAACTTTTGGGGTCAAATTTTTCCTGTTACCCTTGGGAAAATTAAAAAATTCTGGGCTAAAAAAATATTTTTGAGGAAAGGAAACACATTTTTTATTTTCACGTCTCTGCGTTATAAACTTCTGTGAAGCACTTGGGGGTTCAAAGTGCTCACCACACATCTAGATTAGTTCCCTTGGGGGTCTAGTTTCCAAAGTGGGGTCAATTGTGGGGAGTTCCTACTGTTTAGGCACATCAGGGGCTCTGCAAACGCAACGTGACGCCCGCAGAGCATTCCATTAAAGTCTGCATTTCAAAACGTCACTACTTCCCTTCCGCTCCCCGACGTGTGCCAAAACAGTGGTTTACCCCCACATATGGGGTATCAGCGTACTCAGGAGAAACTGCACAACAACTTGTGGGGTCCAATTTCTCCTGTTACCCTTGGGAAAATAAAAAATTGTGGGTTAAAAAATCATTTTTGAGGAAAGAAAAATAATTTTAGATTTTCATGGCTCTGCGTTATAAACTTCTGTGAAGCACTTGAGGGTTCAAAGTGCTCACCACACATCTAGATTAGTTCCTTGGGAGGTCTAGTTTCCAAAATGGGGTCACTTGTGTGGGAGCTCCAATGTTTAGGCACACAGGGGCTCTCCAAACGCGACATGGTGTCCGCTAATGATTGGAGCTAATTTTCCATTCAAAAAGCCAAATGGCGTGCCTTCCCTTCCGAGCCCTGCCGTGCGCCCAAACAGTGGTTTATCCCCACATATGGGGTATCATCGTACTCAGGACAAACTGGACAACAACATTTGGGGACCAATTTCTCCTATTATCCTTGGGAAAATAAAAAACTCCGGGCTAAAAATCATTTTTGAGGAAAGAAAAATATTTTTTTATTTTCATGGCTCTGCGTTATAAACTTCTGTGAAGCACCTGGGGGTTTTAAGTGCTCACTATACATCTAGATTAGTTCCTTGGGGGGTCTAGTTTCCAAAATGGGGTCACTTGTAGGGGAGCTCTAATGTTTAGGCACACAGGGGCTCTCCGAACGCAACATGGTGTCCACTAACGATTGGAGCTAATTTTCCATTGAAAAAGTCAAATGGCGCGCCTTCCCTTCCAAGCCTTGCCGTGCACCCAAACAGTGGTTTACCCCCACATATGAGGTATCGGCGTACTCAAGAGAAATTGCCCAACAAATTTTAGGATCCATTTTATCCTGTTGCCCATGTGAAAATGAAAAAATTGAGGCTAAAAAAATTTTTTTGTGAAAAAAAAGTACTTTTTCATTTTTTACGGATCAATTTGTGAAGCACCTGAGAGTTTAAAGTGCTCACTATGCATCTAGATAAGTTCCTTGGGGGGTCTAGTTTCCAAAATGGGGTCACTTGTGGGGGAGCTCCAATGTTTAGGCACACGGGGGCTCTCCAAACGCGACATGGTGTCCGCTAAAGATTGGAGCCAATTTTTCATTGAAAAAGTCAAATGGCGCTCCTTCGCTTCCGAGCCCTGCCGTGCCCACAAACAGTGGTTTACCCCCACATATGAGGTATCAACGTACTCAGGACAAATTGGACAACAACTTTTGTGGTCCAGTTTCTCCTTTTACCCTTGGGAAAATAAAAAAATTGTTGCTAAAAGATCATTTTTGTGACTAAAAAGTTAAATGTTCACTTTTTCCTTCCATGTTGCTTCTGCTGTTGTGAAACACCTGAAGGGTTAATAAACTTCTTGAATGTGGTTTTGAGCACCTTGAGGGGTGCAGTTTTTAGAATGGTGTCACTTTTGGGTATTTTCAGCCATATAGAACCCTCAAAATGACTTCAAATGTGAGGTGGTCCCTAAAAAAATGGTTTTGTAAATTTTGTTGTAAAAATGAGAAATCACTGGTCAAATTTTAACCCTTATAACTTCCTAGCAAAAAAAAAATTTCTTTCCAAAATTGTGCTGATGTAAAGTAGACATGTGGGAAATGTTATTTATTAACTATTTTGTGTCACATAACTCTGGTTTAACAGAATAAAAATTCAAAATGTGAAAATTGCGAAATTTTCAAAATTTTCGCCAAATTTCCGTTTTTTTCACAAATAAACTCAGAAATTATCGACCTAAATTTACCACTAACATGAAGCCCAATATGTCACGAAAAAACCATCTCAGAACCGCAAGGATCCGTTGAAGCGTTCCTGAGTTATTACCTCATAAAAGGGACACTGGTCAGAATTGCAAAAAATGGCAAGGTCATTAAGGCCAAAATAGGCTGGGTCATGAAGGGGTTAAGCAAGGCCGGATTCCCAGATTCCAGGGAAAATGCCCAGTCCTGAGGGTCGCCACGCAGCAAGGAGATGACAATTTTAACTTGCTGAATGGAATCACCAGAGGAACGAGGCTTCAGAGCAAAAAACAGTTTACAGTTATTTTTAAAGCTCAAAAATTTAGACCTGTCCCCAAAAAAACAATCAGGAGTTGGAATTCTAGGCTCTAAAACTGGAGTCTGAACAATATAATCGGAAATATCCTGTACTTTAGCAGCAAGTTGATCCACACGAGAAGCCAATTCCTGAACATCCATTCTAACACCTGGCTCCTGAGCCACCCAAAGATTAGGAGGAAAGGAAAGACACAACAGACTGCAGAAAAAAAAATGGCTCAGAACTTTTCTTTCCTTCTTTTGAGATGCATTTAACTCATTGTTGGCCAGTTGTACTGTTATGATCTGGTGGCCTAGGAGCAACATGAGACGTACTCTGGAGAAGGTGGTACCTGTACTGACCGCAGACCCTGAACTTAGCACCGCAACTAGAAGTAGCCGTGGAATGTACCTAACTCTGCCTAGACATCTCGTCACAGCCGGAGAACTAAATACTCCTAAAGATAGGTTTCCGTTTCTATCTTGCCTCAGAGAAAATCCCCAAAGGATAGAAAAGCCCCCCACAAATATTGACTGTGAGAGGAGAGGAAAATAACAAACGCAGACTGAAAATAGAATTTAGCAAAGGAGGCCACTCTCACTAAAATAGAAAAGATAGGACAGAGTACTATGCGATCAGTATTAAAATACTAGAAAATCTCCACCACAGAAAATACAAAAATCTCCATAACTCACTAGAGTCATGGAGGGTATATCTGTATCTCCAGAGAAACCAGCAAGACTGAATAAATCCTTACATAGTAATAAATCACTTGGCACTCAAATGGTTTCTTTCAGATGAAAAAAGTGAACATCCCATTTATTTGTGCATCCAGTTCAAAGATTATTTAAACGTTTTCGGTCAAATCACAAGACCTTCATCAGAAATATCTTTAACAAAACTGGAAGCATAGGACAATGAGGTATACGAGCCTAGGCAACCTGGGATGGAAAGCACACCTGGAGCGTCTCAGATCCTTGAAGGGAGAAGGAGGGCGTGTATCCGCCGCTGCATATGGCACTCATAGACGTCCGGTCCGTCACGCTGTGTGGAATAATCCCGGGGGCTGCCTGCTTTCTGATGAAGGTCTTGTGATTTGACCGAAAACGTTTAAATAATCTTTGAACTGGATGCACAAATAAATGGGATGTTCACTTTTTTCATCTGAAAGAAACCATTTGAGTGCCAAGTGATTTATTACTATTGGATTGACGGGCTGGAAACCTGACTTGGGCACCACACAGGATCCTTGAGTGCCGTGTGTTTTGTCTTTATCTAAATCCTTACATAGTCAGAGCTGGAAAAAACCAAAACATAAAAAGCACTGAACAATTAAGTCCACAGCATGTGGACTGCAAAAACAAGCCAGAACTTATATTGGTTGACATGCACAGCAAGCAGGAGAGACCAGGCAGGAATGTGAATCCTCCATGAACAATGGACAACTGGCACTGACCAAAGGGTCAAGCAAGATTAAATAGCCTAGTCAAGATTACAGAGAGTGAACACACCTGACAAATGCTGTGCTCCAAAGGCAGCAGCGCTACCACTTACAACCACCGGAGGGAGCCCAAGAACAGAATTCACAACAGCAGCCGCATGTGTACGAGGTGTACGGAGTGCAGCCGCGAGTGTATAAGGTGTACGGAGCGGAGCTGTGTGTGTACGAGGTGTACGGAGCGGATATTGATCCTCGCTCTGACACTGACTGGCACAGGAGACACGCAGAGGTCATTACCAGTGGCGTGCCGGAGTTGCAGCAACGTAAGCAGTCAGCGTCGCGACTGGATGACATCATTCAGAAAAGCACTTAGTGAGTGTTTTTTAAGTAATACACCCTTTACTATTCTATGTCCCACAACAAAAAATCTACAGATAGAAAAACCTAAAATACACTTAGGGGCATAGTGAGCACCGTGTGGCTGCCTAGACCCTAGTATTCAGGTCCCATATTAACTCACCCTACCTAACACCTAGGCGGTAATAGGGCTCCTAGCAGCATTGGTTCAGTGGATATCTGGCAGGCTGTAGCGTAGCTGTGACCCACGCGTATCGACGCCCGTAGCGTCTTCCTCAAGGTCGATATAACAAGTGCAGTACATTTCTTAACTTAAATAGCTACATGATTTCTTTTTACACCTACCAGGTGTGAGCAGCAGTACAGGCAGTATCACTTCATTCCTGGCGTCCCCCAAGACCTACTGCGCAGATGCTAGACGTTCCCTGTGATTGCACAGTGAACGTAGCTGGTGCATGTGCATTGCAAGATGGTGAGTCACCCATCTCCATGGGAACAAAGCCCCAGCTCCAAGCAACAGTGCTAATAGCTGTAAGAGTGGCAATGTGAATACAGCCACACAGAGCGGCATCGCACAATTACCCTGCACATTTAGGTTAGGGATACTGCATGCATGTATCGTTTATCACCAGAAAAAATATGTGA
The DNA here is from genome assembly GCF_051348905.1 of Ranitomeya variabilis. NCBI lineage: Eukaryota > Metazoa > Chordata > Amphibia > Anura > Dendrobatidae > Ranitomeya > Ranitomeya variabilis. The sequence goes on along the minus strand of NC_135235.1, from coordinate 759,129,481 downwards.
ATGTGCACAACCTAACACAATGTCCCGGTCGTGCAGGGGTATGATAGCCCCAGAACAGGAGAAAAATATCTTCGGCTGTCGGAGGCATAAAGCACAAGGTACAAAATATATGGTATCTTTAACCATGACTTTGACATACAGAAGTACACTCACATCAAAGTCTCCATCCCTATATTCAGTAGTCCAAGTGGTGGTGCCGGACACTGGAGCACCTGTGTACAACACCAGCATTAACTGCACACGGACCAAAGTGGCCACGAGTTCGATCCTACCAGCAGTAAACTATATACAAAAGGAGGGAGAGAACCAGTAAAGTGCCAATACATTTTGGGCAAATGCCACTATATCAGTAAGTATATGTGTCAATATATTTTGGGCAAATGCCACTATATATTAACATCCCATAGAGATTACCGTATATATACAGTGAATATATAAGGCAAAACAGAACATGTATGCGCATACATTTGTAATTTTTTGTTGGGTGGAGTAAATTTACTCCAACCAGATGGAAAGGGGGCTAGAGGCCCAAGAACAACCCAGTAAAGAATGTTTCCCTAATATATTGCTGGCAGACATAATGAGATAGCATAGCTATGAGTGAGGTATTCAAGCAAGAATTGTAGATATTGGATAATTGGTAGACAGATAGTTATTGCAACCCACGAGGGGTCCAAAAAAAAAAAAAAAAAAAAAAAAATTAATAAAAAAAATTATAAAAATAAAAATAGAACATACACACACATATATATATATATATATATACATACACATATATATATATATATATATATATATATATACATACACATACACATAATATAACATGATTATTGCCATATAATTTGGATATAATAGATTTGTACTAGTAGTATAATAATTGTATACGTAGACAGTCCACACTGTATAATGTAGACAGTCCACACTGTGAGATGTATAAATCCGTCCTATAGACATCCGACCATCTGTGGGTAACCGATGTCCATTACATTTGCTGAGAACACAGCACGTACAGAAGTCCACCGGACCAAGTGCTGTGGAAGAAAGAGATCAGTAGTTCCCTCCTGTTAGGCCTATAACAAAAAATATATATAATAAAACAGTAAATAAAATGAACAATAAACACTGGAACAAAATCATAAACAAAAATGAAAAGTATAGATAGAGTTGATACCCAATCCAGCCGAGTTTTTACCCATTACAGTATACAATAGAACATATAGGTAAAAATCCTATAATCTTTTGTAAAAACCTGTATATAAGAGTTCACCATTCAGGCCGCCTGGTATCAAACTCTTGAGCTCGTAAATCCATCGGGATTCCCTCCTCAGTAACTCATCTGATACTCCGCCACCCCTAATATTTGGGGTAACCCCCTCTAATCCCATTACACGAAGGGTCCTCGGGCTGCCACTATGATGTTCTAGAAAGTGGGTGGCTACAGTGGTCAACTGCTTGCCTTTATCCCTATCGCTTTTAGCTGTGGATATACTCGAAATATGTTGCTGCACCCTGCGGCGCAATTCTTGTGTTGTTTGACCAACATAAAGTTTGTTACATCCACAGATTAGGGCATAAACTAAGTTGCGTGTACGACAATTGAAGTAAGATCTTGATTTTACCCGAAAGGGCAAGGAGGGAACAGAGATACCCATATCGGCCAACATCAGTGGGCACACCGAGCACCCCCCACATGGATATGAACCAAAGATAACATTACCTGAGTGTGTTCTAGATGTACACCTCCTGAAGTGGCTCCTGGATAGATGGTCTTTCAGGTTTCTTGCTCTCCTGGCCACCATCTTTGGTCCATTGGGGACAAGTGTCCTCAACCTCGAGTCACTCAATAATATCCCCCAATTATCATTCATCAAGCGACGTACGTCGTCCCACTGGTTGTTATACCTTGTTACAAGACTCAATTGGTCCTTGTTGGCTCTTGGTTGTACTTTAAGAACCTCTTCCCTTGGTTTTTGTCGTGCGTTTTCAAAGGCCCTGGAGATGGCCCTCCGTGGATATCCACGTTCTAGGAAGCGATTCGTAAGCTGTCTCGATTCATCCTGGAAATCTGTTGTGGTGCTACAGTTTCTTCTGACTCGGAGAAACTGTCCCTTTGGGATGCTATTGCGTAGATGGTTTGGGTGGAAACTGGAGTAATGTAGGACGCTATTTGTGGCGGTTTTTTTCCGGAACAGGGTGGTATTGATCCGGTTGTCCTTGGCTGTAATTTTCAAATCCAGGAAATCCACCGAACTCCTAGAATAATTGGATGTCAATCGTATGTTACATTGGTTCGTATTAAGTTCGTTAACAAATTCTTCAAACGCCTCTGCCGTACCTGTCCACAAAACAACAATATCATCGATGAATCGGTACCATTTCAAAACATTTTGTTGAAAGTACCGATTCTTGGATACCTGAGTTTCCTCCCACCATCCCATAAAGAGGTTTGCATATGGGGGCGCGCACCTAGCCCCCATAGCGGTCCCAGAAACTTGTTTGTAAAAAACCCTATCAAAGGTGAAGTAGCTCTTCTCCAAAACCATTTTCAGAAGGTCCAGGACAAAAGAATCATGCCCCCTATTCCCTGTTGTAAACTTGTCCAAAAAGTAGCCTATAGCTGAAATACCTATGTCGTGTTGGATATTGGTATACAACGCTTCGACGTCCATTGTGGCCAGAATGGTGTCATCGGGTAGTACAAGAGGGTCCAATTGTTGTATCAGGAACGAAGAGTCACGTATATACGAGTCCAACTTAAGCACGATAGGCTGTAAATAGAAATCAAGGTAAATACAAGACTTTTCGTAGAGCCCACCAATCCCTGAGACTATAGGCCTACCCGGTGGCTCCGTCACAGATTTATGTACCTTAGGTAACATGTAAAATGTGGGAACCACCGGGTACTTGACCGTCAAAAAATCCAATTCCCTCTTGTTGATGATATTACGAGCATAGGCATTACTCAGGAGTTTGTCCAGGCTCGATTTGAAAATCAGAGTAGGGTCTGATGGTAGGGCAACATAGTGCTGCGGGTTGCCCAATTGTTTTTTAGCTTCATCACAATACATATCTTTGGGCCACAGCACTATGTTGCCCCCCTTGTCCGCCTCCTTGATCTCAAAGGACTCATTGGCTTTCAACTCCTTAAGGGCCTGCCTCTCCTGCCAGGTTAAATTACCGAGGCCAATTCTGTCCGGTTTTAGACCCTGGATATCTCTGCTCATTTTCTCATAAAAAGTTTGTATTGCCGGAAAAAGGGTAAACGACGGGGTAGCCTGTGATGGCAATCTGCCGTTGAATCTACGCTTACCTTGGTAATTCTCACTTTCTTCCAATAGCTCCGTTAGGTCTCGTAACAAATGTCTGTCTGTCTCCGTCATATCATCCAATATTGTGGGATTCTGATATAATAGTCTAAAAGTCAATTGTCTACAAAAGAGGTATAAGTCCTTTGTTAGCTCGAATTTGTCAAGGGTACTCATTGGAGAAAATGAGAGACCACGAGACAGTAAGTTCCTCTCAATGGTGTGTTATTACATCGCACCATTTAATGCCCGTGTGTTGCATATTTTTGGTTCTGTGTTCCATGTATATATCGGCTGTATAGTGGCTATTTGCTATGTTACAATTTCTATCAATGATCTATATGGACCCATTACCCCAGGTCATACTTTTAGGGGGTTGTTTTAATATGTTTTTATGTCTTTGTGTGGAGTTTCTTGAATAAAGCTGGATTTTGTATAAATTCTTATTTTGTGGTGATCCCAATTTGTTTGCATACACTTGCTCCTTTTTGATTTTGGATGACATCATTCAGTGCCGCGGAGTGGAAGCTGCTAGGGAGAGCATTGAAAGGTGTGTATGTGTGTGTGTGTGTGTGTGTGTGTGTGTGTAGGTGTGTGTAGTGATGGAGAAGGCAATGATGGGGGTGTGAAGGCAATGATGAGGGTGGGGTAACCATTTGTGGCCATTACACTGTACGCAGTATCATGTGGGGCCATTATACAGTATGGAGCATCATGTGGGGCCATTATACTGTACCCAGCATCATGTGGGGCCATTATACTGTATGGAGCATCATGCGGGGCCATTATACTGTATGGAGCATCATGTGAGGCCATTATACTGTACCCAGTATCATGTGGGGCCATTATACTGTATGGAGGATCATGCGGGGCCTGTTGTGAATTTGCTTTTTGCTCCCTCTAGTGGTTACTAGTTTTTTGACTCTGGTTTTTCTGTCATTCCTTTTATCCGCACCTGGGTCGTTAGTTAGGGGTGTCGCTATATAAGCTCCCTGGACCTTCAGTTCAATGCCTGGCAACGTAGTTATCAGAGCTAGTCTGCTGTGCTCTTGTCTACTGATCCTGGTTCCAGTTATATCAGCTAAGTCTGCCTTTTGCTTTTTGCTATTTGTTTTGGTTTTGTATTTTTGTCCAGCTTGTTCCAAATCTATATCCTGACCTTTGCTGGAAGCTCTAGGGGGGCTGGTGTTCTCCCCCCGGACCGTTAGACGGTTCGGGGGTTCTTGAATTTCCAGTGTGGATTTTGATAGGGTTTTTGTTGACCATATAAGTTACCTTTCTTTATTCTGCTATCAGTAAGCGGGCCTCTCTGTGCTAAACCTGGTTCATTTCTGTGTTTGTCATTTCCTCTTACCTCACCGTCATTATTTGTGGGGGGCTTCTATCCAGCTTTGGGGTCCCCTTCTCTGGAGGCAAGAAAGGTCTTTGTTTTCCTCTACTAGGGGTAGCTAGATTCTCCGGCTGGCGCGTGTCATCTAGAATCAACGTAGGAATGATCCCCGGCTACTTCTAGTGTTGGCGTTAGGAGTAGATATATGGTCAACCCAGTTACCACTGCCCTATGAGCTGGATTTTTGTATTCTGCAGACTTCCACGTTCCTCTGAGACCCTCGCCATTGGGGTCATAACAGGGGCCATTATACTGAATGGAGCATCATGTGAGGCCATTATACTGTACCTAGCAACATGTGGGGCAATTATACTGTACCCAGCTTCATGTGACACCATTATACTGAACGCAGCATCATGTGAGGCCATTATACTGTACGCAGCATCATGTGGGACCATTATACAGTACGCAGCATCATGTGGGGCCATTATACTGTACAAAGAATCATATGAGGCCATTATACAGTATGCATCATGTGAGCCCATTATACTGTATGGAGCATTCACGTGGGGACAGTATACTGTACGCAGCATCATCTGGGGCCATTATACTGTACGCAGCATCATGTGGGGCCATTATACAGTATGAAGCACTGTGTGGCCATTATACAGTATTGAGCATCATGTGGGGCCATTATACAGTATGGAGCACTGTGTGGACATTATACAGTATTGAGCATCATGTGTGGCCATTATACAGTATGGAGCATCATGTATGGCCATTATACAGTATAGAGCACTATGTGTGGCCATTATACAGTATGGAGCATCATGTGTGGCCATTATACAGTATGGAGCACTGTGTGACCATTATACATCATGTAGCACTGTGTGGCCATTATACAGTATGGAGCACTATGTGTGGCCATTATGCAATATGGAGCACTGTGTAGCCATTATAGAGTATGGAGCACTGTGTAGCCATTTTACAGTATGGCGCACTGTGTAGCCATTATACAGTATGGAGCACTGTGTAGCCATTATACAGTATGGAGCACTGTGTAGCCATTATACAGTATGGAGCACTATCTGAAGGCCAGTACACAATATGGAGCATCATGTGTGGCCATTATACAGTATGGAGCACTATGTGAGGCCATTATACGGTATGGAGCACTATGTGTGGTCATTATACAGTATGGAGCACTATGTGTGGCCATTATACAGTATTCAGCACTGTGTAGCCATTATACAGTATGGAGCACTGTGTGGCCATTATACAGCATGGAGCACTGTGTGGCCATATTTTTTTTTATAATTATTGTTTATGAGTGTGATCAGCAGTGCTAAATGGGTGTGGTTGGGGTGTGAATAAGGGTGTGACTAGTTGTGAAATGGGTGTGGTCAGAGGCGTGGCCTAAAAATTGCCACTGCGCAAGCGGCAAGCTTTGTCCCTCTTTCCCTTCTTCACAAGTTGGGAGGTATGTCTCTCCATCTACCTGATGATCCTGAGGAGCATTGGGATCTTCTTGATTACAGTCCTGTGGAAGAAGAGGACGGGGACATCTCTCTGGTGTTTCCTCCAGATCTATCCAGTAAGAGGACAACACATACAGGGAGTGAATTCATTCTTTACATACAGATAATTATAGGCCGTGTGTATTTAGTCCGGTCTATTACCTGGTGATGTGAGGGGCTGGGGAACCTCCATTATGACGTCCTTGTACAGATCTCTGTGTTCTTCTAAATACTCCCACTCCTCCATGGAGAAATAGACGGCGACATCCTGACACCTTATAGGAACCTGACACATACAATGATACCGTCATCCCCCCGATCCCTTCATAGTGTTCTTGTATAATGTCCCAGCATTCCCAGCAGTGTCACCTCTCCAGTCAGCAGCTCAATCATCTTGTAGAGGAGTTCTAGGATCTTCTGGTCATTGATGTCCTCATGGATCAGGGGGTGAGGTGGAGGCCCCGTGATTGGGCTCAGGGGTCTTCCCCATCCCTCAGACACAGGGTCCTGACAGCGATCACTAGAGGTCTTCTTCACCACTGTGTAATCCTGGTAATGGAGAGACACATTAATAAATCTCACTACAGACATCTCCAGAGTCCTCACCTCTCCAGTTCTGTCCATCTGTTATTCCCATAGATAAGAATGATGTAATGTGACGTCATCAGAATCTCTCACCTCTCCAGTAAGCCGGAAGAGGATCTCTAGGGTGAGGTGTAATATCCTCTCCACCATCTTGTCTCTGTCCATATCCATCTTTGATGGGTAAATCAGGAAAATTTTCTTTTGTAGAAGATCTTCACTGAGAGGATCCGATATTGTAGGGACCTGAATGAGAAGATGAGCCGATGTAACATCATAAGAATCCTGTGTAATACAATTACTGGAGATAATAAGGGAAACATATGAGGAGATTTATTATTTTACAGTATTTAGTTTCCTTCTTTACATCTACTAATAAATCCTATATATTTAGGCCACAGACAACAAGCAGTTTCTTCCTCGGAGTCGGCAGCTGAATACGTTTCTCATAGACTCATCTTCCATAATGCTAATTCTCGTCTCATTTGCCGACCCTGGAATCGGCATTAGCAATAGTGCAGGAGATATTCATTACACGCGACATGAGAAATAACTACTTCATGATGAGGACGACATCTTCATCTTCTACTACGGCTCTAGAGACATATTTGGCCAGAGTCGGTCACTGACTCCATCACCACCGGCCGTCTATATGAAGGTTTCCCGTCTTCCCCACACTGTAATCTTCTATCACGTTAGATCTCAGGTCTGATTCACACACAGAAGTTTGTTTATAGCCTAGGAAGGGGGTAATACCCATGGAGCATCCCAGGCTATTAATATAAGCTTTCAACGGTATACTGGCTTTTAAAATGTGGGAACCCCGAAAAAAGTGATGTAGGGTCCCCCTATATTTGTTTAAATCGTGTTTATTGAAGCAAATAAACAATACATCAATAAGAGAGAATGGGAACACAATCAAATAAATCGAACACAATCTACTTTTCCGTCATAAAGTTAGTGTCCCAACAATTTTAAAGTTTTATTGGCCACAGCCAATATTGTCTCTTATCCAGTTTAATAACTTTAATTATCATTGTTGTAATAGGTAATCATTGGAAAAGATTATTCGTAGCACCAATTGCTAAGTTACATATATTGATAGTAGGTATCTCATACAAGATGAGGAAAGTTTGAGAAAAGGAGAGGTAGAAAGAGAGGAAAGAAAGAGAAGAAGAAAAGAATAAAGATAAGAACAAGAAGATATATTGTAAGTAATTGGGTACGGGGGAGCCGAGCTCCCTCCCTCGGGTGGACCCCATCCTCCTTCCAACGGTGGACAAGATGGAGACCCACTGAATTTGATTTCAGATCATGGAAGCAGGTTAAGTTAGATAAGTAATGTTCAGGAAGTAAGAACAGCTAAAGCTAATCCAAATATAGATCAGGGTCTAGATAGCCATACATCTAAATCCGGAGTTTCTCTGAATACAATCCATGGAGCCCAAGTATTGTAAAATTTGGTAGGATCCCCAGTAGCCTGATTTATCAATTGCTCCATTCTATATATATCGTTAAGTTCTGCAACAAATTCAGAGCATGAGGGGGATTTTTCTTGTTTCCAGTACCGGGGGATCAAGTTCCTAGTGGCCGTGAGGAAATGTCTGAGAAGATTCTTCTTAAATCCAAATATTGACAAGTCACAAAGTCAGGAGGGCTAATTCTGCTGTGGGCCTAACCTTACGAATAGATAGTTTATTATAGAGATCAAAGATTGACATCCACAATTTCTGTATGGGCGGACAGTCCCACCAGATATGGACATATGTTCCCTTTTCCTCTGCGCATCGCCAGCATATATCTGGGATCTCCGGGAACATGGCATGAACCAAGGTAGGGCATCTATACCACCTTGACAGGATCTTATAGCTCCTCTCCAGTGACACAGAGGGCAGCGAGGTCCTAAAAGTAAATAATAGGATCTTGTCCCTCTCCTCTTGAGATAATGATATCCCCAAGTCACTCTCCCATTTTGAGAAAAATATTGGAAAATTGTGCGTTGGGGTTTGACCCCTCTGGAAAAGATTATACTGCAATGAGACCGTGTGGACCGGAGGCTCCTCAGCAATACAAAGCTTCTCAAAAGGTGTCAATGCTCTTACAATGTTGTTGTTTTGATGTTGTGTATATGAAACTTTTCAATTGTTCATAGAAAAAACAGATACCTGTAGGAGGCTCCTCCCCTTAGTGTATTTTGTGTAGAGGCTTAACACCAGTTTGATTTAAGTAGTCACATATTTTAGGCCTTGAGGCTCTACATTTGTTCAGGTAAGTCTCCCTGTGGAGTCCTGCAGGAAAGTTAGGGTTATCATATATTGGGGTGAGTGGTCCAAGGGAAGTTGAGGTTTGTAGGCGCACGCCGCTCTGTCGGATGACTAGGATCATATTTCTAGTCAAAAAGGGCAGGCAAAGCCCCCCTCCCCTCGCGTTCCATAATATTATTTGAGGGTCACCTCCAATGAGGTCACCTTCCAAATTAACCCACTTCTTACTGTTCCTGCTGTGATATAAATCTAAAATACAGGTTCCTATTGATGCACGACCGTAAACCATAAAATCTGGTAGTCCAATTCCCCCCATTTGTTTAGATCTGCTTAGTACAAAGTATGATGTTTGTGATCTAGTATGTGACCAAACAAATCAGGTGATAGCCTTCTTAAGACGTGATAAAAAAAGAGGCTGGTAGATATAATGGAATTGTTTGGAAGTAATATAGGAGGCGTGGCAATAGGTCCATCTTAATTACACTAACTCTGCCGAACCAGGACAGCTGAAGTCTGTGCCACCGCTCTAAATCTAATTCCACTTTATGTAAAGCAGGTTTAAAGTTTGCGTCATACAGTTTAGGGATTTTCGCTGTTATTTTTACTCCTAAGTATGTGAGCGAGTCGAAACGCCATCTAAAGGGGAAGGAGGCGCGCAGCTGATTTACCTCAGATAATTGTAGTGAAATGTTGAGGATCTCAGATTTATGGGTATTCATTTTGAATTTGCTTAAGAGACCAAACTTCTGCAACTCTAAGATAATATTTGGTAAGCTGGTTAACGGGGATGTAACATATAAAAGGATGTCGTTGGGAAAAAGTGCCAACTTATGCTCCTCCGATCGCACCTCAACTCCCTTAATGGAGGGGTTATTACATATTGCAGTAGCCAAATACTCCATCGTTAAGATGTACAAGAGAGAGGAAAGTGGGCACCCTGCCTCATGCCATTCCTGATAGCAAACACATCAGAAAGGGCGCCATTAACTTTTATCTAAGCGCTAGGGAAGGCATAAAAGGCCATAATTCTGTGGAGCATATTCTCTCCTAAGCCGATCCCTTTCAGGGCCTGGAATTCAAATTCCCAGTGCACCCTGTCAAAAGCTTTCTCAGCATCAATTGACAGGATGCACATGGGATCCCTCCCCCCCACTGGATCTATCAATGAGATGGTCCGTATGGTGTTGTTATCTTGCGCCTCCCTACCCGGAACTAAACCTACCTGGTCTTGGTTTATTAAGCTCGGGAGAAGGGGGCCTAATCTGTTTGCAATCATCTTTGCATAAAGCTTAACATCAAGGTTTATCAGGAATATTGGGCGATAATTACTACACAGGGAGAGATCCTTATCAGGCTTTGGTAGCACTGTAATGTGAGCAGACAAGGCCTAAGGAGGAAAAGAGCTACCTGAAGAGATAGAGTTACAAACTGTAAGAAAAATTGGGCTTAAGATGTGGAGAAAAGCTTGTAAAAAACCGGCTGAATACCCATCTGAGCCAGGGCTTTTCCCTTGCTTCAAGCCTTTAATAGTTTCCGACACCTCCTCCAGCGTAAATTCCCTTTCCAGGTCTAACACCATGTCCTCCGATAGGAGGGGTATATTGTTCTGTTGTAGATATCTATTGATTTTGTCACGAAGTAAGGATGTTGACATATCTTTGTAATGTCCGGGTATATTGTATAAATCTTTGTAATAATCGCTAAAGCCCAGAAGGATGTCCCTAGTGTTGTGTACCCTCCTTCCTCCCTTATCCTTAATGAAGGGGATGAATGTATTTGGACCACGTGGGTTAATGCTTCCGGCCAGAAGTTTGCCACTTTTATTTCCATATTGGTAAAAGAGATTGCGGAGCTTTTCTCTAAAGCATCGAGATTTTTGGTCCAGTATGGTGAGCAACTTTTGCCTTGCTATAGATAGGTGTGCGAATGTAGTCGTGTTAAGGTCACATTTGTGTTTCTAATTTATGGATTTGATCGGACAGTTTAATTATTTCGGCAACTCTCTCTCTTTTTCAGCGTGCACCGTGTGAAATAAGTACACCCCTTATTACGCTTTTTAAAGCTTCCCATTTCATAGGGGGAGATGTGGAGTCCCTGTCGTGATCTGTTATAAAGTTAGAGATCGTTTTTTCAACATCAGATTTACATATCACGTCTTGGAGTAAGTTCTCATTTAGATGCCACGAGAAGCCCGACCTTGTGCGTGGATGTAACAAAATTGAAAAATATATTGGGGCATGGTCTGACCACAGAATCGAGCCCACCTCAGCCTCCACTGGTAAATCTAGTAAGCTATGTGAGATAAAGAAATAGTCTATTCTGCTATATGTATTATGTACTTGTGAGAAGAATCTATAATCCCTAGTGTCAGGATGAAGAACCCTCCATATGTCCACCAATCTCATGCCATACATCTGTTTCCTTATTCGACTAATAGAAGAGGAGGGATATGAAGTCTTACCCGTGGAGACGTCCACTGCAGGATTCATGGGGTTGTTGAAGTCGTCTCCCAGTATCACAGGAGAAGAGCCAGCGAACTCCCCAAGGCGTCTCATGCACTCTGCCCCAAAGTTCTGCTGTCCTTGATTCGGAAAATATACATTAGCTATGACCAACTGGCGTGCAGCGCAGGAAATTTATAAGAAAACGTATCTGCCATCTGGATCTAGTAAGGAACTCAACACCTCAGGCACAAAATTCTTGTGAAATGCTATCGACACCCCCTTAGACTTAGCGTATGGGTTGGAACTATGGTACCATTTGGGATAATATTTTGAGAGACAAAGAAGGATGTAGAGTGGAGAAGAAGAGAAGCAATAGAGAGGAAGAACGTAACAATAGTTACAATAGAACCGATGCTCAATAACTTTCACATCGTCGGGGAAAATTTTTGGTAGCATGCTACCCAGGAACCCTATCAAGAGAAGGGAAGTCTAAAGGAAGCCAGAAGCCCCCCTTCCCCATCCCATATAATCGTGAGAAATTGTAAATAGAGGTTTGTCAATACTGCTTATTTAAGTTATTACGAAGAAGTATTAGGTGATTAACTATATGTGCACATACTACAATACAAGGCCAAGACTATTTTCATGTTAATGGACATGGCGGTATAATCGTCTATGTATAAAAAGAATTTATAACCTAATCAAGCGGATCATTTTAATCTTATCCAGATTAGTACATCTCCTTCAGGAAAGAGAGGGGGGGGGAAGAGGAGGGTAAGGGAAGGGAGTAGGGAAGGGGGGAAGGGAAGGGAGTAGGGAAGGGGGGAAGGGAAGGGAGTAGAGAAGGGGGGGAAGGGAGGAGAAAAAAAAAAAAGGAGGGGGGGGGGGGAGAAAGAGAGGAAGATGCCCCACTGCGGATCTATGACCCCTATGACCTGTGCCATGCGTACTTGGTAATCAAAAACCTAAGAGAAAAAACATGGAAATGAAGTGCGAACAGAATAAAGCTATATAACAATTGCAGAACATCTATGTCATGCATAACGCAAACAGAAGAAGAAAATACCCAGGCTGTGTGAAGCCTTTATGTGAAACTGGATCTATCTATGATCAAGGATCATGCAACAGAGGATGCAATCGGAAGGGAAGAGCCCTCATGTCGGATCAGATGAAGCTCGCTTGGTGTCACGTTTTTTGGTCTGCTGAACTGTAAGCCATTTCGGTGGGGCTTCTGGAAGCATCGGACTCAAGGGCCACTCGGGGAGGTCCATCAGAGGGAGTTGGAAAGTACCCAGAAAATTAGGCAAGTCGCCCATCCATCTAAAAGAAGCCACTTTGCCTCCCGTGAAAGCTCTCAATTGGAAGGGGAACCCCCACCTGTACGGGATGTCTTTCTTTTTGAGTTCAGCCAATAATGTCAATGAGGCGTCCGATCTGAGCCCCAGAAATCCAGCACAGGAAGCCCCACATCCAAACCCAGGGCACAAGGCTGACTTGCCCCTGCAATATAAACCACAAAAAAGAACAACAGTATATAGTACCAATATATCAAAATTTTATTAAATCTATTAAAATCGCACAAACCTATACAAGGTAGCTACTTTAGAAAGCAGAGACAGCCACTGCCGGTGTATTATACCGGTTATTCAATCATGGTAATGCCTGCATAATATAGTAAATCACACTTGCAATTTACATGCACATCAACTATCCAGTGTAGGGGCAGCCATACTTTAAATACAGCCTCACCCCTCCCCAACACACGCCTCCCGACGAAGAAGCGAAACGTGCGTTGGGGCGGCATGGACGCCACATTATAGAGACATCTTTTTCATGTAAGTGCTGCTTATTATTGTTTATGTTTTTTTGCATTGCCATCAGTGATTTTGATTGGGCGGTATGCCCCTACACTGGATAGTTGATGTGCATGTAAATTGCAAGTGTGATTTACTATATTATGCAGGCATTACCATGATTGAATAACCGGTATAATACACCGGCAGTGGCTGTCTCTGCTTTCTAAAGTAGCTACCTTGTATATGTTTGTGCGATTTTAATAGATTTAATAAAATTTTGATATATTGGTACTATATACTGTTTTTCTTTTTTGTGGTTTATATTATATACAGTTTTTTGTGCCGTGAGAGTAGTTATGGGTTCAGTGGTTTAGCTATGACTTTTGTTCTGTTTATTAACAGATTTAACCCCTTTAAAATTATTATGGATTTGAAGGCTAGAGAACTTTCTTGGCAAAATAAAGCCTTCGATTTATTTAAACAAGGTGCTGCTTTGAATTTTAATGATGCTAATTCAGATTTTAAAGAAACTACGAAAAAGTACAAGAATTTGGTTCACAAGAAAACTAAATTATGGTGGACTAAAACATCTATCGACAATTATCTCAAACAGAAAATTATACCTAGAGGCCTTCGGATTCAACTATACCCTACATTCCCTCTAGAAGATGAACATTTGATACAGAAATGGGAGGAGGCGGCCACGATATGTTCTTTATCTTTTATGCAGATTATTAACGAGAAGAATGGTAAAATGCTGGAGGATATTGATGTACAAATTAGTCAATCTCAGATGCATATGAGTCAAAATTTTAAAACGGATATGCTGGAAATTTTTCTTAAAGAATTGGATGGTGAGCTGGGGAAGTGGGAACAGGAGATAAGTGCAACTAAGTTGAAAAAATATCAGAGGGATGTCAATGATTATGAGACTAAAAAAATCTATCGCTGGCAGCGAAGGATAGCACAACACGATAAACCTCTTTCCAGGAACCCCTCCAACTCATCACTATCATCAGTGGCTAGCAATATGTCCTCTGGTTCAGAAGTTTCCAACTATAGAACAATAAAAACAAGATCTGGAGGAAATGGAAGTAACAGAAACTTTTTTCATCCCTATCGCAAGAAAAATGATCAATCTAAGGTATTGAATCTTTCTACTCATGTGTTGACAAATTTACAAGTAAGTATTCTTGAAAAAGGACTAACTTTTTCTCCTGGTACTCCTTTGGAGGTTTTCACAGCAGTAAAGGATGTACACCTCTTTGCGAGAAAATTAATACTGAAACGGTTTTATGAAAAAAATGATACACAAACCCCCTCTGCTCAAATTGATGATCAAGAAGTTCTGGACATATTAGAATTTCTTGCTGAGGGTGAGCAACTGAACTCGGTGAGTAATTTTCCTACACACCTTTATGCCAAATCAAAAAATTTTCCTAGCCTTAACTCGTGTCCGGCAGTAGAAATTTTTGTTAAATTGGTAACAACTGAGATAGAGAACCTTGGTCAAATGAGCAGGGACCACTCTAATAAACAAATTATGGCGGCAATTAAAGACATGCAAACATGGACGGATGTTTCCTTTAAACCTGCCGATAAGGGTGGCAACCTTGTAATCTGGCCCAATATACTTTATGAAAAGCAGGCACATAGGCTATTATCAGACAAAAATTGCTACAAAAAACTATTTTATAATCCTATTGAAAGATTTCATGAAGAGCTATCGACAATTGTGATTAAGGCATTTGAGGATAGTGTTATCCCCCAAAAAATGATGGAGGCAATTATAACAGTCAAACCGCGTATGCCCACATTTTATCTGATCCCTAAAGTTCACAAGAACAATATGGACCCCCCTGGGAGACCCATAGTGTCAGGGATTGGGGGCCCATGTGAAGTAGCCTGTCAGGTCATAGACTTTTACCTTAAACCGCTTGTCTCTTCTTTACCGTCATATATTAGAGACACTACATCGGCTCTTGGCCATTTTGATGGACTAGTATTACAGGAGAACATGATCATGGTAACAGCCAATGTAGAAAGTCTGTATACATCAATCAGACATGATGATGGACTGAGGGCAACATCTTGGTTTCTCCAAACAAGCAGTCTTGACAGGTCTTTGATTAATTTCATTCTCAGTCTATTGGAATTCATACTGAAGCACAATTGCTTCACATTTAACAACCAAGTATACCTCCAGCTCCAAGGAACCACCATGGGGGCCACTTGTGCCACCTCATATGCCAACTTGTTCCTTGGGGCTTGGGAGCGTGACATCTTTTTGAGTAACCCTCTCAGATATACCGATAAAATACATCATTGGATTCGTTATATTGACGACATATGGTTTATCTGGGAGGGTTCCATAGACGAGTTGAAATGTCTGATGGATGATCTAAATACAAATGATCTAAATATTAGATTGACATATACATATGGTCGTCATCTTAGCTTTCTGGATGTTGATATTCAGGTGACTCCAGAGGGTATTTTGAGCACAGATGTATACCGAAAACCGACTGCTACTAATACGCTACTCCATGCTCAATCGTCTCACCCACGATCAACAATCCAAGGGATCCCTATCGGTCAACATCTGAGAATTAAACGAATATGCTCCACGGAAGAACAATTTCATAAACAGGCAAGAGAACTCTATTCTAGGTTCCGAGAAAGGGGCTATAGCCACAGGTCAATTCGCCGTGGTTATCATAGAGCAGAGGGGGCTTCCAGGAATGCACTACTGTATAAACCATCAAGACAGCCGAATAGGGAAGGCCAACAGGTCAGATTAATAACATATAATAACCAGTGGAACCAACTTACTGAGATTCTTAATAAACACTGGAAAGTGCTGGAAACTGATCCAATTTTACGAAAATTCATCTCAGCAAAACCTGCAGTAACAGCAAAAAGTAAAAATCTACGAGACCTCTTAGTTGATAGCCACTATGCCCCTAAAATCAATAAAGACAACTCTATGGTTCCTGTCTTTTCACAAGGCTTTTTTCCTTGTGGTTTGTGCAAGGCCTGCAAAAATTTAGTTAAATGCAAGGAGTTTAGTAATTCAGGAGGGACACATGTTTTCAAGATCTTGCACAGACTTACCTGTCATGGTTCCCAATGGCAAGGGAACGTAAGAAACATATAAATAACGAACGAGCTCTCGGGTGATGGAAACTCGAGTTGACCGTGAGCTAAATCTACCACACAACTAATAGTAGCCAGGGAGCATACCTACGGCTTCCTAAATGCCACGCGCCAGCCGGAGGACTAACTACGCCTGGTAGAGGAAAAAACAGACCTGGCTTACCTCTAGGGAAATACCCCAAAAGATGATAGCAGCCCCCCACATGTAATAACGGTGAATTAAGAGGAAAAAACACACAGTATGAAAGTAGATTTAGCAAAGAGAGGTCCACTTACTAGATAGCAGAAGGATACAAAAGAGGACTTCACGGTCAACTGAAAACCCTTTCAAAAACCATCCTGAAATTACTTTAAGACTCCTGTGTCAACTCATGACACAGGAGTGGCAATTTCAGCCCGCAAGAGCTTCCAGCTACAGAGAATTACAAAAACTGCAAACTGGACAAAAGATACAAAACAAAAGGACAAAGTCCACTTAGCTGATCAGCAGACTAGTAGCAGGAACATGCAACCGAAGGCTCTGGTTACAATGATGACCGGCAAGGAAATGACTAGAGAGCAAGGCTAAATAGGAAACTCCCAAACACTGATGGAAGCAGGTGAACAGAAGAAGCAAAGGCAAACAAGTCACCAGTACCACCAGCAACCACCAGAGGAGCCCAAAAAGCGGATACACAACACTTACCTGTTCATCTTCTGGGGTGATATATTATGCTCAATGCCCATGTGAGAAAATTTATATCGGCATGACTACTAGAGAATTTAAAGTAAGGGTAAGGGAGCATATAAGGGACATCGAAAAATCTAAGAATAAGAATTCTGATGAACCCCTAAAGACCCTACCAAAACACTTTAGGGAATTTCATAACTCAGACTCTAGTAAGCTCATCCTGAGGGCAATTGATCAGGTCTCAATGGGTCAGAGGGGTGGGAACTTGTTTAAGAGACTCGCGCAAGTAGAAAGTTGGTGGATTTACCGACTACAAACAGTGACCCCCCCTGGGCCTCAATGAGAACTTTGGGTTTAGTTCTTTTCTCTGAATTAGCAAATTTTTACTTGGGTTATGGGGAGGGTGGGTATTTATTTATTATAGGATAATATCAGTTTTTTATTTTCAATTTTATTTTGCTGTTTTCTTGTTGTCTGGTACTAATTTTGTATTGTCTTTTTTTAGACATATACTATGTTCTTACTGTTTTTTGGTATATGGGTCTGGCCTGACTTGAAAACCTTTTGGGGTTCTAGCAATGGACTACCACCAGATCATCTCTTTTTCTTCTATTACTGAGTGATATCGATGCTATGGACATAATTCCGGAGGCCATACCAGTACAAGGGGCATCGTACTGCAAGAAGAAAGGAACTCAGTGTGCAGTATTGCTGCCTTTGTGCGATGTGTCAAAATTACATTGGTGTCATGTAATTCTGTGAAATGTGTGTTTTATATATTCTTTATATGTTTTTATATCACTTATTTGTAATTTAGACGAAGTATATTGCTCATTTTGCATATTGCACTTTATTGGCTAATATTTATAATAATTTTTGCACAGCAATTTTGTAATATATATATATATATATATATATATATTATGGTTCTCAATGGCAAGAGAACATAGCCCAGAAAACATAAGTACTAGCTCTTGGAAGGATGGAAACTAAACTGACCATGAACTAAACCTGCCGCACAACTAACAGTAGCCGGGTAGCGTTGCCTACGTTTTTTATCCCTAGACGCCCAGCACCAGCCGGAGGACTAACTAATCCTGGCAGAGGAAAAGCATTAAGCTACTTACGGGTAGCGGCATTTTTCGGAGGCCCATGACAGCACCACGAGAGAGGGGTTCCGCCCCTTTAGGAACAGGAAACCCACAGATACAAAAGGGCGGCACCTCTCCCATGCATCAGTTGGATTACAGAGCCTGAGAGGACTAACCGCAGTTAATGACAAGCAAACACAAAATTGCATACAATTAAACACAATGACTTTTAATAAAGTAATACACGTGAGAAGATAACATTCCTTCTTTAAATTATTTGGTTGATTATAAACCCAGGATGTGCAACCCCACGTGAAAAGGGAGGGAACTAAGGGTGCTGTCATGGGCCTCCGAAAAATGCCGCTACCCGTAAGTAGCTTAATGCTTTATTCGGACTCCCATGACAGCACCACGAGAGATTTACAGAGATGTAAGCCATTTTTAGGGAGGGACCACAGCCTGTAGCACCCTTAACCCGAAGGTGAGATCTGAGGAGAACCCCAAGTCTAACCTATAGTGCTTAAAGAAGGTAGAAGGGGATGACCATGTGGCCGCCTTACATATCTGGTCGACCGACACTCCAGACCTCTCTGCCCAGGATGACGCCATGGCTCGGGTGGAATGTGCCCTCAGATTCTGCGGAGCTGGACCCCCACCTGTCGTGTAAGCGAGAGAGATAGCCTCCCTAATCCATTTCGCTAATATGTATTTAGATGCTCTAGCCCCTTTCCTTGGACCTTGGTAGGACAGGAATAGTGCATTATCCTTCTTCCAATCATTAGTGACCGAGATATATTGAAGAAGGCATCTCCTGACATCTAAGGTATGGAGCTCACTTTCTTTAGGGTTAGAAGGATTAGGGATAAACGAAGGTAAAACTATCTCCTGCGATCTGTGAAACTGGGATACTACTTTTGGTAAGTAGGCTGGGTCCGGTCTAAGGATAACTCTATCCTGAAGAAATTCTGTATACGGGGGATTTCTAGAGAGCGCCTGGATGTCTCCTATTCTGCGAGCTGATGTTATAGCTATTAGGAAAGCTGTTTTAAGAGACAACATCCTGACTGAGGCTTCATTCAACGGCTCAAAAGGGGGCTTTGTCAAAGAAGAAAGGACCAGATTTAAATCCCATGGTACCATTTTGTTTCTATACAGTGGTCTAATTCTACCGACCGCCTTAATGAACCTCGACACCCAGTAGTTACCCGCAATGTTACATGAGAACAGGGCTCCAAGCGCTGAAACTTGTACCCTTAATGTGCTTGTGGAGAGTTTTAACTCTAACCCTCTTTGCAAAAATTCCAATATTTGACGTATTGGTACACCATCATTAATATTAAATTTTGAGGAAGTTAAGAACTTTCTCCAGGTTCTGGAGTAGATTCTTGTTGTTATCGGCTTTCTACTTCTTAAAAGGGTATCGACTAATTTAGGAGAGAAGCCTTTATTTTCTAACAATGACCGCTCAAACTCCAAGCCGTCAAATGAAGTCCCTTTACTTGTGGATGGAGTATCGGCCCCTGGGAAAGCAAATTTGGGATGTCTGGGAGTACCCAGGGATCGCCCACTGACATCATCCTGAGCCATGAAAACCAGGTTCTCCTGGGCCAAAAGGGAGCAATCAGAATGAGTCTCGCCCGATCTTCTCTGACTTTCCTCACCACTAGAGGTAGCAGGTTCAGTGGCGGGAAGGCGTAGGCCAGAGAAAAATCCCATTTTATGAGGAATGCGTCCACTGCCAGTGGATTTTCCCTGGGATTTAAGGAACAAAAGTTTTTTACTTTTTTGTTCTCCCTTGTGGCGAATAGGTCCACCACCGGTCGACCCCACAAACGGACAATCTGTCTGAAGATGTCTCCATTTAGAGACCATTCTCCTTGCTTTAGGACATTGCGGCTGAGAAAGTCCGCTTTTATGTTGTCTTTTCCTGTGATGTGCAGAGCAGTCAAAGATTGTAAATTCTCTTCTGCCACCCGGAGGAGACGATCTGTGATCTGCATCAGAGCCTCGGAGCGTGTCCCTCCTTGATGATTTATATAGGAGACTGCCACCCGGTTGTCTGAGAGGATCCTGACGTGGTGGCCCTGTAGATACATGAGGAGGTTTTTAACCGACAACTCGATTGCTAATAATTCTCTCTGATTGGAAGAGGACGTTGAGTATGGTTCCCATTGGCCTTGCACTACAATGTCATTCATGTGAGCCCCCCAACCTGAGGAGCTGGCATCCGTAGTCACAACCCGGGACACATCTATCATCCAGGGAACGCCTGCTGACAAGTTATCCCTATCCAGCCACCAATTTAGGGATTTGAGAGTCGCTGGTTCAAGCGTTATTTTTTCCTCTAATACACCCCTCAAGATCCTATCCTTAACCAAAATCTCTTTTTGGAGGGATCTAGTGTGAAAGTGTGCCCACCTTACCGCTGGAATGCACGATGTGAGGGACCCCAACAGGGACATAGCTTGCCGCAGGGTCATAGAGGGTGTATTAACTGCTTTTAGAACCTGATGCTGAATCTGAGTTAATTTATTTTCTGGAAGATAACACTGTTGTGTAGTTGAATCTAGTAATAGGCCCAGAAACTTCTGAATTTTTTGAGGCTGTAACCGAGATTTTTCAAAATTAATTATCCAGCCCAGGCGTTCCAACTTAACTCTAGTTAGCTCCAGTTGGGACAAACAGTGTTCTACAGAGTTACCTACTATGAGGAAATCATCAAGGTATGGGACAATAAGGACATTAGATTCTCGCAAGTGAGCCATCACTTCCGCCACTATTTTTGTGAATACTCTAGGGGCTGATGTTATACCGAAAGGAAGAGCCCTGTACTGAAAATGATAAACAACTCCTCCCATTAACACTGCTACCCTCAAAAACTGCTGGAAATCCACATGAATAGGTACGTGGTAATAGGCATCCTTTAAATCGACTACCACCATAAAGCAGTTTTTGAACAGTATCTTTATTGTCGAGGTGATGGACTCCATTTTAAAGGTATGCTTAACCAAATAACTGTTAAGATGTCTGAGATTTATGATGGTCCTATACGTGTTGTCGGGCTTCTGAATAAGAAACAAGGGAGAATAGAAACCTTTCCCTCTATCAGCCTCTGGAACCTGTGTAAGGACATTTTTTGAACAGAGAGACCACACCTCTTCTTCCAGAGCAGATTGCTCTAGGGGATTAGAACGCAATGGAGTCAACATAAACTTATCCCGTGGGGTATGGCAGAACTCAAGAGTAAGACCCCGAGAAATAGTATCTTGCACCCAGATACTATTCGTGATCTCTGACCATTCTGAACCAAAATGTAAAAGTCTACCCCCCACCGGGGCTCCTAGTCATTTGTCCTCCTTCTTCCTTTCTTTTGAGGAACGATGGAACATATATCCCGTACCTCGTCTACGTCTGTCATCCCACCTAGACCGATCCCTTGAAGGTGAAAAGGTACGCTTCCCTCCGCGACCGAACCTTCTTTTATTAAAGGGACGACGGTAGGACCCCAGCAGATTGGGGAACTTCTTTTTGTCATCTCCCGCCTTCTCTAGGAGTTCGTCTAAGGTGGGCCCGAATAGGTACTCCCCTTTACAAGGAATGATGCAGAGTTTTGACCTTGATTGTATATCGCCTGGCCAACATTTCAGCCAAAGAGCCCTCCTGGCCGCATTCGAGAGACCTGCTGCTCTAGCAGCCATTTTGACAGAGTCAATAGATGCATCTGATAAGAAAGCAGCCGCTTCTTGGATCAGTGGTAAGGCAGTCAAAATAGAATCCCTTGATGCACCTTCTTTTAACTGAGTCTCTAACTGTTCCAACCAGACCATCATTGATCTGGCTGTACAGGTTGAAGCCACCGCAGGCCTTAAAGAACCGGCCGCCATCTCCCAGGTACTTTTTAGAAAGGTGTCCGCTTTTCTATCAAGGGGGTCCTTAAGGGTCCCCATGTCCTCAAAAGGGAGAGAGGCCCGTTTTGCCACTTTGGCTATTGCCGCGTCCAACTTAGGGGCTTTTTCCCAGTTGGTGACTGCAGGATCATCGAATGGATATCTGCGCTTCTGCGCTGGAGGTAAGGAACCCTTTATTTCGGGTTTTTTCCATTCTTTATTGATGAGATCCTGGATTTTCTCATTGAGCGGGAAGACTCTCCGTTTTTTCTGCTCCAACCCACTGAACATAATTTCCTCCTTGGAAAGTTGGAGTCTCGGTTCCGTTATGCCCATCGTTCCTCTGACCGCCTTAACCAGCTTATCCACTCGTTCAAGGGGTAGACAGAAGCGGGCGGTGTCCTCATCCGAGGAAGAGGATGACGCAGCTGAACCGGAAAAAACTTCCTCCTTATCCTCTTCCACTGAAGAATCGGAGAGTAACGGAGCTTTGGACTTAGAGCTTCCTCCTTGAGAAAGATCCTTTAAGGATTGTCTGACCTCCATCCTGATCATTTCCTTCAAGCTGGTGGTCATAGTAAGGGATTCCTCCGCTACCTGAGGGGGGTAAGTAAAGCAATCTAATCCCTGTAGATATAATGCTCTCCCCCTCACCCCTTTCCTGAGACCTCACCGTCTGCTGGATACAGGGCCCACATAATTTTTTAGGGCATGAATCAGGTAGGGGAACCCCGCAGATGCCACATTCCCTGTGTTTCGCCTTCCCGGCACATTTCTTCCCCTATAATGGAACATATGAGGGGAATCGTGTCACTGGGTGAACTTTCACGAAGATCACTTACCAGCGCTGCCCAAAAAAAAAGTACCGGAATACGAGGGGGATTTCCACTGGCTGATGCTCCAGACCCCTGTCTGGAGGTGCTTTTGTGGCCAGACTCACTACTCCTCCTGTCGCGATCCTTCCCTTTGGGCTTCTGGGACACCTCTTGCAGCAACTGCACGTGCTCGTCCTCCATCTTCACCATATGAGGCCAGAAGCAAGGGATCACGATCCGGAGTTCCTTTTATAACCCCTCCTCCGGTCAGCAGCTGTGCCTAGCGCTCCCCTGATTACTTCTTTCGGCCTCCCCCTGGTGCACGGCAAGCCCTGGGGCTCAGAACGCCGGCGACGCTATTACCGGTGGGCGCCGCCATCTTGGATTCACTGCGCATGCGCAGGACCCCGGAAACCCGGAAGTGACCGCCGACTCCTCCCCCGGCGTCACCCGGGCTCCCAGCGCTTCAGTATCGGCGCACAGAGCGGCGAGGACGCCGGACAGAGCCGCATCACTCCCGGATGGCGCCCCCGAGCACCGCCGCATACCTGAGACCCCAGCCACCACAGAAGGAGGAGACCCAGGGGACATACTCACCCGGCGCTGGCCCGGAGACAGGACACCACCGGTGGCTGCTCCCTGCTGGAATGTCGCCACATGCAGCCCTGCCAGGACCATTGCGACATCTACCAGGAACCCCGCACCGGCCGAGGTAGGAGACCCCCTCGCTACCTGAGTCGGCCGGCCGGCCTGGGATCCTTTTGAAATCTGCAGGATCCCGTCCCGTTAGGAACAGGAAACCAACTGATGCATGGGAGAGGTGCCGCCCTTTTGTATCTGTGGGTTTCCTGTTCCTAAAGGGGCGGATCCCCTCTCTCGTGGTGCTGTCATGGGAGTCCGAATAAATATAGTCCTGGCTCACCTCTAGAGAAATTTCCCCGAAAAGCAGACAGAGGCCCCCACATATATTGGCGGTGATTATAGATGAAATGACAAACGTAGTATGAAAATAGGTTTAGCAAAATTGAGGTCCGCTTACTAGATAGCAGGAAGACAGAAAGGGCACTTTCCTGGTCAGCTGAAAACACTATCAAAATACCATCCTGAAATTACTTTAAGACTCTAGTATTAACTCATAACATCAGAGTGGCAATTTCAGATCACAAGAGCTTTCCAGACACAGAAACGAAACAACAGCTGTGAACTGGAACAAAATGCAAAAACAAACGAGGACTAAAGTCCAACTTAGCTGGAAGTTGTCTAGCAGCAGGAACATGCACAGAAGGCTTCTGATTACAATGTTGACCGGCATGGAAGTGACAGAGGAGCAAGGCTAAATAGCGACTCCCACATCCTGATGGGAACAGGTGAACAGAGGGGATGATGCACACCAGTTCAATTCCACCAGTGGCCACCGGGGGAGCCCAAAATCCAATTTCACAACAGTACCCCCCCTCAAGGAGGGGGCACCGAACCCTCACCAGAACCACCAGGGCGATCAGGATGAGCCCTATGAAAGGCACGGACCAGATCGGAGGCATGAACATCAGAGGCAGTCACCCAAGAATTATCCTCCTGACCGTATCCCTTCCATTTGACCAGATACTGGAGTTTCCGTCTGGAAACACGGGAGTCCAAGATTTTTTCCACAACGTACTCCAACTCGCCCTCAACCAACACCGGAGCAGGAGGCTCAACGGACGGCACAACCGGTACCTCATACCTGCGCAATAATGACCGATGAAAAACATTATGAATAGAAAAAGATGCAGGGAGGTCCAAACGGAAGGACACAGGGTTAAGGATCTCCAATATCTTTTACGGGCCGATGAACCGATGATTAAATTTAGGAGAAGAAACCCTCATAGGGACAAAACGAGAAGACAACCACACCAAGTCCCCAACACAAAGCCGAGGACCAACCCGACGCCGGCGGTTGGCAAAAAGCTGAGTCTTCTCCTGGGACAACTTCAAATTGTCCACTACCTGCCCCCAAATCTGATGCAACCTCTCCACCACAGCATCCACTCCAGGACAATCCGAAGATTCCACCTGACCAGAAGAAAATCGAGGATGAAACCCCGAATTACAGAAAAAAGGAGACACCAAGGTGGCAGAGCTGGCCCGATTATTGAGGGCAAACTCCGCTAAAGGCAAAAAAGCAACCCAATCATCCTGATCTGCAGACACAAAACACCTCAAATATGTCTCCAAGGTCTGATTCGTCCGCTCGGTCTGGCCATTAGTGTGAGGATGGAAAGCAGACGAGAAAGACAAATCTATGCCCATCCTAGCACAGAATGCTCGCCAAAATCTAGACACGAATTGGGTTCCTCTGTCAGAAACGATATTCTCCGGGATACCATGCAAACGGACCACATTTTGAAAAAACAGAGGAACCAACTCGGAAGAAGAAGGCAACTTAGGCAGGGGAACCAAATGGACCATCTTAGAGAAACGGTCACACACCACCCAGATGACAGACATCTTCTGAGAAACAGGAAGATCTGAAATAAAATCCATCGAGATGTGCGTCCAAGGCCTCTTCGGAATAGGCAAGGGCAACAACAATCCACTAGCCCGAGAACAACAAGGCTTGGCCCGAGCACAAACGTCACAAGACTGCACAAAGCCTCGCACATCTCGTGACAGGGAAGGCCACCAGAAGGACCTTGCCACCAAATCCCTGGTACCAAAGATTCCAGGATGACCTGCCAATGCAGAAGAATGAACCTCAGAAATGACTTTACTGGTCCAATCATCAGGAACAAACAGTCTACCAGGTGGGCAACGATCAGGTCTATCCGCCTGAAACTCCTGCAAGGCCCGCCGCAGGTCTGGAGAAACGGCAGACAATATCACTCCATCCTTAAGGATACCTGTAGGCTCAGAATTACCAGGGGAGTCAGGCTCAAAACTCCTAGAGAGGGCATCCGCCTTAACATTCTTAGAACCCGGCAGGTAGGACACCACAAAATTAAACCGAGAGAAAAACAACGACCAGCGCGCCTGTCTAGGATTCAGGCGTCTGGCGGACTTAAGATAAATTAGATTTTTGTGGTCAGTCAATACCACCACCTGATGTCTAGCCCCCTCAAGCCAATGACGCCACTCCTCAAAAGCCCACTTCATGGCCAAAAGCTCCCGATTCCCAATATCATAATTCCGCTCGGCGGGCGAAAATTTACGCGAAAAAAGGCACAAGGCCTCATCACGGAGCAATCGGAACTTCTCTGCGACAAAACCGCCCCAGCTCCGATTTCAGAAGCGTCGACCTCAACCTGAAAAGGAAGAGCAACATCAGGCTGACGCAACACAGGGGCGGAAGAAAAGCGGCGCTTAAGCTCCCGAAAGGCCTCCACAGCAGCAGGGGACCAATCAGCAACATCAGCACCCTTCTTAGTCAAATCAGTCAATGGTTTAACAACATCAGAAAAACCAGCAATAAATCGACGATAAAAGTTAGCAAAGCCCAAAAATTTCTGAAGACTCTTAAGAGAAGAGGGTTGCGTCCAATCACAAATAGCCTGAACCTTGACAGGATCCATCTCGATGGAAGAGGGAGAAAAAATATATCCCAAGAAGGAAATCTTTTGAACCCCAAAAACACACTTAGAACCCTTCACACACAAGGAATTAGACCGCAAAACCTGAAAAACCCTCCTGACCTGCTGGACATGAGAGTCCCAGTCATCCGAAAAAAATCAAAATATCGTCCAGATACACAATCATAAATTTATCCAAATAATCACGGAAAATGTCATGCATAAAGGACTGAAAGACTGAAGGGGCATTTGAAAGACCAAAAGGCATCACCAAATACTCAAAGTGGCCCTCGGGCGTATTAAATGCGGTTTTCCACTCATCCCCCTGCTTAATTCGCACCAAATTATACGCCCCACGGAGATCTATCTTAGAGAACCACTTGGCCCCCTTTATGCGAGCAAACAAATCAGTCAGCAGTGGCAACGGATATTGATATTTAACCGTGATTTTATTCAAAAACCGATAATCAATACACGGCCTCAAAGAGCCATCTTTCTTAGCCACAAAGAAAAAACCGGCTCCTAAGGGAGATGACGAAGGACGAATATGTCCCTTTTCCAAGGACTCCTTTATATATTCTCGCATGGCAGCATGTTCAGGCACAGACAGATTAAATAAACGACCCTTAGGGTATTTACTACCCGGAATCAAATCTATGGCACAATCGCACTCCCGGTGCGGAGGTAATGAACCAAGTTTAGGTTCTTCAAAAACGTCACGATATTCAGACAAGAATTCAGGAATTTCAGAGGGAATAGATGATGAAATGGAAACCAAAGGTACGTCCCCATGCGTCCCCTTACATCCCCAACTTAACACAGACATAGGTTTCCAGTCGAGGACTGGGTTATGAGATTGCAGCCATGGCAATCCAAGCACCAACACATCATGTAGGTTATACAGCACAAGAAAGCGAATAATCTCCTGGTGATCCGGATTAATCCGCATAGTTACTTGTGTCCAGTATTGTGGTTTATTACTAGCCAATGGGGTGGAGTCAATCCCCTTCAGGGGTATAGGAGTTTCAAGAGGCTCTAAATCATACCCACAGCGTTTGGCAAAGGACCAATCCATAAGACTCAAAGCGGCGCCAGAGTCGACATAGGCGTCCGCGGTAATAGATGATAAAGAACAAATCAGGGTCACAGATAGAATAAACTTAGACTGTAAAGTGCCAATTGAAACAGACTTATCAAGCCTCCTAGTACGCTTAGAGCATGCTGAAATAACATGAGTAGAATCACCGCAATAGAAGCACAACCCATTTTTTCGTCTAAAATTCTGCCGTTCACCTCTGGACAGAATTCTATCACATTGCATATTCTCTGGCGTCTTCTCAGTAGACACCGCCAAATGGTGCACATGTTTGCGCTCCCGCAAACGCCTATCGATCTGGATAGCCATTGTCATGGACTCATTCAGACCCGCAGGCACAGGGAACCCCACCATAACATCCTTAATGGCATCAGAGAGACCCTCTCTGAAATTCGCCGCCAGGGCGCACTCATTCCACTGAGTAAGCACAGCCCATTTACGGAATTTCTGGCAGTATATTTCAGCTTCGTCTTGCCCCTGAGATAGGGACATCAAGGCCTTTTCCGCCTGAAGCTCTAACTGAGGTTCCTCATAAAGCAACCCCAAGGCCAGAAAAAACGCATCCACATTGAGCAACGCAGGATCCCCTGGAGCCAATGCAAAAGCCCAATCCTGAGGGTCGCCCCGGAGCAAGGAAATCACAATCCTGACCTGCTGAGCAGGATCTCCAGCAGAGCGAGATTTCAGGGACAAAAACAACTTGCAATTATTTTTGAAATTTTGAAAGCAAGATCTATCCCCGGAGAAAAATTCAGGCAAAGGAATTCTAGGTTCAGATATAGGAACATGAACAACAAAATCTTGCAAATTTTGAACTTTCGTGGTGAGATTATTCAAACCTGCAGCTAAACTCTGAATATCCATTTTAAACAGGTGGACACAGAGCCATTCCAGGATTAGAAGGAGAGAGAGAGAGAAAGGCTGCAATATAGGCAGACTTGCAAGAGATTCAATTATAAGCACACTCAGAACTGAAGGAAAAAAAAAAAAAAAAAAAAAAAAATCTTCAGCAGACTTCTCTTTTCTCTCCTTTCTCTGCCAATTAATTAACCCTTTTTGGCCGGTCAAACTGTTATGGTTCTCAATGGCAAGAGAACATAGCCCAGAAAACATAAGTACTAGCTCTTGGAAGGATGGAAACTAAACTGACCATGAACTAAACCTGCCGCACAACTAACAGTAGCCGGGTAGCGTTGCCTACGTTTTTTATCCCTAGACGCCCAGCGCCGGCCGGAGGACTAACTAATCCTGGCAGAGGAAAATATAGTCCTGGCTCACCTCTAGAGAAATTTCCCCGAAAAGCAGACAGAGGCCCCCACATATATTGGCGGTGATTATAGATGAAATGACAAACGTAGTATGAAAATAGGTTTAGCAAAATTGAGGTCCGCTTACTAGATAGCAGGAAGACAGAAAGGGCACTTTCCTGGTCAGCTGAAAACACTATCAAAATACCATCCTGAAATTACTTTAAGACTCTAGTATTAACTCATAACATCAGAGTGGCAATTTCAGATCACAAGAGCTTTCCAGACACAGAAACGAAACAACAGCTGTGAACTGGAACAAAATGCAAAAACAAACGAGGACTAAAGTCCAACTTAGCTGGAAGTTGTCTAGCAGCAGGAACATGCACAGAAGGCTTCTGATTACAATGTTGACCGGCATGGAAGTGACAGAGGAGCAAGGCTAAATAGCGACTCCCACATCCTGATGGGAACAGGTGAACAGAGGGGATGATGCACACCAGTTCAATTCCACCAGTGGCCACCGGGGGAGCCCAAAATCCAATTTCACAACATATATATATAATATGTTATCGTATTTCCGGTATCACTTATTATTATCTTTTGTGACCCAGATGGTTATACTGCCTTATGTTGTTATTTATTCGCACTTTGCACTTTTTAGTCTAATATTTATAATCTCTCTATATAATATGTTGTTTGTATATGTATTTATAGGTGATAAATTTGGGCCATAAACTTTTTCAGGTTTTATGTTGATATATTCATATGCTCTTGTATCTAGGCACTTAGCACTTTCACTTTATAGTTATATATCTATTGGTACTCTGCTCACATAGTATATGTTAGCCTATATAAGTAATTTACACATTTTACACATTTTCCAGGTTTGACACATTGCGGTAACTATGAAAGAGAAAGGAACGGAACAATCAGCGCGGGCCCGGCTGCCTCGCTCTTTGACGCTTACACGAGTGGCCATTAGAAGACTTGCGCATGCGCCGTCTCCATGACGGCCCATGTAAGCTTGCGCTTCACGGCCGCGGGTCTATGCGTTTCAATGAAGAGTGATGTCGGCCGCGCCTTCGCAATATGATTCCGGAACTAATTCACTAGTTGCCTTGTGCCACCTGATGCGCTGTGACGCGCCTCCGTACTATACACAACTGATTGGCCAGCCATACTTTAAATACAGCCTCACCCCTCCCCAACACACGCCTCCTGACGAAGAAGCGAAACGTGCGTTGGGGCGGCGGGGACGCCACATTATAGAGACATCTTTTTCATGTAAGTGCTGCTTATTATTGTTTATGTTTTTTTGCATTGCCATCAGTGATTTTGATTGGGCGGTATGCCCCTACACTGGATAGTTGATGTGCATGTAAATTGCAAGTGTGATTTACTATATTATGCAGGCATTACCATGATTGAATAACCGGTATAATACACCGGCAGTGGCTGTCTCTGCTTTCTAAAGTAGCTACCTTGTATAGGTTTGTGCGATTTTAATAGATTTAATAAAATTTTGATATATTGGTACTATATACTGTTTTTCTTTTTTGTGGTTTATATTATATACAGTTTTTTGTGCCGTGAGAGTAGTTATGGGTTCAGTGGTTTTGCCCCTGCAATAGTCAGTCTCTCAAAATGGAGGTGCTTAGTTTTGGTGGGAAAGAGTCTCCAGGCTATGGCGCCCGCCAGGGCGGGAGCGATCTCGGGAACCAGCCGCACTCCCTCTGGTTCCTCCCAGAAATCTCCACCAGGCCCAGGACTGCGGCCGGCTTCAGGGGTAAGGTCGCCCGTGCAACCCCCAGCAAATGGACCACAGAGCGCCGAGGTCGTGGACCGCGTCACGCGGTCAGTGTTCAGGAGCGGGCGGGAACCCCCCTTACCTCCGCTCCACGCTCTGTGCGATATGAGTGAGTATCCTTGGCTGAAGTCTCCTTTACGGTGCTGCAGGCGGCGCGACTCGTCCTCCCTCCTGTTGTGTCACCTGTGGCACTCACAGTCGGCCCGCCTGTGCTTCCGCGGTCTCTTGTTTGCAGGCCGTCGAGGCCGCGGTCTCTGTTGTAGCCGCGTGCCGGACTGTCGGCACCTGTTCCTCCGGTCTCGGGAGTCCCATCGTTAGTCTCCTCCTTCCCGGATCCCCCTTGGTGCAGTAGGAGCACTGGGTAAAAGGTGGGTGCCTGGAAAAGTCTATAAACTCCGCTCGTTTCATGGAGCTCTTCCACCATGCGACCTGCTCTTGCGGTGGTTCGGGTCCCCCTATATTTAATAACCAGCAAAGGCTATGGAGACAGCTGCGGGTCGCTATTAATAGCCTAGGAAGGGGCCATGAATACTGGCCCCCCAGGCTAAAAACATCAGCTCTCATCCACCCCAGAAAAGGCACATCTCTAAGATGCACCAATTCTGGCACTTAGCCTCTCTCTTCCCACTTGCCCTTTAGCGGTGGCAAGTGGGGTTAAAGTTGGGGGGATTGGTGTCACCTTTGTATTGTCGGGTGACATCAAGCCCCGAGGTTAGTAATGAAGAGGCGTCAATAAGATGCCCCCATTGCTAACCCCATAGTCACATTGTAAGAAAACATAAGGCACCCAGAAAAAAGTCCTTTAATTGAAAGAATGACAGACTCCTTTACTAATCTCAATTAAACCATACTTACGACCTCGCCTAATTTCACCGAAGCCCGAAATCTCCTGTAATAAACCGACAATATTCCTAACCTCTGCATCGTTCTGCCCCACGCCGTGATCCATATCTGGGGGAGAAATAGTTTCCAACCTGGACGGAGCCAAGATGTGACCGTAGAGGCTGAGAACCACTGGTGAATGAGCTGCTGCGAGCGCAGCCTCAGTATCTAGCGGTGACATCACTGATGCTCCGTTCCCAGCCAGGCTGAACTGCGGTGACCTCAGTGAGAAACACGCTAGCACCGTAAGAAAGTCGCACGGTACAGAGGTGAGTTTACCGTTAGAATTATTAAAAAATACAGTGTGAGGATCCCTCTATTATTGATAACTAGCCTTGCTGAAGATGACAGTTGAGGGTTGCAGCCCCCAGCTGTGAGTTTTGCCTGGCTTGTTATGAAAAGTAAGGCAAACCTGCGTGGGTTCCCTTTTAATTATGTATTTACCGCACAGCAGCTGATGAATACTCATATCATCCGCTCCTGCTCTCACTGTTATTAGCAGGTGTCGGATGATGGGAGCAGTTGTCCCATCAGCTGATACCAGTGACCGGAGGTAACCAGTATACACAGCTGAGAGCTCCCGTTGTCTTTTGACAGTGGGGGAACTGCGGCTCTCTGACAGTCAGGGATGGTTTCACTGCCGTTCAGAAGCGGTGTTTGCCGTGCTGACATGCATATGACAGCGTGTCCAACACTGTATTGTTGGGCCCCCCCATTCAAGTGAATGGGGTTTGGATCCACTCTGCTCAATGACAGGCTGTATGGACGCATCATGCAGCCTGCCATCTAGAGGTAGCAGAGCCGAGTGTGAGGTCACATCCGTCCGTTCTTGACTTTTCTGCAGCAAATAAGCTGCAAAAAAAGGTCAACCTGCGTATCTGCAGCATTTTTTTTATCATCCATCCAAGTCAATGGGTGAAAAATGATGCAAACCCTCCGAAAGCAGTGACATGCTCTATGTCAAAAAAACGCAGCAAAGCACAAAATCCTGATGGCACAAAAAAAAACAATGTGTGTATGAGATTTCTGAAATCTCATAGACTTTGCTGGTAATGGAAAAAGCAGCTGAAAATTCATACATAAAAAAGCAGCAAAAACGCCCAGTGTTGGCTGTGATTTTACTAAACGTGTCACATGTATTGCCGGCTTCTATTATGTCTATTACCGAATGTTACTGACTTTCTCCGATCTTAAGAAAAATGCTCGTGTTACCGATCATGAATCCGAATGTACCGTATTCGTGCTGAATTTATGTTTGGCGATCGTTTTCTGAACATATTCGCTCATCTCTAATTATGGCCACCACAACCTGCTACACAAAATAAAACCCCACTCAGTATGGAGGCATTTACAGTCCACCACAACCCCAGTATAATGGCCCCTACCAGCCACACATTCAGTATGAGAGTCCCAACAGCTCTTCTCTTAATATGATGCCCCCACAATTCCTGATATTTGAAAAAAACCACACACTACTCAGCCAACCCGGTTCCTGAGGTGCGCTGCTCTGGTCTGTGCGGTGAGTAATGAGGCTCCGTAATACAGGTGTGATGTAGTGACGTCATTGTGCCTGCAGTGCACGGAGTCTCAGACTCAGAAGTGAAGGCTGAATGGTGGATCAGGAGCTTTCCACTCCCTGATTCACTAATCTATTCAGCGGTATCACCGTCATGGGAGTGTGGATATCGCTGAAATTGTGATGATGGGAAGGAGAGGGTGACCAATACCGCACCCCACCGAGCCCTGTCAATTCATAGGCATCATATGGGAGTATGGTGGTAGTATGAGAAGCTTATACTGTGTGGGGGTATGGCGGTACTATGAGAACATTATACTGTGTGGCGGTATGGTGGTACTATGAGAACATTATACTGTGTGTGGGGGTATGGCGGTACTATGAGAACATTATACTGTGTGTGGGGGTATGGCGGTACTATGAGAACATTATACTGTGTGTGGGGGTATGGCGGTACTATGAGAACATTATACTGTGTGTGGGGGTATGGCGGTACTATGAGAACATTATACTGTGTGTGGGGGTATGGCGGTAC
Source organism: Ranitomeya variabilis (assembly GCF_051348905.1). Lineage (NCBI taxonomy): Eukaryota > Metazoa > Chordata > Amphibia > Anura > Dendrobatidae > Ranitomeya > Ranitomeya variabilis. Next base: position 759,095,990 of record NC_135235.1, on the reverse strand, counting down.
TATGAGAACATTATACTGTGTGTGGGGTATGGTGGTACTATGAGAACATTATACTGTGTGTGGGGGTATGGCGGTACTATGAGAACATTATACTGTGTGTGGGGGTATGGCGGTACTATGAGAACATTATACTGTGTGTGGGGTATGGTGGTACTATGAGAACATTATACTGTGTGTGGGGTATGGTGGTACTATGAGAACATTATACTGTGTGTGGGGGTATGGCGGTACTATGAGAACATTATACTGTGTGTGGGGGTATGGCGGTACTATGAGAACTTTATACTGTGTGTGGGGGTATGGTGGTACTATGAGAACATTATACTGTGTGTGGGGTATGGTGGTACTATGAGAACATTATACTGTGTGGGGGTATGGCGGTACTATGAGAACATTATACTGTGTGTGGGGGTATGGCAGTACTATGAGAACATTATACTGTGTGTGGGGGGTATGGCGGTAGTGTGAAAATCCCTTTTTTACGAGAGATGCCAGTACTGTGGAAACATTATACTGTGTGAGCGCCATCATATATATTACATAAGGGGTGTAAAAAGGAGAGTCATAAAAAAGACTCCTCAGGGCTGTGCTGCATTTGTACAGACTGCTATCTGCCGTCCAGACGGGACCATGTGACACCAATGGGAAGAGGGAGGGTTTCCGGAGGGAAGAGTCTAGAGGGTGCACCTGGTCAGGAGACCTTGATGGCGCAGTTACTGATATTATAAAGGCCGGAGCCCCAAAGGCAGAACAGATTTGGCGCCAACAAAGGAAAGGGGTGCGGGGAAGAATCTGAGGTACCAGCTCCTGGTAAAGTGCCCGAGGCAGCTGGGTGTGGGGCAGAACCTGCTTACAGGGCATAATGGGGGCATTACACTGTGTGGGGCCAAGAAAGGGGCCCTGTACTAGGAGAACACTCCGCTCCTCACTTCCTGTCCTCCATAGTTGGCTCGTATGTATCTATTACAGGAAACAGAACAACAACGTTATGGTTCTTATAAAGGGGCAACAACAACCCCAAAAGAGTCTCCTCCGTGCAGAAGGGGTTAATGTCCCCGGCTGCGCTCAGTACTGGGGAATCTCCACGGTAGATGCTAGAGTGTATGGGCTCCTTCCAGGTGTGACGTCATTTCCGGGGGCGTGTCCTACCGGGAGGGGGCGTGTTCTCCAAGGCGGCAAAGGAAAGCAGCATGACAGCTTGTGGACGCCATGGAGGTCAGTGGTTTCAGGGTGAAAAATGCTACTTGCCGACCGCTATTCGCTATTGGGGGAGGCCCTGTGGTGGTCGACCTACTTGTCTGTGTGGGGAGTGACCCGTGGTGGGATTTTGGGGGGTGTTGCTGGCTATTGTGGGGGACCGCTGTGGTAGGATTTTGGGGGGCTCCGCTGCTGGCTATTGTGGGGGTTCCCTGCGGTGGGATTTTGGGGGCTCCGCTGCTGCTGGCTATTGTGGGGGGCCTCCGCTGCTGCTACCTATTGTGGGGGATCCCTGCGGTGGGATTTTGGGGGGCTCCGCTGCTGCTGGCTATTGTGGGGGACCCCTGTGGTGGGATTTTGGGGGGCTCTGCTGCTGGCTATTGTGGGGAATCCCTGCGGTGGGATTTTGGGGGGCTCCGCTGCTGCTGCTATTGTGGGGGACCGCTGCGGTGTGGTTTTGGGGGGCTCCGCTGCTGCTGGCTATTGTGGGGGACCGCTGCAGTTTTGGTGGGCTCCGCTGCTGCTGGCTATTGTGGGGGACCCCTGTGGTGGGATTTTGGTGGGCTCCGCTGCTGCTGGCTATTGTGGGGGACCGCTGCGGTGTGGTTTTGGGGGGCTCCGCTGCTGCTGGCTATTGTGGGGGACCGCTGCAGTTTTGGTGGGCTCCGCTGCTGCTGGCTATTGTGGGGGACCGCTGCTTTGTGGTTTTGGGGGGCTCCGCTGCTGGCTATTGTGGGGGACCGCTGCAGTTTTGGTGGGCTCCACTGATGCTGGCTATTGTGGGGGGACCCCTGTGGTGGGGTTTTGGTGGGCTCCGCTGCTGCTGGCTATTGTGGGGGACCCCTGTGGTGGGATTTTGGGGGGCTCTGCTGCTGCTGGCTATTGTGGGGGATCCCTGCGGTGGCATTTTGGGGGCTCCGCTGCTGCTGGCTATTGTGGGGGACCGCTGCGGTGTGGTTTTGGGGGGCTCCGCTGCTGCTGGCTATTGTGGGGGACCGCTGCGGTGTGGTTTTGGGGGGCTCCGCTGCTGCTGGCTATTGTGGGGGACAGCTGCAGTTTTGGTGGGCTCCGCTGATGCTGGCTATTGTGGGGGACCCCTGTGGTGGGATTTTGGTGGGCTCCGCTGCTGCTGGCTATTGTGGGGGACCCCTGCGGTGGGATTTTGGTGGGCTCTGCTGCTGTTGGCTATTGTGGGGGACTGCTGCGGTGTGGTTTTGGGGGGCTCCGCTGCTGCTGGCTATTGTGGGGGGACCCCTGTGGTGGGGTTTTGGGGGGCTCCGCTGCTGCTGGCTATTGTGGGGGATCCCTGCTGTGGGATTTTGGGGGGCTCCGCTGCTGCTGGCTATTGTGGGGGACCCCTGCGGTGTGGTTTTGGGGGGGTTCCGCTGCTGGCTATTGTGGGGGACCCCTGTGGTGGGGTTTTGGTGGGCTCCGCTGCTGCTGGCTATTGTGGGGGACCCCTGTGGTGGGGTTTTGGTGGGCTCCGCTGCTGCTGGCTATTGTGGGGGACCGCTGCGGTTTTGGTGGGCTCCGCTGCTGGCTATTGTGGGGGACCCCTGTGGTGTGGTTTTGGTGGGCTCCGCTGCTGCTGGCTATTGTGGGGACCCCTGTGGTGGGGTTTTGGTGGGCTCCGCTGCTGCTGGCTATTGTGGGGGACCCCTGTGGTGGGATTTTGGTGGGCTCCGCTGCTACTGGCTATTGTGGGGGATCCCTGCTGTGGGATTTTGGGGGGCTCCGCTGCTGCTGGCTATTGTGGGGGACCCCTGCGGTGGCATTTTGGGGGCTCCGCTGCTGCTGGCTATTGTGAGGGACCCCTGTGGTGGGGTTTTGGTGGGCTCCGCTGCTGCTGGCTATTGTGGGGGACCCCTGTGGTGGGGTTTTGGTGGGCTCCGCTGCTGCTGGCTATTGTGGGGGACCGCTGCGGTGTGGTTTTGGGGGGCTCCGCTGCTGCTGGCTATTGTGGGGGACCGCTGCAGTTTTGGTGGGCTCCACTGATGCTGGCTATTGTGGGGGACCCCTGTGGTGGGATTTTGGTGGGCTCCGCTGCTGCTGGCTATTGTGGGGGACCCCTGCGGTGGGATTTTGGTGGGCTCTGCTGCTGCTGGCTATTGTGGGGGACCGCTGCGGTGTGGTTTTGGGGGGCTCCGCTGCTGCTGGCCTTTGTGGGGGGACCCCTGTGGTGGGGTTTTGGTGGGCTCCGCTGCTGCTGGCTATTGTGGGGGACCCCTGCGGTGGGATTTTGGTGGGCTCCGCTGCTGCTGGCTATTGTGGGGGACCCCTGTGGTGTGGTTTTGGGGGGTTCCGCTGCTGGCTATTGTGGGGGACCCCTGTGGTGTGGTTTTGGTGGGCTCCGCTGCTGCTGGCTATTGTGGGGGACCCCTGTGGTGGGGTTTTGGTGGGCTCCGCTGCTGCTGGCTATTGTGGGGGACCCCTGTGGTGGGGTTTTGGTGGGCTCCGCTGCTGCTGGCTATTGTGGGGGACCCCTGTGGTGGGGTTTTGGTGGGCTCCGCTGCTGCTGGCTATTGTGGGGGACCCCTGTGGTGGGATTTTGGGGGGCTCTGCTGCTGCTGGCTATTGTGGGGGACTCCTGCGGTGGGATTTTGGGGGGCTCCGCTGCTGCTGGCTATTGTGGGGGACCCCTGTGGTGTGGTTTTGGGGGGTTCCGCTGCTGGCTATTGTGGGGGACCCCTGTGGTGTGGTTTTGGTGGGCTCCGCTGCTGCTGGCTATTGTGGGGGACCCCTGTGGTGGGGTTTTGGTGGGCTCCGCTGCTGCTGGCTATTGTGGGGGACCCCTGTGGTGGGGTTTTGGTGGGCTCCGCTGCTGCTGGCTATTGTGGGGGACCCCTGTGGTGGGGTTTTGGTGGGCTCCGCTGCTGCTGGCTATTGTGGGGGACCCCTGTGGTGGGATTTTGGGGGGCTCTGCTGCTGCTGGCTATTGTGGGGGACCGCTGCGGTGTGGTTTTGGGGGGCTCCGCTGCTGCTGGCTATTGTGGGGGACCGCTGCAGTTTTGGTGGGCTCCACTGATGCTGGCTATTGTGGGGGACCCCTGTGGTGGGATTTTGGTGGGCTCCGCTGCTGCTGGCTATTGTGGGGGACCCCTGCGGTGGGATTTTGGTGGGCTCTGCTGCTGCTGGCTATTGTGGGGGACCGCTGCGGTGTGGTTTTGGGGGGCTCCGCTGCTGCTGGCCTTTGTGGGGGGACCCCTGTGGTGGGGTTTTGGTGGGCTCCGCTGCTGCTGGCTATTGTGGGGGACCCCTGCGGTGGGATTTTGGTGGGCTCCGCTGCTGCTGGCTATTGTGGGGGACCCCTGTGGTGTGGTTTTGGGGGGTTCCGCTGCTGGCTATTGTGGGGGACCCCTGTGGTGTGGTTTTGGTGGGCTCCGCTGCTGCTGGCTATTGTGGGGGACCCCTGTGGTGGGGTTTTGGTGGGCTCCGCTGCTGCTGGCTATTGTGGGGGACCCCTGTGGTGGGGTTTTGGTGGGCTCCGCTGCTGCTGGCTATTGTGGGGGACCCCTGTGGTGGGGTTTTGGTGGGCTCCGCTGCTGCTGGCTATTGTGGGGGACCCCTGTGGTGGGATTTTGGGGGGCTCTGCTGCTGCTGGCTATTGTGGGGGACTCCTGCGGTGGGATTTTGGGGGGCTCCGCTGCTGCTGGCTATTGTGGGGGACCCCTGTGGTGGGCTTTTGGGGGGACCTGCTGCTGCTTGCTATTGTGGGATTTTGTGGGGGGGGACTGCTGCTGGCTGTTGTGGTGGACTTCTGTGGTAGGCAACCTGCTTTTGTGAGGGGGGCTGCAGGCTATTGGGGGACCCCTGACCTGCTTGTGTGGGGGGGGCGACCTGCTGCATGCAATTGGGGGTGACCCATTTTAGTGGGGGGGTGACCTGCTTGTGGGGGGGGACCTGCTGCTGGCAATTGGGGGGACCCCTGTGGTGGGATTTAGGGGTGACCTGCTTATGGGGAGACTTGTTTGGGGTGGGAGACCTGCTGCTGGCTATTGGGGTGACCCCTGTGGTGTGATTTGGGGGCGACCTGCATGCGGGGGACCCCTTTTAGTGAGGGTGACCTGCTTATGGTTGGGTTTGGGGAGGCGACCTGCTTGTTGCGGGACCCCTTTTAGTGGGGGCGACCTGCTTGTGGAGGGGTGACCTGCTGATGGCTATTGATGGGCCCCTGTGGTGGGGTTTGGGGGTGACCTGCTGGCTATTGTTGGGGACCCCTGTGGTGGGGTTTGGAGGTGACGTGCTGCTTACGGGGTGGACCCCTTTTAGTGGGGGCGACCTGCTGCTGGCTATTGGGGAGACCCTGGTGATGGGGTATGAGGGCGACATGCTTGTGGTCGGGTTTTGGGAGGGCGTGACCTGCTGTCTATTGGGGGGGACCCTTGTGGTGGATGTGGGGGGAGACCTGCTGCAAGCTATTGGGGGACCCCTGTGGTAGGATGCGGGGGTGACCTGCTTGTGGTGGGATGTGGGGAGGCGACCTGCATGTGAGGGGTGACCTGCTGCAGGCTATTTGGGGGACCCCTGTGGTGAGATTTGAGGGCGACCTGCTTGTTGTTGAATGTGGGGAGGCGACCTGCTTGTCGTTGAATGTGGGGAGGCGACCTGCTTGTCGTTGAATGTGGGGAGGCGACCTGCTTGTCGTTGAATGTGGGGAGGCGACCTGCTTGTCGTTGAATGTGGGGAGGCGACCTGCTTGTCGTTGAATGTGGGGAGGCGACCTGCTTGTCGTTGAATGTGGGGAGGCGACCTGCTTGTCGTTGAATGTGGGGAGGCGACCTGCTTGTCGTTGAATGTGGGGAGGCGACCTGCTTGTCGTTGAATGTGGGGAGGCGACCTGCTTGTCGTGGAATGTGGGGAGGCGACCTGCTGCTGGCTATTGGGGGGATCCCTTGGTGGGATTTGGGGATGACCTGCTGCTTATAGATGGAACCCTTTTATTGGGGGGTGACCTGCTGCTTACTGGGGGATCCCTTTTATTGGGGGCGACCTGCTTATGGGTTGGGTTTGGGGGGGGGCTGAAGAGGGTTTAAGCTGGGTGGGGGGTGGACATCGAAGGGGGTGTGTGCTGGGTGGGGGGGTCCACGTCCGATGGGTGTTGGATGTCCGATGGGGGTTTGTGGGGGTTGGACATCCGAAGGGGGTGTGTGCTGGGTGGGGGGGTCCACGTCCGATGGGGGTTTGTGCTCGGGAGGGGGGGTCTACGTGTGATGGGGGTTTGTGCGGGGTGGGGGGTCTGCATCTGGGGGTTTGCTGGGTGGGGGGTTCCGCGTCCGGTGGGGGTTGGACGTCCGATGGTGGTTTGTGGGGGTTGGACGTCCGATGGGGGTTGGACGTCCGATGGGGGTTGGACGTCCGATGGGGGTTTGTGGGGGTTGGACGTCCGATGAGAGTTTAAGCTGGGGTGGCGTTCGATTGGAGGGGTGTCTGATGGGATTTATGGTTGGGGCAGGGGGCGCCATATTTGGATTTACGCTTGAGGGGAGGGAATGTCTGGTGGGCTTTGGATTTATCCTGTGGGGTCCGCTGGTTAATGTGAGGTGGATGTTCCTGACTGGGGGAGCGAGGTTATGCTGTGTGGCCATCTGGTTGATGTGGGGGGGGGGGGGGGCTAATGCTTCATTGGGGTACACAAAAAAAATATGAGTGTATGCTGCTTATGCTATGCAAAAAAAAAAGGTATTTCCCTGTAGAGTAGGCCACACCACCAACTGGCACGAAGCTAATCCTTTTTAGCTTAATGTCAGTAGGAGGCAGACATGGGTCTGGACCACCCAGCTCAGTTCTGACTTAGGTTTTGGGGGTTTTTTTTTATTAACGATTTTCCTTTTTCTTTTTTTTTTTCTTTTTTCAGATACGGCTTTTGAGGGCGACAGTGGAATTGTCACTCTAATCTCCCACCTAGAATTGTCACTACCATATCATCTGTGGTCTACGAGGCAAGGCCCTAACACATCAAAAGTGTTTGTGGTTCCCCAGAGGACGGTCCATGCCACGAATCCCCCTACCCTCTGGCCCCCCCCAGAGCCAGATAGAGTAGGGAGGGAAGACTAATCCGTTATGTGCCAGCCGCCGAAAGGTCTGCGTCCAGGTTATTCCATGCCCATCTTCATCATCGGTCTGTGAAGAATGATGTGTGACCTTCAGGACAGGTATATCCTACCAGGCAGTGAGGGGGCTACTTTAAAAAAAAAAAAAAAAATGGAAAGGACAGGACAAGTATGTCCTAGTTTGCCCCTGAGCAATATGGACATCTTCTGGGGAAACCTTCCTATTCATGCAGCCTCCATGTTTTCCAGAGGCTCCTGTGACCCTGCTCTTAAAATATCCAGGCTTCGGTCTAGGCCTTCTCTGGTGGCCGGTCCACACCGCCAGTGCCCTGAACAATCATGCACGCCAACTTTCTAGTGTGTCCTACTCTGCACCTATCAGTTTAAGAGTACTTCGCTTCTGCAACAGAGGACTAAAGTCTGCCTCCCAAGAGATCTGCTGTTCAATTTTGGTTGTTTTGGAAATGTTCTGTCCAAAAAAACGACGGGACAACTCTCCGACCCGCCAGGAAAAGATGAGACCTTCCTTTAGGCCAACCCCCTCCTGGCATCCATGAACCCACCAGCACTGGTCTGCTAGGCCTGGATCTAGCAGACTCTCTTCGACATGATGGGGCGTTCCCACCTTGGATGTTTCTCAGGGTCGGCTGCCGTGTCCTTCACAATTCAAGGCCGGTATTACGATCTCTGGTCTGGGACACCGAAACCTCAGACATCGGAGGCAGGCCTGGGGGGAACAGAGCCACATACCAAACCGACAGTCCAACCCACATGCACCAACAGCATACTACAGTTTTACAATACTTTAGAAATGCATAAAATGAAACAAGCAAAGGCATAAAGTTATTCAATGCAAAAAAATGCAGTTTTATAAAATTGGAAATGTTTCTATATCTAATGGTAAAATGATATTTATCCAGTATTTCTATAAGTAAAAGTCTGAGATTTCTGTGGGAAATGGTAATTTGTTCCTCTTAAACCAGTTCTGAATGTAAATAAAACATTACTCTGATGAAGTCTCCACATTGTATTTTCGCCTTTCATTTCATGCGCAGGGCAGGACAAGCCCATGATGTATCTGTGTAACACATGGAAGGTGCTATAATAACAGCCGTAGGCTGGTTTCACACCAGCGTTCGGCAGGGCTGCGGATGGCAGCCTTCTTCCTCCGTTAAGGCTACTTTCACACTAACGTCGCTTGCTGTACGTCTCAATGCGTCATTTTGGAGAAAAAACGCATCCTGCAAAGTTGCCTGCATGATGCGTTTTTTCTCCATAGACTTTCATTAGCAACACATTGGGACGGATTGCCACACGTCGCATCCATCATGCGACAGATGCGTCGTGTTTTGGCGGACCGTCGGCACAAAAAAAGTTCCATGTAACTTTTTTGTGCGTCGAGTCCGCCATTTTTGACCGCGCATGCGTGGCCGAAACTCCGCCCCCTCCTCCCCGGAACTCACAATAGGCCCCGGATGCGTTGTACAACTGCCTCCGCTGCCCACGTTGTTCTACATAAAACATACTGTCCGTCGGGCCGACGGTTTGCGACGGCCCGTACCGACTGACTAGTGTGAAAGTAGCCTTAGCCCTGCTCACTGCCACAACTCTTCATTCAGTTCCGCCTACGTCTGCATGCGTCCTGCATACCCTATCTTTAATATTGGGTACGCAGGCCAAGCGGATGCCTCCGCATGCGTTGTTTTAACGCTGCGCCGACTGCAATAAAATGCAACATGTTGCGTTCGACGCAGTTCAGCGCATCTTCAAAATGAGGCATGCCTGCGTACTCAATGTTAGATAGGGGACGCATGCAGACTTAGGCGGAGCTGAAGGAAGAGGCGCAGCAGTGGGCGGGGCTTAATGGAGGAAGAAGGCTGCCGAACGCTGGTGTGAAACCTGCCTGAGACAGGTAAGCCACCTTTGAAACAATGTTCACATGTACAAGCTCTTAGCCCCTTTGTGGCGGGGCCAATTTTTTAAAATCTGACCAGTGTCACTTTATATAGTAATAACTCTGGAATGCTTCAACATCCCATTGATTTTGAGATTAATTTTTTTTTTCATGTTATATTAGACTTTATGATAATGGTAAACTTGAGTTGATATGTTTTGATTTATTTTGTAAAAAATCAGAAATTTTACTAATTTTAAAAAATATAAATTTTTAATGATTTTCCCTTTAAGGCCGGAGTCACACTAGAGAGGAATACGGACGAGTGCTATGAGAGAAAAAAATCGCATAGCACTCGAACCAATGTTAATCTCCCATCACTTTTTTTTTCACGGCCGTATATGTGCGAGTGAAATTGCAGTATGCTGTGATTTGCACCGTATATCAGCCGAGACTCGCCAATGAAAGTCTATTTGTGCAAGAAAAACTCACACCACACGGGCCATCAGTGTGACTTGCGAGAAATACGCAACGGTGTCCTTTGAAAGGCCGACAATTCAGGTGCAGTGTACAGTAAAATCACACTGACAGGTTACAATAGAATAGACATATACACACAGTATAGGTGTATATAAAATCTAAAGAGATACACTACAGACCAAAAGTTTGGACACACCTCATTTAAAGATTTTTCTGTATTTCATGACTGAAAATTGTATATTCACACTGAAGGCATCAAAACTATGAATTAACACATGTGGAATTATATACTTAATTTCAGTTTCACACTTTTTTGTTATGTCTTATATTCTAGGTTCTTCAAAGTAGCCACCTTTTTCTTTGATGACTGCTTTGCACACTCTTGGCATTCTCTTTATGAGCTGCAAGAGGTAGTCACTTGGAATGATTTTCACTTCACAGGTGTGCCCTGTCAGGTTTAATAAGTGGGATTTCTTGCCTTATAAATGGGTTTGGGACCATCAGTTGTGTTGTGCAGAAGTCTGGTGGATACACAGCTGATAGTCCTACTGAATAGACTGTTAGCTGCTTTTTTCCTGCCATAATACAAATTCTAAGTAAAGAAAAACGAGTGGCCATCATTACTTTAAGAAATGAAGATCAGTCAGTCCGAAAAATTGGGAAAACTGAAAGTGTCCCCAAGTGCAGTGGCAAAAACCACCAAGCGCTACTAAGAAACTGGCTCACATGAGGACCGCCCCAGGAAAGGAATACCAAGAGTCACCTCTGCTTCTGAGGATAAGTTTATCCGAGTCACCAGCCTCAGAAATCGCAGGTTAACAGCAGCTCAGATTAGAGACCAGGTCAATGCCACACAGAGTTCTAGCAGCAGACACATCTCTACAACAACTGTTAGGGCTTGTTTCCATTTGCGAGAAACACATCCGTATCTCGCATGTGGAAACCAAGCTGTGGCGCCGGCACTTTGGAGCAAAGCGTGCAGCTCCATGTGTTCCTATGCGGCTGCATGCTCCGCTCTGGAGTGCCGGTGCTACAGCTTGGTTTCCACATGCAAGATACGGACGTGTTTCTCGCAAATGGAAACAAGCCCTTAAGAGGAGACTTTGTGCAGCAGGCCTTCATGGTAAAATAGCTGCTAGGAAACCACTGCTAAGGACAGGCAACAAGCAGAAGAGACTTGTTTGGGCTAAATAACGCAAGGAATGGACATTAGACCAGTGGAAACCTGTGCTTTGGTCAGATGAGTCCGAATTTTAGATCTTTGGTTCCAACCACCGTGTCTTTGTACACAGAAAAGGTGAACGGATGGACTCTAAATGCCTGGTTTCCACCGTGAAGCATGGAGGAGGAGGTGTGATGGTGTGGGGGGCTTTGCTGGTGACACTGTTGGGGATTTATTCAAAATTGAAGGCATACTGAACCAGCATGGCTACCACAGCATCTTGCAGCGACATGCTATACCATCCGGTTTGCTTTTAGTTGGACCATCATTTATTTTTCAACAGGACAATGACCCCAAACACACCTCCAGGCTGTGTAAGGGCTATTTGACCAAGAAGGAGAGTGATGGGGTGCTACGCCAGATGACCTGGCCACCACAGTCACCAGACCTGAACCCAATCGAGATGGTTTGGGGTGATCTGGACCACAGAGTGAAGGCAAAAGGGCCAACAAGTGCTAAGCATCTCTGGGAACTCCTTCAAGATTGTTGGAAGACCATTCCCAGTGACTACCTCTTGAAGCTCATCAAGAGACTGCCAAGAGTGTGCAAAGCCGTCATCAAAGCAAAAGGTGGCTACTTTGAAAAACCTAGAATATAAGACATTTTCAGTTGCCTTACACTTTTATTAAGTATATAATTCCACATAGTTTTGATGCCTTCAGTGTGAATGTACAGTTTTCATAGTCATGAAAATACATAAAAATCTTTAAATGAGGTGTGTCTAAACATTTGGTCTATACTGTCTGTGTGTGTATGTATGTGTGTGTGTGTATATGTATATGTGTATATACAGGTCCTTCTCAAAAAATTAGCATATAGTGTTAAATTTCATTATTTACCATAATGTAATGATTACAATTAAACTTTCATATATTATAGATTCATTATCCCCCAACTGAAATTTGTCAGGTCTTTTATTGTTTTAATACTGATGATTTTGGCATACAACTCCTGATAACCCAAAAAACCTGTCTCAATAAATTAGCATATCAAGAAAAGGTTCTCTAAACGACCTATTACCCTAATCTTATGAATCAACTAATTAACTCTAAACACATGCAAAAGATACCTGAGGCTTTTAAAAACTCCCTGCCTGGTTCATTACTCAAAACCCCCATCATGGGTAAGACTAGCGACCTGACAGATGTCAAGAAGGCCATCATTGACACCCTCAAGCAAGAGGGTAAGACCCAGAAAGAAATTTCTCAACAAATAGGCTGTTCCCAGAGTGCTGTATCAAGGCACCTCAATGGTAAGTCTGTTGGAAGGAAACAATGTGGCAGAAAACGCTGTACAACGAGAAGAGTTGACCAGACCCTGAGGAAGATTGTGGAGAAGGACCGATTCCAGACCTTGGGGAACCTGAGGAAGCAGTGGACTGAGTCTGGTGTGGAAACATCCAGAGCCACCGTGCACAGGCGTGTGCAGGAAATGGGCTACAGGTGCCGCATTCCCCAGGTAAAGCCACTTTTGAACCATAAACAGCAGCACTGGACTGTTGCTAAGTGGTCCCAAGTACTTTTTTCTGATGAAAGCAAATTTTGCATGTCATTCGGAAATCAAGGTGCCAGAGTGTGGAGGAAGACTGGGGAGAAGGAAATGCCAAAATGCCTGAAGTCCAGTGTCAAGTACCCACAGTCAGTGATGGTGTGGGGTGGGGTGCCATGTCAGCTGCTGGTGTTGGTCCACTGTGTTTCATCAAGGGCAGGGTCAATGCAGCTAGCTATCAGGAGATTTTGGAGCACTTCATGCTTCCATCGGCTGAAATGCTTTATGGAGATGAAGATTTCATTTTTCAGCACGACCTGGCACCTGCTCACAGTGCCAAAACCACTGGTAAATGGTTTACTGACCATGGTATTACTGTGCTCAATTGGCCTGCCAACTCTCCTGACCTGAACCCCATAGAGAATCTGTGGGATATTGTGAAGAGAAAGTTGAGAGACGCAAGACCCAACACTCTGGATGAGCTTAAGGCCGCTATTGAAGCATCCTGGGCCTCCATAACATCTCAGCAGTGTCACAGGCTGATTGCCTCCATGCCACGCCGCATTGAAGCAGTCATTTCTGCCAAAGGATTCCCGACCAAGTATTGAGTGCATAACTGAACATTATTATTTGATGTTTTTTTTGTTTGTTATTAAAAAACACTTATTTGATTGGCCGGGTGAAATATGCTAATTTATTGAGACAGGTTTTTTGGGTTATCAGGAGTTGTATGCCAAAATCATCAGTATTAAAACAATAAAAGACCTGACAAATTTCAGTTGGTGGATAATGAATCTATAATATATGAAAGTTTAATTGTAATCATTACATTATGGTAAATAATGAAATTTAACACTATATGCTAATTTTTTGAGAAGGACCTGTATATAATATATCACACGGACAGCGGAATAGCTGATAGTTAATTTGTCGGCTTCTGTTAAATCATTGCAGAGGCTGACAGGATAGGAGACATGGTTTACATACAGTAAACCATTGCAGAACAGTTAGACTTATATAGGTCAGTGACTAATACGGTTAGTAGTGTGTGTGTGTGTGTGTAAAATTTGGGGCCTGTATGTATTTAATAATGTTTTCACTGAAAAAACTGGCGTGGGCTCCCGCACATTTTTCTGTGCCACAGAGGGAAAGCCAGTGACTGAGGACAGATATTATAGCCTAGAGAGGGACCATGGTTATTGCCACCCCAGAAAAGGTGCATCTGTAAGATGCGCCAATTCTGGCACTCAGCCTCTGTCTTCTCACTGCCCTGTAGCGGTGGCATATGGGGTAATAAGGGGTTAATTTCACCTTTGTATTGTAAGGTGACATTAGGCCAGCTTAGTAATGGAGAGATGTCTGATAGATGCCTCTCCATTACTAACCTGTGGGCTTGATGTTACTTGACAATAAAAAGGTGACATCAACCGCACAATTATGAACCCCTCTGCTACAGGGCAAGTGGGAAGAGCGAGGCTAAGTGCCAGAATTGGCACATCTATAAGATGCGCCATTTCTGCGACGGCTGAGAGCTGATGGTTTTTAGCCTGTGGGGCTGCCAATATCCATGGCCTCTTCACAGGCTATAAATATCAGCCTACAGCTGTCTGCCTAGCATTTGCTGGTTGGATTTTATGTCAATATTTTGTGTCCCCCTGTAAAATAGCCAGTAAAGGCTAAGCAAACAGCTGTGAGCTGATATTAATAGCCTGGGAACCTTTATGGTTATTGGCTCCTTTCCAGAATAGTAACATCAGCTGTCAGCTTTCCCACTGCTGGTTATGAAAATTATGCGGGAGCCCATGCAGGCTTTATTTTTTGAAAAATAAACATTTTGCATTTCACGCAGGTTTCTTAGTTGTTTTTTTTTACAGCATATGTAGGTTAATTATGTTAATGCTCCTACATGGGTGTGTGTGTGTCTTTAGTTAATATTAATGAGGGTATCTCGTGAAGAGTTTGAATAAGGAAATGCATCAAATTCCTTTATTTATTTTTTAATATATCTTTATTTAGCGCTCACGATTTACAGAAACGCATCAAATCCGCATAAAAAAGTACAGAATTTCCACTGCGTTTTCTGCTAAGAGACGCACTAACCATGCAGACATTTCCTCAAGCAAATCTGCAACGTGCGCACATAGCCTTAACCATTATGCGTCCATATTCATTAATGAGCAGAACCACGTGACCGCTGAACACAGGAAGAGCTGCCCGGAGACCATCGGACATGCAGGGACCGCAGCAGGAGCAGGTGAGTATGTGACAGCCGCCGCTTCCCCGCCGACAATGACTCGAGTATAAGCCGAGAGGGTCTCTTTCTGCCCCAAAAAATTTCGGCTTATACGCAAGTATATACGGTACAGCACTCTAGAAGGGTGTGTATAAGGCCATATAGGTGCTGGTGGTACTATATATGGGGAAAACCTGGTGACAGGTTCCCTTTAAGAAACCTATGGAACTAGGTTAAAATTAGCATTTTTTTGGATGGTGAAAAACTTGTAATTTAAATATTGATGGTGGCTGAACTGCAGGTGGTCTGTGTCGCTTCATAAGTTTAAGGCCGGGGTCACACTAGCGTAGAATACGGACGAGCGCTATGTGAGAAAGCATCGCATGGCACTCGGACCAGTGTTAATCTATGGGGCAGATCACATCTGTGATTATTTTTTCATGCCAAATCAGCATACGAGAACAATCGCAGCATATATACCTGACAGGGGCCCATACAGTCTATATCTACAATAATATATACCTGACAGGGGCCCATACATTCTGATATCATCACTAATATATATACCTGACAGGGGCCCATACAGTCTATATCTACAATAATATATACCTGACAGGGGCCCATACATTCTGATATCATCACTAATATATACCTGACAGGGGCCCATACATTCTGATATCATCACTAATATATACCTGACAGGAGCCCATACAGTCTATATCTACAATAATATATACCTGACAGGAGCCCATACAGTCTATATCTACAATAATATATACCTGACAGGAGCCCATACATTCTGATATCATCACTAATATATACCTGACAGGAGCCCGTACAGTCTATATCTACAATAATATATACCTGACAGGAGCCCGTACAGTCTATATCTACAATAATATATACCTGACAGGAGCCCATACAGTCTATATCTACAATAATATATACCTGACAGGAGCCTGTACAGTCTGTATCTACAATAATATATACCTGACAGGAGCCCATACATTCTGATATCATCACTAATATATACCTGACAGGGGCCCATACATTCTGATATCATCACTAATATATACCTGACAGGGGCCCATACATTCTGATATCATCACTAATATATACCTGACAGGGGCCCATACATTCTGATATCATCACTAATATATACCTGACAGGGGCCCATACATTCTGATATCATCACTAATATATACCTGACAGGAGCCCATACAGTCTATATCTACAATAATATATACCTGACAGGAGCCCATACAGTCTATATCTACAATAATATATACCTGACAGGAGCCCGTACAGTCTATATCTACAATAATATATACCTGACAGGAGCCCGTACAGTCTATATCTACAATAATATATACCTGACAGGAGCCCGTACAGTCTATATCTACAATAATATATACCTGACAGGAGCCCGTACAGTCTGTATCTACAATAATATATGCCTGACAGGAGCCCATACATTCTGATATCATCACTAATATATACCTGACGGGGCCCATACATTCTGATATCATCACTAATATATATACCTGACGGGGCCCATACATTCTGATATCACTAATATATATACCTGACAGGGCCCATACATTCTGATATCACTAATATATATACCTGACGGGGCCCATACATTCTGATATCACTAATATATACCTGACAGGGCCCATACATTCTGATATTATCAGTAATATATACCTGACAGGGGCCCATGCATTCTGATACCATCACTAATATATACCTGACAGGGGCCCATACATTCTGATATCATCACTAATATATATACCTGACAGGGGCCCATACATTCTGATATCATCACTAATATATACCTGACAGGGGCCCATACATTCTGATATCACTAATATATACCTGACAGGAGCCCGTACATTCTGATATCATCACTAATATATATACCTGACAGGAGCCCATATATTCTGATATCATCAGTAATATATACCTGACAGGGGCCCATACATTCTGATATCATCACTAATATATACCTGACAGGAGCCCATACATTCTGATATCATCACTAATATATATACCTGACAGGGCCCATACATTCTGATATCACTAATATATACCTGACAGGGCCCATACATTCTGATACCATCACTAATATATACCTGACATGGGCCCATACATTCTGATATCATCACTAATATATATACCTGACAGGGGCCCATACATTCTGATATCATCACTAATATATACCTGACAGGGGCCCATACATTCTGATATCACTAATATATACCTGACAGGGCCCATACATTCTGATATTATCAGTAATATATACCTGACAGGAGCCCACACATTCTGATATCATCACTACTGTAATATATACCTCACAGAGGCCCATACATTCTGATATTATCACTAATATACACCTGACAGGAGCCCACACATTCTGATATCATCACTAATATATACCTGACAGGAGCCCGTACAGTCTACAGTATATCTACAGTAATATATACCTGACAGGAGCCCGTACAGTCTACAGTATATCTACAGTAATATATACCTGACAGGAGCCCGTACAGTCTATATCTACAATAATATATGCCTGAAAGGAGTCTGTACAGTCTATATCTACAATAATATATACCAGGAAGGAGCCCATACACTCTAGCATCTTCAGTAGTGAGCCGGCTAGAGTGTATGGGCTGCAGTCAGGGAACCAGGAAGGAGCCCATACAGTCTATATCTACAATAATATATACCTGACAGGAGCCCGTACAGTCTATATCTACAATAATATATACCAGGAAGGAGCCCATACACTCTAGCATCTTCAGTAGTGAGCCGGCTAGAGTGTATGGGCTGCAGTCAGGGAACCAGGAAGGAGCCCGTACAGTCTATATCTACAATAATATATACCTGACAGGAGCCCGTACAGTCTGTATCTACAATAATATATACCTGACAGGAGCCTGTACAGTCTGTATCTACAATAATATATACCTGACAGTAGCCCGTACAGTCTATATCTACAATAATATATACCTGACAGGAGTCCGTACAGTCTATATCTACAATAATATATACCTGACAGGAGCCCGTACAGTCTATATCTACAATAATATATACCTGACAGGAGCCCGTACAGTCTATATCTACAATAATATATACCTGACAGGAGCCCGTACAGTCTGTATCTACAATAATATATACCTGACAGGAGCCTGTACAGTCTATATCTACAATAATATATATCTGACAGGAGCCCGTACAGTCTATATCTACAATAATATATACCTGACAGGAGCCCGTACAGTCTGTATCTACAATAATATATACCTGACAGGAGCCTGTACAGTCTGTATCTACAATAATATATACCTGACAGTAGCCCGTACAGTCTATATCTACAATAATATATACCTGACAGGAGTCCGTACAGTCTATATCTACAATAATATATACCTGACAGGAGCCCGTACAGTCTGTATCTACAATAATATATACCTGACAGTAGCCCGTACAGTCTATATCTACAATAATATATACCTGACAGGAGTCCGTACAGTCTATATCTACAATAATATATACCTGACAGGAGCCCGTACAGTCTATATCTACAATAATATATACCTGACAGGGGCCCGTACAGTCTGTATCTACAATAATATATACCTGACAGGAGTCTGTACAGTCTATATCTACAATAATATATACCTGACAGGAGCCCGTACAGTCTATATCTACAATAATATATATCTGACAGGAGCCCGTACAGTCTGTATCTACAATAATATATACCTGACAGGAGCCCGTACAGTCTATATCTACAATAATATATACCTGACAGGAGCCCGTACAGTCTATATCTACAATAATATATACCTGACAGGAGCCTGTACAGTCTATATCTACAATAATATATACCTGACAGGAGCCCGTACAGTCTGTATCTACAATAATATATACCTGACAGGAGTCCGTACAGTCTATATCTACAATAATATATACCTGACAGGAGCCTGTACAGTCTGTATCTACAATAATATATACCTGACAGGAGCCCATACAGTCTATATCTACAATAATATATACCTGACAGGAGCCCGTACAGTCTGTATCTACAATAATATATACCTGACAGGAGTCCGTACAGTCTGTATCTACAATAATATATACCTGACAGGGGCCCATACATTCTATATCTACAATAATATATACCTGACAGGAGTCCGTACAGTCTATATCTACAATAATATATACCTGACAGGAGCCCGTACAGTCTGTATCTACAATAATATATACCTGACAGGAGCCCGTACAGTCTATATCTACAATAATATATACCTGACAGGAGCCCGTACAGTCTGTATCTACAATAATATATACCTGACAGGAGCCCGTACAGTCTGTATCTACAATAATATATATCTGACAGGAGTCCGTACAGTCTGTATCTACAATAATATATACCTGACAGGAGCCCGTACAGTCTGTATCTACAATAATATATACCTGACAGGAGCCCGTACAGTCTATATCTACAATAATATATACCTGACAGGAGCCTGTACAGTCTATATCTACAATAATATATACCTGACAGGAGCCTGTACAGTCTGTATCTACAATAATATATACCTGACAGGAGTCCGTACAGTCTATATCTACAATAATATATACCTGACAGGAGCCCGTACAGTCTGTATCTACAATACTATATACCAGGAAGGAGCCCATACACTCTAGGCTCAACCGAATCTCCACATACCTCCACCTGCAGAGCCGCACTCCACAGATATGGCTGCTCTGTGCGCACAGGACCTGTGATGAGGTCACAGGGGAGGAGTCAGGGGTCACGTGATCCGCAGTGAAGACGCTACATGTGAGAGCAGCCATATCTGTGGAGTGCGGCTCTGCAGGTGGAGGTATGTGGAGATTCCCCAGTACTGAGCGCAGCCGGGGACATTAACCCCTTCTGCACGGAGGAGACTCTTTTGGGGTTGTTGTTGCCCCTTTATAAGAACCATAACGTTGTTGTTCTGTTTCCTGTAATAGATACATACGAGCCAACTATGGAGGACAGGACGTGAGGGAGCGGAGTGTTCTCCTAGTACAGGGCCCCTTTCTTGGCCCCACACAGTGTAATGCCCCCATTATGCCCTGTAAGCAGGTTCTGCCCCACACCCAGCTGCCTCGGGCACTTTACCAGGAGCTGGTACCTCAGATTCTTCCCCGCACCCCTTTCCTTTGTTGGCGCCAAATCTGTTCTGCCTTTGGGGCTCCGGCCTTTATAATATCAGTAACTGCGCCATCAAGGTCTCCTGACCAGGTGCACCCTCTAGACTCTTCCCTCCGGAAACCTCCCTCTTCCCATTGGTGTCACATGGTCCCGTCTGGACGGCAGATAGCAGTCTGTACAAATGCAGCACAGCCCTGAGGAGTCTTTTTATGACTCTCCTTTTTACACCCCTTATGTAATATATATGATGCCGCTCACACAGTATAATGTTTCCACAGTACTGGCATCTCTCGTAAAAAAGGTATTTTCACACTACCGCCATCCCCCACACACAGTATAATGTTCTCATAGTACCGCCATACCCCCACACAGTATAATGTTCTCATAGTACCGCCATACCCCCTATACAGTATAATGTTCTCATAGTACCGCCATACCCCCTACACAGTATAATGTTCTCACAGTACCGCCATACCCCCACACAGTATAATGTTCTCATAGTACCGCCATACCCCCTACACAGTATAATGTTCTCATAGTACCGCCATACCCCCTACACAGTATAATGTTCTCATAGTACCGCCATACCCCCACACAGTATAATGTTCTCATAGTACCGCCATACCCCCACACAGTATAATGTTCTCATAGTACCGCCATACCCCCACACAGTATAATGTTCTCATAGTACCGCCATACCCCCACACAGTATAATGTTCTCATAGTACCGCCATACCACCCCACACAGTATAATGTTCCTACAGTACCTCCATCCCACCACACACAGTATAATCTTCTCATAGTACCGCCATACCCCCACACACAGTATAATGTTCTCATAGTACCTGTTACGGGGAGACTAGGTAAGCTAAGGCAAATTTCCCGGGCCCCTGCAATATCCCTCAGACTAGGGAAAAACCCTGTCTGTCCCTCTCCCAGAATTTACACTAATGGTGTGCTTGTCTGGGCCACCAGGCCTGACCCGGACTCCTGTTTCAGCCCTATCCTGGAACCACCACCCGCCACCCAATGAAAAGACCTAACACCAAACTCCAGAGACAAAACAGACAGTGAAAACTTAAAACGCACCACACTGCAGACGCACAGTAAAACACAATAATGTGCGCAGGGCAAAACCAAAATACAAATAAGAAGGAGAAATTTAAACAAAGGATAATACACCACCAGATAATATTTCTTCTCCAAGATCACCACTCCAGACCGGATTCACGAGGCACAAGCTATAATCGGCGACGCCCAACGTCCAGAATGACTATTTATAGGCCGTGGGTGTGACTCAGCCTCCAACCCGAGTACCAGCTAGATTAACCCCGGACAACCTAAAACAAGTCTAGCCAACGCCACTGAGCATATAGTGGCCGTAAATGGAATTACCGCTTTCTGTCGGACGCCCTGGTGTGAATATCGTCCGTCATGACAGTACCCCGCTTTCTACTAGGGACCCCAGGACCCTAACGATTTCCAGGACCCGGCTTGTCCGGATGGCGGCGGTGAAACATACTGACCAGCCGGTCCGCATGAATGTCCAAGGCTGGTACTCAAGACCTCTCTTCCGGCCCATAACCACGCCAGTGTACCAGGTACTGTAATGTGCGGCGCACTACATGAGAGTCAACCACCTTGAAGACTTCAAACTCCAAATTACCATCCACCAAGACTGGAAAAGGCCTCAGCGCCACATCCACGGAACTCACCACCTTTTTTAATAAAGATCTGTGGAACACATTGTGTATCTTATATACTGTAGGAAGCTCCAATCGGAAGGCTACTGGGTTAATGATGGCAGCGATCCTAAACGGACCAATAAATCTTGGACCCAATTTCAGGGATGGAATTTTGAGTCTTATGTTTTTAGTGGACAACCACACCCAATCACCCACACTCAGGTCCGGACCTGGCACACGTCTACTGTCAGCCACTCGTTTGTACCTTGCACCCACGCTCAACAAGCGCTGTTTCACTCTCCTCCAAACGGATGACAGTTGTGCTCCTAGTTGGTCCTCCTCCGGGACTCCAGCAGAGCCCCCCTGATGTAGAGTAGAAAATTGAGGATGGTGCCCGTAAACACAAAAGAACGGGGACTCCCCAGACGATTCCTGGCGGTGATTATTTATAGCAAACTCAGCCAACGGAAGGAACGTCGACCATTCCTCCTGGTTGTCAGAAACAAAGCAGCGTAAGTACTGCTCCAAATTCTGGTTCATCCGCTCGGCCTGACCATTAGACTGAGGATGAAATGCCGATGAATGCGACAACTTAATCCCTATCCGTGAGCAAAAAGCTTTTCAAAATTTAGCCACAAACTGAGTACCCCTATCAGACACGATGTCAGACGGAACCCCGTGAAGTCTGACCACCTCCTGCACAAATACCTGAGCCAGAGTGTTCGCGTTAGACAACGAAGGCAAGGATACAAAATGTGACATCTTTGAGAACCGATCGACAACCACCAAAATGACCGTGTTCCCAGCTGAGGAAGGCAAGTCTGTGATAAAATCCATGGAGATCTCCGTCCATGGGTACTCCGAGAGGATGTAGTGTGCCAGCAGGACAAGAGCGGGACGTTTTAGCCCTGGCGCACGTGGTGCATGCTGATACGTACGAGACCATGTCCTGTCGGATTTTGGGCCACCAAAATCGACGCAACACCAAATCCAAGGTACCCCTGACCCCTGGGTGACCAGCCAGGACAGCATCATGATGCTCACCCAACACCTTTAGGCGAAGATGGAGCGGTACAAACGATTTGTTGATGGGAAGCTCAGATGGTACCTCCTCCTGTGCCTCGGCAATCTCAGCCTCAACCTCAGTCGTGAGAGCCGAGACCACTACACCCTTTTGGAGGATGGGTACCGGATCTTCCCGAGGTTCTCCCCCCGGAAAACACCTAGACAAAGCGTCCGCCTTAGTGTTCTTAGACCCAGGTCAGTAAGTAACAAAAAGGTTGAATCGCGTGAAAAAAAATGCCCAGTGAGCCTGCCTAGGGGACAGACGCTTGGCTGACTCCAAATACAGCAGATTCTTATGGTCGGTGATAACCGTTACCTGATGTACCGACCCCTCCAAAAAGTGTCGCCATTCCTCAAAAGCCAACTTGATAGCCAACAACTCCCTATTGCCAATATCGTAATTACGTTCGGCGGGCGACAGCTTCTTGGAGAAGAAGGCGCACGGACGCAACTTGCCCAAGGATGAGCCTTGTGACAGCACCGCCCCCACTCCAACCTCAGACACATCAACTTCCACAGTAAATGGTTTCAAAACGTCTGGTTGTACCAGAATGGGGGCCCGAGGCAAAACTGTTCTTCAGGAACTCGAATGCGCGCACAGCAGCCTCAGGCCAGACGGAGAAATTGGTACCTTTTTTTGTCATGTCAGTGAGCGGTTTAGCAATGATAGAGAAATTCTTGATAAACTTTCTATAATAGTTAGAAAACCCAAGGAACCGCTGGAGCTCTTTTAGGTTATCAGGCCGTTCCCAACGCAGCACTGCTTGCACCTTAGCGGCATCCATTTTAAACCCTGAAGCGGACACAATATAACCCAAGAAAAGCAACTCCTGAACCATAAATACACATTTCTCAAGTTTAGCATACAGCTTATTCTCTCTGAGTAGCTGTAACACCTGCCTAACATGCTCTAAATGAGAATCACGGTCGCATGAATAAATGAGAATGTCATCTAGGTATACAATAACGAATTTCCCTAGGACATGCGAGAATACATAATTTATGAAATGTTGAAATACAGCAGGCGCGTTTGTCAAACCAAAAGACATCACCAGATTTTCAAAATGACCCTCAGGAGTATTAAAAGCCGTCTTCCACTCATCACCTTGACGGACTCTTATGAGGTTGTACGCCCCCCTGAGGTCAAGCTTAGAGAACCAATTAGCACCAGCCACCTGGTTCAACAAATCAGGTATCAGTGGCATCGGGTATGGATCACGAATGGTAATCTGGTTTAACTCCCTGAAATCCAGACACGGGCGTAATCCGCCATCTTTCTTCTTAACGAAGAAAAACCCCGCTGCCACCGGTGAGGACGAAGGCCTGATGTGCCCTTTGCTCAGACTCTCAGCAATGTAATCTTTTAGGGCTTGCCTTTCAGTACCAGAAATGTTAAACATCCTAGCTTTCGGCAATTTGGCCCCTGGTTTCAACCTAATAGAACAGTCATAAGGTCGATGTGGTGGCAATTCTGAGCAACCTTTCTCAGAGAACACATCCGTGAAATCCAGCAGTGACTCCGGAATGCTAGGAGTCACAGCGGACACACAAGTGGCCAGGCAATTCTCCTGGCAGAATCTACTCCACTGAATTATGTCCTGGGTTTTCCAATCAATCACCGGGTTGTGCATAGACAACCATGGAAAACCCAGAACCCTTTGTGCAGGAAGGTTACTGAGCACCCTACACGTAACCAGTTCAAAATGTAGAACCCCAATGTGAAGTTTAACCTCAGCTACAAACTCTGTAATCTCCCCCTGTGGGAGAGGAGCGGCATTGATGGTGACCACCCGGATAGGATGAGGCAGTTTTTCGATCCTGAAAACGGCTGTGCGCGCAAACTCCTCATCAATGAGATTAGTGGCGGAACCACTAACCACAAAAACTGTGATTGGCAGCTCTCTGCCAGCGACCATTACTTTGGCAGGAAGCATACATTGAGAAACCACCATGGAGGATATGCATAAGCTCAGATTGGCCTCCTCCAGACCCTCTGAGCTTAGTAGTTTTCCGCCGTTACGCTTCGCTTAGATAGCAGAGGACAAACGTTAACATAATGACCAACTTTACCACAGCAAAAACAGGCTCCCTGCTTCCTGAGCGAGGGGGCTCGATAATGTGACACCCCTGCGATTTGCATAGGCTCCGTGGGCTCACCTGCAGCAACCTCACGTGCACCTACGCCCTCCCCAAAAAGCGGCGTCTCTTGCGTCCCCTGACGCAAACGGCGATCAATGCGGACAACAAGACTCATAGCAGACTCTAGAGAAGTAGGAGTCTCATACATCAGGAGGGGTTAATTAACCCTTCCTGAAACCCCATGAACGAACTGGACTCCGCAACGCGGGGTCATTCCATTGTGTGTCCACTGCCCAGCGGCAAAATTCAGAACAGTAATCCTCTGCCATTCGCTCTCCCTGGCGGAGAGCGCGTATTTTAGATTATGCTAGAGCCATTCTGTCAGGATCATCATAAATGAGCCCAAGAGCAGAAAAAAAAACCTCCACTAAGTTAAATGCAGCTGAATCAGATGGTAATGAAAATGCCCATGCTTGGGGATCCCCGCTCAGTAATGACAACACCAGGCCCACACGCTGAGCCTCATTACCTGAGGAGATAGGACGCATACGAAAATATAATTTACAAGCTTCACGAAAAATAACAAATTTACTGCGTTCCCCAGCAAACTTAAAAGGGATCTTTGGCTCCTCAACTCTACCTGCAGTTTCAGTTAGATACAACTAGGCCCTGTTGCTGAACCGCCCCCTTCAACTCGGTGACCTGTAAGGACAGTGCCTCAAACTGGCGGGTTATGGAAGTCATGGGATCCATTGAAAAACAAAATTTGGGCCGATTATAATGTTACGGGGAGCCTAGAAGGCTAAGACAAATTTCCCGGGCCCCTGCAATATCCCTCAGACTAGGGACAAACCCTGTCTGTCCCTCTCCCAGAATTTACACTAATGGTGTGCTTGTCTGGGCCACCAGGCCTGGCCCTGACTCCTGTTTCAGCCCTATGCTGGAACCACCACCCGCCACCCAATGAAAAGACCTAACACCAAACTTCAGAGACAAAACAGACAGTGAAAACTTAAAACGCACCACACTGCAGACGCACAGGAAAACACAATAATGTGCGCAGGGCAAAACCAAAATACAAATAAGAAGGAGAAATATAAACAAAGGATTATACACCACCAGATAATATTTCTTCTCCAAGATCACCACTCCAGACCGGAATCACTAGGCACAAGCTATAATCGGTGACGCCCAAAGTCCAGCACGACTATTTAGGGTATGTGCACACGTAAGGATTTTGTCACGATTTTGTCAGGATTTTTCATCAGGTTTTGTAGCCAAAACCAGGAGTGGGTGATAAATGCAGAAGTGGTGCATATGTTTCTATTATACTTTTCCTCTAATTGTTCCACTCCTGGTTTTGGCTACAAATCCTGATGAAAAATCCTGACAAAATCCTGACGTGTGCACATACCCTAAAAGGCCGTGGGTGTGACCCAGCCTCCAACCCGAGTACCACCTAGATTAACCCGGGACAACCTAAAACAAGTCTAGCCGACACCACTAAGCATATAGTGGCCGTAAATGGAATTACCGCTGTCTGTCGGACACCCTAGTGTGAATATTGTCCGACATGACAGTACCTCCATACCCCCACAAACAGTATAATGTTCTCATAGTACCGCCATACCCAGACACACAGTATAATGTTCCTACAGTACCGCCATACCGCCACACACAGTATAATGTTCTTAATGTTCTCATAGTACCGTCATACCCCCACACACAGTATAATGTTCTCACGCCATACCCCCACACACAGTATAATGTTCTTAATGTTCTCATAGTACCGCCATACCCCCACAAACAGTATAATGTTCTCATAGTACCCCCATACCCAGACACACAGTATAATGTTTCTACAGTACCGCCATACCGCCACACACAGTATAATGTTCTTAATGTTCTCATAGTACCGCCATACCCCCACACACAGTATAATCTTCTCATAGTACCGCCATACCGCCACACACAGTATAATGTTCTTAATGTTCTCATAGTACCGCCATACCCCCACACACAGTATAATCTTCTCATAGTACCGCCATACCCCCACACACAGTATAATGTTCTTAATGTTCTCATAGTACCGCCATACCCCCACACAGTATAATGTTCTCATAGTACCGCCATACCCCCACACAGTATAATGTTCTCATAGTACCGCCATACCCCCACACACAGTATTTTGTTCCCACAATAGTGGCTTCCCACAGACACAGGATAATGTTTCCACAGGACTGGCATCCCCCTCACACACAGTATAATGTCCCCACAGTACTGCCATCCCCCCACTTTCTAATGTTCCCACAGTACTGCCCCCTACATGCACAATATGGTACCATCCACCTCACTGACTACCTCCGACCACCGACAATTAATAAATACTCGCTTAGCCTCATTCTTGGTGCAGATACTAATGAACCCCGGATCTATGAGATATTTACCATACGATAGTTGGATAGGCAGGAGTGTATCGTCCATAAAGGTAGCCCACTCGGTTGCTATGATGCCTATGAAGTGACAGGGCTCGGTGGGGTGCGGTATTGGTCACCCTCTCCTTCCCATCATCACAATTTCAGTGATATCCACATTCCCATGACGGTGATACCGCTGAATAGATTAGTGAATCAGGGAGTGGAAAGCTCCTGATCCACCATTCAGCCTTCACTTCTGAGTCTGAGACTCCGTGCACTGCAGGCACAATGACGTCACTACATCACTCCTGTAGTACGGAGCCTCAGTACTCACACCGCACAGACCAGAGCAGCGCTCCTCAGGAACCGGGTTGGGTGAGTACTGTGTGTGGTTTTATATCAGGAATTGTGGGGGCATCATATTAAGAGAAGAGCTGTTGGGACTCTCATCTGAATGTGTGGCTGGTAGGGGCCATTATACTGGGGTTGTGGTGGACTGTAAATGCCTCCATACTGAGTGGGGGTTTATTTTGTGTAGCAGATTGTGGTGGTCATAATTAGAGATGAGCGAATATGTTTGGAAAACGGGGCTATATGAAGGGAAAAACACCAGCGCTCACAAACTAAATAGTGTCCTTAGCCGCTGGGATCAGAACAGCCAGGTGCCAAGGCTGTGATGTATTGTGGACAAAAAGTACTATAAAAGATCTGATGCCGCGCTTAAGGATATTTGGAAAACGATCGCCAAACATAAATTCGGCAGGAATATGGTACCTTCGGATTCATGATCGGTAAGATGAGCATTTTTCTTAAGATCGGAAAAAGTCGGTAACATTCGGTAAAAGATATAATAGAAGCCGGCAATACATGTGCCGCATTTAGTAAAATCACAGCACCATAAAGCAGACACTGGCGCACTACTATTGCACAGATCCAAAATGAAGGGGTGCAGAAGAGTGGTAATGTAACATGACAAAGCAAAAAGAGAAAAAGAGCACTCCAAAATACCGCACAGCACTATTAAATATAAATATAAAAGGGCAAACTTTTATTGATGAAACAATTAACAACATCTAAAAATTCCCACAATCCCCAAGATGATCCCGCCAAACATGACAGAGGTCAGAAAATGCATATCTGTTATAGGCTTTTTATAATATGACAAAATCTGATATAAAATACAATAACCATATATCACGTGTCCTCTTATGACACAAATAGCTGATAAGCCCCCGGGGTTGAAGATATAAAGCCATATGTATGCACCAGAGATGAACAGAAGACCCCTCTGGGTAACTGAGTACACAGTACAATGTTATATGTAATCTGGACCTGTGCCAGAGAAATTCTGATGTGCATAAGAATCAAAAACAATGGCGCAAAACAACGTTATGCCACAAATTGACAATGGACGCAGCAATGTCAGCCAAGACCATATGCCCAATCATGTGCAAAAGAACGTTGCACCATGGTCTGTAAGCGTGAACTGACTTCAATACGGTACCGATAAAGACCTAGGTGCAGCCATGTGTCAAAACCCAGATAGACTGAGGGCTACCACCGGGGGAAGAAAAAACAGGCAGGGATCAGCGTGGGGACGAACCCTACGCGTGTCGCTGTTACATGGACGGCTTCGTCAGGGGAAGGTGCAGAGAAAGCACTCAATGTCAGTTTAAATACCTTTAAGCATGGTCAGATACGCGCGTGAGGTATGCAGAGGGCCGGAACCGGAAGTGACTCGTGAAGAGCAGAGAGATTGCAGGCAGACGTCTCTGCCAATAGTACACAGTGCACAATAGTAAACTCACAGCCACCAATGTGGGAGACTGGGGTTCAAATCCTGGCTTGGCTCTGCCCTGTTGGACATAATATACCAGTAGTGGTCCATAACACTATGGTGCCTACCTCAATAAACATGAGAGTGTCACGAGCAAAGAGAGTCATGCCGGCTCGGACATCACCTGGATTAACAAGGTCCGCGTCAGATGTCGAGGAACCAGGACAATCTGATGATAAATGGGCTACTGGACCAAACCACACATGGACAAGGCAAGAGGGAATGGGACCAGTGAAGAGATTTGCAGAGGGGAGAAGCAGAGGAGTAGCGAGGAGAGAGATGAATTAGTCGGGCAGCAGAGTTAAGGATGGACTGGAGAGGTGCAAGGGTTTTATCAGGGAGGCCACAGAAAAGGTTGTTGAATTAGTTGAAGGGGGAGATCACACATACTGCATCCCATAGACCAGTGCCCATATACCCATCAAACATCCTCCATCCCATAGTCTTGTGCCCATATACCCATCACATATCCTCCATCCCATAGTCCCGTACCCATATACCCATCACACATCCTCCATCCCATAGTGCCGTGCCCATATACCCATCATACATCCTCCATCTCATAGTCCAGTGCCTATATACCCATCACACATCCAGCATCCCATAGTCCAGTGCCCATATACTTATCACACATCCTCCATTCCATAGTCCAGTGCCCATATACCCATCATACATTTCCTCCATCCCATAGTCCAGTGCCCATATACCCATCATAAACATCCTCCATCCCATAGTCCCATGCCCATATACCCATCACACATCCTCTGTCCCATAGTCCAGTGCCCATATACCCATCACACATCCTCCATCCCATAGTCCCGTGCCCATATACCCATCACACATCCTCCATCCCATAGTCCAGTGCCCATATACCCATCATACACATCCTCCATCCCATAGTCCCGTGCCCATATACCATCACACATCCTCCATCCCATAGTTTCGTGCCCATATACCCATCACATATCCTCTATCCCATAGTCCCGTGCCCATATACCCATCACACATCCTCCATCCCATAGTCCCGTGCCCATATACCAATCATACATATCCTCCATCGCATAGTCCAGTGCCCATATACCCATCACACATCCTCCATCCCATAGTCCCGTGCCCATATACTCATCACACATCCTCCATCCCATAGTCCTGTGCCCATATACTCCTCACACATCCTCCATCCCATAGTCCAGTGCCCATATACCCATCACACATCCTCTATCCCATAGACCCGTGCCCATATACCCATCACACATCCTCCATCCCATAGTCCCGAGCCCATATACCCATCACACATCCTCCATCCCATAGTCCAGTGCCCATATACCCATCACACATCCTCCATCCCATAGTCCAGTGCCCATATACTCATCACACATCCTCCATCCCATAGTCCTGTGCCCATATACCCATCACACATCTTCCATCTCATAGTCCAGTGCCCATATACCCATCACACATCCTCCATCCCATAGTCCCGTGCCCATATACCCATCACACATCCTCCATCCCATAGTCCCGTGCCCGTATACCCATCACACATCCTCCATCCCATAGTCCAGTGCCCGTATACCCATCACACATCCTCCATCCCATAGTCCAGTGCCCGTATACCCATCACACATCCTCCATCCCATAGTCCAGTGCCCATATACCCATCACACATCCTCCATCCCATAGTCCCGTGTCCATATACCCATCACACATCCTCCATCCCATAGTCCCATGCCCATATACCCATCACACATCCTCCATCCCATAGTCCCGTGCCCATATACACATCACACATCCTCCATCCCATAGTCCAGTGCACATATACCCATCATACATATTTTCCATCCCATAGTCCCGTGCTCATATACCCATCACACATCCTCCATCCCATAGTCCAGTGCCCATATACCCATCACACATTCTCCATCCCATAGCCCAGTGCCCATATACCCATCATACATCCTGCATCCCATAGTCCCGTGCCCATATACCCATCATACATATCCTCCATCCCATAGTCCCGTGCCCATATACCCATCACACATCCTCCTTCCCATAGTCCAGTGCCCATATACCCATCATACATCCTCCATCCCATAGTCCCGTGCCCATATACCCATCACACATCCTCCATCCCATAGCCCCGTGCCCATATACCCATCACACATCCACCATCCCATAGTCCCGTGCTCATATACCCATCACACCCCCTCCATCCCATAGTCCAGTGCCCATATACCCATCACACATCCTCCATCCCATAGTCCAGTGCCCATATACCCATCACACATCCTCCATCACATAGTCCAGTGCCCATATACCCATCACACATCCTCCATCCCATAGTCCAGTGCCCATATACCCATCACACATCCTCCATCCCATAGTCCCGAGCTGGGTGGCGCTGAGCAGGGAGTTCCTGGAGATGTGCTGTTATGTAACCTGGCAGTGCGGCTCTGTGTGCGGCCGCTGATGATGCGATTTTCTACGGCGGTAACAATAGAGCGCGGCAGTAATAGAGGAGGGGGATTAATTTCTGTCATGTGCTCTCTGCTCCTTTCTGGGGGGCAGACAATGGCTGGAGCTTATGTTCCCAGGGATGCGAGATTTCTCCCACCCGGTCAGTGTCTGCTGAGGTGTTGTGGAGCGGGAAAACTGCTGCTCATAGCAACCAATCACAGCTCAGCTTCTTTTAAACAGCTCTGGTGAAATGAAAGATGCTTAGTGATTGGTTGCTATGTGGAATGGGTGTGGTTAGACACACACACACACACACACACACACACACACACACACACACACACACACACACACACACACACACACACACACATACATACATACATACATACACTCAGCTTTATATATATAGATTTTTTTTCTTTACGTTGGAGGGCCCAATTCCAGCTGTTGCTGTCGGACCTGTGATTTCTATCTCCTCCACTGTGTACAGGATAATAGAGTATAATAAAGTAGTTATGGACGAGACGTAACTAACATTGTGCAGTGACTCTGCTTTCCATATAGTGATGGATATTTCTTGTTGCTATAACTGATGTTTTTCGCTTTAACCCTTTGTTAACCCCCTCTGATCAGTGCGATCACACAACATACAGGCCTCTGATGGCTCCGGTGATGCCCTGTACTACTGTAGTGCCGTGTATCATCACTGCGGTCAGTGTAATACTAACGGCCCCATACACATGAGATAAGAGTTGGCTGAACAGTCATTTGGCAGACGGCCATCTCTCCCGACTCCCCCATACACACAAATATTCCAGCTTTCCTGGGGTCTGTATGAGAGAGTCGCCTCCAGACTCCTCTAGCGGAGGATTATCTACAGGAAGAACAAACGGATTATCCTCTGAAATTCAGGATGTCAGATCCTTCTCTGCCCTGACATCATCTGTCGGGAGGCCCCAAATACATTATATAGTCGCCCAAACCCCCGAAATCAGTGATTTCATGGAACTTTAGTCTAATGTGTATGGGGGCGGTAAAAGGTAACTTATTGGACGCTGCCTCTGGCCCGGCCTAATAGACCTTCATACATTACAGCCCAGACACCATTATTAGGCATGTAAGTACCGTAATAACTAGGCCGCCCCATACTATCCAGTACTTGGGGGCGGGGGGCATTCAGCCAAACTCTGTCACCTTCTTAAGGCCCCGTCTCACATAGCGATTTACCAACGATCACGACCAGCGATACGACCTGGCCGTGATCGTTGGTAAGTCGTTGTGTGGTCGCTGGGGAGCTGTCACACAGACAGCTCTCTCCAGCGACCAACGATCAGGGGAACGACTTCGGCATCGTTGAAACTGTCTTCAACGATGCCGAAGTCCCCCTGCAGGACCCGGGTAACCAGGGTAAACATCGGGTTACTAAGCGCAGGGCCGCGCTTAGTAACCCAATGTTTACCCTGGTTACCAAAAAAAACAAACAGTGCATACTCGCCTTTCGGTGTCCGTCAGGTCCCTTGCCGTCTGCTTCCTGCTCTGACTGAGTGCCGCCGTACAGTGAGAGCAGAGCGCAGCGGTGACGTCACTGCTGTGCTGTGCTCTCACTGTACGGCGGCACTCAGTCAGAGCAGGAAGCAGACGGCAAGGGACCTGACGGACATCAGATGGTGAGTATGTACTGTTTGTTTTTACATTTACGCTGGTAACCAGGGTAAACATCGGGTTACTAAGCGCGGCCCTGCGCTTAGAAACCCGATGTTTACCCTGGTTACCAGTGAAGACATCGCTGGATCGGTGTCACACACACCGATTCAGCGATGTCAGCGGGACCTCAACGACCAAAAAAAGGTCCAGGCCATTCCGACACGACCAGCGATCTCACAGCAGGGGCCGGGTCGCTGGTACGTGTCACACATAGCGAGATCGCTACTGAGGTCGCTGTTGCGTCACAAAACTTGTGACTCAGCAGCGATCTCGCTAGCGATCTCGCTATGTGAGACGGGGCCTTTAGATGCCATGTTTGCTTTTCACAGCAGCAAGCGGTTAAACTGCCAGGGTTTTGTTGAAGCCTCATCTGTGCCGTCCCTGCGGTGCACATCTATGTTCTGGGGCACAAAAAGATTAATTTTTTTTAGTAAAGGTTTAACATGTTAAAAATTATAAAATGTGTCTTCTGCTTTTTCCATGTTTTTTTCTTTTTACAAGAATTGTTGGAGACAATTTTCTTTAGAAACATTTCAATATCTGTTTTTTTTTCTGGTGTTTTTCCTATAATATAGGAAAGCCTAAGGCCAGAAATAAACCCCATAAATCACTGTACATGGAGACTTTGGGATCAGATCATTTCTGTCCGTGTTGATTGTGGAAACAAAAAATCTTTTCTAAAAGCCTCAAACTTCTGTGTGTGAATCAGAGCTGAGATCTAACGTGATAGAAGATTACAGTGCGGGGAAGACGGGAAACCTTCATATAGACGGCCGGTGGGGATGGAGTCAGTGACCGACTCTGGCCAAATATGTCTCTAGAGCCGTAGTAGAAGATGAAGATGTCGTCCTCATCATGAAGTAGTTATTTCTCATGTCGCATGTAATGAATATCTCCTTCAGTATTGCTAATGCCGATTCCAGGGTCGGTAAATGAGACGAGAATTAGCGTTATGGAAGATGAGTCTATGAGAAACGTATTCAGCTGCCGACTCCGAGGGAGAAACTGCTTGTTGTCTGTGGCCTAAATATATAGGTTTTATTAGTAGATGTAAAGAAGGAAACGAAATACCGTAAAATAATAAATCTCCTCATATGTTTCCCTTATTATCTCCAGTAATTGTATTATTACAGGATTCTTATGGTGTTACATCGGCTCATCTTCTCATTCAGGTCTCTACAATATCGGATCCTCTCAGTGAAGATCTTCTACAAAAGAACATTTTCCTGATTTACCCAAAGATGGATATGGACAGAGACAAGATGGCGGAGAGGATATTACACCTCACCCTAGAGATCCTCTTCCGGCTTACTGGAGAGGTGAGAGATTCTGATGACGTCACATTACATCATTCTTATCTATGGGAATAACAGATGGACAGAACTGGAGAGGTGAGGACTCTGGAAATGTCTGTAGTGAGATTTATTATTGTGTCTCTCCATTACCAGGATTACACAGTGGTGAAGAAGACCTCTAGTGATCGCTGTCAGGACCCTGTGTCTGAGGGATGGGGAAGACCCCTGAGCCCAATCACGGGGCCTCCACCTCACCCCCTGATCCATGAGGACATTAATGACCAGAAGATCCTAGAACTCACCTACAAGATGATTGAGCTGCTGACTGGAGAGGTGACACTGCTGGGAATGCTGGGACATTATACAGTAACGCTATGAAGGGATCGGGGGATGACGGTATTATTGTATGTGTCAGGTTCCTATAAGGTGTCAGGATGTCGCTGTCTATTTCTCCATGGAGGAGTGGGAGTATTTAGAAGGACACAGAGATCTGTACAAGAACGTCATAATGGAGGTTCCCCAGCCCCTCACATCTCCAGGTAATAGACAGGACTAAATACACACGGCCTATAATTATCTGTATGTAAAGAATGAATTCACTCCCTGTATGTGTTTCCTCCAGATCTATGCAGTAAGAGGACAACACCAGAGAGATGTCCCCGTCCTCTTCTTCCACAGGACTGTAACCAAGAAGATCCCAATGCTCCTCAGGATGATCAGGTAGATGGAGAGAAGGTGTCAGGAGATCTCCCCTATGATGTGTAGACGCTGGTGAAGGTCTTGTGCTCAGTCTTGTTTTATCCACCAGTATTATATGTTTTATACTTGTGTAATGAGAACGGTGGAGATGGCAGGATTAGAGCTGATCATAGATGTGACTTCTCCATCTGTCCGTGACTGTTATAATATTTGTTTCAGGGTGAAGATCTGACCCATATTAATACTACAGAGGCATATGTGAGGGGTGATGAGCGGTGTAAAGAGGAGATTCCTACATATGGCTACCCAGGTGAGTAGTAACCACTAAATGCAGAGAAGTCACAGATTCTTCTCAGTCACCGGCTGTGGCTGCTTTATCGGTGGTTTAGTCCGGCCGTATTACCATGATCACCATTTTGCCTCCAGACCACAACATTCTCCTCCACCCAAAACTGTTCAAATGACTTTGGGCAGTGAAAGCCCTTTTCTATAGAACTTACAACCTGGTAGATCCACCTACCCCCTGGGTTTAGGAGACGCTGTTATTTGCCCAGATCTGTGAACCATAAAGCCAAATGACAGCGTATACGTAGAATGTGCTGACAAGATAGAAAATCACATGAAGAAAAATATCCTGATGGGCCTGTAAGAGAAAGCGGAGGGTAATGATGCTGTTGGCTTCCTAGAACCCTGAGATCTTATCGGATGAATCTCCCTTCTCTCCCTTCTGTGCTGCTGAATGTGATCATATGGTCCCTACAAGACCAGGTCCAGTCTTTCTGGCCAAACTTCACTTTTATGATCGACAACATTAAATGTGCAGTGAGGCCAAGTGTGAATTTCTGGACAATAACAGAGTTTCCCTTTATCCGGACTTTTCACTTTGTATTAAAGCCGACTAACTTCCAGGAGGATTGTGATAATCTACATAAAACCATCACACCGGTGCCATGATATATCTCTGAGCTGTGCGTGGCTGATGGCTGTAATATACATTTATTCCCGCCTGCAGGAGATGTGTTGGCTCCACCTCATAAATTACATTGTTTTTGATCCTAAGAAATTCAGATTACTGCACAATCTCTCCTGAAATGGGGAGCAACATTATTTTCTGTAATCTTCTGGTCAGGATTCATAGTAGCTCCAATGGTCCACCATAAATGAATGCAGCTCTGGTTTACTGTTGTGTAATCTGTATTTGTAGTTTTCAGCTAATGAGATTCTCGTGCTCTGGGGCGGGGCTGTGGGCGGGGCTTTATGTGGTGCTCTGGGGCGGGGCTTTATGTGGTGCTCTGATTACATATTCATCTGTATTGGCTTATGACAGGTCGCTGATCCCTCACTGACCTGCCCCCATGTTACATAATGCATATAATAGTGTTGATATTATTGGTGATAATGCCTATAATATTGTGGCTATTGGGAGGCTTAGAAAAAAAATTACATCCAGCAAAATGACACCAGCGGCGCCTGTCTAGTATCATCTATCTCTTACTTATAGAAGCTACTGCGCAGGCGCCGCCATCACCAGTGACATTTTGCTGGATGTAATTTTTTTTCTAAGCCTCCCAATAACCAAAATATTATAGGCATTATCACCAATAATATCAACACTATTATATACATTATGTAAAAATGGGGGCAGGCCAGTGAGGGATCAGCAACCTCTCATAGGCGAATACAGATGAATATGTAATCAGAGCAGCACATAAAGCCCCGCCCACAGCCCCGCCCCAGAGCACCACATAAAGCCCCACCCAGAGCACCACAAAGCCCCGCCCCAGAGCACAAGAATCTCATTAACTGAAATCTACAAATACAGATTAAACAACAACCACAAGACGGATTTCATCACCACGTATCAGTGTAATCAGTATAACGGCACCGACCTGACAGTGTCTGTAGTCACTGAGCACAATCCTGCTGACAGGTTCCCTTTAAGACATCTCCGCTCTGCACTATTATACACAGTTCTCTTTAAATCTGTAATATTTCTTCTTGAAACTCATCTGACAGAAAATCTTGGAGCTTCCGATAGTTTAGATTGTGAAGTCACCGAGCCCCGTGCTCTAATTACCCCAGAGAGGTTTCACCACTAGCTCCTCATTTATTACTGATGGAGACTGTTCAGTTTGAGCATTTCAGTAGATGTTATTGTCTATAGTCAGTTTTTGATTACAGTAGTGTCCACAATACTCTGATTTATCCTCTTCCTGCAGCCAGTTTTGTGTTCTTAATCAGGACCCATTTTTACAATCTGACGTGTGTCACTTTATGTGGTGAGAATTTGGGAATTATTCACAAAGGATAATAGAAAACAAATGGATCTTACAAATTATTTTCCAGCTTCTCACAATACCCTACATACGATTGTACACTACTCTCTGGGCACATGGCAGTGTTCAGGAGGGAAGGAGCGCCATTTAGCTGTTTGAATGCAGATATAGCTGGAATAGTTTGCAGACACAATGTATTGGGAGCACTGTTCGTGGTCAACCGGCAGCTCAAAAGATCTCCACCATGAACATGCTTGGCACTATCTTCTCTGCTCTCCATATCCCAAGGATTGCCTTGCTCTTCGCCCTTTAAAACCATTACATGGATCTGGACTTACACTGGGACCCCTAGGCTAGGACCGTGGTGTTACTTGCTATTCTGTGGTGTTAGATGGTAAGAAGAATAGTCAGGTAGCTGGGTCAGAACCGTAAGGACGGAATACAGAATCAGAAGACACAAGAGTAGTCAGTAAACGGGCCACGGTCACAACAGGAAACAAATACACAAACCGCAAGCTGAGCACAGAGGACTGAACCAGAGGAGAACAACGCTGTTTCTGGCAGATTCCGGCCATGTGCTTTGAGCATTAGTAGGGTGTGGTACTTTCCAATTGGCTGAAGTAGGGAGCAGATAACTCCAGCTGGACAGCAGGAACAGATCCCAGATGAGATTGGACACACCATATGCAGAAGCCCTAATACGACTAAATGACAGAAAACCAGAAGAGGCGAAATCCCCATAAAGTGATTCCATTTTATAATTTAATTCACTGAGGGTTATAATCTATACA
The DNA here is from genome assembly GCF_051348905.1 of Ranitomeya variabilis. Classification (NCBI taxonomy): domain Eukaryota; kingdom Metazoa; phylum Chordata; class Amphibia; order Anura; family Dendrobatidae; genus Ranitomeya; species Ranitomeya variabilis. The sequence continues at coordinate 759,057,909 of NC_135235.1, read as the reverse complement.
TATGTGATCAAAATTGTTGGTACCCCTCGTTTAATGACAGAAAAACCCACAATTGTGACAGAAATAACTTGAATCTGACAAAAGTAATAAGAAATAAAAGATCTATAAAAATGAACAAATGAAAGTCAGACATTGCTTTTCAGCCATGCTTCCACAGAATTTAAAAAAAAATAAAACTCATGAAATAGACCTGGACAGAAATGATGGTACCCCTGGAAACAATGTGACAAAAGGGACATGTTAAATCGCGGTGTGTCCACTAACTAGCATCACAGGTGTCTACAATCTTGGAATCCATGAGTGGCCAGTATATAGGGCTACAGATACTCACTGTGCTGTTTGGTGACATGTGTCATGGTTCTCAATGGCAAGAGAACTTCAGAAAAGCATAAATCAGGACTAGCTCTTGGATGATGGAATCTAGAGCTGACCGTGAGCTAAACCTACCGCACAACTAACAATGGCCGGGTAGCGTGCCTACGTATATGCCTAGACGCCCAGCACCAGCCGGAGGACTAACTAACCCTGGCAGAGGAAAAACAGGCCTGGCTTACCTCTAGTGGAAATTCCCCAAAAAGGTGACAGAAGCCCCCCACATGTATTGACGGTGAGTTCAGAGGGAAAAGACATACGTAGTATGAAGGCAGGTTCAGCAAAGCGAGGTCCACTTACTAGATAGTAGAAAAATAAGAAAGGGAACTTCACGGTCAGCTGAAAACCCTATTTACAAAACCATCCTGAAATTACTTTAAACTCAAGTCTCAACTCATGAGACTGGAGTGGTAATTTCAGCTCACAAGAGCTTCCAGCTACAGAAATATACCATAACTGTGAACTGGAACAAAAATGCAAAATAATACTCAGGACAAAAGTCCAACTTAGCTGATCAGAAGACTAGGAGCAGGAACATGCAACAGAAAGCTCTGGTTACATTGATGACCGGCAAGGCAATGACTGAGCAGCAAGGCTAAATAGGAAACTCCCATATCCTGGAGGAAACAGGTGAACAGAGAAAGAGAAGACAAGTCCAGTACCACCAGTGACCACCGGGGGAGCCCAAAACCAAATTCACAACAGACATGGTGTGTATCACACTCAACATGGACCAGAGGAAGCGATGGAAAGAGTTGTCTCAGCAGATAAGAAAGAAAATTGTAGACAAACATGTTAAAGGTAAAAGTTATAAGACCATCTCCAAGCACCTTGTTGTTCCTGTGACTATACTAAGCTATAGTGTGAAGTAACCACCACTATTCATAAATCCTCAGGATCAAAATGTAAACTAGCTAGGAGGAAAACCCTATGTATAAAACGTAACCTTTAATAAATAACACATAAAATAAACAACTCAGCCGACGCAAAACAAAAAAGTGCTCATGTGAAACAGTGCCCAAACAATAAAAATCGGTTGGATCTCACCAATGGTAGTAGAGCGGAATGCCTCTCCTATAATGGTAAACGTATGGTCACCATAAAAGACCTCCCAGTGTCCTTAATCAGAGGTCCGTCGTCCACATGTAGGAAAAGGGGGTAGGTGTGGGGTACTTGCTGACTTCCCTGTAAACCCTGTTGAAGCTCCTCTCCTCACAAAGACAAGCCCCAACTGATTTCTAACTATGGACTCCACCAAATCACGGACAGTAATGAATTCTTCCAACGCGTTTCATATCCAGTAGAGGACACTCATCAGGGGAGTGGATATGCCAGTGGAAGCTGGCCAATAGTCCAATAGAGATACGATAAACAGTCCTTTTAGGAAACGTACTTTTAGAAGATGGGGACCCACAGTGGAAGAGGCATTGAAAGAGGCATCTTAAAAACAAGGCTGAGTTGAGTTATTGACAAGTAATTGTCCCTATGCTCTCATTATTTCGAAAACCCAAATGGGTTAATGGAGTCAGAAAATGGGGCAGTATACCAGAAGAGAGACAGGTGAGTCTCTCCTGAATGTCACAATCGATTTAAAATACTTTGTTTCCTTTGACGGTCTCTTGCTAGATCGGTCCAAACCCGCTGAAGAAGCTGATACCAATATGCGTGACAAATCATTATGTGTGGGAGAGTATCCCACAAGGGATAGATTAGCGAGGTGGGAGAGAAAAGGTCCATGTCCAGTGGAAAATGGCGGGGAAGAGAAAAGGGGGGACATGGAATTCATTAGGGTCACAAAAAACATGCATAGTTCAACTGGTCATTTAGGCCCCGGGGGTGACACGAGTCCAGGGTAAAAATCCATTTTGCCTCTCTGTAGGAGTAGTCTATCCAGGTCCCCTCCCCTGGGAGGCGTGTTGACTTTGTCTATTCCCATAAAACTTATCACCTTCGTGTCCCCCCCATGTATGTCATTGACATGTCGGGAAATGGGGGTGTCCCTTTTGTTCCGTATGTCACCCACATGTTCTAATATACGTTTTCGAAACTCCCTAATTGTCTTCCCGACATAGGTAGCCCCACATGTACATATGGCCCTGTAGATGATGCCCCTCGTTTTGCAGTTAAAAAATTCCCTTAATGGGAACATTTCCTGTGTGTTCTCATTGAAAAATTCTTTCCCCTCTTGGATAAATGCACATGCAGTGCATGTGCCACATTTAAAACACCCCACAGGTTTTTTGGGGAGCCAAGTCTCTTTTCTGGGAGTGCTGAAATGGCTATGCATCAATCTGTCACCCAAGGTTCTGCATCTACGGTAGGTGATCAGTGGTTCCTCCCCCACCTCATCCCTGAGATCCTCATCCATTTTTAGAATTCCCCAATGGCGTCTGAGAATTTTCTTCACAGAGGTGTGCGCCATTGTTATAGGTGCAAATCAATCTGACCTTCTTATCCATCTCTTCCTCCCTGGTGGATGGCGTAAGAAGAGATACGCGGCACTGTTTGTTAGCAAATTGAAATGCTCTCCTTAGAACCCAGTTCGGATACCCCTTACTTCGAAATCTCTGTCTGAGGTCATCCGCCTTTCTTTTAAAGTCCCCCAGACTGGAGCAATTTCTTCTAAGTCTCAGGTACTGCCCCTTCGGAATGCCCTTCCTCAGGGGATACGGATGCTGGCTGTCCCACCTAAGCAAAGAGTTGGTTGCTGTGGGTTTTCTGTAGATGGTGGTTTGTAGGCTCCCTCCATCCTCAGACCTCATAATCAGGACATCTAGAAAAGGTAGTTCCACCTCTTGTATATCGGAGGTGAACTTTAAACCAACCACATTATGGTTCAATGAGGAGATAAATCTTCTAAAAGCTTTCTTTGTGCCCCTCCACAATATAAAGATGTCTATATATCTGACCCAGAGGTCGATGGAAGCTAGGAACTCCTCATTGGTCTCTGAGAAGGCCTGTGACTACAGTTGCACATATTTATTCAGAAATGTAAGATCCATGGAACTGTAACCAACCTCCCTGGACGTGGCCACAGGAGTAAATTGATGACAAATCAAAGAGATGGATAGTACAAATGGTAACAAAAGAGCCCAGAAAAACATCTAAACAGATTAAAGGTGAACTTCATGCTCAAGGAACATCATTGTCAGATTGCACCAACCGTCGTTGTATGAGCTAAAGTGGCCTTCATGGGAGAGGCAATCAAGGAGGACAACCTTGTTTAAAAAAAAAAAAATCATAAAAAAGCCTGACTGGAATTTGCCAAACTACATGTTGACAAGCCATAAAACTTCTGGGAGAATGTCCTATGGACAGATGAGACAAAAATGGAACTTTTTGGCAAGGCACATCAGCTCTATGTTCACAGATGGAAAAATGAAGCATATCAAGAAAATAACACTCTCCCTACTGTGAAACATGGAGGAGGCTCTGTTTTGTTCTGGGGCTGTTTTGCTGCATCTGGCACAGGGTGTCTAGAATCTGTGCAGGGTACAATGAAATCTCAAGACTATCAAGGGATTCTAGAGAGAAATGTGCTGCCTAGTGTCAGAAAGCTTGGTCTCAGTCACAGGTCATGGGTCTTACAACAGGATAATGACCCAAAGCAAACAGCTAAAATCACCCAAGAATGGCTAAGACGAAAACATTGGACTAATCTGAAGTGGCCATCTTTGAGCCCTGATATAAATCCTGTTGAGCATCTTTGGAAAGAGCTGAAACATGCCGCCTGGAAAAGGCAACCTCCAAACACGAGACAACTGGAGCAGTTTGCTCTTGAGTAGTGGGCCAAAATACCTGTCGAGAGGTGCAGAAGTCTCATTGACAGTTACAGGAATCATTTGATTGCTGTGATTGCCTCAAAAGGTTGTGCAGCAAAATACTAACCCTTTCGCGCCAGAGCCTGTTTTTGCCTTCGTGACGAGCCAATTTTTTTCAATTCTGACCAGTGTCACTTTATGAGGTCATAACTCTAACGCTTCAACGAATCCTGGTGATTCTGAGACAGTTTTCTTTTGACATATTTTTCTTTATGATAGTGGTAAAGTTTCTCTGATATAACTTGCGTTTATTTCTTTAACCCCTTTCTGACCTCGGACGGGATAGGACGTCCGAGGTCAGAAGCCCCGCTTTGATGCGGGTTCTGGCGGTGAGCCCGCATCAAAGCCGGGACATGTCAGCTGTTTTGAACAGCTGACATGTGCCTGTAATAGGCGCGGGCAGAATCGCGATCTGCCCGCGCCTATTAACTAGTTAAATGACGCTGTCAAACGCGGACAGCGGCATTTAACTACCGCATCCGGCCGGGTGGCCGGAAATTATGGCATCGCCGACCCCCGTCACATGATCGGAGGTCGGTGATGCTTCAGTATTGTAACCATAGAGGTCCTTGAGACCTAGCAAAAAAGCCAAACAAAAAACAAGTGTGGGACTGCACTTTTTTTGCAATTTCACCGCACTTGGAATTTTTTTTCCCGCTTTCTAGTACACGACATGCTAAAACCAATGATGTTGTTCAAAAGTACAACTCGTCCCTCAAAAAATAAGCCCTCACATGGCCAAATTGACGGAAAAATAAAAAAGTTATGGCTCTGGGAAGGAGGGGAGTGAAAAACGAACACGGAAAAACAAAAAATCCCAAGGTCATGAAGTGGATAAAAAATGAAAATTTGGCGAAAATTTAGCAATTTTCAAAATTTTAATTTGTATGCTTTAAATCAATCATAACACACAAAATAGCTAATAAATAACGTTTCCCACATGTCTTCTTTACATCAGCACAATTTTGGAAACAAATATTTGACCAGCGATTTCTTATTTTTACAACAAAATTTGCAAAACCATTTTGTTTAGGGACCACATCTCATTTGAAGTGAGTTTGGGGGGTCAATATCACAGAAAATGCCTAAAAGTGACACCATTCTAAAAACTGCACCACCCCTCAAGGTGCTCAAAGCCTCATTCAAGAAGTGTATTAACCCTTCAGGTGCTTCACAGGAGTGAATGAAATGTGGAAGAAAAAAATAAACATTTACTTTTCTTTCACAAAAATGTTCCTTTAGACCTAATTTTCTTTTACTTTCACAAGGGTAACAGGAGAGAATGGACTATATATATTGTGTTTTGCAATTTCTCCTGCGCATGCCAATATGCCATATGTGGGAAAATACTACTGTTTGGGCGCATGGCAAAGCTCAGAAGGGAAGGCGCGCCATATTGGAGAGCAGATTTTGTTGGAATTGTTTGTGGGTGACGTCACATTGTCAGAGCCCCCGACGTGTCTAAACAGTGGAAACCCAACAAGTGACCCCATTTTGGAAACTAACCCCCCCCCCCAAGGAACTTAGCTAGATGTGTGGTGGGCACTTTGAACCCTCAAATGCTTCACAGAAGTTAATTACGTACAGCTGTGAAAAGAAATAATCATGTTTTTTCCACAAGAAATGATCTTTTCTCCCCCAATTTTTTTCCAATAGCTAGCAGGAGAAATTGGACCCCAAAAGTTGTTGTTCAATTTGTCCTGAGTATGCTGACACCCCATATGTGGGGGTAAACCACTGTTTGGGCGCATGGCAGAGCTAAGAAGGGAAGGAGCGCCCTATTGGAGAGCAGATTTTGCTGGAATTGTTTGTGGGTGGCATGTCACATTGTCAGAGCCCCTGAGGTGGCAGAACAGTATAAGCCCCCAAAAGTGATTGCATTTTACAAAATACTTGAATGAATTATTCTAGTGGTGCAGTGAGCATACTGACACCACAGCTGTTCCACAGAAAATTATACCATTGGACAGTGAAGCAAAATAATTACATTTTTACCACTGAAATGTTGTTTTAACCCCAGATTTTACATTGGAAAATTGGTAGATAGGTAAATGGTCACTACACCCATAGATGAACCCACAGAGGGGAATCATTTCCAATTCCCAGAGGGGTGTAATTTCCAAAATGGGGTCACTTCAGGGAAGATTCTGCTGTTATGGCACTTTGGAGAGCTGCTAAGTGCCAGAACAACAGAATCTCCCCTGAAGTGACCCCATTTTGGAAATTACATAGGGGGTATCATGCCTCATTCCTCTCTTGGAACATACACATCTTCTCTGGAGGTTCTTTCTTGTTTCAGTTGCTGGAATGAGTGCAATAAAATGTCGCTCAGTGAGTCTTCTGACATCTTCAGATTCTAAAGGATTGGCGGGGACAAAATTTTTAAAAACAATTTTTTCAATGACCTTTTCCTGATAATCAAGGAAAGTATCTGTATTTCCAGCTTTTTTGTATAACACAAAAGAATTATATTTGGCCACCAAATAAATGACTAACTTTTTATACCAGGTATATGATTTTCTTTATATCTGGTATGGCTGTAGAACCTGATCTGCAAGGTCCACCCCCCCCATATATTTGTAGTAGTCAATGACAGACACAGGTTTTGGAGTAGTGGATCCCTGTCGGTCTGCAGTGGCCCTTGTGGCATCTGTGTAGATCGAGCTCAGGATAAAAATATATTTTTTATCCTTGTACTTAAGGGCAATTATCTCTCCATTGCGTAAAGCCCCTGACTGTCCCTTTCAGAACTTTTCATTGACCAATGTTTGTGGAAACCCCTGACGGTTTTTGCGAATGGTCCCACAAGCCCCCATGTTATGTTCAACCAGACTTTTAAATAGGGGTTTGCTGGTGTAGTAGTTGTCAACATACAGATTGTAGACTTTTTGTAAAAATGGAGTTATCGGCTTCCAAACAATTTTTCCAGATGTCCCCAGATAAGTAGGGCATCCTGGTGGGTTTAGTTGGCTATCTTTCCCTCCATAATTGCGAAAAGCTGATGTGTATCCTGTTGAACTCTCGCACATTTTATAGAGCTTTATTCTGAACATTGCCTTCTTAGAAGGAATAAATTGCTTGAGGTGCAGTCTTCCTTTGAATTTTACAAGGGATTCATCAATGGAAATGTTTTCTGTTGGGGTGTAGAGCTTTAAGAACTTTTCTGTTAAGTCTTCGATGATGGGTCTGATTTTGAATATTCTGTCATGTTCTGGGGCATCTCTGGGCAGGCATCGACTTTTGTCGTTAAAATGCCAAAATCTCATGTGCATTTCATAATGGGTCCTAGGAAGAATGTCAGAAAACATTGGGGTGGCTGGATCAGGGCGGTTGGACCAATAGGACCGAATTTTTGTTAACAAGCCCCATAGCTAATGTAAGTCTTTTTTTCATTTCTAGGACAATAGTTGGTGTCCATAAATTTGACCTAGCATAATAGGATCGTGGATTCTGGCTGATGAATTGGGACATATATAAATTTGTTTGTAGGATAATATGTTCTAGCAAGCTATCTGTCAGAAACAAATTTAAAAAAATTAGCTGGTCCAAAATTTTCCACCTCCACATTTATACCAGGAATGGCATTAAAGTTAGGGATGAATGGAGTAGCCGAATCTGGAGCCTCCCATCTGGGAAATGCTACATGAAGAGGCAAAGCCCCTTGGACATTGGTGTGTGCCAACTCACGAGCACTAGGGACAGCGCTAGTACTGGGCATTGTTCCCTGAGATGGAGACATTTCTCCAGAAGCGCTATTTGTCCTTCTTGTTGTACTGGTCCTTGTGTGCGAGGATGGACCAGAATCACTGCTCATTTCTGAGCTATCACTGTCGCTGCTACTAAAGCCCACGAAATCCACATCGTCATCTGGCACTGCACATTCTTCACTGTCGGAACATAAAAGTGCATAAACCTCCTCTGCACTATAATACTGATGGGCCATTTTACTCGTTTTTATTTTTTCAGGAAATAGAAAACACTGACGTGACTGACTAACGTGACGTGAATGTGGTGACCAAATTATTGGGGAGACAATTGAGAAAAGCCTAATTCTCTATCCTAACCCTAACTTTAGAATAAACTCTAACTTTAGCCTAACAGTAACCCTAACTTTAGCCTAACAGTAACCCTAACTTTAGCCTCAACACTAACCCTAACTAAAGCACTAACTAACCTTATCTGTTTTTCTTTTTACTTTTATACCAAGATCGCTGACTGACACAGCTTTTGCCAGCAGCACTTGTAACACTGTTTCTCCTCTAATCTCTCACTGACAAGAGATCTGAGGAGAAACAACGTTTTTATGAGGCAGATCGCCCGGGAAAGTTCGTTGCTACAGCACACTTTCCTAGTGATTTGTCTCGTTGGCTGGTGTGACGCTGACATCATCAGGACCTGAACTAATCAGGTCTCGATGAGGTCAGTGGTCACAGGAAGTGTTTTGCGCCGGAATACCCTTGTTATAAGGTACGTGGGGGTCCCGATGAGCACAAAACCGCCGTCCATAGACAAATGTCGGCGCTGCACAAAGCCCTGCTAGCACTGACGTTTATCTACTGTTGGCAGTCATAAAGTGGTTAAGTTAAGGGTACCATCATTTCTGTCCAGGCCTATTTCATGAGTTTTATTTTTTTTAAATTCTGTGGAGGCATGGTTGCAAAGCAATGTCTGACTTTCATTTGTTTATTTTCATAGATTTTTTATTTATTATTACTTTTGTCAGATTCAAGTTATTTCTGTGACCATTGTGGGTTTTTCTGTCATTAAATGAGGGGTACCAACAATTTTGACCACGTATGTAGATGGAATGAATATTTTAACTCCACAGCCACTTTCTGGAAATTAGCACAAAGTGGATGTTGGAGAGTGAAAATTACACATTTGCCATTTTATTACCCAGCACTAGTGATGAGAGATTATACTCGTTGCACGGGTTTTCCAGAGCACGCTCTGGTGGTCTCCCAGTATTTGTTAGTGTTCAGAGATTTTGTTTTTGTTGACGCAGGAGAATGATTTATGGCTGCTATCCAGCCTGAGTACATGTGGGGGTTGCCTGGTTGCTAGGGAATCCCCACATGTAATCAAGCTGTCTAGTAGCTGTAAATCATTCAGTTGCAGGTGATGAAACTAAATCTCCGAGCACTAACAAATAATCAGAGACCACCCGAGCGGGCTCTGGAAAACCTGAGCAATGACTATACTCGCTCATCACTGCCCAGCACATAATGCCCAGATTGTGCTCCAGGAGACACACACCGTAAATTAAGTGTATTCTTCTCACTATAATATTGGTAAATACAGGGATCCTAAATGTTGTTTGAGCACACTGCAATACTCAGAAGTGAGAGCAGATTTTGCTGGATTGGTTTATAGAAACTCTGTTGCTTTTCAACAGCCTTTGAGCCACTAATAGTGTGGGAACCTCTGTTTTTCCATTGACAAATGATGGACCTAAGTGGGGACTTGTTTTTTGTGAGATGAGAATTGGTATTATTTTCGCCTACAAAACATTGATTAGTTTCTTTTTATTCAATATTTGGGAGGCAGAATAAACAAACAGCTGAACACCACGCACTACTGGCTCATCCAACAAGGTTTTCTATTAGACTGTGAACAGTCATTGTCTTGGTAAATAATTAAAGTTTTTTACATAGCTTGCCATTTTAATGGACAGTTTAAGTAGAAATGTTCAAAAATATAAAACTCAAGGATATTTTATTAAAAATAATTGTTTTTTATCTTAGCAGATGACTGTACCAGGAGATCAGAGGGACAGCTGACCTCTTCAATTTTTAAATCTGATGATCTTGAGATCCTACAAGATACAACTGAAGTGAACGCCATTACTCCAGATATATCATCATCCATTCACAGCAAAGATCTGTCATCTGATCCTATGAAACAGGTCCCATCTTCTGATTCATTACTGACTACTAAGGAAAATCAAAGTCACAAAAGAGGCATTCAAAAACAAACTGCTCCTAAAGCAAAGAAGTCATTTTCATGTTCAGAATGTGGGAAATGTTTTAAATGGAAATCAGATTTGGTTAATCACCATAGAATTCACACAGGGGAGAAGCCTTTTTCCTGTTCAGAATGTGGGAAATGTTTTAAAAGAAAAGTGCATCTTGTTAGTCACCAGAAAACTCACTCAGGGGAGAAGCCTTTTTCCTGTTCAGAATGTGGGAAATGTTTTACCCTCAAAGAGAATCTTGTTAGACACCAAATATCTCACACAGGGGAGAAGCCTTTTTCATGTTCAGAATGTGGGAAACGTTTTACCCAGAAAGGGAGTCTTGTTACACACCAAATAACTCACACAGGGGAGAAGCCTTTTTCCTGTTCAGAATGTGGGAAATGTTTTGCCCACAAAGGGAGTCTTGTTAAACACCAAAGTACTCACACAGGGGAGAAGCCTTTTTCTTGTTCAGAATGTGGGAAATGTTTTGCCCACAAAGAGAGTCTTGTTAAACACCAAAGAACTCACACAGGGGAGAAGCCTTTTTCCTGTTCAGAATGTGGGAAATGTTTTAACCAAAAATCATATTTGGTTAATCACCAAAGAACTCACACAGGAGAGAAGCCTTTTTCCTGTTCAGAATGTGGGAAATGTTTTAACCAAAAATCAGATTTGGTTAAACACCAAAGAACTCACACAGGGGAGAAGCCTTTTTCCTGTTCAGAATGTGGGAAATTTTTTAAATCAGATTTGGTTAAACACCAAAGAACTCACACAGGGGAGAAGCCTTTTTCCTGTTCAGAATGTGGGAAATGTTTTAAAAGAAAAGTGAATCTTGTTAGACACCAAAGAACTCACACAGGGGAGAAGCCTTTTTCTTGTTCAGAATGTGGGAAATGTTTTGCCCACAAATGGAGTCTTGTTAAACACCAAAGAACTCACACAGGGGAGAAGCCTTTTTCATGTTCAGAATGTGGGAAATGTTTTAAATGGAAAGTGCTTCTTGTTAGACATCAGAGCAGTCACACAGAGGAGAAGCCTTTTACATTTTCTTAATGTGGAAAATATTTTACTTGGAAATCAATTGTTAATAAACATCAGAGACATCACATAGGGAAGAAGCCTTTTTTATGTTCACAATGTTGGAATAGTTTTAACCAAAATTGAATCTTCTTAAATGGGTTGTCTCTTGTCATTTCTTATGTTTGCTGACAAAGCATAAAACGAAACTTTATTTCTTCCAAATGTAAAACTATACCCATAATTCACCCCCTGAAGGTTATTCAGTCAGTGACTAATAGAAAAAACATGTACCCCACAGTTGAGTATATAGGGTGAGGTGACATATACACACTCACTCTCCAAGCCTCTCATTTCTATGGGTTTCATCATCCTCACCAAAGGAGACTCATCAGGAGACAATTTAATATTGACCTATATTCAAGCGAGACTAGACAATAAAAAACTAATATCATATATCATGTTATCCGAAACAGTCAGAAAACCAGCCACATATTGGCAGATCCCAGACCACAAACTATATACTTCGTAAGTTTATAAGCCACTCCAGTGTCAGGAATAGATAGTATGTGACAATACAGTATAATTCTTGTGTTTTCCTCCTATAGGGACTGCCCTAGTTTGGTATTGTAACAGCTGTTAATTAGTAGTGCAGACAAATTTTCCTAGACTAAACCCAGTTTTCAGACGGCCCAATATGTACCACTCAGGGAAAACTTACCTGCTCCAAAGATCAATAGCAGCTTCTAACTAATGGCCATGCTGCGGTCTGTCAAGGAATGAGTGCAATATCGTAATAAAGACTAGGGATGTGTGCAACCATAATGTCTGGAAGATCTGTGCCATTATTTAGTATGAATATGGAGATTATCTCTGAAAGTTAAGTGTTCCCTGAGCGGTATATACTGTATTTTCACATACTATCTATTCCTGACACTGGAGTCGTATATAAACTTACGAAGTATATAGTGTGAGGTCTGGGGTCTGCCAATATGTGGCTGGTTTTCTGACTATTTCGGATAACATGATACTTGATTTTAGGGTTTTCTTCGTCTAGTCCCGCTTGAATATAGTTCAGTATTAAATAGTCTCTTCATGAATAAATCCAATGAATATTCATTTCTCTCAAGTAGCGGCACACGTGACTGCCGGCAGCAGCAGGAAGCTGGTGGCTGACACTGCGCACTACTGAAGAGAAATGAATACTCGCTGCTCTCTGTGCGCACAGTCCCAGCGAGTACTCCGGCAGCTGTGCTCTGCTTGTGACGTCCCTGTCATGTGCTGCTTTCGAGCATAAAGCAGCTGCTGGCATCAGAGCAGGACGCTATGAGGGAGCTCCGGGTAGGTAAGTGTAATTTTTTTTTTTATGTTTTCTGTTGGGGCCATGCAGACCAGGACCGGTATGGGGGCCAATCATACCAGAATAGGGAAGGGCCCTGCATACCAGGATAGGGATGGGGCCATGCATACTAGGATAGGGATAAGGGTGATCATTCCTGCCAGGTAGGGACGAGGGGGCCATGTGTATCAGGATATGGATAAGGGATCCATGTATACCAGGATAAGGGTGAGGGAGCCATGTGCATCAGGATGAGGAGACCATATATACCAGGATAGGGGATCTTAAGTACAGAATTGACCACATTTTTTGCCCCTATTTTTTTGCCTAACTTCCTCCTCTAAAACCTAGGTGCATCTTATAGGCCAAAAAATATGGTATATATTTTTTTTTTCGCAGTGAACTCATTGCTCATGTTGGCCTTGTCACGATAATGTATAAAATGGCGTATGATTTTCCCTTGTTATCACACACGCTGCATGTGGCCCCCCTCGCAGCCCCTGCACTAGGGGATATCTGTCTCTGGCTCCTGTAACACTCTCTCCTCACTCCTTACTTTCCCCCTTTCCTCTTGGAATGTCTTTGTCTCCAAACACATGGGCTTGCTGTATGTGGCGGAGATATTACAGAAGCCTTAATGCCACGCCAGTGTGTGATAGAAATATGACAGTTACATATTTGAAAATGCTTCGATAGAGCTTCGCTACAGCGCCTCTTTCTGAATTCTAGCTCCCAAGGAACCCGAGAAATGGATTTCTCCTGAACAGAGTGGAATAGCTAGTCCGAGTTCAGAAGCATTAGAAAGCTAATTTCCATATAAGATGACTGATGTGCCGCTACTCTGCTAGGTTCTCCAGGCAAGTCATGATAATGATAACTTTTGCTAGCAAATCTGTAAAGGCTGAGTCACACATAACGATATCGTTAACGATATCGTTGCAACGTCACGCTTTTGGTGACGTAGCAACGATCCCGCTAACGATCTCGTTATGTGTGACAGCGACAAACGATCAGGCCCCTGCTGGGAGATCGTTGGTCGATGGGAATGATCAGGACCTTTTTTTGGTCGCTGATCACCCGCTGTCATCGCTGGATCGGCGTGTGTGACGCCGATCCAGCGATGTGTTCACTTGTAACCAGGGTAAATATCGGGTTACTAAGCGCAGGGCCGCGCTTAGTAACCCGATATTTACCCTGGTTACCATTGTAACAGTTAAAAAAAAAAAACAGTACATACTCACATTCTGATGTCTGTCACGTCCCCCGGCGTCCACAGGGTTAAAACTGCTTTCGGCAGGAGTGCTGCTAATATGCACGCGCTGCTGCCGAGAGCTTCCCTGCACTGACTGTGTCAGCGCCGGCCGTAAAGCAAAGCACAGCGGTGACATCACCTCTGTTACTGCCGGTGCTGACACATTCAGTGCAGGGAAGCTCTCGGCAGCAGAGCGTGCATATTAGCAGCGCTCTTGCCGAAAGCAGTTTCAACCCTGTGGACGCCAGCGGGTGACGTGACAGACATCAGAATGTGAGTATGTAGTGTTTTGGGGTTTTTTTACTTTTACAATGGTAACCAGGGTAAATATCGGGTTACTAAGCACGGCCCTGCACTTAGTAACCCGGGTGCTGCAGGAGGACTTCGGCATCGTTGAAGACAGTTTCAACGATGCCGAAGTCGTTCCCCTGATCGTTGGGCGCTGGAGAGAGCTGTCTGTGTGACGGCTCCCCAGCGACCACACAACGACTTACCAATGATCACGGCCAGGTCGTATCGCTGGTCGTGATCGTTGGTAAGTCGTTTAGTGTAACGGTACCTTAACTCTGAGGAAAGGGGAGGGTGACGGTAACTCAACCCCCTTTAGTGATGTCACAGCCTACAAGTATAAGTTACTGCCAGTCAGCCCAGCCTTCAGTCTTACCTGAGAAGCTGTTGCACCAAGACCCTCTGATGCATTGGGATGTCTGGCTCCTCCCACTAGCATGGTTAGCCTGGAATGTCCTAAGTAACATGTGAGTGTTTATCTTCTTTAATCCCTGTTTTTTTTGTAATTGCTTGTATATACCTTCATTGTCTCATATTGCAAAATCTTTATATACCTTTTGTAAACACTGCCTACCTTTTCGGAGTAAAATATAAAATCTATTAGTTTTGTCTTCTCCATGTTCTATAGCTAATTTTCACATGCCTGAAGTTAATTACGTTACTAATTTGGGTTGGCTTCGAACCCCTCTATTGAGGAATCTGAGCTGGTGGCAGCGAAGTGTGTTCTGGGCTAGGTGGGTAAAGCTTGCAGCGATGGAACAGTATTTTATAAGCTATTGTCTGGCTGCGGCCTGAGCAGTTATAATTCCCTCGCTGCAGCATGCCTGCTAGCCAGTCCACAGTGAAGCGGCCCATCCGGCAACTAATTATCCTAGGTGTAGTTCCCTGACTGACCTGAGGGTAAGGGGGCGCCGGAGAGCTGCAAGTTCCGAAGCAGAACTGGAAAGCGGGATATACGTAAATTCCTGCAGTTTGTGGCATATTGTAGCAGCAGTGGGATATCTAAAATAAGCCCCTAAGCGGTAAATTGATATGACCTATAACCTTGTTTGTGTTTTCATCACATTACAGCAGTGGTGGGATAACATAAGCCCCCCTGCACATGTGATAGCCGTGTGCTGGCCAAAGGTCACCCCCTTTTCATGACATGCCTCATTAAAATAAAAACTGATACTCCGCTGGCGGTCGGCTCAACTTCAGCGGTGTCGAGACTCACTGTCCCGGGGCTTATGTGAGGTTGTTACATCACACGAGCCCTGCACCCGATCAGCGGCAGCTTCACTGCTCCTTCCTTCAGACGTATTGAACATGAACAGGAAGCCAGGGCCGCGCCTGCTCTCTGACTGCCTCATGGTGCTTGATTTGTCCGAAGGTGGGGACAGTGACGTCAGCGCTGATTGGACACAGGGATCACATGATTAAAAACCTCAGCAGAGCCCCAAGCGCCTGCACCAGTGAATCGGCGCCACCATGGGAGGTTTGTATGAGGATTTTTATTTTAACAGGACCGAACATGAGGAATGAGAAGGGCTTGTCCAACTAGTTGTCAACCTTTTTAAACATCAAAAATCCCACACAGGAAAAATCCTGTGTAACAAAATTTATATTATAACAGCAAAATGGAGTCGAAAAGCACAAAATGGACAATCTTTTAATTTGTCCCTTCACAATTCCACTATATAAAGAATAAAGATATTTCATTCAGTGATATCTAGGATGTGTGATTGTAGCATTCCCTTTATTTTTTTGAGCAGTGTATATATTTATTATACGGGGCTTGGCGTGTGGAGAGAGTGTGGCTATGTGGAGTGGGCATGGCTTCACACACACGCATACATACAGTACAGACCAAAAGTTTGGACACCTCATTTAAAGATTTTTCTGTATTTTCATGACTGAAAATTGTACATTCACACTGAAGGCATCAAAACTATGAATTAACACGTGGAATTATATACTTAACAAAAAAAGTGTGAAACAACTGAAATTATGTCTTATATTCTAGGTTCTTCAAAGTAGCCACCTTTTGCTTTGATGACTGCTTTGCACACTTTTGGCATTCTCTTGATGAGCTTCAAGAGGTAGTCACCGGAAATGGTCTTCCAACAGTCTTGAAGGAGTTCCCAAAGATGTTTAGCACTTGTTGGCCCTTTTGCCTTCATTCTGTGGTCCAGCTCACCCCAAACCATCTCAATTCGGTTCAGGTCTGGTGACTGTGGAGGCCAGGTCATCTGGCGTAGCACCCCATCACTCTACTTGGTCAAATAGTCCTTACACAGCCTGGAGATGTGTTTGGGGTCATTGTCCCGTTGAAAAATAAATGATGGTCCAACTAAACGCAAACCGGATGGAATAGCATGCCGCGGCAAAATGCTGTGGTAGCCATGCTGGTTCAGTATGCCTTCAATTTTGAATAAATCCCCAACAGTGTCACCAGCAAAGCACCCCCACACCTCCTCCTCCATGCTACACTGTGGGAACCAGGCATGTAGAGTCCATCCATTCACCTTTTCTGCGTCGCACAAAGACACGGTGGTTGGAACCAAAGATCTCAAATTTGGACTCCTCAGACCAAAGCACAGATTTCAACTGGTCTAATGTCCATTCCTTGTGTTCTTTAGCCCAAACAAGTCTCTTCTGCTTGTTGCCTGTCCTTAGCAGTGGTCTCCTAGCAGCTATTTTACCATGAAGGCCTGCTGCTCAAAGTCTCCTCTTAACAGTAGAGATGTGTCTGCTGCTAGAACTCTGTGTGGCATTGACCTGGTCTCTAATCTGAGCTGCTGTTAACCTGCGATTTCTGAGGCTGGTGACTCGGATAAACTTATCCTAAGAGCAGAGGTGACTATTGGTCTTCCTTTCTTGGGGCGGTCCTCATGTGAGCCAGTTTCTTTGTAGCGCTTGATGGTTTTTGCATCTGCACTCGGAGACACTTTCAAAGTTTTCCCAATTTTTCGGACTGACCTTCATTTCTTAAAGTAATGGTGGCCACTCGTTTTTCTTTACTTAGCTGCTTTTTTCTTGCCAGAATACAAATTCTAACAGTCTATTCAGTAGGACTATCAGCTGAGTATCCACCAGACTTCTGTTCCACACAACTGATGGTCCCAACCCCATTTATAAGGCAAGAAAACCCACTTATTAAACCTGACAGGGCACACCTGTGAAGTGAAAACAATTCCCGGTGACTACCTCTTGAAGCTCATCAAGAGAATGCCAAGAGTGTGCAAAGCAGTCATCAAAGCAAAAGGTGGCTACTTGGAAGAAATTAGAATATAAGACATATTTTCATTTGTTTCACACTTTTTTGTTAAGTATATAATTCCACGGTCTGTACTGTGTATGTATGTATATATATATATATATATATATATATATATATATATATTTAGTGAATATATATAATATCAAATATATCTATTTCATAGGCACATCTTCTTATCTTCTTGACCACAATAGCTCACACTGCCTGTGTTGCCTGTTATGATCCTTAGTGGCTGAGGATCACACATAGACAAGCAAGTGATAAAACTTAGAACAAGCTCTAGGGAGATGTAACTGGACTGATCGCAAATCTGGACCTATCCAACACAACTAGAGGTAGCCGGTGAACGTGCCTAAAAAATTCCTAGACATCTCGAGCCAGCCTGAGAAACTAGCTACCCCTAAAGAGAAAGAAAGACCTCGCTTGCCTCCAGAGAAATAATCCCCAAAGATATAGAAGCCCCCAACAAATATTAACGGTGAAGTAAGAGGAAGGCACATACATAGGGATGAAATCAGATTCAGCAAAAGAGGCCCACTAGTACTAGAAAGCAGAAAATAGAGCAGGGGTCTATGCGATCAATAAAAAACCCTTACAAAATATCCATCCTGAGATTTCAAGAACCCACGCACCAACTAACGGTGTGTGGGGAGAAACTCAGTCCACTAGAGCAACCAGCAAGCGAGGGAATCACATTTTAGCAAGCTGGACAAGAAAACATGATAAACACTGATGATCAAAAAATGAGCAAACAAAACTTAGCTTGTCTTGGAGGGACTGGGAGCAAGGTAGTCAGAAGGAATCTGAGTAGCACTGATTACATCGACAGCCGGCAACAAGTGGAAGTGAAACAGAGCTATATAGGAACCTCCCAGAGGATAATGAGACAGCTGAAGCCAGAGACCAGCAGGATAACAAATAAAGCCACCAGGGGGAGCCCAAAGCAAAAGTCACACCATACCACCTGTGACCACAAGAGGGAGCCTGAAAACAGAGTTCACAACAGTACCCCCCGCTTGAGGAGGGGTCACCGAACCCTCATGAAAACCCCCAGGGCGATCAGGATGAGCCACATGGAAGGCACGACCAAATCGGCCGCGTGAACATCAGAGGCGACAACCCAGGAATTATCCTCCTGACCATAGCCCTTCCACTTAACCAAATACTGGAGCCTCCGTCTAGAAATACGAGAATCCAAGATCTTCACCACGTATTCCAATTCTCCCTCAACCAGCACCGGGGCAGGAGGCTCAACCGGAGGAACCACAGGCACCACATACCTCCGCAACAACGACCGATGGAACACATTATGAATAGCAAATGATGCCGGGAGGTCCAGACGAAATGACACAGGGCCAAGGACTTCCAGAATCTTATAAGGACCGATAAACCGAGGCTTGAACTTAGGAGAGGAGACCTTCATAGGAACGAAGCGAGAAGACAACCACACCAAGTCCCCAACGCGAAGTCGGGGACCCACACAGCGACGGCGGTTGGCAAAGAGCTGAGCCTTCTCTTGTGACAGCTTCAAATTGTCAACCACATGATTCCAAATCTGATGCAACCTATCCACCACAACATCCACTCCAGGACAGTCAGAAGGCTCCACCTGACCTGAAGAAAAACGAGGATGAAACCCCGAATTACAAAAAAAAGGAGAAACCAAAGTAGCAGAACTAGCCCGATTATTAAGGGCAAACTCGGCCAACGGCAAAAAAGTAACCCAGTCGTACTGATCAGCAGAAACAAAACATCTTAAATAAGTCTCCAAGGTCTGATTAGTTCGCTCGGTTTGGCCATTCGTCTGAGGATGGAAGGCCGACGAAAAAGAAAAATTAATGCCCATCTTAGCACAAAAGGTCTGCCAAAATCTAGACACAAACTGGGATCCTCTGTCAGAAACAATGTTCTCAGGAATCCCGTGCAAACGAACCACATTTTGAAAAAACAGTGGAACCAACTCGGAGGAGGAAGGCAACTTAGGCAAGGGCGCTAAATGGACCATCTTAGAAAAACGATCACACACCACCCAGATGACAGACATTCTCTGAGAGACAGGGAGATCTGAAATAAAATTCATGGAAATGTGCGTCCAAGGCCTCTTCGGGACAGGCAAAGGTAACAGCAAACCACTGGCACGAGAACAGCAAGGCTTAGCCCGAGCACAAATTCCACAAGACTGCACAAAGGAAAGCACATCCCGCGACAAGGAAGGCCACCAAAAAGACCTGGCCACCAAGTCTCTGGTACCAAATATTCCAGGATGGCCTGTCAACACCGAAGAATGAACCTTGGAGATGACTCTGTTGGTCCATCTATCTGGGACAAACAGTCTCTCCGGTGGACAACGGTCAGGTCTATCCGCCTGAAACTCCTGCAGCACTCGTCGCAAATCTGGGGAGATGGCAGACAAAATCACCCCTTCTCTAAGGATACCAGCCGGCTCTGAATCTCCAGGCGAGTCAGGCACAAAACTCCTAGAAAGAGCATCAGCCTTCACATTCTTCGAACCAGGCAGGTACGAGACCACGAAATCAAAACGAGAGAAAAACAACAACCAACGAGCCTGTCTGGGATTCAGCCGCTTGGCCGACTCGAGATAAATCAAATTCTTGTGATCAGTCAAGACCACCACACGATGCTTAGCTCCCTCGAGCCAATGTCGCCACTCCTCAAATGCCCACTTCATAGCCAACAGCTCCCGATTACCGACATCATAATTCCGCTCGGCAGGCGAAAACTTTCTTGAAAAGAAAGCACATGGCTTCATCACAGAGCCATCGGAGCTTCTCTGCGACAAAACAGCCCCCGCTCCAATCTCGGAAGCATCAACCTCAACCTGGAAGGGAAGTGAGACATCTGGCTGACATAAGACCGGAGCCGAAGAAAACCGATGCTTAAGCTCCCAAAAGGCCTCCACAGCCACAGAAGACCAATTAGTCATATCAGAACCTTTCTTGATCAAATCCGTCAAAGGCTTAACAACACCAGAAAAATTAGCTATGAAGCGACGGTAAAAGTTAGCAAAACCCAAGAACTTCTGAAGACTCTTAACAGATGTAGGCTGCGTCCAGTCATGAATAGCCTGAACCTTGACTGGGTCCATCTCAATAGTAGAAGGAGAAAAAATGAAACCCAAAAAAGAAATCTTCTGGACTCCAAAAAGACATTTTGAGCCCTTCACAAATAAAGCATTGGCACGCAGGACCTGAAAGACCATCCTGACCTGCTTAACATGAGACTCCCAATCATCCGAAAAAACCTGAATATCATCCAGATACACAATCATAAATTTATCCAGATATTTACGGAAGATGTCGTGCATAAAGGACTGAAAGACTGAAGGAGCATTAGAAAGTCCAAAAGGCATCACCAAGTACTCAAAATGGCCTTCAGGCGTATTAAATGCAGTTTTCCGATGTCACGGCTTCTGATTGGTTGCGTGCCGCCCATGTGACCGCAACGCGACCAATCACAGCAAGCCGTGACGTAATTTCAGGTCCTGAATGCCTAATTCTGCATTCAGGACCTGAAAATTACGTCACGGCTTGCTGTGATTGGTCGCGTCGCGGTCACATGGGCGGCACGCAACCAATCACAAGCCGTGACGTAATTTTAAAATGCGCGCGTTTCCTGCCTCCCGTGATGTCACGGCTTGTGATTGATCGCGTCGCCCATTTGACCGCGACGCGACCAATCACAAGCCGGAACGTAATTTTAAAATCCTGAATGCCTAGAATTAGGCATTCAGGACCTGAAAATTACGTCACGGCTTGCTGTGATTGGTCGCGTCGCGGCCACATGGGCGGCACGCGACCAATCACAAGCTGTGACGTCACGGAAGGAAGTAAACGCGCGCATTTTAAGCAAAGAAGGCTGCCGGTTCCCTCGGTGAGGTCCAGGCTGCGTCGGAGAGGTGAGTATAGCAATATTTTTTATTTTAATTCTTTCTTTTACACATTAATATGGATCCCAGGGCCTGAAGGAGAGTTTCCTCTCCTTCAGACCCTGGGAACCATCAGGGATACCGTCCGATACTTGAGTCCCATTGACTTGTATTGGTATCGGGTATCGGTATCGGATTAGATCCGATACTTTGCCGGTATCGGCCGATACTTTCCGATACCGATACTTTCAAGTATCGGACGGTATCGCTCAACACTATTTATAACATTTCACTGATATTAGGTAACAGTTAATATAGAAATAGAACATTGAGGCTAAATATTATAATGAATCAAGACCTGATGACACTGGACAGCTCACAATGCTATACAATAACTAAATTACCAAAGTTGTGCATTATTGTATTATTGGGACTATCATATTTTATAAGCTAGAACAATGTGGGAAGGGAAGCTAAAGGCCAGAAAAAGCCATACACCTGACAAATACTATTGAGAACTCTGCTACTAGAAGTGGAAAGGAAGAACAAAGACAAAAAAAATCGAAATAATAAAAATATTGGAGGAAGAGAAACCAATCACAAACTAAAATGTTTCTATACGAATGCACAAAGCATGGGCAACAAGCCAGGAGAATTGGAACTACTAACGCAGGAAAAGAAATATGACGTCATTGGAATTACTGAAACTTGGTGCGACGATACACATGATTGGAATACAAGGCTAGAAGAATAAAACTTATTTGCAAGAAACAGACTTGATAAACGAGGAGGAGGAGGTGTCGCATTGTATGTTAGAAAAGCGTATATCTACACAGAGATTGAAGCTTCAGAGACTGGGAATTTTGTGGAAACTGTTTGGGTAAGAACACTAGGACAGAGCAATGGAAAGGACACGATTGTAGGCATTTACTACAGGCCCCCTGTGCAAGCTGAGGATATGGATGAACTCTTTATGCATCAAATGGCCAAGTTCTCCAAAAAACATGACATAGTTGTCATGGGAGATTTCAACTATCCAGACATTTGTTGGGAATCTCTCTCAGGCAAAACTAACAAGTCAAGCAAATTCTTAACCTCTCTTGCTGACAATTTTATCTTCCAAAAGGTAGGAGAGAAAATAAGGGGATCTGCTACCTTGGATCTAATCCTTATAAACAGGGAGGAAATGGTTGAGGAGCTAAGAGTGGCTGGGACCCTTGGAGGCAGCGACCATGTTATTTTAGAATTTTGGATAACTAGAAGAAGAAGACCGGTGAAGACTCAGACATCAAAGTTAGATTTCAGAAAGGCAGATTTTAAGGGACTCTGAAAGAGAATCAGAGGGATCCAATGGCTGGATATCCTTAAGGGCAAACATGTCCAGGAAGGATGGGAAATCTTGAAAAACGAGATTCTTAAAGCACAATCGTTAACAATTCCGAAAAGAGGGAAGAATAGGAAGCATTTAAGGAAACCAGGATGGATGAATACAGAACTTAAACACATGCTAAAAAGGAAGAAAGAAATGTTTATCAAAAGGAAAGAGGGAGGCATATCTAAAGAAGAATATAATGCTGTCTGCAGAACCTGCAGAGTAGCTGCGGAAACACCATCACGTGTTTCTCAACGCAAGCAGTGAATAGCCAGGCCTTTCCCCGGGAAGGAACAACCACGGGAAGGGCAGCATCCGATAAAGGAAAACATCCAATAAAGGAAAACCACCTATGCCAAGCATAGTATCCATCCACAGACAGCTGTTTTGGGGGTTTTGCCCCTCATCAGTGTGGAGTAGGAAACTGGCTATTAGGAGCAGTGCCTAGTAAAAAGGCTATAAAGGTACAGATGATTGACCTTGTGGAGACCAAAACATCCAACACCGCGGAGACACCATCACGTGTTTCTCAACGCAGTGATCCGAAAACTGCCCCAATATGCAAATGGATGTAGAGTAGCTGCGGAGACACCATCACGTGTTTCTCAAAGCAAGCAGTGAATAGCCAGGCCTTTCCCTGGGAAGGAACAACCACGGGAAGGGCAGCATCCGATAAAGGAAAACATCCAATAAAGGAAAACCACCTATGCCAAGCATGGTATCCATCCACAGACAGCTGTTTTGGGGTTTTTGCCCCTCATCAGTGTGGAGTAGGAAACTGGCTATTAGGAGCAGTGCCTAGTAAAAAGGCTATAAAGGTACAGATGATTGACCTCGTGGAGACCAAAACATCCAACACCGCGGATTGGGGTTGTTCCTTCCCAGGGAAAGGCCTGCCTATTCACTGCTTGCGTTGAGAAACACGTGATGGTGTCTCCGCAGCTACTCTACATGCATTTGCATATTGGGGCAGTGTTCTGGATCACTGCGTTGAGAAACACGTGATAGTGTCTCCGCGGTGTTGGATGTTTTGGTCTCCACGAGGTCAATCATCTGTACCTTTGCAGAACCTGCAGGGCACGAATCAGATTTTCTAAAGCTGACAATGAATTAAAGCTTGCAAAAGACGTCAAAAACAATAAAAAAGGATTTTGGGGATATGTCAAAAGTAAAAGAAAAGTCAAAGATGCTATAGGATGTTTACAGGATGGAAATGATAAAATGGTAAGAAAGGATGTTGAGAAGGCCAAACTTTTAAATTCCTATTTTGCATCTGTTTTCTCTCAGAAAGGAAATGTAATGTCAACTGATTTTCACGGTCCTATTAAGGGAATAGAAGAATCCCGGATATATATTATCAGAAAGATAGTGAGGAAACAGCTAACATAAATTAATTCAAGTCTCCAGGTCCAGATGAATTACACCCAAGAGTACTGAAGGAGATCGTAGAAGAAATTTTTGAACCACTCTCCATAATCTTTGAAAATTCTTGGAGAACAGGAGAAGTCCCAGAAGACTGGAGAAGAGCAAATGTTGTTCCTACCTTCAAAAAGGGGAAGAAGGTGGACCCAGGGAACTATAGGCCGGTGAGTCTGATTTCTATACCAGGAAAGAACTTTGAACAAATTATTAAACAACATGTATGTAAGTATCTGGATAAGAATGAAGTGATTAAACAGAGTCAGCATGGGTTTGTAACTAATAAGTTATGTCAGACTAACTTAATTTCCTTCTATGACAGAATCACTGACTGGGTGGATCAGGGAAATGCTGTAGATATAGTATATCTTGACTTCAGCAAAGCATTTGACAAAGTATCTCACACAATCCTTATTGAAAAAATGACTTAGTATGAAATGGACAAGGCAACTGTTAGGTGGATTTCTAACTGGCTTAGTGATCGGACCCAAAGAGTGGTCGTAAATGGCTGCACATCCAGTTGGAAGAATATCTCAAGTGGGGTACCACAAGGCTCTGTCCTGGGCCCTGTATTGTTCAACATCTTTATCAATGATTTAGATGAAGGAATTGAGGATAACTGATTAAATTTGTTGATGACACAGATCTAGGAGGGATAGCTAATACTAGAGAAGAGAGAGGATTCAAAAAGATATAAATAAACTGGAGCAGTGGGCAGCAACTAACAGAATAGTTTTTAACAAGGAAAAATGCAAAGTACTACATCTGGGCAATAAAAATGAAAAAAGCATATACAGAATGGGAGGAATAGGGCTAAGAAACAGCACATGTGAAAAAGACTTGGGTATACTAATTGATCACAGACTGAACATGAGTCAACAGTGTGATGCAGCAGCAAAAAAGGCAAATTCAATTCTGGGATGTATTAACAGAAGCATACAGTCTAGATCACGCAAAGTCATTATTGCCCTCTACTCCTCTTTTGGTCAGACCTCATCTGGAATACTGTGTTCAGTTTTGGGCACCACATTTTAAAAAAGACCAACAAACTGGAGCAAGTTCAGAGAAGAGCGACCAGAATGGTGACTGGTCTGCAAACCATGTCCTATGAGGAACATTTACAGGATTTGAGATTGTTTAGCTTGCAAAAAAGAAGACTGAGAGGAGACTTAATAGCTGTCTACAAATATCTCAAGGGCTGTCATATTGTAGAAGGATCATCTTTATTCTCATTTGCACAAGGAAAGACTAGAAGCAATGGGATGAAACTGAATGGTAGGAGACACATTAGATATTAGAAAAAACTTTCTGACAGTTAGGGTGATCAATGAGTGGAACAGGCTGCCACGAGAGGTGGCGAGTAGGGTTGAGCGACTTTCATTTTTTTAAGATCGAGTCGGGTTTTGGGAAACCCGATTTTGTCCAGAGTCGAGTCGAGTGCAGTCGGCCGATTGTCGCTAAAAGTCGGGGATCGACCGAAACACGAAACCCAATGCAAGTCAATGGGGAAGCATAGTCGGCAGTGAGTGGAGGCCAGGAAAACACCTACAGTGCCCATTTTAATGCCAAAAACATCCATTCTTGTTTCTGAAGCTTGTCAATCTTAATTAACTTTATAATAATAGTTGGGCATAGGAAATTGGGGGTCATTTGGCAAAAGTTGTGGGGGGAGTAGGGCTGGCTCAAGTTTTTCGTGGGCCCAGGAAACGCGGACTACGTCACGGCGGTGGAGCAGGGAGAGGTAAGTATTTCAACGTTGCAAGTGCTGTGATCCTGAGCAAGCAGGGGGGGCCCACTCGTTCGCATTGGCACTGGCACAGGGCCCCTCAAAGTACGGCGGTGTGTTTGCATGGCGGGGGCGCCTCCCACCAGCAGCGACACTTTTGCGTACTCTGAGGGGCCCTGTGCCAGTGACGTCGCCAACGAGTATGCCCCCCCCCCCACCTGATGAAGGAACCTGCACTTTCATCTGCACCTTCCTCTTTGTCCCTGTGTAAGGTGGTATAACATGCGGGAAGGGGAACCTTACTTTCAGCAGGGTCAGATTCTGGCTGTGTAGAGTGCAAGGGGAATGTAGTGGTCTAGGTCAATGTACCAGCAGACTCATCTAGCAGTGGCTGGGCAATGGGCAGGATGAGGAGGAAACAGATATAGGGCCAAAGAATAAAGTAGGCTAAATGCAGTTCAAAATTGGTAACAGGACTAAACAGGCGGCATTGCTTTGTTCAGTGGAGTAGCAAACCCAAGAGCAGCAGACACTGTTTCAAGGGCCCAACCACACTAGTAGGCCAAATGCAGTTTAATATCTGATAGTATAGGCCGAAAGCCAGAAGGTGGAAGCTCAGCTTTGTTCAGTTGAGGACAACACCAGGGAGGGGCAGACACCGTTAGTAGGCCGGAACCACCAATTTTTTAAAAAAACAGCAGTTAATCAGAGCCAGAAGGTAGAAGCTCAGCTTTATTCAGTTGAAGACAACACCAGGCAGGGGCAGACACCGTTAGTAGGCCGGAACCACCAATTTTTTAAAAAACAACAGTTAATCAGAGCCAGAAGGTAGAAGCTCAGCTTTATTCAGTTGAGGACAACACCAGGCAGGGGCAGACACCGTTAGTAGGCCGGAACCACCAATTTTTTTAAAAACAACAGTTAATCAGAGCCAGAAGGTAGAAGCTCAGCTTTATTCAGTTGAGGACAACACCAGGCAGGGGCAGACACCGTTAGTAGGCCGGAACCACCAATTTTTTAAAAAACAACAGTTAATCAGAGCCAGAAGGTAGAAGCTCAGCTTTATTCAGTTGAGGACAACACCAGGCAGGGGCAGACACCGTTAGTAGGCCGGAACCACCAATTTTTTAAAAAACAGCAGTTAATCAGAGCCAGAAGGTAGAAGCTCAGCTTTATTCAGTTGAGGACAACACCAGGCAGGGGCAGACACCGTTAGTAGGCCGGAACCACCAATTTTTTAAAAAACAGCAGTTAATCAGAGCCAGAAGGTAGAAGCTCAGCTTTATTCAGTTGAGGACAACACCAGGCAGGGGCAGACACCGTTAGTAGGCCGGAACCACCAATTTTTTAAAAAACAGCAGTTAATCAGAGCCAGAAGGTAGAAGCTCAGCTTTATTCAGTTGAGGACAACACCAGGCAGGGGCAGACACCGTTAGTAGGCCGGAACCACCAATTTTTTAAAAAACAACAGTTAATCAGAGCCAGAAGGTAGAAGCTCAGCTTTATTCAGTTGAGGACAACACCAGGCAGGGGCAGACACCGTTAGTAGGCCGGAACCACCAATTTTTTAAAAAACAACAGTTAATCAGAGCCAGAAGGTAGAAGCTCAGCTTTATTCAGTTGAGGACAACACCAGGCAGGGGCAGACACCGTTAGTAGGCCGGAACCACCAATTTTTTAAAAAACAGCAGTTAATCAGAGCCAGAAGGTAGAAGCTCAGCTTTATTCAGTTGAGGACAACACCAGGCAGGGGCAGACACCGTTAGTAGGCCGGAACCACCAATTTTTTAAAAAACAGCAGTTAATGAGAGCCAGAAGGTGGAAGCTCAGATTTATTCATTTGAGGACAACACCAGGCAGGGGCAGACACCGTTAGTAGGCCGGAACCACCAATTTTTTAAAAAACAGCAGTTAATCAGAGCCAGAAGGTAGAAGCTCAGCTTTATTCAGTTGAGGACAACACCAGGCAGGGGCAGACACCGTTAGTAGGCCGGAACCACCAATTTTTTAAAAAACAGCAGTTAATGAGAGCCAGAAGGTGGAAGCTCAGATTTATTCATTTGAGGACAACTTGAATTAGGGACTGCAGACAGACTTACCAGGCTGTCCCCTGTGTGGACCATGCATCCAATACATTAACCCATTGCGCCAAAAAGGACACGTAACCTTCCGTGGCCATGCCTACCGCTCCATGTGTCTGTTGTCAGGTGTACCTTTGGACTCACAGATTGACAGAATGAAAGGACAATGTGGTCTTTAACATGCTGGTGGAGGGGTGGGATGGCTTTTCTCGCAAAAGAATTGTCAACTGGGTAGCTCATAGCGTGGTACAGCGTAGTCCATCATGGCTTTATTAATATTAAATAAAATAAAGAAATAGGCTCTATGCACTGTAAAATAGGTTCCAGGGGTACACGGGCAGCAGTGGTCTGGTCAGTGGAGGCCTAGTGGAAGGAGGGACCGCAGACAGGCTTCGAAGGCCTAACATAATAAAATGGGCTGGCTGTAGGCACTTTATAATTGGTTCCAGGGGTACACGGGCAGCAGTGGTCAGGTCAGTGGAGGCCTAGTGGAAGGAGGGACCGCAGACAGGCTTCAAAGGCCTAACATTATAAAATGGGCTGGCTGTAGGCACTTTATAATTGGTTCCAGGGGTACACGGGCAGCAGTGGTCAGGTCAGTGGAGGCCTAGTGGAAGGAGGGACCGCAGACAGGCTTCGAAGGCCTAACATAATAAAATGGGCTGGCTGTAGGCACTTTATAATTGGTTCCAGGGGTACACGGGCAGCAGTGGTCTGGTCAGTGGAGGCCTAGTGGAAGGAGGGACCGCAGACAGGCTTCGAAGGCCTAACATAATAAAATGGGCTGGCTGTAGGCACTTTATAATTGGTTCCAGGGGTACACGGGCAGCAGTGGTCAGGTCAGTGGAGGCCTAGTGGAAGGAGGGACCGCAGACAGGCTTCGAAGGCCTAACATAATAAAATGGGCTGGCTGTAGGCACTTTATAATTGGTTCCAGGGGTACACGGGCAGCAGTGGTCAGGTCAGTGGAGGCCTAGTGGAAGGAGGGACCGCAGACAGGCTTCGAAGGCCTAACATAATAAAATGGGCTGGCTGTAGGCACTGTAAAATAGGTTCCAGGGGTACACGGGCAGCAGTGGTCTGGTCAACGGAGGCCGATTGTAATGAGTGTCTGCCAGTTAGTAGTCAAAAACAACAAATAAATGTGAATGTCTCGCATTAAAACAAAACAAAAACACTAAAGGGTGCAATCATTAGGTTCAGGGGTGGGATCCTCTGCGTTGTTTCAGACATACTAATTTAGCGCAAAGTATTTACTGTGGTAAATAGAGGACACTGCCCCTGACTATGATAAGTACCATCATACATGTCAACACAATGGTATTGTCAGTGGCAGGTATGGAAGGATGTCAGCGCATAGACTAAACATTGGTGGAAGTGTGAGAGATAACTGTGGAAGTGGTAGAGCAATGTTTGACCTGGGGGTGGGTGAACTCTCTTGTGGCCGGCGGTACAGGCCCAGGGCCCCTCATGTTACAACAGTGTGTCTGACGTTGGGTGCGCACCACCACCGCCAGAGACACTTTATTGTACTATGAGGGACCCAGTAGCAATGCCGTCGACCAAAAGCGAGCACACCCACCTCTTCAGACAAACAGCAGTCTCACGGGTGCTTGCACCAAGTCGCGATACCACGGCCCCGTGTGGTGAGTTTGGCCATTTAGGGAGGTGTAAACATGTCGTATGCTGGACAATCAGCTGCAGAAAATTAGACATTAGAAAAGTAATTCACAGTAGTCCACAGGCAAGAGCTTTTCATAGGAAAGCTAGGTGTCGGCCGGGCAAGGTGGGGCAAAAGATTTCGAAATCCAGTTGTGGTTCATTTTAATGAATGTTAGATCATCAACATTTTGGGTAGCCAGACGAGTCCTTTTTTCGGTTAATATTGAACCTGCAGCACTGAATACTCTTTCTGATAGGACACTTGCTGCCAGGCAAGCAAGCTCCTGCAATGCATATTCTGCCAATTCTGGCCAGGTGTCTAATTTTGATGCCCAGTAATCAAATGGGAATGACGGTTGAGGGAGAACATCGATAAGGGATGAAAAATAGTTAGTAACCATACTGGACAAATGTTGTCTCCTGTCACTTTCAATTGATGCAGCAGTACCTGTCCTGTCTGCGGTCATAGCAAAATCACTCCACAACCTGGTCAGAAAACCCCTCTGTCCAACGCCAGTTCTGATGTGTGCACCCCTAACACTCCTAGTCTGCTGCCCCCTGGAGCTCGTGTGAGAACGATCACGTGCGCTGTGTGCTGGGAATGCCTGAAGCAAACGGTCAACAAGAGTTGATTGTTTGGTTGCTAATATTAGTTCCAAGTTCTCATGTGGCATAATATTTTGCAATTTGCCTTTATAGCGTGGATCAAGGAGGCAGGCCAACCAGTAATCGTCATAGTTCATCATTTTCGTAATGCGTGTGTCCCTTTTTAGGATACGTAAGGCATAATCCGCCATGTGGGCCAAAGTTCCAGTTGTCAAATCTCCGGTTGTGATTGGTTGAGGGGCAGTTTCAGGCAAATCTACGTCACTTGTGTCCCTCAAAAAACCAGAACCCGGCCTTGGCACGCAACCAATTTCCAGTGCCCCCGGGAAAGCTTCCGCATTAAAAATATACTCATCCCCATCATCCTCCTCGTCCTCCACCTCCTCTTCGCCCGCTACCTCGTCCTGTACACTGCCCTGACCAGACAATGGCTGACTGTCATCAAGGCTTTCCTCTTCCTCTGGTGCAGACGCCTGATCCTTTATGTGCGTCAAACTTTGCATCAGCAGACACATTAGGGGGATGCTCATGCTTATTTTGGCGTTGTCTGCACTAACCAGCCGTGTGCATTCCTCAAAACACTGAAGGACTTGACACATGTCTTGTATCTTCGACCACTGCACACCTGACAACTCCATGTCTGCCATCCTACTGCCTGCCCGTGTATGTGTATCCTCCCACAAAAACATAACAGCCTGCCTCTGTTGGCACAGTCTCTGAAGCATGTGCAGTGTTGAGTTCCACCTTGTTGCAACGTCTATGATTAGGCGATGCTGGGGAAGGTTCAAAGACCGCTGATAGGTCTGCATACGGCTGGAGTGTACAGGCGAACGTCGGATATGTGAGCAAAGTCCACGTACTTTGAGGAGCAGGTCGGAGAACCCAGGATAAGTTTTCAATAAGCACTGCACCACCAGGTTTAAGGTGTGAGCCAGGCAAGGAATGTGTTTCAGTTGGGAAAGGGAGATGGCAGCCATGAAATTCCTTCCGTTATCACTCACTACCTTGCCTGCCTCAAGATCTACTGTGCCCAGCCACGACTGCGTTTCTTGTTGCAAGAACTCGGACAGAACTTCCGCGGTGTGTCTGTTGTCACCCAAACACTTCATAGCCAATACAGCCTGCTGACGCTTGCCAGTAGCTGGCCCATAATGGGACAACTGGTGTGCAACAGTGTCATCTGCCGATGGAGTGGTTGGCCGACTGCGGTCTGTGGAAGAGCTGTAGCTTCTGCAGGAGGACGAGGAGGAGGGGGTGCGAACGCCTACAGCCAACTGTTTCCTAGACCGTGGGCTAGGCACAACTGTCCCGAAATTGATGTCCCCTGTGGACCCTGCATCCACCACATTCACCCAGTGTGCCGTGATGGACACATAACGTCCCTGGCCATGCCTACTGGTCCATGCATCTGTAGTCAGGTGCACCTTTGTACTCACAGATTGCCTGAGTGCATGGACGATGCGCTGTTTAACATGCTGGTGCAGGGCTGGGATGGCTTTTCTGGAAAAAAAGTGTCGACTGGGTAGCTCGTATCGTGGTTCAGCGTACTCCATCAGGGCTTTGAAAGCTTCGCTTTCAACTAACCGGTAGGGCATCATCTCTAACGAGATTAGTCTAGCTATGTGGGCGTTAAAACCCTGTGTACGCGGATGCGAGGATAAGTACTTCCTTTTTTTAACCAGAGTCTCATGTAGTGTGAGCTGGACTGGAGAGCTGGAGATCGTGTAACTTTCGGGTGTGCCGGTGGACATAGCAGACTGAGAGACGGTTGGAGACGGTATTGTTTCCGCCGGTGCCCTAGATGCAATATTTCCTCCTACAAAACTGGTGATTCCCTGACCCTGACTGCTTTTGGCTGGCAAAGAAACCTGCACAGATACTGCCGGTGGTGCGGAAAATGGTGGCCTTACAGCAGGGGCTGGCTGGCACTTTTCAGCCTGGGGGGCAATCACAAGGCGGTGGCCCTCCTTTTCTCTGCTTATATCTGGCCACTGCATTAAAGTAGCAGAGATAATAGGCTTTAAAAACAGGCTGGTACACAGATATGGGAACAGAACGGAGCTTGCTGCATAGATATGGTAGCAGAACCAAGCTTACTCCAGAGATATGGTAGCAGAATCGAGCTTACTCCAGAGATATGGGAACAGAACGGAGCTTACTACAGAGATATGTGAGCAGAACAGAGCTTACTATAGAGATATGGGAGGAGAACCGAGCTTACTGCAGAGATATGGGAACAGAACCGAGCTTACTCCAGAGATATGGGAACAGAACGGAGCTTACTGCAGAGATATGGGAGAACCAAGCTTACTGCAGAGATATGGGAACAGAACCAAGCTTACTGCAGAGATATGGGAACAGAACCGAGCTTACTATAGAGATATGGGAGGAGAACCGAGCTTACTCCAGAGATATGGGAACAGAACCGAGCTTACTCCAGAGATATGGGAGCAGAACCGAGCTTACTCCGGAGATATGGGAGCAGAACCGAGCTTACTACGGAGATATGGGAGCAGAACCGAGCTTAATCCAGAGATATGGGAGCAGAACCGAGCTTACTCCGGAGATATGGGAGCAGAACGGAGCTTACTACGGAGATATGGGAACAGAACCGAGCTTACTCCAGAGATATGGGAGCAGAACCGAGCTTACTCCGGAGATATGGGAGCAGAACCGAGCTTACTACGGAGATATGGGAGCAGAACCGAGCTTACTACAGAGATAAGGGAGCAGAACCGAGCTTAATAAGTCTACTACATGGAACCAAGCCTGCTACATAGAAACTGGAGTAGAACCGAGATTACGACATACACACGGTACCATAATCTAGATCAGGGGTGTCAAACTGCATTCCTCGAGGGCCTCAAACCATGTGTGTTTTCAAGATTTCCTTCTCATTGCACAAGGTGCTGGAATCATTCTGTGCAGGTGATTAAATGATCACCTGTGCAATACAAGGAAATCCTGAAAACATGACCTGTTTGCAGCCCTTGAGGAATGCAGTTTGACACCCCTGATCTAGATTACTACATTGATACAGTACCAGAACCAAGCTTACTGCTTAGATATGGTGTCATAACGGAGCTTACTTACAAACATACATATGGCTACACAGTGCCTAGTACTATCACCACTACACAGCGAATACATATTATAATAATATCACCATTACCTCTACATGAAACTACACTCTATACAAAGACCAATGATGCCACCATACACTCCCTGACAGGAGTTATGTCGCTTATCCATGTTATGTAAATAAAAGCTTATAACCTGGCGTTAAATTCATCCATTGGTTGTATAAATTATTCTTTTGAAAGCTGAAACCCTCCGAAATGTGGTTTAGGTTAAGAAAATAAATGGTCATCAATGCAGAAATATTGATCAGTTAATGGACACAGAATGGTCAGATTTTGGCCAGACAAAAGTTTTGACGCCCACAGAAAGTAATGTGATATTCAAACAAATAATAAACTTAAAATACAAATATATGTTGCATAACATTGGTGAATGAAGTTGTGGTGCTATTAGAGTCATATTTAACCCCTTACCGACATCGGACGTACTATACCGTCCGATGTCGGCTCCCCTGCTTTGATGCAGGGCTCCGCGGTGAGCCCGCATCAAAGCCGGGACATGTCAGCTGTTTTGAACAGCTGACATGTGCCCACAATAGCGGCGGGTGAAATCGCGATTCACCCGCCGCTATTAACTAGTTAAATGCCGCTGCCAAATGCAGACAGAGGCATTTAACTACCGCATCCGGCCGGGCGGCCGGAAATGACGTCATCGCCGACCCCCGTCACATGATCGGGGGTCGGCGATGTGTCAGGACAGTAACCATAGAGGTCCTTGAGACCTCTATGGTTACTGATCGCCGGTAGCTGTGAGCGCCACCCTGTGGTCGGCGCTCACAGCACACCTGCATTTCTGCTACATAGCAGCGAACAGCAGATCGCTACTATGTAGCAGAGGCGATCGTGCTGTGCCTGCTTCTAGCCTCCCATGGAGGCTATTGAAGCATGGCAAAAGTTAAAAAAAAAATGTTAAAAAAATGTGAAAAAATTAAAAAAAATATAAAAGTTTAAATCACCCCCCTTTCGCCCCAATCAAAATAAATCAATAAAAAAAAAAAAAAATCAAATCTACACATATTTGGTATCGCCACGTTCAGAATCACCCGATCAATAAAAAAAAGCATTAACCTGATCGCTAAACGGCATAACGAGAAAAAAAATCGAAACGCCAGAATTACGATTTTTTGGTCGCCGCGACATTGGATCATGAAAAATGGAGATGCTACGAGTATCGGAAAATGGCTCAATTTTTTTTTTTTTTTAAGCAAAGTTTGGAATTTTTTTTCACCACTTAGGTAAAAAATAACCTAGTCATGTTAGGTGTCTATGAACTCACAATGACCTGGAGAATCATATTGGCAGGTCAGTTTTAGCATTTAGTGAACCTAGCAAAAAAGCCAAGCAAAAAACAAGTGTGGGATTGCACTTTTTTTGCAATTTCACCGCACTTGGAATTTTTTTCCCGTTTTCTAGTACACTACATGGTAAAACCAATGATGTCGTTCAAAAGTACAACTCGTCCCGCAAACAATAAGCCCTCACATGGCTAAATTGACGGAAAAATAAAAAAGTTATGGCTCTGGAAAGGAGGGGAGCGAAAAACGAACACGGAAAAATGAAAAATCCCACGGTCATGAAAGGGTTAATATTTTGTGGGACTTCCATGAGCTTGAAGGACTGCATCCATGCGGTTCAACAATGATTCATACAATTTATTAATGAAGTCATCAGGAGTAGCAAAGAATGCCATCTTACATGCCGCCCAGAGTTCATCTAGATTCTTTGGTTTTGTCTTCCAAACTTCCTCTTTCATCCTACCCCAAACATGCTCAATGATGTTCATGTCTGGTGACTGGGCTGGCCAGTCCTTGAGCACCTTGATCTTTTTTGCCAGGAGGAACTTTGTTGTAGAGATGAATGTATGAGATGGAGCACCATCCTGCTGCAGAATTTGACCCCTTTTATGATTTGGAATATAAGAGGTAGCTAATACTTCTTGATATTTTAGGCTATTGATATTGCCTTCCACCTTGCAAACGTTTTGCACACCCCCATACTGAATGTAACCCCAGACCATGATCTTTCCACCACCAAATGTAACTGTTTTCTGGGTGTATTTTGGAGCCATACGGACTTTAGTAGGTCTCCTGCAGTATTTGCAGCTGCTGTGCTGTAATTCTACTGAAGATTCATCAGAGAAATCCACCTTCTGCCACTTTTCCAGCGTCCATCTGTTTAGCAGGCTGTGGGGCTTTGCAAATGTCACGTGGTTTTTTTATTTGCCTTTTGTTTAGTTCTGGCTTCTGGCACTGATACGACCATGGAGGCCATTTCGAGACAGAATCATACAAACTGTTCTAGTTGACACAGGGACTTGAGGTGACCAGACCTGTTGGAGCTCTGCTGCATTGGAAGAGGGGCTTGCTTTGGATTTTCTAACCAAAAAACATTCCTCCTGAGCAGTTGTCTTGCGGGTTCTGCCGGACCTGGGCTTATCAAACACATCTCCAGTCTCTTCAAATCTTTTTTTAATGTACTTGACCCTGAGACACATTAAAGGTGCCCGCCACCTCTGCAGTGGATCTGGTCTCTTGATAATCCAGGCTTTGGTCCCAGGGTGGATTTTTGGCATGTTGTCAGAGCCTAAGTTGCAGTTCAAGTGAAGGTCTGGGGTGCTGGGTTTCTTTTTATACACACACACACACACACACACACACACTAATTAACCGATCATTTACTGAGCACATGTGAGGATGTAAACTAGGATTGGGTGCATTATATGACCAGGCGACAAAACTTTTGTCTTAATAAAATCTGACCATTCTGTGTCCATTAACTGATCAATATTTCTGCATTGATGCCAATTTATTTTCGTAGCCTAAACCACATTTTGGAAGGTTTCAACTTTCAAAAGAATAATTTATACAACCAACGGATGAATTTAACGTCAGGTTATAAGCTTTTATTTACATAACATGGATAAGCGACATAACTCCTTTCAGGGAGTGTACACCTTTTACTACTTGTATACTACAATACTGATCATTAATTTAAAAAAACCACAATGCTAAGTGCCATTGTATACAGGAACTCTGTATTTACTGTCAGTGTAAAGATAATACAGTGATCACTCGTGACATTATACACAGGAGATCTGTATAAGGTGTCGGTGTACAGGTAATACAGTGATCACCACTGCCAGTGACATTATACACAGGAGCTTTGTATATAATATACAGTGTATAGTGTCAGTGTATAGGTAATACACTGACTCACTAGTGACGTCTCTAGCTGAAGTCATCTTTGCTTTTCATTTTCATCCAGCACAGACCGCCATCATTTCTTCCAGCCAGGACTCGTCTCTGCACAAAATAACAGTTACCTAGAGCACCGCTTCCAGAGCACATTCCCCACTTTTTCCCTTTCTTCTACACTACACATCTCAATACAGAGGTGCACCCACAATCAATATATAATTGGTTATTATGCAACCTCATAGATTGTAAACTTGCGAGAAGGGCCCTCATTCCTTTTGGTATCTGTTGATCTATGTGTTTATTGTTATGCTTAATGTCCATTGTCTGTACAAGTCCCCTCTAAAATGTAAAGTGTTGCGGAATATGTTGGCACTATAGAAATAAATTATAATTATTATTTATTATTATTAACCCACCATTCCAAATATAAATTATAATCCACCACTGTGCACCCACTAACTATAAATAGCCACTTTCCCCATTTAATATATAAATTAATTAGCACCTGTACTCTTTCCCGCAATTCATTACCAGTCACTTCATCCTCAACGCCCCCCCACTATGTACCTACCACTCTAACCCTAACCCCGATTCATTATAGTTACATGCCCCTCCCGCCCCAATTCATTGTCATGTCTTTCTCTCCCACCCTCTATTCATTATCAACTGCTCTACCCCACATTCAATACATCATTTACTCCCCCACCCTTAAAATTCATTATTTGTTTTTCCCCTAGATCATCATTTGCTCTCCCCACCCCCTCTTCAATGATCATTTGCTCTCCCCACCCCCACCTTCAATTAAATTGCTGTCCCCTGTCCCTCACACTGAATTTGCAGTCCCCCCACTTTAATTTGAAGTCCCCTTACTTCATTCATTGCAGTCCCCTATCACCCCCCTCGCTTCACCTGCAGTGCCCCTTCATCATTTGCAGCCCCCTATCCCCCTTCCATTTAATCATGAGCAGTCCCACCTCAGGCACACTTCATCATGTGCAGTCTTGCAGTCCCCTTCCCCCCACTTCATCATGTGCAGTCCCCATTACCCACCCACTTCATCATGTGCAGTTACCCTTACCCCCCACTTCATGTGCAGTCCATCTTACCTCTCACTTTATCATGTGCAGTCCTCATTACCCCCCCACTTCATGTGTAGTTCACCTTACCCCCACTTCATCATGTGCAGTCCCCCTTAACACGCAATTCATCATATGCAGTCCCCCTTACTCCCTCCCACTTCATCATGTGCAGTCCCCCTTACTCCCTCCCATTTCATCATGTGCAGTCCCCCTTACTCCCTCCCATTTCATCATGTGCAGTCCCCCTTACTCCCTCCCATTTCATCATGTGCAGTCCCCCTTACTCCCTCCCATTTCATCATGTGCAGTCCCCCTTACTCCCTCCCATTTCATCATGTGCAGTCCCCCTTACTCCCTCCCATTTCATCATGTGCAGTCCCCCTTACCCTTACTTCATGCACAGCCCCACTCTCCCTTCATCATGCGCAATCCCCCTTACCCCCACATCATCATGTGCGGCCCCATTCCACCATGTACAGCCCCACTCTCCCCACTTCATCATGTGCAGTCCCCCTTACCCCCCCACTTCATGCGCAGCCCCACTCTCCCTTCATCATGTACAGTCTCACTCCCCCTTCATCATGTACAGCCCCACTCCCCCTTCATCATGTACAGCCCCACTTATCCCCTCACTCCATTATGTGCAGTCTCCTTTAACCCCCAAATTCCATCATGTGCAGTCTCCTTACACCCCCCCCCACTTAATCACTTGCAGTTACCCACCATTAAATTTATTTTATAAAGAAAACAAAAAAGTTTTTCATACTTACCTCAACCAGTCGCTCCCCTGCAGCACCTCTCTGCTTCTAGCTTTCGGGACATGACGGCGCGTGCGTGATGATGCCATCGCGCATGTTCGACACCTAACCTGGAAGTATAGAGAACATGAAGGGAGCAGGAGCTGTGCAGCCATCAAGGTGACAGCCAAGCATAGCTCCCGGCCCCAGCGCAGACGTGTGCGCTAACTGTGATGCGGCTATGTCTGCTGCCGACCGCATCACAGTACAGCGGACATGGCTGCGCACAATTTGCTGTGTGGCTGTAGCCACCACCAGGCAGCCGGCCCTGAACAGCTGCTGGGGGAGTGGCCCAGGGGGCATTTGCCTCTTTGCCACCTGGGCCAGTCAGCCCCTGCCTTACAGTGACGGAAGGGATGTTGCGTTGACTAGCTTCATTGGCCGAGGGTGCTACAACCTTAAGGGACGTTTGGTAGTTAGTCCAGGCTTGAAAATGCATGGTGGTTAAGTGTCTATGCATGCAACTAGTATTGAGACTTTTCAGATTCTGACCTCTGCTTAAGCTAGTTGAACATTTTTGACAGATGACTTTGCGCTGATCAATTGGATGTTGTTTAAAAAAATGCCAGACTGCACTCTTCCTAGCATCGGATCCCTTTTCAGGGATTGCAGACTGAGCTTTAACCGGATGGCCACGCTGTCCTCCAACAGGTTTTGGCTTTGACAAGCGTTTTGGGCCAGATACGGGCCCTGTTGCGATGTTGATGCCTGCTGCGGCCCCTCCTCCACCTCCGCTTCTGAACTACTGCCGCCTGCACCGTTCCCCCAATGGCTGCCAATCGGGGTCAACAACTGGGTCATCTATTACCTCCTCTTCGAGCTCGTGTGCAACTTCGTCTGTGTCACTGTGTCGGTCGGTGGTATAGCGTTCGTGGCGGGGCAACATAGTCTCATCAGGGTCTGATTGTGGATCAGTACCCTGAGAGGGCAATGTTGTGGTCTGAGTCAAAGGAGCAGCATAGTACTCTGGCTGTGCATCAGTGCACTCCATGTCAGAATCTACTTGTAATGGGCATGGCCTGTTAAGTGTTTCACTTTCTAAGCCAGGGACGGTATGTGTAAAGAGCTCCATGGAGTAACCCGTTGTGTCGCCTGCTGCATCCTTCTCTCTTGTTGTAGTTTTTACTGAAGAGGACAAGGAAGCGACTTGTCCCTGACCGTGAACATCCACAAGTGACGCGCTGCTTTTACATTTACCAGTTTCAGAAGAGGAGGCAAAAGAGCTAGAGGCTGAGTCTGCAATGTAAGCCAAAACTTGCTGTTGCTGCTCCGGCTTTAAAAGCGGTTTTCCTACTCCCAGAAAAGAGAGCTTTCGAGGCCTTGTGTAGCCAGACGACGAAACTGGCTCCACAGCTCCAGACTTAGGTGGAATATTTTTATCCCCACGACCACCTGATGCTCCACTACCATCATTACCAGCTGACAATGAACACCCACGGCCACGACCTCTTGCACCAGACTTCCTCATTGTTTTAAAAACTTAACCAAAGTAACTTTATTTGTTGCTGTCAAACAACTTACACGGTGAGCTATAACTTCAGTATGATTTCAATATCCCTTAACAGGTTGGTGAGACCACAAGGAAAATCAGGCACAATGTTACACACTCTGTTTTCTGTGGCACCAAATCACAGAGATGCCACACACTCAGGACTGTCACTCAAGCACAAATGTCAGTATTAATCTACCACCTATTTTTTTTTTTTTTTCTCAGGGAGACTTTAGAAACCAAATAAGATAAAATGATTTTTTCAGGGACAATTTAGAAACCAAATAATAATAAAAAAAAGGCTTTCTATGGCCCACTGAGTGAGAGATGGCACACACAGGAGTCAGGAGTGGCACACAAGCCCTGAGGCCAATATTTTTCTCCCACTGATTGATGTAGTGATTTTTTTTCAGGTAGATTTTAGAACCCAAATCAAGCAAAAAAATAAATAGGCTTTCTATGGCCCACTGAGTGAGAGATGGCACACACAGGAGTCAGGAGTGGCACACAAGCCCTGACTGAGGCCAATATTTTTCTCCCACTGATTGATGTAGTGATTTTTTTTCAGGTAGATTTTAGAACCCAAATCAAGCAAAAAAATAAATAGGCTTTCTATGGCCCACTAAGTGAGAGATGGCACACACAGGAGTCAGGAGTGGCACACAAGCCCTGACTGAGGCCAATATTTTTCTCCCACTGATTGATGTAGTGATTTTTTTAAGGTAGATTTTAGAACCCAAATCAAGCAAAAAAATAAATAGGCTTTCTATGGCCCACAATTTGAGAGAGAGAGAGAGAGATGGCACACCCAGGAGTCAAGACTGGCACACAAGCAGAAAGGGCAATATTAATCTCCCACTGTTTTTTTATTTTTTTATTTTTTTTCAGGGAGACTTTAGAAACCAAATAAGATAAAATGTTTTTTTCAGGGACAATTTAGAAACCAAATAATAATAATAATAAAAAAAGGCTTTCTATGGCCCACTGAGTGAGAGATGGCACACACAGGAGTCAGGAGTGGCACACAAGCCCTGACTGAGGCCAATATTTTTCTCCCACTGATTGATGTAGTGATTTTTTTCAGGTAGATTTTAGAACCCAAATCAAGCAAAAAAATAAATAGGCTTTCTATGGCCCACTGAGTGAGAGATGGCACACACAGGAGTCAGGAGTGGCACACAAGCCCTGACTGAGGCCAATATTTTTCTCCCACTGATTGATGTAGTGATTTTTTTTCAGGTAGATTTTAGAACCCAAATCAAGCAAAAAAATAAATAGGCTTTCTATGGCCCAATGAGTGAGAGATGGCACACACTGGGATGGCACTCTAGCAGAAATGCCAATCTTAATCTCCCACAAAAAAAAAAAAAAAACAGGGACTGTCCTACAATTACTATCTCCCTGCAGTAATCTCAGCCAGGTATGGCAGGCAGCAATAAGGAGTGGACTGATGCACAAATTAAATAAAAAGTGTGGACAAACAAAAAAGATAGCTGTGCAGAAAGGAAGGAACAAGAGGATATGTGCTTTGAAAAAAGCAGTTGGTTTGCACAGTGGCGTACACACAGCAATACAGCTATCAGGGAGCCTTCTAGGGCAGCCCAATGAGCTACAGCGTTGAGAGGAAAAAAAAAAATGTAGCTTCCACTGTCCCTGCACACCGAAGGTGGTGTTGGACAGTGGAAATCGCTACAGCACAAGCGGTTTGGTGGTTAATGGACCCTGCCTAACGCTCTCCCTGCTTCTGACGAAGCGGCAGCAACCTCTCCCTAAGCTCAGATCAGCAGCAGTGAGATGGCGGTCGGCGGGAACGCCCCTTTATAGCCCCTGTGACGCCGCAGACAGCAAGCCAATCACTGCAATGCCCTTCTCTAAGATGGTGGGGACCAGGACCTATGTCATCACGCTGCCCACACTCTGCGTTCACCTTCATTGGCTGAGAAATGGCGCTTTTCGCGTCATTGAAACGCGACTTTGGCGCGAAAGTCGCGTACCGCATGGCCGACCCCGCACAGGGGTCGGATCGGGTTTCATGAAACCCGACTTTGCCAAAAGTCGGCGACTTTTGAAAATGAACGACCCGTTTCGCTCAACCCTAATCAGGACCTTTTTTTGGTCGCTGATCACCCGCTGTCATCGCTGGATCGGCGTATGTGACGCCGATCCAGCAATGTGTTCACTTTAAACCCGGGTAAATATTGGGTTACTAAGCGCAGGGCCGCGCTTAGTAACCCGATATTTACCCTGGTTAACATTGTAAAAGTAAAAAAAAACCAAAACACTACATACTCACATTCTGATGTCTGTCACGTCCACAGGGTTAAAACTGCTTTCGGCAGGAGCCGCTGCTAATGCCGCGCTGCCGAGAGCTTCCCTGCACTGACTGTGTCAGCGCCGGCCGTAAAGCAGAGCACAGCGGTGACGTCACAGCTGTTACTGCCGGCGCTGACACATTCAGTGCAGGGAAGCTCTCGGCAGCAGCGCGTGCATTATAGCATTGCTCCTGCCAAAAGCAGTTTTAACCCTGTGGACGCCGGCGGGGGACGTGACAGACATCAGAATGTGAGTATGTAGTGGTTTTTTTTTTACTTTTACAATGGTAACCAGGGTAAATATCGGGTTACTAAGCGCGGCCCTGCACTAAGTAACCCGATGTTTACCCTGGTTACCCGGGTGCTGCAGGGGGACTTCGGCATCGTTGAAGACAGTTTCAACGATGCCGAAGTCGTTCCCCTGATCGTT
Source organism: Ranitomeya variabilis (assembly GCF_051348905.1). Classification (NCBI taxonomy): domain Eukaryota; kingdom Metazoa; phylum Chordata; class Amphibia; order Anura; family Dendrobatidae; genus Ranitomeya; species Ranitomeya variabilis. Next base: position 759,015,400 of record NC_135235.1, on the reverse strand, counting down.
GGTCGCTGGAGAGAGTTGTCTGTGTAACAGCTCCCCAGCGACCACACAACGACTTACTAACGATCATGGCCAGGTCGTATCGCTGGTCGTGATCGTTGGAAAGTCGTTTAGTGTGACTTAGGCTTTAGTCTATGCCTGATGAAGAGACCCGTGTAGTCTCGAAAGCTTGAAATTTGTTACCATCTTTTCAGTTAGCCATTAAAACATATCAACCACTGAGGACTCTCATTTCTAAATATTTTTCTATCTACTGGCTAACACGGTACCAAGATATATATCTTTCCCGCATTATAAAAGGCATCCATCTTGTCATTGTAGTTTGGAATGTCTTTTACAATTTTCATTAAAGGGAAGGTGCCATCAAAAAATTTTTTTTTACAGAAATTGTAAAAATGTAGAGAATTAATGTTTACATTTTCTTAAAAAATATTATCATTTGTTTATAATTTAGTAAAATATGAAAAATAATTTGAAAAGTTTTGGAATTTCCACTTTTAAACACTAGGGGGAGCAGCTGCTGAAATTTCAGAAAAACCTCGTGTACAACTAGCTCACATTACTGCACTGCAGTAATTATGGGCGGAGTCTGCTGACGTGTGTGATGTCTCCTCTCCTCCCCTTCTGGGTGTTTGCTAAGGGATAAGAGGATTCAGGAACACAGTGAGCAGCCATTTTGTTGGTGACTGCAGAGTAAGGCTGCCGTCACACTAGCAGTATTTGGTCAGTATTTTACCTCAGTATCTGTAAGCCAAAACCAGGAGTCGAACAATTAGAGGAGAAGTATATAACAGAAACATATGCACCACTTCTGTATTTATCACCCACTCCTGGTTTTGGCTTACAAATACTGAGGTAAAATACTGACCAAATACTGATCGTGTGACGGCAGCCTTAGGCTACTTGCACACTAGCGTTGTTGGCTGTACATCGCAATTCGTCGTTTAGGAGAAAAAACACATCCTGCAAAGTTGTCTGCAGGATGCGTTTTTTCCCCATAGACTTACATTTCCGACGCGTTGTGACGTATTGCCACACGTCGCAACCATTGTGCGATGGTTGCGTCCTGTTTTGGCGGACCACCGCCACAAATAAAACATTACATGTAACTTTTTTTGTGCGTCGAGTCCGCCATTTTCGATCGTGCATGCGCAGCCAAAACTCTGCCCCCTCCTCCCCAGACCTTACAATGGGGCAGCGGAAGCGTCGTAAGACTGCTTCCGCTGCCCACGTCGGGCATTTATTTCACAGCATGCGTCGGTATGTCGGCCCGACGCACTGCGAGGGGCCCGTACCGATGATAGTGTGAAAGCAGCCTTACACTGACAAGTAGACAGTCACCGAGGATGGCAGGCAGCAAGGATTCTGGGAGATATGTGGTGGAGGGAGCAGGGTAACAGCAGCACAGAGTATTTCAGGAGAGCAGTGTGCTGGTCTATGGGGAGGCACCATGTTCAGTGCGCGGAGCAGCCAGGGATTGTACATAGAGCGCTGTCTTTTATACACGTGGATGGACCGTCTGCTCCACAGAAATCCAGGAAACATTTCTGTGGATTGATGGCCTGTTCTGATCCAGACTTTGCATGCAGACCCCATTCCCCTCCTCAGATCCTGTCTTCTCCATCCTGTCCTGGCGATGTGTGAAAGCGAGGCGACAGGCGAAGTACGGGGTGACGCTGGGAAGGAAATGTAGCCATATAGTAATGATAAAAATGAGACCCCTCTCTTCAGCTGCCTCACCAGCCTTCCCCTGACTGCACCTAACTGAAGGTCATGCTGCCCCCTCTATTACCCCAGACCCGCATGCAGCTGCTCAGCCAGAACCACCATAGAATGGGTCCACTTTCTGAAGATAATACTGCCATAGTGTTCTCACATAATACCGCCATATAGATCACACACAATACCATCAAATAGATCACACAATACTGTCATACAGTTCTCACATACCACCATATAGATCACACATAATACCGCCATATAGATCACACACACAATACCATCAAATAGATCACACAATACTGTCATACAGTTCTCACATACCACCATATAGATCACACATAATACCGCCATATAGATCACACACAATACCACCGTATAATTCTCACAATACTGATCAAGCATAATCACCACCATACAGATCACATAATACCGTCATATAGATCTCACATAATGCCATAATACAGCATGACCCCTGCAGCTCCTGTTATCGCACGCATAGAGTTGTGTGTGCAATGGGGAAAGATATGCAGGGGGGAGAGGAGTGCATAGGAGAGGATTAGATACACGGTTCACCACACAGTATCACACAGGATAGGATTAGATACACGGCTCAGCACAGTATCACACAGGATAGGATTAGATACACGGCTCAGCACAGTATCACACAGGATAGGATTAGATACACGGCTCAGCATTCAGTATCACACAGGATAGGATTAGATACACGGCTCAGCATTCAGTATCACACAGTATAGGATTAGATACACGGCTCAGCACAGTATCACACAGGATAGGATTAGATACACGGCTCAGCACAGTATCACACAGGAGAGGATTAGATACACGGCTCAGCAGTCAGTATCACACAGGAGAGGATTAGTTACACGACTCAGCACAGTATCACACAGGATAGGATTAGATACACAGCTCAGCACAGTATCACACAGGATAGGATTAGATACACGGCTCAGCAGACAGTATCACACAATACAGGATTAGATACACGGCTCAGCATTCAGTATCACACAGTATAGGATTTGATGCATGGCTCAGCATAGTATCACACAGGAGAGGATTAGGTACAGGGCACAGCAGACAGTATCATACAGGAGAGGATTAGATACATGGCTCAGCACAGTGTAGTGATAGATACACGGTCTGATGTCCTTGATCAGTGGCTGCAGTGAGTCAGGGTCGGAGCAGCACAGAGCCTCCCCCTCCCCCCCTGTTACCTCTCTGCAGCTCCTGATAGAGGACATCAGACCCCAGCACTTCACCCTCTCTAGCGATTCTAGAGATTGAGCCAGGGCACCAGGCAGCAGAGGACAGGGAACGGCCGACTGCTGACAGTGTGAGAGGAGAGGCAGCTGGAGCTGCCCCTCCAACAGCACAGCTCTCAGTCACAGTGGAGCTCACACACTGTGGGCTGAAGAAACATGGCGCCGACCTCCTGCCTCTGCTTTGATGTGGAGACAGCCCAGGGGGCGTGGCCAGATCAGAGCAGGAGACAACGCGGTCGGCTCCCGACTGCTGAGTCCTATGCACAGGGCTGCCGTAAATGCAGAGTGTAAATGTCGTGCTGGGACTCTTACACTCCTGCAAAGCAAAATGGCGGCGCCCAGTGGCTGCAAAAATTATTAATAATAAAAAAGATATTAAGGTTAAAAAAAATAATTTTGTATTAAAGATAATTGTTTCTATAAACAATCATTTTTAATACAAAAACAAAATTGCGGCACCTTTCCTTTAACTGATCGTGTATTTTCAATTTGTGCTGCTTTGTCATGTAATTTCTTCCATTGTAGTTCATCTGCCTGTAAATCATTTTCTCACCTGTGGAATATCTTTTCCTCTCCTGGATTGATCCAACCGTCAATGGATGGTCCTCTGTGTCTTTACTGAAACCCTCAGACCTCCATCATGGGACACATCCAGCTCTTTATGGTTGGAGACACGAATCCTCACTGTCTGTAGGCTCTGTCTGATCCTTGTGACGTGAAATAGCAGAATTCCTGCACCTTGAACAACAGGTGTTTAGCAGAGCTCTCCACCTCCGTGTGCAAGGGAAAGGATTTCACAAAAATAGCACAAAAATCAGATTTGGCAAGGCTCGCCAAAATGTTAGAGAAAATAACAGTTTCTTACTTTTTTAAGTAAGAGCACAGTGAAGATAGAAAGGAAAGCAATATTGAATTGTGTGGATAAAACAAATCTTGTTTAATGTTCATTCAAAAAGTGATGACAAAAATGAAGACAAGTTCATAGCACGTAGTAAGTATTAGATTATAGAAGAGAAAACAAGCATTCATTGGTTCTTACATATGGTTTTGAAGTATGATGTGGTCTGGGTTGGAGATTGTCAAAGTATGAGAGATCTGTCTGAACAGGACTTAGGTCAGCTTATATACTATATTGACCCATAGGCTTACATTGGATCTATTGTTCCTGTCTCATAACCACATATGGTGATCTGCTGCTATGTTCATAGCCTCTACCATATTAGAAGAACACTAGTAACCTGCGGAATATGAATATTAGTTTTTTGTACATTACCTCATTTTGAAATGCTTAAGCATATAGCCTGTGACCTTTAAGAACCATTTTTTATCTCCAAATAGCCACAGTTCTGACAAAAGCCCTATAGATCTGACAAACAGAGAACAGATGTAGCGGCCACAATCCTCAGAATAGCTCAGTCCCTCACTATCCAGAGTATCTATTTGCTAGTTAGAACCTGCATATGTAAAGTAATCTATATTTTTTTATTATTATTGAAATACTAATATTTTACAGTGGCTTACCCTCCTTCTGGAGTGTGTCAATGACTGCCTTCTAGACATGTCCAGTCAGCAGTCTTCCTCATGATTGTGGAGCCTACTGAAACAGACCAAGGGACCTTTTTAAAACGTTTAGGAAGCCATTCCAGGTGTTTTTATTCTAATTTACTGACTTAATGACTTTTGGGTTTTCATTGGCTGTAGGATCTAGTCAGCAACAGAAATAAACACTTGAGATATATCACTCTGCAAAGATTCTATATAATATAAGAGTTTCACTTTTTGCATTTAAGAACTGAAATAAACTAACTTTTTGATAATATTCTAATTTAGTGAGAAGCACTTGTATGTGACTATGTAAACACAATTAAGAACATAAAAAAAGCTTCTCCCCTGTGTGAATTCTTTGGTGGCTAGAAAGAGATGGTTTCTTCACAAAACATTTTCCACATTATGAACATGAAAATGGCTTCACCTCTGTGTGTGTTCTTTGGTGGGTAACAAGATGTGTTTTCTGGTTAAAACATTTCCCACATTCTGAACAGGAAAAAGGCTTCTCCCCTGTGTGGGTTTTCTGGTGGCTATCAAGATTCGTCTTCCTGCTAAAACATTTTCCACATTCTGAACATGAAAAAGGCATCTCCCCTCTGTGGGTTTTCTGGTGGCTAACAAGATTCGATCTGTGGTTAAAACATTTCCCACATTCTGAGCAGGAAAAAGGCATCTCCCCTGTGTGGGTTTTCTGGTGGCTAGCGAGATTTGCTTTGCTGTTAAAACATTTCCCACATTCTGAACATGAAAAACGCTTCTTCCCTGTGTGGGTTTTCTGGTGGCTAACAAGATTCCCTTTTTGGTTAAAACATTTCCCACATTCTGAACATGAAAAAGGCTTCTCCCCTGTGTGGGTTTTCTGGTGGCTAACAAGATTCGCTTTGTGGTTAAAACATTTCCCACATTCTAAACAGGAAAAAGGCTTCTCCCCTGTGTGAGATCTATGATGTCTGATAAGAACTTTTTTATCTGTAAAACATTTCCCACATTCTGAACAAGAAAAAGGCTTCTCTCCTGTGTGGGTTTTCTGGTGGCTAACAAGATGCGCTTTCCTGTTAAAACATTTCCCACATTCTGAGCAGGAAAAAGGCTTCTCCCCTGTGTGAGTTTTCTGGTGGCTAACAAGATTCCCTTTTTGGTTAAAACATTTCCCACATTCTGAACAAGAAAAAGGCTTCTCCCCTGTGTGGGTTTTCTGGTGGCTAACAAGATGCGCTTTCCTGTTAAAACATTTCCCACATTCTAAACAGGAAAAAGGCTTCTCCCCTGTGTGAGATCTATGATGTCTGATAAGAACTTTTTTATCTGTAAAACATTTCCCACATTCTGAACAAGAAAAAGGCTTCTCTCCTGTGTGGGTTTTCTGGTGGCTAACAAGATGCGCTTTCCTGTTAAAACATTTCCCACATTCTAAACAGGAAAAAGGCTTCTCCCCTGTGTGAGATCTATGATGTCTGATAAGAACTTTTTTATCTGTAAAACATTTCCCACATTCTGAGCAAGAAAAAGGCTTCTCCCCTGTGTGAGACATATGATGTCTGATAAGAACTTTTTTATCTGTAAAACATTTCCCACATTCCGAACAAGAAAAAGGCTTCTCTCCTGTGTGAGTTCTTTGGTGGGTAACAAGCTGCGCTTTCCGAATAAAACATTTTCCACATTCTGA